>NC_086102.1:119373507-120038507 GCF_963921235.1 Mobula hypostoma | reverse complement strand
ATATTTAAAAAGTGAGGTAGTGTTCACGGGTTCAATGCCCATTTAGCAATCGGATGGCAGAGGGGAAGAAGCTGTTCGTGAATCGCTGAGTGTGTGCCTTCAGGCTTCTGTATCTCCTACCTGATGGTAACAGTGAGAAAAGGGCATGTCCTGGGTGCTGGAGGTCCTTAATAATGGACACTGCCTTTCTGAGACACCACTCCTTGAAGATGTCCTGGGTACTTGTAGACTAGTACCCAAGATGGAGCCAGCTAAATTTACGACTCTCTGCAGCTTCTTTCAATCCTGTGTAGTAGCACCCCAACCCCCCATATCAGACAGTGATGCAGCCTGTCAGAATGCTCTCCACGGTACATCTATAGAAGTTTTGAGTGTTTTTGTCAAATCTCTTCAAACTCCTAATGAAGTATAGCCGCTGTCTTACCTTCTTTATAACTACATCGATATGTTGGGACCATTTTAGGTCCTCAGAGATCTTGACACCCGGGAACTTGAAACTGCTCACTCTCTCCACTTCTGATCCCTCTATGAGGATTGGTATGTGTTCCTTCGTCTTACCCTTCCTGAAGTCCACAACCAGCTCTTTCGTCTTACTGATGTTGAGTGCTGGGTTGTTGCTGCAACACCATTCCACTAGCTGGCATATCTCACTCCTGTACGCCCTCTCGTCTCCATTTGAGATTCTACCAACTATGGTTGTATCATCAGCAAATTTATAGATGCTATTTGAGCTATGCCTAAGCCAAACAGTCATGGGCATAGAGGGAGTAGAGCAGTACCTCCGGTTGGTAAGTTATCTACTTGTCGGAGTGGTGTAGGTCAACTGTAGAATTTGGGAAGAGTTGATGGGAATGTGAGGAGAATGAAGTGGGGTTAATGTAAATGGTGCATGATGATCAGTATCAACTAGATGGGCTGAAGGGCCTGTTACTGTGATGTATGCAATATATCTCTATATAAGAATTTCTGGATTAATGAATTTGAAGACTGCAGCAGGATATTTTAAATTCAATTAATCTCAGTCCCTGGATAGTTAGAAAGCCTCATCTTTTAAAAATTAACATTGTTTAGGGAAGGATAGCTCCCATGCCATACTGGTCCCAATCTTTGAACTGAATTTTGAATGTGCAGTAACTGTTATATAATGCGCTTGAATACTGATGAATTTCTAGGCACTCTGAGGAGTGTTGGACGTTTTACACTGTCTTCAAACTTTTAAAGTTGCTGTCCATGCAAAAGTGAAGGAAATGAGATACAAGGAAGGAGCAGAGATCCTGTGAAGGGAAAAAGTGGGGGAAATCAGGTGTAAGTGATTTGGGGAAAAGTGACTTGATAAGAAGAAATGGAAAAACAATGTTTTTCAAAAAAAATGTGAGTAAATGATAGATGTTGACGTATGGGAAATTCGTGGTTTATTGATGTTACATGCATTGTTGTCTGAGGGAACTTGCGTCAATGTGAGCTTAAGCCTAAAGTGTTATAACGATGCTGACTCACCTCATCAGTTGTTACCTGATTATCTTTCTGCTAATGGTTGGTTTATTGTCCCACTATATTTAAAACTGTAGTGAGGGTTTGAGGATGTCACCAATTGGCTGTTGTTCTTGTGTACATTTAAATACATTAAATTTCAGTCATGGCATGGATATTTGCTAATTAAAGTGCAGTGGTTGGCAGTTTCAAAATGTTATCCGTCAGAAGAATCCCAAAACACTATCTTCAAGTTGTGAGTTCCATGTCCATGACAGCTTCAAAACTTTCCTTTTGGTTCCATTCCCTCCATGTTTTTCTTCATGTGTATGTGTGTGAGAGCAAATGCATATGCATCTGTGTTTACCTTTAGTGCCTGAAGGTCGCTACACACATTTTTATGTTATGACTGGCTAGCATTCAATGCCCAGAGTTTAGCCGAGTTCCTGTTCACACCTCACCAGCGCTAGTCATTCCATTTCCTTTTCTCTTTATGTTGCAGTACATTGGCGAATAACCAGCCCTTGTATAAGACATCAAGTTACATATTCGACTATAGTTTGTTTATTTTGCATTGCCCTCAGCATTCTTTTCCCCCTCCACTGCCTTTAACTTTTTCATGCTGCAGTAAAATAGAACAAGGTCTCTCAACTAAACTGAAGAAAGGTATTCTGTTTGCACACACTCTGGTTGTCTTACGGCATTTTAAGTCTCCTGTCATTAGTTAAATTTACAAGCTTCACTCATTCAACACAGAAGACCATTGCAATGTTGAAAACAGCCGGAACCATCTGGATAGAGAATTGCCGCATTGCCTGCTAATTTTGTTTATCATCTGAAGTCTTGATGAGCATTATTGCTTATTCTCATTTCACAGTTTACTGCAGCATATTTTCAAGCTGGATGCTAACGGAAAACCCTGTAACACAATAAATATTAACATGTCTAACATGTGCAAAATTTGTTTTATTTACTTCACACCTGAGGTCAACAGCTTAGCAGTTATTTTCCGTTAAGTGTTAATGTGGTAGTATCATCTTAATTAGTAATATCTGATCCTTTTGGTAGTACCTATTGGTATCATCTTCCCCTGTAGGTAGATCTGCTGGTAGTATCTTATCTAATTGTTTCTATTAGTAGTACCTTACTTATTGGTGGTATCTATTTTAATATCCACCTTATTGTTTTTGTCTTTCAGAATTTTCCTGTTTGTAATACTTTGAAGTTCAAAGTACATTTATTATCGAAGTATATATACGTCACCATATGCTACCCTGAAGACATTCATAATACATACAAAGAAGCACATAGGATCAATCAAAGACTGTACACAAGCAAGGGTGGACAAATAACTGACGTGTAAAAGGCAACAACTTGTACAAATACAGAAAGACACAAAATAATAATAATACATAAATAAATAACTATTGAGAACATGAGTTGTGGTGTCCATAAAAGTGAGTCAATAGGTTTTGTAATATCTTACCCTATTGGTGGTATTTATTGGTTATATCTTATTCTGTTGGTGATTTCTTCCCCTAATAGTGGTACAGTGAAACTCTGTTATAATGCGATCTATAGATAGTATTTCCCTCTATTGGCTATTTTGTCAGCGAACTGGCACAGAATAATGCAGTTGGAGAGTTGGTAAGAAAATAATATTCGTCAGAATGCTGGCTTCATTCCTAGTTACCCTTTTAATAGTGTCAGGAGATCTTTAATGGGATAGAAATCATTTATGAAATTCAGTACAGCAATCCTTTGGCAACTTAGAATGAACTTTGATTATAAGTGATTTGTGTCTCGATTCTCACCTCATATCAGATGTTATGATTATCAGTGCTTGCATTTATCAAGGCATTGTGCTTAATAGTGTGTGAGTCACTTACAGTAGGCGCCACCCCAGAGCAAACTTTCATCGCTCTATGTTAATGATTGTTTCATAGAACATAGAACACTACAGCACAGTACAGGCCCTTTGGCCCAGGATGTTGTGATAAGCTTTTAATCTGCTTTAAAATGAATCCAACCCTTCCCTCGTACATAGCCCTCCATTTTTCTATCATCAGTGTGACTATCTAAGAGTTTCTTAGATGTCCTTGATGTATTTGTCTCTACCATCACCCCGGTGCATGGGTTCCGTGTATCCACTACACTCTGTGTAAAAGAACTTACCTCTGATAACCCCACACCTCCCTACTTTCCTCCAATCCACCTTAAAATTATGCCCCATCATATTAGCCATTTCTGTCCTGGGAAAGGAGTCCCTGACTACCCATTCCATCAATGCCTCTTATCACATCAAGTTGCCTCTCAGCCTCCTTAACTCCAAAGAAACTAATCCTAACCCTAACCCTTAGCTCCAGAGAGAAAAGCCCAGGCTTGCTCAACCTAACATCATAAGACATGCGCTCTATCACTGTTGTAGTTGTGCTACTGCCTTTTTATCACAACCTCATCCTCCAACTCTTGTCAGCACCTTTGGTTTCCCTCTACAACACTGGCAAATTTCTTTGAGTCGTGTGGGTGAAATGATGCCTCTTGCTGAAGGAATCTTTCTGGTTTTGTCATTATGCATGTTTATCAGCCCCATCACTTGAAGCGTCAGCAGTTCCAAATGTAGGTATGACATTTTTCTTGTTGACTACAGTGAAATCCATATCATATCCCTCTTGATTATTATTCAGTGAGCTTCCCTTAGCAGATTTCGGTGCACTTGTGTGAACTGATAGCAAATGATATGTTGGCTTCAACCTCACTGCCTCAAGATTGGTGGCTTTCTTTAGGAGGATATTACATGGTGCTGCTGGGGCTGGGTCAAGTTGAAATGTCATTGGTTATTCTTGGACCAATAATCTTGGTCGAGGTGTAGATGTGGTTGTCCTTTTCATTTGATTAGTTTGTGTCCTTGATTTGCTCAATTCACCCATCCATGATGTGTTAATGTACTGTTCATTGTGCACTCTTTGGAGAAGTGAGTTTCCAATCCACATTGTGCGCACCTTTCCCACACATGGACATTTCTTCATTGGCTGCTCATGCTGCCTTCTACATTTAGCCATCCTGGCTCAACTTTTCGTGTCTGTCTGTTGCCTTGTGCTTCACCCTATATACATCCTGCTGTTGGGCATCCAACAGTTCCAGAATGGCTTTGAATACCACTTCACTTTAGTTTTTTTTAAAGTATTTTTCAGCTGTTCACTATCTCGTGTTGTTGCTGTTCTGTGAGGCTAAACTATCAGATTCCACAAATGTACAACCTCTGTTGAGTGAGTCCTTCAGCCTGTGAAGTTGCAATCACTTGCTGATTAAAATGGATCCTCCTGTTCCTGATTGCAAGTGAAGAATCACTAACATTTGGCTGTTTCGTTATTGGCGGCTTCACATGGGTTTGAAATGCATCTCATACATTCTTGATATCCTGTCAAGACTTTATGCTATGGCGTGAATTTCTTCTCTCAAATCTGAAGAGGTACAGCATCATTTTTACCTTTGTATACTCCAGTTGTCAGTTCAGTACAGACATTCTTTATATCAGCCAATTTTCTGGGAACCCAGAAGTTTGGACAGATTGACTTACTCCTTCATGCACTATCTGTCATGAGCTATCATCTTGGGCCAGTTCTTTGTGAGTGCAACTCCATAACAGGTGCTGTCTTTTGGCCGAGACATTATGCGGATGCCTTGACTGCTTTCTTGACTAAAAGATCCTGTGTCTCCTTGGAGTCTGGACCAGTGTTTATTCTTCAACTGCAGAGCACATCCTGGGGCTGTTAAGTCCCCACAGTATTATTTGTGGGATCTGGCTGTGCAAACATTGGGTGTTGCCATTCTTACATCGTGGGTGTGATTGGAGAAGAGGCAAACAAACAGCAACATGGTTGTAAAGGGAGAGGTCATAAAAGTCACTCCATAAACTCAAGTGCATGGTGAACAACAGTTCAAGGCTGTCCAGCACTTCTGGTCCTTGAAAAATTTACCATTGCATTTACAACGTCTCCCTCTTCACTGCCCATTCAGTTACTGAACCTGATCTTATTGACACTGCACGTCTCAAGGATGGCTTTAGAGTGGTGTGAGTGATGAAGATGGAACTGGGACTTCACAGTTCCAGGCACCAGGTTTTGAGCGTTCTGCCCGAGGCTGCACGGCCTTCCCCTGGGTTCTCCAGTTTCCCCCCACATCCCAAAGACGTACGGATCGGTGGGGTTGTTGTCCACGGCAGCCAGTATCGATGGGTGGTAGAATCTGGGGAGAACAAGTTGTTATCGGTGTGGATTAGTGTAAATCTGTGTGTCTGGTGCTGGGCAGAAGGTCCTGTTTTACATGGTGTGTGGCTTTAATGAGCAGCTGCAAGGAGGAAATTGGTCGCTGACCCGAGGTTTGCTGCTCTTACCATGTGCTTTTACAGTATAAATCCCTTTACAATTTTAACCCTTGCATGGCAGGTTTGCTGGGGCATTCCACTTGTACCGGCTACGGCCAATTGGAACCCAAGAGAACCCGAGGAAGTGTTTAGTTCACTGGAGCTGGCCTGCAGTATTTGTGGAAACAGACATGCCGCACTTATGTTGATCGGGAGCGGAGGGCGAGTGCGTTCATACCGAGCTGGATAAATAACTGAGCTGTCTCGGCGGAGCAGGGACTGTCCCGAGCCGAATCCAGATATTCTGTCGGAATGCACACCTATTCCAATCCAGCGTGTGCTGTCAGACCCAGTCTGGCTCAGGTCAGAAAGCCAGACTTCACCTTGAGCAGGTTTTGAAGCCGCCTGCCAGCATGCGACTCTCTCTGCCAGGTCATTAACACCAGGAGGAATTACAAACCTTGGACTGATCCCCGGGGACTCCACTAATAACACCTCCGCAAGAAGATCCGCAGGCGTTAACTGCAACTTCTCAGCTTTGGGATCGGAGCCAATGTCTAATCTTGTATCAGGTTCCTAATAATACCTCATGATTCAATCTTGTGAAGCTATGCAAAGTACTTCATTGTGGGATCCAGTTAGACTATATCCACTGGAACTCTCTCATCCAATAATTTCATGGCTTCCTTAAAAACACTGAATTGTTACATCATTTGTCACTTTTCGAATGCATCTAGTACACTTCAAACTATGTGTGTGGTAGATCAGTGGGTGTTGTGCTGAAATTAGTAGGTACCTATTATGCTGGAGCAGTGCTGAGAGGCTGCACTCATGTTTAATAGTGACACTGGGTGCTTGTGTCTTGAAATTTATCCTTAGTCGCAAATGCAAAACATCAGAATCTGAATTCAGGTTTAATATCACCACCATAAACACGTCAATATTGTAGGGACTGAGGCTGCACCATGCTTCCCAGAATACGCAGGAGAAGAATTAAGCAATCCTGCTCCACCATTCCATCGTGGCTGGCTTCTTATCCCACTCAACCCCATTTTCCTGTCTTCTTCCCATAACCTTTGACACCCTAACTGATCAAGAACTAATCATCCTCCTCTTTAAGTACCCCCAATGACTTGGTCTCCGCAGTCGTCTGTGGCAGTGAATTCCATAGATTCACCTCCCTCTGGCTAAAAAAAATTCCGCCTCATCTCTGTTGTAAGTTTTGCAATTCTATTCTCTTCATTGTTGGGTATTTTGGAAGGGGAATGCAACAAGCAGCTACTATTTCACCCCCTTGACACCGACAGCCAGACCTTGCAATCCAACAAGCGTGGAATTCCCGGTAAAGTGGGTAACCACACCATTTGCTTAGCAACACGGCAATCAAATCAAAGGGACAAGTGGGTGAGATGAATAGCACTGATACTTTGAAGGGGATAAAGGAGGAAGATAGGTTAAGGGCGGCAGAGTAGCCTAGCGGTTAGCGCTAGGCTTTATTTGCTGTAGGATGGGGGTTTGATTCCCGCCACTGTCTGTACGTTCACCGTCTGGTTTCCTCCCTCATTACAAAGATGTACAGGTCAGGGTTAGTGAGTCGTAGGCGTGCTACGTTGGCGCCGGAAGAGTGGCAACACTTGCGTGCTGCCCAGCACAATTCTTGCTGGTTTGATCTGATGCAAACATGTTTGTTTTGATGTGCTAATCTAATCTAATCTAATGCTTTTGAAGAGAAGCGTGAGGCCTGTGCACAGTAGGTCAAACAACCTGTCTCCCTTCTGTAAACACTGCCATGGGATGTAAATAGAGGTCAGGCTGGATTAGGTCACTTCAACACTGAACTTTGAATAATGAAGGAGGTCCCTTGATATTTTTAACATGAAGCCAGCCAGTTTCCAATGAAATAGCATCTACTTACAAATACATTTAAAGGTAACCGCTCTCATCGTCTAGATTTGAAATATACCACAGCATTAAATAATGAGAGATCCTCTCAGGTTTAATTCCACAACATCTGTACACTTGGGGTTATTTTCCAACACTGATGAAAGGGAGTGAGATCAGGACAGCATTCTCCCAGCAGGACATGTTGCTTTCTGCGACGGAGTGACAAACAATCTGGCTGATGCACGGGACCATATTGCTTTTGTACCCTAATTAGACTGTTCTTCACACTGCTAATGAGCAAGCAGATGCCAACAATACTGACTGCTCTGACACACACAAAACAAAGCATAAATTGCCCAAGATGATCTGAAGTGAGATGGTCTTTCAGATTTCCTAAGAGGAGAGCACTAGAATTTTACCTTCGGTGTGATTTGTGTGTGCTTAGCATTTGCACACAGTTTGAGTGTGGAATGCTATTCCTGCCAGCATTTCTATTTTTCTTTATATTAATGATTTGAAGCAGTTTTTAATTAAAGCTGCCTGCTGCCATATATTCAGCTTATTTATAAAAAGACTTTAACCCCTTCACTGCCTGGTTATAGTCTTCACTGACACACTCGGTGCTGTTGTTTAATAACTCTTGTGAGTTGTGATTTCTTCCCTACTAATGGTTTATAATTGTATACAAATTATCATTTGTAATTCCACTCGTGTGGCACTCAGATGTGACGGCTTACAGTGGTATCTTTATTCTTGCACCCATATTGAAGCACAGGTTAATTCAATTGAGCTCAGACTGAAGAGCTGGTGGTTTCGCTCTACTGAGTGTACATGACTTAACTCAAATGGAATTTGCAGCCTCAATCCATCCATAATGGTGTGCAGGTTCACAGCAGAATTTATCTAATGTCAGCAGGCAAGAGCCAATAGTCCCAAATTCACTTGAGTTTCTGCATTTTACATGAAACATTTTGCATTCATATGCTCACCATACGACATCTCTTACAGACATCCTGATTGGTATAAATGTAAAGGATGCCTCTGGGCTATGAACAGTATATTTTTATGGAGAAGATGTGCATATGAGTGAGAAGGGAATTGAAAAAATATTGAGATGGATTTAGATGTAGAATTATCAAAGTAGGGATGCACAGAAGTAGGCCATTTAGCCATCAAGTCAATGTTGGCAGAACGATCTCATCCATCCTATTGTCCTCGCTCAAGTGTCTTTTCATATTCCTTCTGAAGGCACTGATTGATTCTGTCTTATAACATCCTTACAGTCCGTGGGTTCTAGTTTGTAAATAAATTCTCGGTGGTTTAAAGAAAGCACTACCCTTGCATCCTTATTGTATTTTTAGGGTCAAAATTTTAATTGATTTTCAAGTTCAAAGAAATTGCCTTTAAACTCACGAGAGAGCATAGGCCATCAACTTTTTGCTGTTGATGTTTCTGTAGCAGGCAATTTCTTTTTTACGAGGTTGAGTTGCTAGCTCGACGCTCAACCCAGCACGGATGGAAAGCGTGCCAGGGGAGCCAGCTGGGTTCGAACTCGGGAGCCTTCACTCCGAAGTCCGGCACTGATGCCACTACGCCACCAGCCAGCGATTTTCAAGTTCAAGTTCAAGTTCCATTTCAAGTTGAATTGTCATTCAACCATACATAAAAACCCATGAAGACAGCCAAACGAAACAGCGTTGCTCCGGGGCCAAAGTGCAAAGTACAGTCATGCACAGCACAAGGCACATGGTATAGCATGTATAAGGTAGTAGTAAACATACAGCCACCCAACGAAATATAATGTGGCCCGAGTCCATGAGTGACATGTCCCGTAGATTGATGGAGCATGAATGTTGTCAGTAGGAAAAGGCAGTTTGCAGATGAATGTGCACACACACACACACACACACACACACACTCACTCACACACACACACACACACACACACACACACACACACACACACTCACTCACACACAGTCCACCATGTCTTCTACTGAGCAAACATTGGAGGACAGCACCAATGGGAGGGTCTGCCCCCTCCTGGTGACAATAGACCACACCTTGGCTTGAGGTCTAGTCCATACCACAACCAAGGCCACACAGCTCCCCCACCATTGGTCTCTCAATAAATCAGTGGACCTAAAGCATTCCATGTCACCAATATCCAACAGGGTCTCGCGATCACTAGAAAAACGCCCAAGACAATTACTCATTGTTAGGCTGCACTCCACCTTCATGCACTGACTTTGACGCCTTTCTGTAGCAAGCAGCAACGTGATCTGCACCACGTCCAGATCCTCCACTAATGATCAACTCGCTGATTAGGTAGACCAGCAGCACTTGAAGTCCTTAATGTCTAATAGTGGTCTTTGCGATGAGAAAAAGACTGAAACACCTTTGGTTGGCCTCGGAGAAGCCACAGCATCTGAGCACGCTGCCATCTTACCGTCTTACCATCTTACTCTTGGTTCTCAATTCATTCACTGCACTCTCTCACCCTATCTGAACCAGTCCTTTCCCATCAAAATATCTTCCCCAAGCATAAACCTACCCTGCTGTTATAAGATTATTGAATGGACGGACGGACCTCTTGTGCAGTAAATTGGACTCCTGACCTCACAATCTATCTCACCGGTCAGTCAATGCATGTTATTGTCTGGCTGCACTACAGTGAACTGTACAACTACACCCAGCCTACTGTTATTGTTTTTCCCTGGTGCTACCTCAATACTCTGATGTGATGACATGATCTGTACGAGTGGCATACAAACTGTAGCTTGGTACAAGTCACGATGATACAGCAGTTTACCAAATTACTCCCTTTTAAGGTTTAAAGACAGTGAGTGGAGCTCAGAAAGGCTACTGAGGCACCATGGGTTTGCTGAACGATTGACCGTTGGGTGATGTGATTCATGGCAGAGGGGCATACTGGGGTGTGCTGCTACCTCATGGCTCCAGTGGCTCAGGTTCCATCCTCTTGTCTGCACTGAGTTTACATGTTCTCTCCATGGTTTCCTCACACATCCCAGGGATGGGACGTTGATATACTACTGAAAATTACCCCTGGTGTGGCTGGAGAGGCAGGAGAATCAGGGAGCCAATGGAGAGGTAAGTTGCAGGGAAATGGGACTGATGAGAATGCTCTGTGATGGGACAAACAGCCCCTTTAGGTATCCTGCAGAAACAAGAGAAAGAAATTGTGTATTTCTTGGTTTGAGGCAGACATAGGCATCTGTTAGTCTAGTGAGACCATGGATTTGTGCCTTGGAAGGTTTCCAGGGTGCAGGCCTGGGCAAGGTTGTATGGAAGACCGGCAGTTGCCCATGCTGCAAGTTTCCCCTCTCCATGCCACTGATGTTGTCCAAGGGAAGGGCTTTAGGACCTATACAGCTTGGCCAGTGTCGTCGCAGAGCAATGTATGGTTAAGTGCCTTGCTCAAGGACACACACGCTGCCTCAGCCAAGGCGCGAACTAGCGACCTTCAAATCATTAGAGGAACGCCTTATCCTCTTGGCCACGCACCAACACAGATGAAGTGGTAATGTCCCACTAAAGAATTATACCATTGGACCTTGTCTTGTTGACAAAGTTTGAGAAGAGAACACTGAATGAGAAAGTGGAACTCCTTGCAGCTACTTGCCAAAGAGAGAGCACCGTGGAGAAAGAGAGGATCAAGCAAAGTGGCTGATTCTTGTTTTCTGACTGTGCTTTGCCAGACTTAGGGAAGGCATTACGGGAATAGTACCAAAGACAAATAACTGCTGGGACGGTGCCTGGAATGCACCGCCTGGAGTGGTGGCAGAGGTAGATACATTAGGGACTTTTAAGAGATGTTTAGATAAGCACACAAATGTGAGGGAAAATGGAAGAATGTGGGCATTGTGTAGAAAGAAGGAATTAGTTTAGCTGGCCATTTAATAACAAGTTTAATTGGTTCGGCACAACGTTGTGAGCCGAAGGACCTGTTCCTGTACTGTACTGCTCCATGTTCTAGAAGAATCGTAGGTACAGAAAAAGGCATTTGGCGTACAGGGTCTAGGCCGGCCATTAGTGACCCGACAAAAATTCTAGTCTTTATCCTCCCCACATTCTCATCAATTCCATCCCAGATTCTACCATTCAGCTTCACACACTGCACATCTTAAGTGACCAATAACCTACGTGCTCTAGGACATGGGAGGAAAGTGGAGCACTGATATACTCTCAGGAGAATGTGCAACCCTTTGCATTGATATCACCAAGGTCAGGGATCGAGCCCGGATCTCTGGAGCCATGGGACGGTGGTTCTGCCAACTGTGCCACACTACATTCAAGCCTGCAACGACAGTGGAGAATGTTGGAAGCACTCAGCAGGTCAGGTAGCACTTGTGGAGAGAGAAATAGAGTTAACATTCTTCATCAGAATTTATAGATAGATGATCATTTTATGTTATTTGGAGCAAGGAGTCATGTAGTGATTTTTTTTTAAGCTGGCACTTCTACTCTAAATTGATGGCTGGGTTCTTCCCCCACCCCCCTCAATCCTCCGCCATTGATTCTGCCTGGATGGCTGAACGTTGTCAGGTTTTCCTGCTCCTATTTTCCGAAGTGAGAAAGATGCATGGGCTTGCCCTCCGAGTCCAGTGTGCGCTGTACCTGCTCCTGCAGGGCAATACACACACACTAGCTCCTCATTTCCACGACTGGCAATGTAGGCATGCCACAAAGAAGAGCAGCCTTGGTAAACGTGGGGCGGCTGGACCCTGCAGTGCCAGTCACCCCTCAGTGCAGGGTGAATGAGTGAAGAAGTGGCTGCACAGGCTCTGCCAGATGATCCAAAGGCTTGATCTCGTAAGAGATGGCTGGCTTGCTTCCAGCTGGAGGGACATAAAGATACAAAGTTATCCTGTGTCCTAATGACCTGTCTAAGAAGGAATGTTTGGAACGATCCCAGAACATCCCGGTAGAGTAGACTAATGGAGAGAAACAGTATGGAAACCGGCCATTTGGCCCACCCAGGCCACAGCTACTATCAGACGACTGTTTCTGCACTGAAATTACCCTAGCCCATTGTATTTTCCTAACATTTCCATCAGATCACCCGCAACCTGCGAGGCTCTGTCAACTATCTCTGCCTCGGGGGAAATTTACAGTAGCCAACTAACTAAGCAACTGGCATATCTTGGGGATGTGAGAAGGACCCCATGCAGTCAAAGGACAATGTGTAAACTCCACACAAGATCATACTGAAGCAAGTCACTAGATGCTGCATTGATTCTTAGGGACGTGTGTGTTCGTCCATCGTTGATGTCGATGAGGACCTCAACACCATTGTGATGGTGCCAAGACTAGCGCTTGATTTGGATTTAAGTGAGGGAGAGATGCGCAGCGTCAGCCTCACTCTCTCTTCCCAATTCCCATCTGGATCCAGTGGCAAGACAGAGTTGAGATGGCTGGAGATGGGACTAGGCGCAGTGGATGACCAGGACATCTTCTATGTCTTGTCCTGCTCTGCACATTCCACGACGCTTGCAGAGACAGCCTTCTTGATTGTTGGACCTTCCGTTGGTCTCGTCCGCTCAATCCGCCGGAGTCTGTCTTCACATGCTGGGATAGACAACTCCCTATCTCACCGAGGGTTTGAGACCCGTTGGCTACCCTCACCTGGTTTAGCCGGCTTGTCGAAGCTGTTGCCCGGGGTGTGGCCGCTGTTGCATGCAAACAGCTACGGGGAGACACAGGTGAGAGCTGAGTGCCAGGTGGGGACCAAAGGTGGACTAACCGCCTTGAAAGGGACGCGACATGTTCCCCCACCAGAAGTGCTACCCCCTCCTGACACCCCATACACCCCTTAGGGACATACAATATAGAAAGAGGCCATTCGATTCATTGAGCCCACGCTGACCATAAAACACCTAGAGTATTTACACTAAACCAATTTTAATCTCACCACATTCCCATCAGCTCCACACAGATGTTACCACTCACCTGCACTCTGGGACCAATTAACCTATCAACCTCCTTGTCTTTGGGACGTGAGAGGAAAACAAGAGCACCAATGGGAAGCCAATTTAATCACAGGGAGCCCTGCAAACTCCACACAGCGCCTGAGGTTCGGGATCAAATCCAGTTGTTGGAGCTGTGAGGCAGTGACCCTACTAGCCGCACCACTGAACTGCAGAATGTTAAGTAATTAGAAAAGCAGCTTTGTTTAAAACAGGCCGCTAGTTGACACCCTAGATTGGAGCTTTGTCC
Source organism: Mobula hypostoma (assembly GCF_963921235.1). Classification (NCBI taxonomy): domain Eukaryota; kingdom Metazoa; phylum Chordata; class Chondrichthyes; order Myliobatiformes; family Myliobatidae; genus Mobula; species Mobula hypostoma. The sequence goes on along the minus strand of NC_086102.1, from coordinate 120,024,550 downwards.
ATCAACGTTAGCAAAAGTGGCATATCCAACATTTAGAAGCTAAAGGGAACCATGTATATTTTGGAAACCCACACCGTGAGTTTGTCAGGAGAGACCACAAGCGTGATGTGCTGTCCGTCTGCCATCAAAGGCAACAGCCCAGATAAGATGAGATGTTTGTCATTGTCTTTGGCCCGGGAGAGCTGGTAGTTGGTTAGGAGCAGAGTCCAAAGGACCAGGGTTCTCGAGGACAGCCCAGATACTGCCAAATTCATTAATCAGAGAAAAATGCTGTTACAACTAGCTCGGTGAGGTAATTAGAGGCCTGTTTAGATCTAACATAATAAAGACATGTAAGATATGGCATGACATGATTCTTAACAAGTTTGCTCTGTCTGTGAAGTGTAAGCAGTGACTTATCACAGGAGAAGTGATAAATTATCAAATGCCAGTTGGATTTTCTTCTCAGACCATTTTACTGACACTTCCTAAGATGCTTGGTGAGGAATTAAACATCATTTCTGCTTTTGTATAATTTGCTTCGACATTGTTCTGCAAACTGTCTAATTAAAGTGCTCCTATACATAAACCCATTTTTTTATGGGCTTGAGGCTTGATTAATTTATTGGGCTAGTTGCTGTCAGGGAGTATTTGAAATGTCTTGTTGATGTTTGCAAGGAAGTAATTATGCTCTGCTGATGTCCGTGAACATATGCAAACTCATCACTGGTGTTAGTAATATTCCTACGAAAGCCATAGTCCTTAAATTGGCTCAACAGAGGATCACATTGTCTTTATTCCGGAATGCTGGACATAGAACAGAACAGTGGAAGAACACGCCCTTCAGCCAACGGTGTTTGCGCCAAACATCATGCAGGATTAAACAAAATCTCCTCTGCATGTACATGATCCATATTCCTCCATTCTCTTTATATTCATATGTCCATCTTACAGCCTCTTAAATGGCTGCTTCCACTCTGATCCCTGGTAGCCTGCTCCAGGCCTCTACCATTTTGTGTAAATAAAAAGCTTACCTCGCACATATCCTTCAAACTTTTCCTCTCTTACCTTAAATCAGTTTTGTTTTCAGTTAGCCTCAATCCTTCTTCTCCTTTGCAAGTGGCTCCTCCAACTGAGGATAATTTGCTCTCACTCCTGTTCCAAGGTGGCTGATGAGGTCAATTTGGGGAATGTAGGGAGGGCAGAAGGTGGCGGTGACAGCCTTGGCACCTATACTTGAGTTAGGGTCAGGGTGCAGAACACTTCACACTCTGTGGCACTCATTGTAGCTCCTGTGTGGTTTTGTTATTGTGCACTTTAGTCTTACCCCGTATCTTCTGGAGATCTGTGCACAGCCTGACAGGACACCAAAGTTGCCAAGGTGAATTGTAGCCTTACCATACCAGTCATCAGCACAGTATGTTTAAAGCTGCCACTCTTCTGTGGCCTAAAGATGCCATAAAAGGCTATGCGAATTTTGATGGTCCTGCACTCCCACTTTATAAATAATTTTCTCTTGGCCAGTATCACTGGAGCATTTGAACAGAGGCACATTAAAATAACATGGTTAAAGAAATTTCTCTAGAGATGACTGACTGAAAAACAGAATCTGTTTAAATGGTTTCCAGTCTTTCATGACCTGCTGATCAAAATTTGATAATCTGAAGAACATTGTACTTTTCATGTGATCAACAGCCTACACAGTATTTTAAAAATTCCAGTCCAATAATTATATGAATAGCTATTCCCTTATGTGAATTAAAATGAGTGGGGGACCTTTAGAAGTTAATGCACTGGGATTAGGAATACTAAAGAACTTTAAAAAATCTTGCATTAATGTAACATCTCTCATATCAAGACGTTCCCAAGTGTTCTGCAGCCAACAAAGGTTTGTTACTGTGCTGATGCAGGAAATTTTCTCACAGTCATTCTGCAGAAGTGCCAATGAGATAACGACTGGAAAATCTGTTCGAATGATGTTAACTGAGGAATGTATATTGTCCAGGATAACAGCATTGAATGACTCCCTGCCTCATCGGATGGGTGCTGTGGGATTATTTTTGCCTCCACTTCCTCAAAGGATTGAGGATGGCTTGCCTCCCCTGTGGTAGTGAGGCTAGTGAGGATTGAGGATGGTTTGCCTCCACTGGGAAGTGAGGCTACTGCAGGAACAACAGTCTGGGTGGGGAATGAAACTCTTGCTGGGGTGACTGGCTGGCTGCTATTGGTGATGTACGTTGCTGCCGGTGGGCTCCGGTGGACACATTAGAGGTGCTCACTGTCACCCTGAATACCCCTTCTGCATCTTGATTGCCAGGGATTCCCTGGAGAGTAAGGATGTTAAACTTTCCATGGAGATTTTGAGAACACCTTTGAAATCCTTGTCCACCTTGCAGGGAGAGAACTGATGATAGAGTCAATACATACAAAATGCTGGAGGAACTCAGCAGGCCAGACAGCCAACGTTTCAGGCTGAGACCCTTATCAGGGTCTGATGCAGTCCTGATGAAGGGTCTCAGCCCAAAACATCAACTGTTTACTTTTTTCCACAGTGTGGGGAGGGGGGATTGCTGTTTGCTGCCGCTTATGCGCGGGAGGGAAGGGAGCTGGTGGGGGGGTACTTTGGGGTTCTTACGTTCATCTGTCGTTCATTCTTTGGGGCACTTCTCTGTTTTCATGGATGTTTGCGAGAAAAAAGCATTTCAGGATGTATATTGTATATATTTCTCTGACGTTAAATTGGACCTTTGACCCTTTGAGATGCTGCCTAACCTGCTGAGTTCCTCCAGCATTTGGTGTATGTTGCTTGATTTTCCAGCATCTGCAGATCTTCTCTTGTTTGTGATTGGAAATACGGAGCCTATTTCAGAAGCAAGGTTTCAGGCATTGAAACTACATGACCTGACCAGTGGAGGTGTCTGTATGTAACTATCTCCTTACCTTTTCTGTGGGCTTACATAGATTTGGTGTCATTGCTTCAAACCTTACCTTTCCAATGGATTTGGAGGAGATAATGTTGATGGTATCTGTACTGGATTGAGGTATTGATCTCCAAATATTTTTTTCTTCAGCTGACACAGAAGGCAATGGTGAATTTCATCACTTGTGTCTGCCTTTTGGTGGGACGTGGGAATTGGTTTCTGTTTTCCACTCTTCACTGTTTTCCACCTGTGAATTTGAGAGGCACAGTCTCTTGGTCTAAAGCTTCACCAGAAAAGAGGTGAGGCCAGTAACGCGCAGTCCCTCTTCGCCATCCCCTATGCCCACTGTTTTTGTTTAATTTAGGAAATGTTAAAAGAGTCTGGGGAAAACATAATCTTAAAATATTCAGCATCACTATGACACAAAAGTCAAATTCAAAGAAAGTTCATTAACACCGTGGGCAGACTGGTCATTTTATTGCAAATGAATGCTGACTGTGGGAGGTTGAATGGGGAGTGAAAAGGCAGTGTATGGGGGCTTGATTCAAAAAGATGAAGGGAGCTAGTTTGTTTTATTTTGGAGTAAAGAGTGGCTGAAGAGGATGTGACTCTGTCGCACAGAAGTCGTAAAGGACAAGACAGCATGACCAACATCAAAAGATTTGACCTGAACTTTTTCCTGTGTCTCAGGAGCCACCTCTTGGCCAAGGTAGACTTAACTGGCCACCTGGATCATATCCAATCGGCCATCCTAGTTTGCTGAGGTGGTCCTGGAGAAAGACCTGAAGGTTTGGGGGTAGTTGAGTAAGTACTGATCAATGGTCCTGACCTGAGGTGGGGCTTTGGATGACATGAGAGTGTGACATGGCTGGTCTCACATGAACCTCCTCCAAAAAGCTAAATTTCTGGTGCTGTCAATCAAAGCTGTCACATTTTTGCAATGCCAAATGTCACTGAATATTAAGTGATGGAATAATCAGCTGAAAGACATACAGTAAAAAAACTTAAAGAAGGTTTTATTAATGTCAAACCATGTAACAATACTGAAATAAAAGGAAGGTATTAAAGCGAAGACAAATGATTTAAAATGCTGTGTGCAAAATAATTCACAGAACACAGAACATAGAGATCTACAGCACATTACAGGCCCTTCGACCCACAATGTTGTGCTGACCATGTAACCTACTCTACACTTTGACTTTTCTTCCTGGAAGCTCCACACCCAGCATTCTGATGAATGCCTCGGTAACCCTGAGCCAAATAACCTGGTTTAGGACTCCATGACCAGATTCCCCAGGATATTTCTGAGGAATTCCAACAATTCCTGCTCTGTTGTTAGAGCCCTGCACCATGGCAGGCCGAGAAAACATGCTGGGTGAGATTCCTTCATCCGGAGCTTACGTGCACCTCTGTGGGTGAACGTCAGTATCCAGGGAGAACCACCAGGAAGGTTCAGCAAAATCTGGGCCATTGCATCACGGTGCAGTGTCACAAAAACAGCCTTGCTTCATTCCGTGCTGTCTTCCAATAAAAATATTTATTCATTCAAGTATTATCAGCACAGTTCTAGATAAGAAATCAAGAATACATATGCAGGGCAATATTTATCCAAGCCGTTCCAAGGTATTGTTGAACCTATCATTTGCATTGGATAGATAAGATTGTTCTGAGTAAATTATAAACCTAATTTTGTCAAAAAACAAGAGAAAATCTGTAGATGCTGGAAATCCCAGCAAGACACATAAATACAGCTTTGTCTAGACACTTAATGGGTTTTGGCAGTTCTGGACTGGAGATTTTACTTCTATACTTAGTACTGCTCCCACCAGAACATTTCCACTGTTCTCATTCCCCATTCCTTATTTGCTTTTAGCTCCATGACTTATTTTGTCTTGACATGCCCACCAGCTCCCCTTTGTATAGATAATTTACAGTCACCAATTATTCCTATTACACTACATTCATATTGTGCCGCTCAAGGTGAAATTCATGGACCAGCACAAGATGGACAAATGCAAAAGCATTTGCTAAGAATGTTCTCATTTATCAAAAACGAATGTTGGAGGATTGAAGATAATTAGATATCGTCGTAGCTCTGACCATAAACAATGTCTTATGGTCTTAACTTGTCAGCTTGTCTTGAGATGTTCCCACTGTTCCATACGCAAATGTGCATTGCTGTAGCCAGAAGCATTCCTGAAATCATCTTGTGGCAAGAACTGACTACTGTGTGCTAATGTAGTCAAATTTGGAGGTAGGAAATGGGATTTTCCTTTCCACAATGTGTTGTGATGTATAAAACACTTCTGAAAAGAAGTCAAAACTCTTGAATGTATACCAAATAAGTCCTCGCAAAGGAAGAAAACAACTGTAAAGCTATGGAGTAAGTATAAGGAAGTGGACATCCACCGTCTTTTCAAAGAGCCAGCATGGACATAATGGGCTGAATAGCCTCCTGTGCGTAGCAAATATCCAAAACCTCAGAATGTATTTGTATTATAGATTTTGGATTAAAGCAATGACCCTCACTGTGAACTTAGGTTACAATTTATTGATCACTGCTTGATGTTTTGTTAGATCTGCTTTGTTGCTTTAATAGAAAAGGTCACATGGATTAATGTACTTGGTTCTCCTTGACTTGTTATAATCACTGCTGTTGTGGGTGAAGAAGATATAGAAAATATTGTATTATTTCTGGTGCAGTGAGGCTGAGCATGCAAGAGTAGTCCCCTCCTAACTGAAACAGATGATCACAGTATCTTGAGGGTGCATAATTCACATTCAGCCATATAGTCAAGGACCATTCATGAAAGTTCAGAGACCATAAACCAAATTTAATTCAGTGTGTCCTCATTAACCTTTCAATGCTAAAAACATGTGATTTAGTAGGTTAGTTGACAGTGGAAATTGGTGCAGTATGGTTCGCACAGACTCAAAGTTTAAAGTAAATTTATTATCATAAATTTGCAAAGTGTGTATTATCAAACTTATTGAAGTCCATATATGTCACCATATATTACTTTGAGATTTATTTACTTGTAGGCACTCAAAATGAAAAATAAGAAATACAATAGACTGTTCCGAAAAACTGTACATAAACAAAGACTGACAAGGAACAATGTGCAAAAGAAGACAAACTGTGCTAATAAAAACAATACTGAGGAAATGATTGTAAAAAGTCCTTGAAAGTGAGTCTGTGGGTTATAGAATCAGTGCAGCGTAGTGATGATTGAAGTTATCCACGCCAGTTCAGGAGCCTGGTGGTTGTAGGGTCATAACTGTTCCTATCCATGTCTTGATGGGCTGAAGGGCCTGTTTCTGTGCTGTACGTCTCTACAGTCACTCTCTGGTATGGAGGGGCCGCTGCACAGGATCAGAAAAAGCTGCAGAAAGTTGTAAACTTTGCCAGCATCATCATGGCCACTAGCCTCCCTAGGACACTTCCAAAAGGTGATACCTCAAAAAGACGGCATCCATCATAAAGGACCCTCATCACCTAGGACATGCCCCCTTCTTATTGCTGCCATCAAAGAGGAGGTACAGGAGCCTGAAGACACACATATTCTATGTTTCAGGTGCATCTTCTTCCGCTCTGCCATCAAATTTCTGAATGGATAATGAATCCATAAACACTGCTTCAGTATTTTTCCCTCTGTTTTTGCACTACTTACTTAATTTAACTTCCTTTTTTAGATATACATCTTATTGTAATTTATAGTTTTTTTTATTATGTATTGCAATGTACTGCAGCCACAAAACAACAAATTTCATGACATGTGTCGGTGATATTAAACCCGATTCTGATTTTGTCATTCCATTTGTGACTCTAAACCGGAAGCTGCTGAACAGCAGCAGTTCCTGTGAGATTTATCCACCAATAAGGAAAAACTGGTATTGCTGAAGCACTTTTAACAACTGTGTGAGATTCCAAAGTAACTGACAGCTCATTGAGTTCTTTTGGTGAAGTCATTGTTATAAGAAACCGCTGATGATCAGCCATTTCTGGATGCCCATGCTCTACTATGAAGTGTACAAGACAGTGTTAGAGCAGAGAGGACCAAGGGAAGCTGATGGTCCATTGTCCATATATTGACCAATCCCGAATGAAAGAGTGTCCTTTAGGCTCGAGCTCCTACATTTGTTATGGATGAGCTCTGCCTCATTAGCCGGATCCAATTTTGCAATGCAAGGAGCTCGCTTTGGCTGAGTGTTGAGCACTGCACAGCCCCCAGTACAGGACAAAGTGGTGAGGGGCTCCTGAAACTTGGTGCAGCCTCTGAAAAGGCTCCACGGGAGAGGACCTTCCATCCATTGCACACTGAGCGGATAGAGCCCTTGTTACAATATCCCTGAAATATTGCTCGTGGAAAGTATGTGAATAAATACTGTACATTGATATGATGCTAATGCAGTCTTCCAAGTGCTGAAGTGACGTGCTGTATAACAACATATGAGTGTGGTGTATTTTATTGACTGCAAATATGAATAAAGTATATCTTGGCATGTACTGTAAATATTACTTTTTTTGCCAAAGTTTAAACGGAGCCACTTATTTACCCTTCTGCAGAGTCATGTAATAAAGCCATTCACCTTGGTCTGGAGGAAGTGCTTCCCATCTGAAAGCACATTTCATGTTTGTATTCAAACCAGATTAACGTTGCTGTGTGAATGTGAGGGATCTGCTGACGACAAACCCTGTCTGTCAGTGTAAGCACCAGTCCATGGGAGAGTAACTATCCACATCCACCCTCACCATTTCTTAATTCCCTTCAATATTTAGTGGTGACCACCTGCTGTTTATAAGAAATAGTTTGGGACTCCAACCAGCAGAAGGGACAATGTAAAAGATAAATGGTAACAAATTGCAGCAGGCTGCTGTGCAGTGGGACTTGGGAGTGCTTGTGCATGAATCACACAAGGTTGGTTTGCAGGTGCAGCAGGCTATCAAAAATAAATGTAGGCCTTCGTTGCTGGAGGCATTGAGTTTAAGAGCGGGGAGTTTACGCTGCAACTGGTGAGGATGCATCTGGACTCCTTACTTGAGGAAGTATATACTGGCTTTGGAGCAGTTCAGAGGAAGTTCATCAGGTTGATTCTAGAGATGAGGACGTTAGACTATGAGGAGAGATTGAATCGCTTGGGACTGTATTTGCTGAAATTTAGAAGAATGAGAGGAGATCTTATAGAAACATATAAGAAAGGGATAGATAAGATTGAGGCAGGAAAGTTGTTTCCACTGGTAGATGAGACTAGAAATAGCGGACATAGCTTCAAGATTCGGGGGAGTAAATTTCGGACGGAGATAAGGAGGAACTGCTTTTCCCAAAGAGTGATGAATCTGTGGAATTCTCTGCCCAATGAAGCAGTGGAGGCTACCTCAGTGATATATTTAAGGCAAGGTTGGATAGATTTTTCCATAGTAGGGGAATTAAGGGTTATGGGGAAAAGACAGGCAGGCGGAGATGAGTCCTGATCAGTCATGATCTTATTCAATGCAGGAGCAGGCTCGATGGGTTTGATGGCCTACGCTTGCCCCTATTTCTTAAGTTCTTATTTAGTCATTAATATTACACTACAGGGCATGGCTGTGGGTAACACTCAAACAGCCATTTGCATCTGTTATGAATGAGCGAGTTTAGGAACTTCAAGTTCACACAGATAGAGGATGAAAGAAGTAGCATTATTTTAACCTTTCAGAAATGACTTGTACCAAGTTCGACATTATACCTACCCTGGAATTTATTGACATTAACCCATAAAAGCAATCTAGTGGCATCTTGTGAGCTCTGAGACCGAAGGGTTCCTGTGCTTAACTCTTCATCAAAACAAAATGAGATGAAACAAATTGAGTTAATGGCATTCCCTGGCCTGGTGAGTACATTCACCATTTAGAACTGGAACAAAATTAACCCGAGGATGAAGGGAAAAAATAGATACCGTATGTAAAAAAAAAATCATTAAATTGTGCCAAAGGTGCATTTGTTATATAAACATTACCGGTAGTCTCAGAACGCTTCACGTATTGTAAAATGTGCCTGCTACACAGTAGGAGTGGGAAGCTCTTTGATTACACTCCAACTATTTTAGGCTCTATTGCACATAATGTTTGGGGAACAAGTCTGATCCTTGGCAAATTAAATGATTAAGTTGTTAAAAACAGCAGCAGTGTTGTTCGGATTACCCACACAGGCCGAACTGAAAGGAAAGTTAAACTTTCTGCTGCTCTAGGACAGAAGAATGGCAAAACAAACCCAGGCATGGGGCTGTTAAATAAAAGTGCTTGGATGAATCTCTCTTGGCACAATTTGCCAAGTAGCCCTATCCCAGCAGCCCAGTTGGCCTGAGTGATGACTCCATTCTGAGCAAGCCTCAAAGCACCCATGGAGATTGAGATGAGCAAGTTTCTGTGCAGCAGAAAAATCGGGTTAATTTGTCGACCATAATTTAACAAAAATTAACTTTATTCATCACATGTACATTGAAATGTACAGAGAAAAGCATCAAATCAGATCAGTGAGGATTGTGCTGGGCAGCCCCCACATGTGGCCAACTTTCCAGTGCCAACATAGCATGCCCACAACTCACTAATGCTATCCTCAACTCGTATGTCTTTGGAACATGGGAGGAAACTGGAGACCTGAGAGAAACTCCCCACAGCCACAGGGAGAACATACAATCTCCTTACACACAGTTGCAAGAATTAGTCCCCAATCTTATAACATATAGCGTTACACTAACTGTTACACTATCGTTCCGCCCTGAAAAAAAGCTGGAGAAGTAAAATCAGAACTCTGTAAGTATAATTGGAGGTTTATGCCTAAGTTAGAAATAACAATTCTCGAATGAGGAATGCACAATGTTTGGCTGCAAGCCAAGTTAAGCCTGTGAGGTACTTCCTTCTGGTCTTCCTGGAGCCTTCAGAGTAGCTGAAAGGATGCTTAGCAACGTGGCCTTATTAATGCACAAGTGGATATTTTACCATCGCTCTACTGGGGTAAGCTGTTTGTTAAGCTCCAGTAGAAGTCCTACATTCATGATGTAAGCATGGAGGACTAGCTTACTCTCATAGAGAGAAAAGCACAGTGAAAATACTCAGCCGACTGGGCAGCATTTGTGGAGAGAGAAATCCAATGTTCCTTTTCAGGTCAATTGCAGGGTTAGCAACCTGAAGCATTAATTCTGTTTCTCTCTAACCAGGCGCTGCCTTGTCTCCTGAGAGCATCCAGCCTTCTCAATCCATTTCAGATGCACAACATTTGAACTGTTTTGCATTCATAGTTTTGCTGCAAGCTGTCAGCCCAGTTTTTCAATGAGTTGATTTGGTTAGAGTTGATGATTGCTTTCTTTTGACAGTCATCTGGTTGAAGAACCTAAATTAGATTAATGTGGCATACCTGTTAATGAGACCTCATGGTTTGAGAAGTAACATCAGAACGCTGTAAGTATAACTGGAGGTTTAATGTTAAGTTAGAAGCGAGGATACACGGTGGATATAAGGTCAACCTTTCATCTGCAGTTTCTTTAAGAATCATAGTGTGTAGTTAACTTAAATAATACTGCAAAATCCAAATCAAAATTCGAATGAACTTACAATCTCATTCTGATTGATGGAAGCTGGACATTGTACAACATTCCACCGTGTATGTATTCTGTACAGATTCTGACAGCAAGAAATAGAAGAGGAGAAGAAACTATTGATTGAAAATGTTAAAGTTCTGTGTACACAGGGAGAGATGAGGGTTTAATCACAACTACAAGTATCTGGAGCAGAATTTCATAAAATGAGTCAGTCTTGTTTTAGGTGAATAATTGCTGGGTTAAGAATAAATATACATACTCAGCTATATTTGTGAAATATTTGGTGTTTTTTTAATTGGGTGTGAACAACGCCAACTTAAAAAGTATACTTTTCAAGTGTGTCTATAATTTGTAAATTAATGAATCTGCATTGAGTCTGCAGGTGTGGTATGGGCTATAGGAAGGTCATGATTGCACTGAAAAGGGTGTAGAGGTGATTCCTCAGGATGTTGCCAGGGATGGAAGGTTCTGAGCAGAGACTGGATAAGCTGGGTTGGTTTTTCTTAGAGCAGAGGATGCTGAGGGGGTGGGGGTGGGGGAGGGATTTAAGAAGATGCTGGAGGTACACTTAAGGGTATAGGTCAAGTGCTGCTAAATGGGATAGGTAGTTGATGGGCTATAGGATCTGTTTCTGTGTTATAAGACTCCATGATATAAAAAAGACTAGAAGGAAATTGTGCTATCAGACATAAGCAATCATAATTCAGTGCACTTAACTCAAGAAACCAATATTGATTTCTTGTTATTTGGCTGTAATCTGAACAGAAATTAGGCAGTTAATAAACTCTGGCATTTGTGTTTCCATATATGTGATTAAAAATATCAAAACCTGGCCATGCATAGCTAAAATAAAATGAGTTTCATCTGAGTGGCTCTGAGAAGTGATGGGATTGTCAATCCAGTCCTCCCACAAAGAAAAATATTGACCACCGCTGCCTTGTATCATCATGAGCTGATGATAGTAACCTGTGAGGCTGTTGTAAATACTTACCCAGCCCAAGAAGGGCAAAAATTGCTCTCTTGTGCCACATCTAGTGGGTTGCTCTCACGATGAATTACAATCTCTGACATAGCATGCCTCATTCCAAGTACAACACAATGGACCCAGAACCCATTATAAATTACATTTATGTTAACAGAATTGTCTTAATCACAAGGACTTAGTGGGGATAAAGTATATAGAGTGTTCTTATTTCTGAATCTGTGGATTCACATTTTGCTGATGCATTGAAGGAGCACAGTGTTGTTAAGATTACTGTCTCTCGGATGAAGTGTTGCACAACCTGTCTATCTAACACTACCTAAAGAAAAGCAAGGGGAGCTTTCTGGTTCCCAGATATGTATTCCTCCTACAGTCCATGTCACTGGTGAACTGGTCACTGACTTCAGTTGGTGCTGTGCTAATTGTTTGGAGCATTCAACACCACATTGACCTGCATTCAAAGTCAAAGTAAATATACTGTATATTTTAAAGAGATATGTTATCATATGCTACTTCAGATTTATTTTTCTTGCAGCCACTTGCAGAAACAAATAAGAAATGCAAATGAATTTATGAAAAACTATACAAAAACAAAGACAGACAACTAACTAATGTGAAAAGCAAGACATACTGTGCAAATAAAATAGTAATATTGAGAACGTGAACTGTAGTGAGTCCTTGAAAGTGAACCTGTAGGTCATAGAATCAGTTCAGAGTCATGGTGAGTGAAGTTATCCTTGCTGGTTCAGAAGCCTGATAGGTTTGTAGGGTAATAACTGTTTCTGAACCCAGTGGCACCTCAGTGATTCAGAAACAGCTTCTTCCCCTCTGCCACTCGATTCCTAAATGGCATTGAGTTCATGAACACTACCTCACCTTCTTATATTATTTCTGGTTTTGCACTGTTTTTAATTTAACTATTTTTATACAGTATATATATATTTACATATATAGTCAGAAGAGGCATCTGTAAGTCTTGAGAGACGATGGTGTGACACTTTTCTGATGGTTCTTGGGGTGTAGACTTGGGGCGATCTGTATTTTCTAGAGCGGTTGTTCAGCCCCTCTCCAGAGTGACAGTCTCTTTCACAGCAGCTGCAGCGGAAGAAGGAAGGTATATAGTGACTGCAATTGATTTACTTCAAATGTTTCAAAGGTACATTTAATCTCAGGGAAATGTATACAATATACATCCTGAAATTCTTTTTCTTCACAACCATCCACGAGAACAGAGGAGTGCCCCAAAGAATGACTGACAGTTAAATGTTAGAACACCAAAGCCCCCCCAGCTCCCCCCTCCCATGCATAAGCAACAGCAAAGCAATGACCCTCCTCTCCTCACCACCAAAAAAAGCATCAGCGCACCCACTGAGCACTCAAACATGCAGCAAAGCATCAATAAAGACACAGACTTGCACTACCAAGGACTACTCGTTCATCCAGTAATTCGACGTACCACAGGCTCTCTCTCTCCCTAAGAAGGGAAAAAGAGGCATCCCCATTTCACAGCAAGAGGGGAGACATAACAAACGACTTGCTGATTTACGATGTTAAAAGTCCGTTGGGTCGTTTTTTCTGAGCTCTGTGCCCAAAGAATTTGGGACTCTGGACACACAGCCAGCAGCCAGCTCGCTGCTTATGATCTTCCGTCTCCAACACACCGATTCACCGCAGAGGCACTGACCTGGAGTCCGCCCACCTCCAGAGCCACAAAATCCTGAAACTCTGAAGGCACGCCAGTCTTCTAGGCCGCGTCCTTGGTACATCGAATAGCGGCCAGTCATGAGACCCCAAGAGCAGGTCCCATTCCCGCAAAGAACCAAAGTCCATGTGTAACTCCAGGTCAGGATCTTCAAAAGAACCCCGAAAGGGAAAAATAGAGATATTTAAGGTAGAAGTAGAGCTGTTTCCGAAGGTGTAGGCAAGGTAGGCAAAAGAGTCGCCGTTAGGCACCATTGTCTCCTAAGCTCCACTTATTTTTTTCTATATTATCGTTGTATTCCTGCCACTAAGCTAACAAATTTCACGACAAATTTCATGCTGGTGATATTAAATCTGATTCTGATTCTGATTCTTTGGGACTTTGTCTTCCGTACCTCCCTCTTGATGATAGTAGCTAGAAGAGGGCTGAATGGTGCGGGTATTTGTGGATGGATGCTGCTTTCTAAGTGCTTGCTTAAATCCTGCTGGTTTTAAAAGCCCTCCACAAATGCTAGTTCTTTCCTGTAGATGAAACCTGTGGAGGAACTTGAGGCTCTGCTACTTAAAATCTCTCTACAATCAGGTCCCAGGTCCCAGGTCCCTGGTAACATACCAGGTCTCCTTCTTGGCTTCTGAATGAAGGTTTCAGCAGTTTTATTCACACAGCTGATGCAGGAATTCCTTGGGCAATATTGACATGTTAATCACTAATTCTCACGCAGCACAATACCAGTTCTATAATGGGCTTCTGGCATGGCGTGCTTTTATATGAATCCCAGAGATCACATTGCAAATTGAGTTTGGTTTCCCTGAAGTATAAAATCTAAAGCAAACTCGAGTCAGTTAATTACCACAAATAACTTATATGATGGAGAGAAAAAGGTTGAATGTATTTTATGTATAGTGTTGTGAATTCTTACAGAGTTTTTAATATACCTTTTGTGTGATCTCTGCAACAATACAAGCTTTTACTCGCTGTACTTTATGTTGAGTGAAATCAATCTTGGGACTATTAATTCACAGCGGTATGCTGACAATATGGGTTGTTTAACATTATTATTGACAAAAAATAAATCTTTTATTCATAAAAAAATTCAAGATATTCAATTGGTGCAACTTTTCAATTAAGAAAGGTGGATTTTCATATTGAGAAACATAATCCCCAGGGATTTATGTACCAAAAAAGAGGGGAAAAATTAAGTTGTTAACATCATTACTAATGGTATAATAGTTTCCCACATTCTGACTCTGGGCCTGTACTCACTAGAGTTTAGAAGAATGAGGGGGGATCTAATTGAAACCTATTGAAAGGCCTAGATAGAGTGAATGTGAAAAGGATGTCTCCTATAGTGGGAGAGTCAAAGACTAGAGGGCACAGCCTCAGAATAGAAAGATGTCCATTTAGATTTAGAACAAAGATGAGGAGGAATTTCTTTAGCCAGGGGATGGTGATTCTGTAGAATTAATTGCCGCAGCCGGCTGTGGAGGCTAAGTCATTGAGTATATTTAAAGCGGAAGTTGAAAGATTCTTGATTAGTCAAGGGCATCAAAGTTTAAGGGGATAAGACAGGAGAATGGGATCGAGAGGGATAATCAATCAACCATGATGGAATGGCAGAGCAGACTCGATGGGCTGAATGGCTGAAAAACATTTCTATGTCTTGTGGTCTTGTAGACTTTATTCCTTAATCCCAGACGATCCAGTCTCCCAAATTCCATGTTATGAAATTTCACATTTGAAAACTGCAAGAAAATGAACGCCATTGATAAACAATGCAAATGTTTTAAAGCTGACCCAAAAGTAATGACAGTTTTAAACTGAGATTTGTAATAACACTGCAGATTTCATATCTTCTCAATGTAACTTTTCTCAATCACGATTGAAAATAAATCAATTCAGTTTCTCTTTGAAGTGGAATTAGCTGTACTCCGAAGCCAAAGTTGTCTGGGTCACTGGTTCAGTGTGCAACCCAACATCCATTGATCTGTTCTGGGGTCCTCCGAGTGCTTTTAGACCAAAGAATTGCGGAGAAGAATGAGATAGTCGAGAAACACTTGTATTTCTCAACCAAAGAACATAAGAAATAGAATAAGTGGGTCACGTGCCTACCTGTGTCTGCACTGGCATTCAGGAAGACTGCAGCTGACCTTTCACCTCAGTACTATTCTTCTGCATTCGCCCATATCATTAACCAATAATAATCAAAAACCTAGCCATCTTCGTTTTAAATATACTCATTGACTATGCCACCTGAGCCCTGTTGGGTAGAGAATTCCAGAGATTCACCCCCTTCTACTTGAGGTTCTTCTTACCTTTATTGTTGGAGAAATCCATGTGTGCAGATGTTGGATGTCACTAGAATTCTGAGCAGCGTGAGGCACCAGATGGTGAAGCAAATCCATGCTATTTCAGCCCTTGTATGATGAAAGGGCTCAGGGGTGAGCTGGGAGAAGTCCTGGCAATGATCCAGCAACTGGATGAGTCATTGCCAGGGGAACTAGAAAGAAATGGCAGAAAAATACATTCCAGAAAATGCAGAAGACTTAGTTGTAATAAATATGCCAGAAGCACTGAATTGATAGAATATTGACCATGGAAGGCAGATAGTGAGGTTAGGGGTGGTGGTCAGAAACTGACCCCCCCCCCCCCAAGTGAATGTTCTCTGTAGTTTCACCAAGGCTGAAATGCTTTTGTGTCAGCCCTAGGGCAGCCAAGCAAGTGAAGACAGAGCATCAAGGTATCATGTAATATAACTGATGACAGAACTTAAAACTATTAGCAGTATCCATTTTGAACTCAAGATTCAAAGATAGACTGGCCAACTCCCAGGACTGACTGTAGCACGTCATGCAGAACCAATCCAAATATGTTGCCTCCCTAAGAGTTTGCCCTGAGCCTTTGCCATTCTGAATAACTCAACACTGTGGTGTGCTAATAGACAAGTATTCAGTGTGGGTGTCTAAATTGTGAATTGGCTGCATTTCAGAAATTATTTTCTTTGTGTCATTTCGCATTCTTACTGAAGAATGGTCCAAAAGTACTCATGTTCCAGGCTGTAAAATTATTGAATTACTTATGTCCTTTTCTTACTAATTTATTTCCATTATGCATTTGTGGTTCAGCTTTATGTCTGAATTTCCTTCATGGAAAGAAATGATTCCTTCAGAGGTTATTTATATCATTACTTGGTTCCTCTTCTCCACAGATTTGCTGTGGGAGGGAGCGTGGCATTAGCTTAAGTCACATCCAGGCTTCCTTTGGGTCTGGTCTGGTTGCATCACTTATAGCACCTCAATGATTTAGCTGGGTAGTTTTCAATAAGGTTTCTTATTGAAGGATCGAGGAAGTATGACAGAGAGTAAATCTCTCTCAGGGGAACATAACTTGCAGTTCAGCGGTTGAAAATGAATAGAGGTAGCCACGATAATGAAAATTCACAGACGCTTTTCACCTGTATGTTAGTCTAGTGACTCGGTGCTGCTGGTTTGTCCAAAATCTTTGCTTTTGCCACGTAAAGCACTTTATTTCTGTAGGGGTGAAAAATGAATTATACATAAATCCTGCTCCTTTGGATCTCGGATAACACCAGTGTGGCTTTAGAGACACGCTTTGCATCCTCAAATTTATGTTTCCAAAAATATTGATGGAATGGGGCTCTCGGCATTGGTGGTTGGAAAACCCAACAGCCACTGTCAGAAAGAGCTGTGTGTGTGTGTGTTTGTGTATGTGCGTGTGTATGTTGGTATGTGTGTCACAGTGTATCTATTTATGTACTTGCATATGAATGTGTACGTCTGTGCATAAGTGTATGTATCTATTTGTGCTCGAGAGAGAGAGATAGAGTGAGAGAGAAAGATGAAAAGAGAGGGTGATAGAGAACAAAATAGACAAAGAGAGAGAGACCTAGGCCTCTGTAACTCCCTCTGCAACTAGATCCTTGACTTCCTCACCGGGAGACCATCGTCAGTGCAGGTCACAAATAACCTCACCTCCTTGCTGACAGTCAACATTGGCGCACCTCAGGGATGTGTACTTAACCCACTGCTCTACTCTCTCAACACCCACAACTCTGTGGCTAGGCACAGCTCACACGCCATCTATAAAGTTGCTGACGACACATCTGTTGTTGACAGAATTTCCAGATGGTGGTGAGAAGGTATACAGGAGCGGGATAGATCAGCTGGTTGAGTGGTATCGCGATAACAACTGTGCATTCAATGTCAGTAAGACCAAGGAATTGATTGTGGATGTCAGGAAGAGGAAGTTGTCCTCACAGAGGGATCAGCAGTGGAAAAGATAAGCAGTTTCAAGTTGCTGGGTGTCAGCATATTTAAGGATCTATCCTGTGTCCAACATACTGATGCAATTACAAAGAAGGCACGACAGCAGCTCTATTTCATCAGGAGTTTGAGGAGAATTGGTATGTCCCCATATGGTATGGAGGGCATTCTAACTGGTAGCATCACTATCTGGTATGGAGGGTCCACTGCACAGGATTGGAAAAAGCTATAGAGAGAGAGCGAGAGAGAGAGAGAAGGTGGCGGAGCATGTTAGTTCATAATATTTATTTATTTGTTGCGATACAGAGCAGTGTAGTCTCTTCCAGTCCGTCGAGCCGTGCTGCCCAGGAATTCCTCAATTTAACCCTAGCCTAATCATGGGACAATTTACAATGGCCAATTAACTTACCAACAGGTATATCTTTGGACTGTGGAGGGAACTGGAGCAAGTGGTGGAAATCCACACGGTCACGGGGAGAACATGCAAACTCCACACAGACAGCACCAGAGGTCAGGATTGAACAGGATTGAATCTGGGTCGTCTGAGCTGTGATGGTCTAATATCTGTGCCACCATGTTGCCTAAGAATTTGAAAAACGTGTTTGCTTCTGTTAATTTATACTGATATTTTGCCTCCCCCTCAAAAAGATTGTTAATAGATAATTTAAATTGAGTAACAAATCTAAGAAGGGTCTGTTGCTTTGATATGGAATCCCATTATCTGTTTTATTTTCAATAAATGAACAGCATGTGAAAAAGCAGAGAGAGACTGTCTTGTGAGCATGTAAAAGTGCATCCATCATACGATTTGCTGCACAATTTCAAAAATTAAAAGCAAGTCTTGGGCTTCCTTGCTTTGCTGTCATTTCATTCTGGAATTGAGCACAGTACAATTACCACATATTTCACGCTACTTCCAATTTAATGAAATGAGTAGGACACAAATATGGTAATATATTTCTGATGACAGAGAAGATTGTTCTATGAAATTGCTAAATGACATTCTAGTGACTGTGTGACAATGGTATGGTCACACTACAGATGCAGCAGCAGTCAAACGCAGGCCTCGCTTATGCTTCCTGCATCGTTTGGGGATAACCACCTCAGAGAGATAACCACAAGCAACCAGCCAACTTATCATTATATATTGCAGTCGGCTTCAGAGTGTTAGGATTTTTTTCAGTCATTTCTGCAGTTGGTGCTGACTTTAAACACCTTGTATGGAAATACATCTGAACTATTTTATATTATTAGAACTAGAAGTCACAGATCAAGGGTGAAAGATGAAATATTTAAGTGGAACCTGAGAGGGAACTTCACTCGGGGGGCGGGGAGTGAGGGTGTGGAACGAGCTGTCAGCAGAAGTAGTGGATGTGGGTCTGATTGCAACATTTAAGAGCCGTTTTGGATAAGTACGTGGATGGGAGGGTGTGGAGGGCTATGGTCCTGATGCAGGTCGATGGGGCTTGGCATAGATTAGATGGGCTGAAGGGTTTGTTTTTGTGCTGTACTGCTCTATTCGTGGCCGAGCACCTTGGGTTTTTTCTCAACTGGGATGGCAGTAAATGAGGAAAGGTAACCTCTGTTCCCTCATTTGGGGAGGGAGGAAGCTGAGCAGTTTCCAACTCTTCGACATCATTGCTACAACTCCACGTTAGCATCTCTCATTTACCCTTGTGCATAAACCAAAGACTTGCTGCCTTTCCCTGCCTGAACGTCCATGCCTGCTCAGGCAATTTTGTTATAAACACAGTGCAGGATCCCTGGAAGTGCTCCCAGGGGTGATGGTATATGGTAGAGGGTCTAGGAGGCTCTTACATAGACAGGCCAGTGAGTATGCAGATTCTGGAAGGAATGGACCATGTGCAGACGGAAGGGATTTGATGCCATTAGTTTAATTAATTAGTTTGGCACAACATCATGGGTGAAAGGGTCTATTTCTGAACTGTACTGCTGTACGTTCTATGTATGTACTTGTTAGCCAGTGACTGTGTGCCTAAAGCCAGTTGTTATCCAATACATCTAGTTATCCACGACCCAGGAGCCTAGCTCATCTTGTTGTTTTGCAGAGGCTGTTTTGGCTATAAATCCTGGATATGCAGTGCTACTTGTTAACCAACAACGTGGTAGACACCTCAGTGTGTTACCTATTCACCGAGCGCAGTCCAATCATCCGTTCCCAACCGGTTATGTAAAGAATGAGGTACGCCTTCGCTGGTCGTAAACTCAGCCAGCTCTATCATGGGTACCAGCCTCCCCAGCATCAAGGACACCTTCAAAAGATGTTGCCTCAAAAAGGCATGAAACCATCACCCAGGACATGCCCTCTTCTCATTGCTACCATCAGGGAGGAGGTACAGGAGCCTGAAGACACACACTCAACATTTCAGGATCAGCTTCTTCACCTCCATCATCAGATTTCTGAATGGGTAATGAACCCATGTACACTACCTCACTATTTTTTAGTTTTGTTTTTGCACAACTTATTTAATTTATCTATATATATATATTTTTTGTAATTTATTGCTGAAGCCGTCAGCGCAGGAGTTGAGTGGGCGAAGAGGTCCCGACCCTCCAAGCAGACCATTGCCTTTTTCAGAGCTGGGGAGCAGCCAATACCTACCAAAAGAACATCTGCAGGCATTCTGACCTCTGCAAGGGACTGGCAGCTGTTGGTGGACCTCGAACGGCAGCTGAAGTTCCCCAACCATATCGCAGCCACCGCCCTGCGACCAGACATTGTCCTAGTGTCTGAGTCTACTAAGCAAGTGGTGCTGCTGGAGCTGACAGTCCCATGGAAAGATAGCTTGGAAGAGGCCTTTGAAAGGAAGCTCTCCAAGTACACAGGACTGGTCAGCAACTGTCAGCAGGCTGGATGGAGAGCGAGGTGTCTCCCAGTGGAGGTTGGTTGTAGGGGATTCGCAGCCTGTTCCTTAGCCAGAGCCTTCAGCAATTTGGGAATCGAGGGAGAGAGGAAGAGGAGAGCCATCCGCAGTACCACCGATGTGGCAGAGAGAGCCTCAAGATGGCCGTGGCTCAAAAGAGGGGAGCCATGGAGTCATAAGTAGCTAGCCATCTGGACACAAGCTGGGGTCTGATCAGCCCCGGCTGGGTCACCTGGAGGAGGTTGTATGATGTTGAAAGACCTGAAACACCCGATGATTCCAGGAACATCACTGAAGATGTGTCCAGAAGCATCAGTAGATGTATGTACACAGCATAGGTTTTATTACGATGTATTGCAATGTACTGCTGCCACAAAACAACGAACTTCATGACATATGCCAATGATATTAAACCTGATTCTGATTCTCATGGTAGCCCAAGGACCCGCATGCCCAGCCTATCATATAGTACCCAGGAGAGATTATACAAGTATGTTGGTCTTAGAGTTTTCTGTTCAGCTTCCACTGTAATTGCCTCCCCTTTCTGGTTGAATAACTTGTTTGCTCTCAAATGTCAGTGAGCAAAGGCTCATCAGATTTGACTTGAGCGGGTCCTCAGCTGCACCTCAGGGGAAGAGATAAACAATCTACATACAAAATAAGTTCATTTATGCACAAAATAGTTCAAATTTGTGAATATTAAAAGCAATAGAAGGCAAATGCTGAAGTTGCTTTTGCATTCTTGGAATTTAGAAATAGAAACCTTTGATTTGAACAGGCGTCTGAGTCACAGAACCTTCCTCTCATCATCTGACACCATCTAGTTTACTCCATGCTGTTCTCTTCAACTACTGTTTCTGCAGTACTCTTGCCTCTCTCTGAGTAGGAGAACTGTCTCTTGAATTTGGTATTGGATTCATTCTTAACTTACAATCCGCGATCTCCAGGTTAGGATTCCCTCATTAGTAGAAACATTTAAATTCACCTCCAGGTCAGTAACACTGAATGTATGATTTGGTCATATCAGTGTGGTGTCCCTTGCCTCACAAAATCTTCCAATGAAGCCAACTGCAGGAGTAGAATGCGCTAACGCCAGTATAGAGTACATCTAATAAGTTAGGCATACGTTTCTCCACCATCTTCCCAAAGTCTCCACGTCAAATCCTTTCCTGATTTTTCAGATCTCTGTCTGATCACCCTTCAGCTGAAAACACTGAGATCCTGCTTTAGTGAATGGACCTTACAAAGAAAAACCACCAACACTGGAAACAAACCAATCAGTGTCTGAACTGCTTTTTTTGTTACTGTCGGCACATAATAGCCATGTATGCATAAACAGTTGAATTAATGTACAATTAATTGTGAAAAAAATTCATAGAAGCTGCATATCCACTTCATTTTGTGGGGGTCTATTTAGTGTGCCTGTACAATAGATAAGTAGTTTGAAAGCAAATGGCTGGAGGAGTGTAAATGAAGTCACACTGCAACATTCAAAAGAAAAGTCTGGCTCATCAGAGATAGCAATACGGCTTGGCTGATTAATCATGGGTTTGAATAAAGAATCCGCAATACAGCATTGCCAACATACTGCACAGTCTATGGACTGTAACTTTTCAAACACCAACACACTGTTGATGCTAGTCTAAACTCAAGAACGGATTCTGAATACTAAAGCATATTTTGGCCAGTTGACTTTCTCGATTTATTTTACTTTCCATACTAATGGAGGCTATTTTTGAGTTGGATGGCACCTTTGTTCATTCTGTGTTCCAAGGTTATTGTTACCGTTGATGTTTATTACCGCAGTTTTGGTAAATTAAAACTTAGTGTATTTATTTTTTATTTAGGGATACAGCAGAGTAATAGGCCATTCTGACCCAGCAAGGCCATGCTGCCCATTACACTCATGTGACCAATTAACCTTCTAACCCATACGTCATTGAGATGTGGGAGGAAATCGGAGCACCCCTGGGGGAAACCCACGCAACCATACTATATAAGATCAAATTGTTGCCTCCAACTCTTCAGTTCATTAAGACGAAGGTCAATTTCAACAAAAAGCTTTTTATAATTAACTTAAGACCAGTTTATGAAAAGAGTAATTTGTTGTGTCTATTATAATAAGCTGCTACAGTGGATGAGTGGTTCGAAAACGCATCTGTAGAAGTGCAAATTAAGTTATATTATAACATTTAAAGCATCAGACTGGTGTTCTAGAAGACACAAAATTTGGGACCAGACCAAATTTCAAAGTGAAAAACATCGTACAAATGCTGTAGTGTCTTCTCTTTACTCAAAAGGATGTTAATGTTGCAGATGCCATGATTGTTGAAGAGAGGGAATGTCATTTTCAAAGAAAGCACAGTGCATAGAATAACAGGTCAGTCACACTGTTGTTTGTGCAGGATAACTTTATCTCTGCCCTCTGATTGGTTGTAACGACTATTTAATTGGATGAAGCACCTTGATCAATTCCAGCATGTATAGCTCCAGTAGATCAATATATTTTTCATAATTATCTATATATTGCTTTCTCATCATAATTATTACAAATAATCACCCAGGCAGCCACTAACATCAACATTTGACTATTCTGGAAGAAACAGGGGCTGGCTGGTAGTGTAGAGGCATCAGCACCGGTCTTCTAGGCAAATGGTCCTGAGTTCAAATCCAGCCGGGTCCCAACCCTGGGAGCAGCAGTACGTGCGCGGAAGAAAGGCCTGGCGATCTCCTTCCGTACCTTGCCATGGAAACCCTATGGACCCTATGGCCCATGAAGAGTCAAACTCGACTTAACGACTGAACAACAAAAGGGAGAAACAGATGTTCTGTAGACATGTGTGTGCATGCGTGTATTGATTGACGGCACTGTATACCCTGCCCCCTTAAAACCCCCTGGCACACCTCTGAATGATCATTATATTGGGACAAAAATCTCAGAAATCTTAAGCTAGAAGTAATATGAAGTTAGTCTTGGGTTACGAATCAGGTTGCTCTAAAGATCCTGCCAGTTATCAGAACAGTATAGCACAGAAATAGGTCCTTTGACCCATTACGTCTGCACTCAACATGATGTCACAGTAAGCTAATTCTCCTCAACCGGTACATGATCCATTTCCTGCATGTTCATCTGCATCTCTACAGCCTCTGAAATGCACCAGAGCATCTGGCTATCACCAGAGCATTTCAGGAAACTCCCACTCTCTGTGTAAAAAAGAACCCGCATACCTCCTTTCTCTGCTTTGGTGTGATAGCCCATTCTAATTGACAGGCTTTAGACCATAAGACATAGGAATAAAATTAGGTCTTTCAGCCCATTGAGTCTGCTGTGCCATTCCATCATGGCTGATTTGTTATCCTTTTCAACCCCATTCTCCTGCCTTTGATAGGCCAAAATGATCTTTTCCCAAAAATCTCAGTCAATGAGAATTTTCAGGATAAGAATTAAATAACTTTTGGATACAGTTTTGGGGTTCGTGCAGGACAATGGCACTGAGAGAAAATATCAGCCTCAATTTTATGGTATGCTGGTGCAGGCATGAGGGGTTGAATAGCCTGATCAGGCTTTTAATTAAGGCCATTAGACAGAGGAGTAGAATATAGCCCATCGAGTCTGATCCACCATTCGATCATGGCTGATTTATTACCCTTCTCATCCCTATTTTCCTGCCTTCTCCCTTTATCCTTTGGCACCTTTAATAATCAAGAACCTACCAACTTCCGCTTTAAATACACCCAATGACTTGGCCTCCGCAGCCATCAGTGGCAATGAATTCCACTGATTCGCCACTCTCTGGTTAAAGAAATACTTCTTAATGGATGGCTTCACTTCACTAAGTCTGCTAAGCCGTTCATTATAGATTTGTGATTTGAATGAGTGGACTGGCTATATGTTTCATGCCAACTTTGAGTTTAGGATGCCAAAATAAAACTATATTTCCAGAAACCCACCAGCAGTGAAGTGTAGCGAACTGCAATCATGCTGCCTGTAGGCACTGGAAAACTGAATCAGTGGCCTGACCACACATACTAACACCGGCCTTTCAAATCAGCACAGTCTGCACTGGGCCAAAATCCAGTGGTTTCATTTTGGCTTCGTTTACCTGGCCACTATTGATTGAACCTGGACTAGGTTAAGGTAACAGAATCAAGTGGTGTGACCCAGTGCCAAATTTCCACCTCAGCAATGTCTTGGCTGTAGTCGACCTGCACCCTCTTTCTGGCTCATGTGCTGCTAGTTGGAAGTAATACCAGCACAAACTAGACATTGGGTTTGTTCTCGTGAGTTAGAGACAATTGAGGCATACTTTGAAAATCAAATTTTCATGGAACAACTCTCTCATGTTTTTGTTTAAAATTTCTCGGAGATTTCTATTAAAGCAGCTCTGTGAGCAAGAAAAGGTATTGGAATCTTTTTGTGAGCCAGATCCATTCCGCTGCTTCTAAAGGAAGCTCTGGTGGATGGGCCAGTCCCTTTTCTCTCTTCTGCCTTTTGGGAGAAGATAGAGGAGAGTTGAAAGCCCAGAGCAGCTTCTATCCCATTGCTTTCAGACTTCCAGATGATTCACTTCACTAAGTGCCGCATTCTTGGACTTCTGGCTCTGTCGCTCCTGTTTACTCTGTTATTGTAATGCGTCTCATTTTGCATGACTATATTGTACCGTGTGGCTGTCGCTGTATTCATCGTTGTATTTATTACTGTAAGCTTCATGCTACAAGGAATGTCATTGCACCCTGATGTCTATGACAGTAAACTAATCTGTGTTGGTTAACCAATGACGGTACATTGTGTGTTTCCGGCAATGAAAGGGTTACCATATGAGGAATGTCTGGCAGCTCTTGGGCTGTCTTCCCTGGAGTTCAGGAGAATGATGGGGGGATCTTATAGAAACATTCTGAATGTTAAAAGGCCTGAACAGATTAGATATGCCAAAGTTATTTCCCATGGTAGAGGAGTCTGGGACAAGAGGGCAAGAATTCAGGATTGAAGGACGTCCATTTAGAACAGAGATGCGGAGAAATTATTTTGGTTAGAGGGTGGTAAATCCGTGGAATTTGTTGCCATGAGTAGCTGCGGTGGCCAAGTCATTGGGTGAATTTAAGGCAGAGATAGATAGGTTCTTGATTAGCCAGGGCATCAAAGGATATGGGGAGAAAGCAGAGGAGTGGGGATGACTGGAAGAATTGGATCAGCCCATGATTTGAATAGTGGAGCAGACCCGATGGGCCAAATGGCCTACTTCTGCTCCTGTATCTTATGGTCTTACGTAACATGTAGGTAAATGGTAAAATCTGGACGGAGTTGATGTGAATGTGAGTAGAATGAAACAGGATTACTGTCAATTTCGTGTCAAAGGTGTTTTATTTATTAATTATTTAACGATACAGTATGAAACAGGCCCTTTTGGCCCACCAAGCTGCACCGACCAGCCACCTACCTATTTAACCCTAGCCTAACCAGAGGGCAATTCACAATGACCAATTAACCTACTAACCTGTACATCTTTGGGAGAAACTAGAGCACCCGCAGGAAACCATGTGTTTACGGGAAGAAATGTGAACTCTGAACTCCAATCCCCAGAACTGCATCTCACTCATTGTTAGGCTACCATAGTGCCCGGTTTATGGTTGCCATGGATTCACTGGGCTGAGGGGCTTGTTGCATTGGGCCTGTATAACTCCACAACTCTTAATATTGGATCACTCAGTTGGCATTACAGATTCTAAGAACAACGTCTGCTCTTGCAGAATCAGAATGCCTGTGGTCCGTGCGGAAATCCTTTCGGAGATTTGTGCTGCACTCATTACTCAGACTGGAAGAGCAGATGTCAAATTGTCATGTCTTAGAGCAGGGGCAAGCTGTAGTGGGAGCTGATTCCGTCCAAGCCAGGCAGATAAACACAAGATATGACCCGGTCTCCCCTGTCTGCTCGCCCTGCTGCCTTGGCAAAGACCACTCCCACCCCAGTTACTCTCTCTTCTTTCCCCTTCCACCAGGTAGAAGCCTGAGAACATGTCACTAGGGTCAAGGACAGCTTCAATGCCACTCTCTGAGTCTAACTTCTCATTGTTTGCCAACTTACACTGCACTCTCTCTTTCTGTAAACGTAGCTCTATACCCTCTGCCATTCTGTTATTGTTTTCCTTTTGAACTATGATGTGTGTACTTACATATGGGATAAGCTGTCTGGATGGTATGTAAACAAAGCTCTCCACTGCATCTTGGTACATATGTCAATAATAAACCAATTACAATGCAGCAGGGAGCAAATTTGCCTTTGCTTAATGTGGGACAGTCAGATTGGCTACAATGGGGACATCCCTGCAGGTTCTTTGATCAGGTGAGTTGAAGATCTTTCAGTTGGCTTCCCTCAAGAACATAAGAAATCGGAGCAGGAGTTGGCCATCTGGCCCATCGAGCCTGCTCTGCCATTCAATAAAATCATGGCTGATCTGGCCTTGGACTCACCTCTACCTACCTGCCTCTCCCCCATAACCCTTAATTCCCCTGGCTACTATGCAAAAATCTATCCAACCTTGTCTTAAATACATTTACTGAGGTAGCCTCCACTGCCTCATTGGGCAGAGAATTCCACAGGTTCACCACTTTCTGGGAAAAGCAGATCCTCCTCATCTCCGTCCTAAATCTACTCCCTCGAATCTTGAGGCTATGTCCCCTAGTTCTAGTCTCACCTGCCAGTGGAAACAAGTTTCCTGCCACTACCTTATCTGTACATTTCATAATTTTATATGTTTCTATAAGATATCCTCTCATTCTTCTGAATTCCAGCGAGTACAGTCCCAGGCAACTCAATCTCTCCTCATCGTCTAACCCCCTCATCTCTGAAATCAACCTGGTGAACCTCCTCTGCATCTATGCATTTATCTTAGAAGATATCTTAGATCCCTATCTTAGAAGGAATGTTCTGGTGTTGGAGAGAGTTCAGAGAAGATTTACGAGGATGATTCCTGGAATGCAGCGGCTAACATATGAGGAGCATTTGTCGGCTCTTGGACTATATTCATTAGCATATAGAAGAACGAGAGGGGATCTCATAGAAACATTTCAAATGTTGAAAGGGTTGGACAGAGTAGATGTGGGAAGGCTGTTTCCCTTGGTGGGTGAGTCCAGGACAAGAGGCCACAGTCTTAGAATTAGAGGGTAGCCATTTAAAACAGAGCTGAGGATTTTTAGCCAGAGGGTCGTGGATTTATGGAATTCGTTGCCACATACAGCTGTGGAGGCCCGATCATTGAGGGTGTTTAAGGAGGAGATTGATAAGTATCTAATTAGTCAGGGTATCAAGGGATATGGGGAAAAAGCCAGAAACTGGAACTCAAATAGTTTAGCTCATGGTGGGATGGGAAAGCAGTCTCGATGGGCCAAATGGCTTACTTCTGCTCCTTTGTCTTGTGATCTTGTGATCTCATGGCTTGATGGATGTGGGGAGTGTTGGCTGTTGTAGTGACCTCTTCCTAACTCTCCCCTATCATCACTTCACATACACACCGTCTCCAAACGGCCAACAGACAATGTCCTGCTAACGTCCTTATCTCAGTCCAGCTGAGACTAAGTGCATCTCGGAGACCACTGGCCTGGTTGATGTCAGCTGAGCTGTATGGATTGGAACCCAGGACCCCAGTACTGCACCAGGCCCTGAATAATTGTAACTCCAGTAAACTCCAGGAATCCTTCCAATTACTGCAGGTGCTAGAATTCTGAAGTAAAAACAGAGAAGGCTCAGCAGGTGAGGCAGTGCTTGCAGAGAGAAATAAAGTTAACCTTTCAGATCTGTGACTCTGGTGCACATCAGCGTGAATCGTTCTCTCTGCAGCGTGTCCTATCCACCAAATCTAACATCACCCTCCAATTAGGTTTTAGTGCTGTACATTCAAACAATAGGCATGGTGGTGTAGTCGTTGGCGTAACACTATCGCAGCGCCAAAGACCCAGGATCAGTTCTCGGCACTGTCTGTAAGGAGATTGTATGTTCACCTTGTGAATGTGTGAGTTTCCTTTGGGTACTCGGGCTTCCTCCCACATTCCAAAGACATGCAGGTTAATTGGTCATACGAGTGTAACTGAGTGGGATAGACTCGATGGGCCAGAAAGGCCTGTTACCCTGGTGTATCTCTAAAGAAGGGAAAAAGGACACACTGTAAGTACAGTGTCATCTCTGTTACAGCTAGTGTTTTGTTTTTTTTCAGCAGTGCAGAAGGTAGAGATAATTGGTGCTGCATAATTTTCATATTAGTTTATTCTGCCTCACTACAAGAGACTGAATTGGGACAGACCTTGCACAGCAGAGAAATCACAGCCATATGCATTACCAACTGCTTGGTTTTTAACGTTCCACTGTGCTCATTTAAACACATGATGCTGACATGCAAGCCAGCAATATCTTATTCTTATCTACTTAATCAAATGCGCAGTTTTATTTCTGTTGCCAGCAGTTGCCCCTCCCCCCATTTGCCTTCTCTTCCTCTGTCACTTCCCCCATGAAAAGTTGGACTTCGCTGTTCTGTCTTGCAGTCGCTGGGGCTTGCCTCGGTGGTGGTGGGTCTGGGTTCCCATTGTGTTCCAGTCACAGCCCTTCTGTGAAAGGCTATTGATTGCCACTCCGTCACACATCCCGCGAAGGAAGCGACAGGCCGACAGCAACCCCTTTGTGCCGCTGCCTTCGGATGAGATCCTGTCTGGTCGGGCACAGAGCTTTGAATGGGCGATCACACTGTGCGGCAAGGAACAAGGGCCCTCACAGCGCCTGTGTGTTAAAATTGCCCGCGCCTTGCTCTCAGCTTGCCGTCGGTTCTTCCCGTTGCTTCCAGATGAATAGCGTCATTCATTTCAGCCACAAGGCTCTGCATTATGGAGACCTGCACTTAACCAAGTTTGCTTTTTTTTTCCACCAATGCTCTCATTACGCAGTTTCAGTTGTACTGCCCAAGTCTGCTGGATTGGGCTGTCAGAAATGATGCAGAGATTTCATCTGCACTTGGTTCGAAATTTTTGACTATTTCTTTGAGGGTAATTAGCGTGGTTTAATTGCAAAAATTACTAACTGGTGGAAAAAAAACTTGCTAAATCTCTGCTGTCAACTGGAGCAGATGCAGAAGTTGTTGGGAGAAGATCTCAAAAACAAACAGAAGGCTCCCAGCTGGGAGATAAACAAGTTTCTTTTGCACACACTGTCTTTAAACTAGAAATATTTCTTCTAGAGACTGACTATTGCTCTGGAAATGTTAAATCGCTGCATCCATTGCTCTATCCACACAGTTCTCCATTGTGCCAGGTAATGTCTCTTTGCTGGACTGGTTGCTTAAACTTAAAGATGGTGAGAGCAGTTTGGTCTGTTGAAGTCCTTTAGCCCTAGTCCTCCAGGGCTTGCTGGCTGGACCGCAACTTGGTGCTGATCTGTCTCGGAATAGATGTCGTTTTTTTAAGAGCCTCTTAGATAGGTGCATGGAGCTTGGAAATTCTTGACAGTTTCTAGAGCAGGTTACAACATTGTGGACTGAAGAGCCTGTAATGTGCTGTAGATTTCTGTATAGTCTTTTGCTGTTGCTGCCTCCTCTCACTCACGAGATTGTCCGAGAGCCATTGTTTAATCCCTGGTGCAACACTCTCAGGCAGGTTGACAAAGGGTGCTTCCAAACAACAGCTTTGGCAGCTATCAGCAAGCACAAACTCATAAAATCGGTGGAGAGAATGTATGAAGTTACGGATTAATAGGATGAGTAGGCCTTACAGCCCCTCAAGCTTGTTCTGCCTTTTAATATGTTTGCCACACTAATCATAACCTCAGCTCCAGAATATTATTTTTCAATTAAGTCCCATTCCACTCTGCTCAACTCCTGTAAATACAAGCCTAATTGATCCGATGTTCCCTCATAAAATAATACCTTCCAGATATCAAAATGGGAATACCATTGTAGCGAAGCATCTATGGAGGGAAATGGACAGTCAATGTTTCAGGTCGAGACTCATCACCTGGACACCCCTGTAACTTTTTCAGTAACTGTTGCACTGTAATTCTGCATTCTGTTATTGCTTTCCCTTTTACTCACTCAGTAAGCTGATGTGGTGATGAAACTTTCTGTATAGGCGGCATGCAAAACAAAGTTTTCTGCTGCACCTCGGTACATGTGACAGCAGTAAACAAATCCCAGTTACCATGGGATGTGATGTTGCTGACACTTACTGTCCATTGCTAATTATTCCTAAACAGAAGGCAATAGATCACAGTGGACTGACCGGATAAAGATGGAAAATGTTTTCCTCTGAAGGTTGGCAGTGAGCCTGGTGGGTTTTTACAGCGTTTTGTTAGTTTTATGATTTTCATTACTGTGGCTAACTGCATCTTTAATCCTACCTGCTGTGACAGTATTCAAACTCCCTGGATGGTTCAAAACTTAGACGATTAATCCAGTACTTTACCCACTGCACCCTCTCCTTTTTAGCTTCATCCATATCTTTCCTGCCCCTTTTAATTTTCCTTTCTCCCTTTACAATTAAAAGCACACATTTGAAACGACCTGATGACAAACAGTACGTGCACATGCAATGTCCTTCATCTGCTGGTCTTCTTCTTGTGCATCCGGGAATTTGCCTCACATTGCCGAGTGCCCGGGACCCTTTTTAGCCTTGCCCACAGGAAGATCATAGATGAGGAAAAACGTCCTGTGCACATGCCAATCTGAGCAGAGGTTAACCCTCCGGTCCCTACAGGAGATCCTCACTGATTCAGACAGTTTCCTTCCCACCAATCAACCAGAAATCCTATTCTCGTATCAATTATTCCCCACTCACAGCTCACTATCTTTTAAACTTGCAAGCGTTTATCTGTCCTTCTTACTATGCATTGGTTTTCTATTGGATTGCAATGAATTCAGTGCAGAAAAATCAACCAAGGGCCCCAGTGGAATGTGCTAATGCTGACTGAATGTAATCCTATCAGCAATGTGTTATATTATTTCCTCCCTCAGTCCCTGCCCCATCCCCTTCTTAACTCCTCTTTGCATTAACTTCCTCCTGTGCTTTCTTATTTATCAACCATTCAAGGGATTTGGTTTTCACAGCCTGGGCCAGCAGTTAGTTGCCCATCCCTAGTTGCCCTTGGGAAGAAGGTAACGCTGAGCTGCCTTCTTGTACCACTACTGCCCTTGAGGTGTGGGTATACCCTAAATGCCATTGGGGAGGGAGTTCCAGGGGTTTGACCCAGCAACCATGAAGGAACAGTGATATACTTCCAAGTGGATATAGTTTTTGCTTGGAGAGTAAGTTCTGGGTGTTGGTGCTGCCATGCTTTTGCTGTCCTTGTCCCTCTAGCTGGTAAGTGCTGGGGCTTCAGATGGTGCTACTTGAGAAGTCACAATGAGATGCTGCAGTGCCTTATTATGTGTTTCATATTCTTACTAAAGGGGTTTAATCTGCATTCCCTATTCGATGCATTTGCCCCAATTCTGAACTTTCCTCTCACAGGTAAACTTGTGCCTTTCAAATCTTCTGTCTTTTAAAATACTCCTATTAGATTATTTTCCATTGAATATTAAAAGCAATGGGTGGAGGTGTTATTGGAAGGCAGCTTTGCTGTTACAACTTTCCATCTAATTGGCAGCTTTGTTTATCTAGTGTTTGCAGCATTACAAATTAGTATTGATTACTTGCACTTGTAACGTGTCTCTACAGCTTGTAGCAGGGAGCCTGGGTTTTAAATTGAAGCTGCAGAGTACTCAGTCGGCCAGGTAGCATCTGTGGAGGCAGTTAATACTATAGACCAATGAGCAACCTGAAACAGTAACTCTCCACACTTTCACCTTGACCCGATGAGGGCTTCAGCCATTTCCTCTCAGTTTCCCAGCACTTACGGGATTTTGTTTCTGATTTGTGAGAGCATAGTGAAAATTTCTTGCAAGTGACGTTCCAAGTTTCAAGATCTGTTCTCCCAGAATCCTTTGGCAGAGTACACCGGATTGGAGCACTGGGCCTTCTCAGTGGAGGCAGTGTGCATGCACCTACACTGGTTCTATTTGGTTCTTGGGCGTGACGTCGTTTAAACCCATGCCGTTGCAGAACTTCACAAACTCATCAGTTTGTCCAATTACACTTGCTCGGTCTTGAGGCTTCATCACGCCAGTTGGAAGAATGGCTGTTGTCAAACACAGGGTGTGTTTTGACAGCACTTTAAGAATGTGGTTTGGAATTTGGCACTAATATAAAAGATATTAACAGGGCCAGTACTGTGCCTCCCTCAGACTTGATTTGTGCAGTTGCATTGTGTGTGCTCCCTTGGTCTTGCAGTATAAATTACTTGCACAAAGCTTCGCAATCTCCCAGACTCTGCAAAGGAATGCATGTGTCTGCTTATGCACAAAGCAGATCTTCTGCATTTTATATTCTCCAGAATGAAGTAGCCAGGAGGACCTCATGTGTTTCTTTCTCTTTTACTTCTATCCATTCGTTTCTTTGTGAGCACAGCCCACAATTGTGACATGGTTCATTAAACAGGGGAGAGACACCAGAAAGGTTGATGGCTTATACTCGCATGATGTTGGTCTCTGAAACATTTCTGATAACTTCTGAGTGTGAGGGACCATTGACGGGCAGCCCCTGTCAAGTGCGCATGTGGACAAACAGCTCACTGTAGGGCTTAAGCTTTGCTACAATGGCGTAGAACAGCATTAACAAGAAGGCCTAAGAAGATCATTATAGAAGCACATAATTAAACAGTGACTGGGGTTGCCTGCTTGGACATAATTCAAATGACGGCTTCTCCCCATCAGTCACTCAATATATCCAGTTTTGCAATGGTCTTGCCGTGGTCCTCAATGAATGATTTTTGACTGGAAGCCAAATCGCCCTTTGTCTAGTACCTTGAAGGCCAATAAATGAAAGAATAGAAAGAAAATGAAGTCAAAACATTTTATTTTAATATCCCTTTAATTTTTCTCTGAAGTTACCCACAACAGTGCCCAAGAGATTAATTTTGAATTCCTGTCCAGTCCAGGACAACCCTGGGAGCCTGGTAACCCTAATTATATTGTAGTTTTAATTGTCATCCCTCGTAGTTCTGGTTTATATTGAAGTTTTGCATAATTAATAACAATATCATTATAGTGCTGTTAATATGCATACACTGTCCTATTTTTATCTTGAAAACAAAGATTGCTCTTACTGTGGTGTTAGTAACCTCGACTATATATATTCCAATTATCCATTCTCTCTATTACTTCCGAATAATTTTAAGGAACAATGTGAATGCACACACTCTGCTAAGACCAGTGCCCACCTACATGGCATTAATCAACAGAAATAAAAAAAATTCAGATGCGTTTGGATTGCAGTGTGCTTTTCTCCATTCCAGCACTGAGCTCATCAGTATTTAAGAGACTAAGATTTGGTGATTTTCAATTATTCACCCAATTCTATTATCCACTGAGGTGGGAGGTATTCCATTATCATAAATCAGGGCATTTCCTCACCCATTTTCATTACCACTCACTCATCCATGTCATGTTACTTGCTCTGCATTTATTTTAGACACTCTTTCAGTGGAGAGGAACACAGATAGCATTCAGAATAAGGATGAGTTCAAATGTATTTGTGGTGACGATTCAAGCCCAGTGTTCACTGCCTTGTTTTGTGACATCAGAGCAACTTAGTTGCTTCACATATTCCTTTGACTTCCAATGTGCATTTGTAATATGCGCTGAAACCCATTAATAAGCACCTCTCGGTGGCTGCACCATCAATACGAGGTGCCTCATTGTGAGAGAATGTTCACTGCGCCAAAACATCATCCCTCACGTCTGCCATTAGTGTCGGGTTTGGTGCAGTGTACGAGAATTCCCACAATACATGAAAACTACATTGAACTGTCAGGTCCGCATGAAAGGTCATTGGCAGCAGTCTACCATTACGACGGGACTTGTATGTGTCCAAGAGAAAATCATTGCGGATACTACCCACCCTGCAAACTGCCTTCTTCAACGGCTCCCTTCTGAAAAGTGCTATAGGGCAATTGAAACAAAAAACTTCATGCCATCTTAAAAGTGTTATGTCCCAGGCAGTTAAAACTGATCACCCATTCTAGTTACCCCCAACCCTTCTATTTTTAAACCACTTGCAATGCTGTTTACATTGTGAATACATGCTGGTGTTTATGTAGTTATGCATATTTTATTCTTTAACCTCTAATTTTATTCTTTCTATGATTCTTTACAATTGTTGAAATCTGTTGTCTTTTGTTACATGCCGCTCCTTGCCGCACACACCACAGCAAATTCCCAATACCTGTAAATTTAAATGGCAAATGAAGGTGAATCTTGGATCAGGCGCAGTCGTACCAACTTGTAATGTCCAGTGCTCGTTCTCCTAATATGCTGTACGCTGTGTTTATAGTGTATGGTTTATATGTGCAATAGGCCATGCTGCATTTCATCAGAGAAGGAGATTAGGTGGGGAGTGCAGGAGCACATTTTTCCATCCATAGTTTCAGATTGTTTCATAGTACTCTCAGCATGGTCATCAAACGTGTCTCGATGGCATCATTAATGATGACCCAGCCATGATGCAAAAAGGAACCAGTTGCTTTTAGCCCCAGAAAGTAAAATATCAATCTTCAGAATAAGATCACAACCAAAGTGATTGTTTGGTCACCGAAATAAATAATTACGTTGATAGCAATCATGGTGGAGACATCTAAATAGCAAACTTGGAATGTTCCGAAATGATTAATTAACCTAATGGTTGTAGATGCAACTTCTCTCATGTGCTGTTTAGCTTGTAATTGAATTCAAGCCATGGGGGATTGCAGTGCTCCATTGCATTTTCAAATTAATTGTTTTGTGTTTTGAATGTGGGACACCTACGAACAGGCAGGGAGAACCCTCTGCAATGCTACTAATACCATTACCTTCCCTCAATAACAAGCAACAAACCCTCCTCGCTGATTTACACCCTGTCCACGGTGCGTGTCATCTCTGTGCTGGCTTTGGGAACTTGCTCGTTCTGACCCCGCTATTCTGCCCAGTCTCCCGCGTTTACTTTATTGTTATTTTTTATTCAGAGATACAGCATAGTCACCGGCCCATCTGGTTCAACATGCCCGCAGCACCCAATTATACCCATGTGACCACATACCCAACTAAGCTGTACGTCTTTCGAATGTGGAAGGAAACCAAGGTGCCTGACCCATGTGCTCATGGAGAGTAAAAGCTCCTTACAGAGTGTGGCGGGAATTAAACCTGGGTTGTTGGCGCTGTAATAGTGTTAAAATAACAGCTTTGCTATCGTGTCACCCTCTTTTCAAGAATTGGTACTTAATTCCACCGCCCCCCCCGCCTCACCCCGAGCTCTGCACATTAACCATGAGGGTATAAGTGAACTGCAATCACTGTGATGGACTATTCATGCAGAGAGATCTCTCACAACATCTTGACAGACATCCAGACTACCCGGTTTTTCATTATTGCCTTTTGAGATATATATTGACTCGGACATTGAAGTATATATCAGCCAAAACCTTTGAAGTATATATTGATGAGGTCATTTAAAAATATCTGTTGACTGACGTATATGAGATATATATTAACTGACACATTTGGGGAAGATACTAACTGAAACTTTTGTTGTGTATATTGTCTGATTATTTGTGATGCACGTTGCCTGAAATATTTTTGAACTATACATTGACTAAGACATTTGAGCTTTATATTGGATGGAATATTTGAGGTATACAGTATATTTTATGAAACATTTGATGTATGTATTGGATGAAATATTTGAACTATACATTAACTGAAATATTTGACATGCATATTGGATGAAACATTTGCTATATATACTGTTTGAGATATTTGAGTTATATATTCGATGAAATATTTGTGGCAAACATTTATATGGAGTGAAACATTTGTGGTATATATTGTCTGAGACATCAATTTACAGGTCTTTGTTCTAATTTGAATTGTACATTCTGTAGGTCAATTCTGAAATTTGTAACCTCGCTCTGTCAATCCTGAGGGTAGATTGGGCCTTGTTTAATCACCTAATTTGAAAGACGTCACGCTGTATAGGAGAGTCTGTTCACATTGTATGTGTTCTGAACCTACGGACCACTGGGTGGGCTTTTTGCTCCCCAGGGTCGACGTTCTCTGCTGGATGTTGAGCAATTGGTTCCTTGTTTATTGACTGTGCCTTCCTCAGTGCCTTTATATCAATCAGTCTTCCATGGACATAAATGTGAGGAGGTGAAGAAACTGTCAATGGTCTCACTGAAGTGTCAAATTTACAACAAGACCACTGGAAGCGTATGGATATGGGGGCTCTGTCCCACAATTTGATGGGAATGGGAATAAATCGTGAAGTATGCAGGAAATATGCAGCAATGTTTAAAATAAACCTTCACCAATATTTAATTTCTCAGATGTTGAGCCATGGATATAGTAGATGTTTTATATAAACACCCAATCATTGTTGCTATCGTGAATGATGCAGATACTAGCCCGTGTGATAAGGAACAACAGTTTAATTGTTTGCTTTGTAAGAAAGATACACTTACATCCCTTTGTTCAATGCCACACATCTGCTGTTCTTCCATTTTGTCACAATGTCATCAGCAAAACAAACAGTGAGCACAGGTTTCTGTTTGTTTCCATCACTCCTCGCAAGGTGCACACTGACAGATTGAGACAGTTAAACATCACGAAGTTGTGTAGGAAACGTGCAAGTGGTAACCCTCCTCCTGACAGACATGCAATGTGTCCTGTTATTGTGGTTCATTGTATCTTACTATTACAGTGTTAAAACAATCAACAGAGATGACAGTTGTGGGTCGCTTAATTAACAGAGTGTTGGAAGGTGTTGGACTGAGGAGGGGGGTTGCTGAATGACACATGCCATCTCATCACTTTCATATAGATCAGTTGTTCCACCGACATAAACGTGTATTATCAATTTACACGCCGAATTGGCTATTAATGAAACACTGGCTAGCCAGTCATTTAGCATCATGCAGTTCCGGATTTAATCAACCGGAGCTCGATATGTCAAATGAAGTACACATGACACATTTGGTGGAGAGAAGCTGAAGGAACTGTCAAAGCTGCTAACATCTCAGAAGGAATGCAGGCAGAACAGTGCTGATGTCAAATCTGGCAGCATTTCAGGCAGAAAGCATTTACAACTGCATATTTTTGGACTGGTGTTTATTCTTAAATGTTGTGCTTGGATTAGGCATCCGACACTGTGGGAGAAAGTGGAATGTAGAGTTAGTGGAAACTCAGAATTGCGGTTGGGGTGGGACTTGTGCATCTCAGGTCTGAGCTCTGTCAGTCGTGAGGTGGAAATGTGGTGCAATCAGTTCACTAACACCAGGAGTCTCCATTCAGCAAGTGGCAGAGTCCATTTATCCTGTATTCAGACCACAGGCCTTAACTCGCAGTCAATGCATTTCATCCCCTATATCTGCATCAGTGGATAGTGACTTTGTATTAGTGTACCGGGCCTTGAGGAAGCTGGATTTAAGGAAGACCAGCTGGAAGCCCACCTATTATTCCGTCCGAGGGAACCTTTGCAAGAATTAGCTTGGGGACTCAGTGCACTCATTCAGACAGGCTGTGAGGATGTTGTAGGTGTGAGGGGTGAAATAATGTGACGTGAGTTATGGTTTTGAGTTCTGCTGGAAATTCTGAATGAGCTTTTGCCTGAAATCTTGTCCTACGTTGCGTAATTGGTGTTTGGGTTGTGTCTCACCTTGAAACTGAACTGCCAGAAATCATACCGAGACACAACAGGTGCAGTACCTGGTGTGTGGTAAATCCTGTATTCATGGTTCAAGAAAGTTATGGCTACTGCTCTGCCGAAAACTACAAATAATTGCAGAGGGCTGTGGACACAGGCCAGTCTGTCACTGAAACCAGCCCTCCCTCCTTTGACTCCATCCACATCTCCAGCTGTTTAAGGAAAGCGACTATCATAGTCATGGACAACTCCCACCCCAGTCATTCTCTCTTCATCCAGCGCCCCCCCACCCCCCTTCGAGCAGAGATACAAAAGCTTTGGAGCATATATCACCAGACCCAGGGACACTTTCTATCCTGCTGTTATCAGACTCTTAAATGGACCTCTAATATGCTAAAAGTGAACATTTGAACTCTTCATCTCTCATTCTCCAAACTGTGGTCCTTGTACGTTGTCTACCTGTACAGTATTTCTCTGTAACTACAAAGACATATCTGAATTCTGTTTTCTTCGTGTTGGCTCAGTGTAGTTACACATGGCATGATCTGTCTGGATGGCACAGAAAGCAAAGGCATTTCCCTGTAACTCAGTACATGTGACAGTAATAAACCAATACCAGAATGGACAAGTTTGTTGCCTCCTAGCACTGCTATCCCAGGTGATGTTGAACTTGGAAATCAATGAAAACATTTAACTGAGGACTTGTTAACATACTCTGCCTCTTTGCATAGTTTACATTCTTTACTTGCTTGCATAATGAAAGTAGAACAAGCAGATTATTTCATCCTTGCTGCTGATGGAAAGCCGAAGAATTTGCTGCTTAATTTGATTTAGCAAGTGGGTAGTGTTGATAAATAAACAGAATTTGTTTTGAATGGCCAAAGGTCATTAGTTGTGATAAGGCTCCTAATTCAGTATCAACTGCTCTTTTAAGTTGGCTGCTTTGCTTAGAGAGACAGCTAGAGAGGGGACAGTGGAGAGAGGCAGCATAGTGGTTAGAGCTATAACTTTACAATGCCAGGGATCATTGATGGGGTTTGATTCCTGCCACTGTCTAAGAAGTTTGTATGTTCTCTCTGTGACTGTGTAAGTTTCCTCTGGGTGCTCCGTTTTCCTCCCACATTCCAAAAAGACATACAGGTTAGGGTCCTGACGAAGGGTCTCGGCCCGAAACGTCAACTGTACCTCTTCCTATAGATGCTGCCTGGCCTGCTGCGTTCACCAGCAATTTTTATGTGTGTTACGGGTTAGGGTTGGTGTTAGTGAGTTGTGATTGTGCTATGTTAGCACTGGAAGCGTGGCAACAATTGTAGCCTGCCCCCAGCACAATCCTTGAACTGTGTTGGTCATGGATGCAAAACGTTAAATTTAGCCATATGTTTCAACGTATATGTGACAAATTACGCTATTTCTTAAGATCTTTAGTCTTTAAGAACCAAAGGCAGCTCTGGTGCAGCAGAGAGGATTGCTTGCCACACAACACCAGTGAGCCAGGTTTGATCCTGACCTCCTGCCCTTACTGTGTGGAGTTTGCATGTTCTGTCTGTGACTACCTGGGTTTCCTTCGAGTGAATGGCCAAATGGCATTTTTTGACAAAATAAGATATATCAATCTCTGGGCGAACTTCTGAGGCAATTTAAAGTTCCTCCGGCATTTTGTGTGCATTACTTTGACTTCCAGCATCCACAGATTTTCCCTTGTTGTGAGGAAACAGAGCCTGATTTCTATGGGAAGTTCCTTCAAGTTCCACTGGGGAATTTTTCTCTCAACAGTAAAACCCCACCCTGTGGCTTACAGGCAATAAATTATAATTGTATTTGAGGCAAAAGGGAAAGAATTAATCTTTAAATTAGCCAGAAATGGATGTTAAATTGTCTGAGTATCAATAGAAAAGATAGCCTTGTCAGTTTTCAAAGCAAATCCCTGAAGTGACCTCCCACTATGAACCAGCAGTTTGCGATCACTCTTATGGTAAACTAGTTTAGTTCTCTGCATATCTTTTGTGTTTTGTTCAGACATCAATTTCACAAGAGTGATTTTATTCCCTATCTCAAATTTTTTTTACGGGTGACTTGTGAATTCCATGAGGGTAAATTTCCATTACCCAAACTGCTGGAACACAAGGGTACACGGTGTATCTCCCACTTCCTTTAAACTCATTGGGTCATTGGAAAATTTATTATACTATGGTGTAATATTTTAAAAAGTGAAATACAAGACAGTAACATCCAACAGCCCGGAAAATCTTACTGTCCGGCATTGCTGGAAGTCCGAAAGATAGTGGATAATTGGAATTTTACTTTATTTTAATTTGGTGGTCTGTTCTTAA
Source organism: Mobula hypostoma (assembly GCF_963921235.1). Lineage (NCBI taxonomy): Eukaryota > Metazoa > Chordata > Chondrichthyes > Myliobatiformes > Myliobatidae > Mobula > Mobula hypostoma. The sequence goes on along the minus strand of NC_086102.1, from coordinate 119,984,150 downwards.
CTCTAGACACCAATATAGTGATATGAAGATTTTTTTCGACTATTTGATGCAAAAGCTTGAAAACTAGTTAATGTAAGCATTTGGCAGAAAGAAAATAACCTTTAAAACCTAAATATTTTAAAGTGGACAATTTTATCACATGGTCCATTAACTGCATCCTCCCAGCAGAACAGTAATGATTCTAATCCATCGGTCATCTAGTTTAACTACACCTGTCATAAATAGCAAGTAATTTGCATAGATAATTATGCTCATTTGTAAGTGATCAATGTTACACATGAGAAGAGTATGAAAGGTACAGTCTTTTTGCTGGTGTTGACAGTTTTGGATTCAGACCAATTGTATAATGACAGGTAATTGCGTTTTGTTTTTGATGTTGCAATCTAAAGTTTTATTGCACTGTGAAGGCAATTTACATTATAATACAGTCACGTGGGGTGAGTGGTAATTGCTTGAAATATGAAACAGATTTACTTTCTGCCAAACAACAAATCAATCATTACTGTGTGAATTACTCTGAACCTGCGCTGTACTGAAAATGAACCAGTGCCCATTTAAGGGCAGTCTCTCTATAAGAGTGACCCGGCTGGTGGTGTAGTGGCATCAAAAGGTCCAGAGTTCGAATCCAGCCGGCTCCCCTGCATGTTTTCCATCCGTGCTGGGTTACAAGTTGGTGTTCTCCTTGGAAACTCACCCGGCAGAAGGCAATGGCAAACCACGGCTGTAACTTGCCTTGTACGCTGTTCCCCACTACCTCAGAGAGGCGTGGAGGGAAATCGTCTACTAACTGGAGAAACTCCAGATGCAATGTACCTTTCTTTTCCTCCATAAGAACCCCAATACGTTCAGAGAAAAGGAAATACTCAGCAGGTCAGGCAGTGCCTGTGGAAGGAGAATCAGTGACCCTCCATCAGTCTCTCTCTCCACTGATGCTGAGTGTTCCCAGCATTTTTTAATTTTCCAGTACCTCTTGAACTCTGTCATAGATTCATATAGCATGGAACAGGCCTTTCATCAACGCATCTATACCTACCACTAAACACCCATGTTCCTGTACATTTCACTGTACTGTCCATCAACTCCCCTCAGATTTCACCTCTTACTTGCATACTAGGGGTAATCTTACTGTTGCTAGTTTATCTTTTAGCCTTCATGTCTTTGCAATGTGGGAGGAAACCAGAGCACTTGGAGGAAACCCACACGGTCCACGGGGTCAGCATGCAAACTCCACTAAAGACAACATCGGAGTTCCGTACTGAGGCTGAGTCACTGGAGCTGTGAGTCAGCAGCTCTGCTGGCCACACAGCCGTGGACCAGACCAGACTGCATCAAAAGGAATTTGGATTGTCTTGCGCCAGAGGCACGGCATGAGATAAACCAGAAGAGGATATTCTGTTTATCTGCTCCTCTGGAAGAGTGCCTCTTCTTCAGCACTGCAGCAGAGCATATGCTTAAATCTCCGAGGATATCGGACCTCTAGCCAATAGCTAAAGTCTGCTGCAAGAGATCCCATCAAACCAAAAGACATGCCTTTGAAATATAAAGAACATATACTTCAGTAATTTGAAAATGTTCCCCAGTGAGATCCACTCACTCACCTATGAAGTTTTATCATGCTGTAAAAATGCCCTGTTTCGCTTCCATCCAGACTACCATGGGAGACAAGTACAAGCCATTTTAAAATGGTTTGTTGGTGATAAAGAGAGAACTTCAGCGAGCTAACATCAGTGCTTGAAGCATGACTTTGATCTGCAGCCGGCAAGATGTTTTAGTCAGAGGATTAAAAAGCAGCTTGTCTTAGAAACGGAGCTGGATACAATCCGCCTAAAATATTAGGAATGGAAATGAGCAGGCCAGCTTGATGTTGGCTCTTGCATACCTGGGTTGACTGAAGTAAATGGGCAAAGCAGTTCAGAGCCATTGCTATTTGCACAAGGGGTTGTGAAGCAGCATCTCACAGCTATTGGTTAAAGTGAGATATTTACTTTGTATGTTTGCTGTATGGCTTAGCAGTGTTGTCTTTGTTAAGTTCTGTCACTCTTTAGAACTTACTTTGGGGGACTGCTCCAGAGAACTTGGTTCAATCCTAACCTTGGGTGCTCCTTGTGCGAAGTTTCCACATTCTTCCTGTGAACACATGGTTTCCCCCAGGTGCTCTGGTTCCCTCCCACATCTCAAAGACATGTAGGTTGGTAAGTTAACTGGCCGCTGCAAATTGCCCTAGTGTGTATTTAGAGTGGCAGAATCTGGGGCAGTGTGATTGAATAAGAAAAAGAGGATTTTCTTGCTTTTGTCCTTACTACCACTTTTTAAAAGACAAGCAACACACATAAAGGTTGCTGGTGAACGCAGCAGGCCAGGCAGCATCTCTAGGAAGAGGTGCAGTTGATGTTTCAGGCTGAGACCCTTCGTCAGGACTAACTGAAGGAAGAGTGAGTAAGGGATTTGAAAGTTGGAGGGGGAGGGGGAGATTCAAAATGATAGGAGAAGACAGGAGGGGGAGGGATGGAGCCAAGAGCTGGACAGGTGATTGGCAAAAGGGATACGAGAGGATCATGGGACAGGAGGTCTGGGAAGAAAGACAAGGGGGGGGACCCAGAGGATGGGCAAGGGGTATATTCAGAGGGACAGAGGGAGAAAAAAGAGAGTGAGAGAAAGAATGTGTGTATAAAAATAAGTAACAGATGGGGTACGAGGGGGAGGGGGGCCTTAGCGGAAGTTAGAGAAGTCGATGTTCATGCCATCAGGTTGGAGGCTACCCAGACGGAATATAAGGTGTTGTGCCTCCAACCTGAGTGTGGCTTCATCTTTACAGTAGAGGAGGCCGTGGATAGACATGTCAGAATGGGAATGGGATGTGGAATTAAAATGTGTGGCCACTGGGAGATCCTGCTTTCTCTGGTGGACAGAACGTAGGTGTTCAGCAAAGCGGTCTCCCAGTCTGCGTCGGGTCTTGCCAATATATAAAAGGCCACATCGGGAGCACCGGACGCAGTATATCAACCCAGTCGACTCACAGGTGAAGTGTTGCCTCACCTGGAAGGACTGTTTGGGGCCCTGAATGGTGGTAAGGAGGAAGTGTAAGGGCACGTGTAGCACTTGTTCCACTTACACGGATAAGTGCCAGGAGGGAAATCAGTGGGGAGGGATGGGGGGGGATGAATGGACAAGGGAGTCGCGTAGGGAGCGATCCCTGCGGAATGCAGAGGGGGGGAGGGAAAGATGTGCTTAGTTATCAGTGGAGAGGGATGGGGGAAAGTTTGCCTATCACCTGTCCAGCTCTTGGCTCCATCCCTCCCCCTCCTGTCTTCTCCTATCATTTTGGATCTCCCCCTCCCCCTCCAACCTTCAAATCCCTTACTCACTCTTCCTTCAGTTAGTCCTGACGAAGGGTCTCGGCCTGAAACGTCGACTGCACCTCTTCCTAGAGATGCTGCCTGGCCTGCTGCGTTCACCAGCAATTTTTATGTGTGTTGCTTGAATTTCCAGCATGCGCAGAATTCCTGTTGTTTGACTTTTTAAAAGACCATGATTTTTCTTAACAGTCCTAATTTATCCTGCTGCCATCAAAGATGTGTGAAAAGTTTACTTCTTCTTGAAGCCCCCTTAAAACAGTGCCATGGTGATTCCTCAGTGTCCAGTCTCTCGTAAGGTGCATCACTTCATGTTTTCATATATTAAATTGCACTTTCTGATATATCTGCTCATCATACCAATTGTTCTATCAACACCACCCCCCCCACACTGAGGTTTGCCACCATGATGCTATTTGCTGTCGAAGTCAACTTCAGCTCAATTGAAGCTCTCTGTCTCTGAAGGACCCTAGTACATGCTTCCCACTGTCTCTCTATTAGAGAAATGAGAGGTGATCTCCTAAAAAAGTCTTTTGCAGCTTTCAGTCAGACAAATAGCTGTGCATGCCCAGTTGCTAAATGTAATCAAGCCAGGGGCTGATTTAGGATGTTAAGAGAATCAGTTTTAAGTGGTGTTGAGGTAAACAATTAACTATGATCTTATTGAAAAATGGAGCAGGTATTATAGCTGAATGGCCTATCCCTGTTTCTATTTCTTAAGTTTGTTTGTTCCTAGTATGGCTTTCTCTTCTATGTAAAAAATCTCTTATGTGTTACTGTATCAAATATCTTCTGAGTGTACAAATATACAAAGTTTACAGTATGTTCCTTCCTTAATTTACTCACCAGTCCATTTTATTGGCTGTAATTTGCCATTACAGCCCATATCAATTGGCCAGGCAATCTGCCTTTAACAAATCCATGCTGACTCTCCTGATTAGCAAGTGAGATTAAATCTCTGCTGAGCTGCATTTCTGGCGACTTTGTCAGACTGGTTACCAAGTAGCTTCCTTACCCCTTGTTTTTTGATCAGAATCTGCAGCCCTTCAGACCCTAGACACCACTTCATGTCCAAGAAGGACTGAAGCACTGCTGACTGAGGTTATGGCTTCTCCAACCTCAACAACAGAGGAGGCATTTTATCTGCATCAAATAGTTTGTCTCATTACCCAACTGTGCATTTTTGCACATTCTGCTGTGGTATGGGTAGGTTGCCAAGTAACAGAAAGGGCAGTGACCACTCCCTACCTGTGCACAAGGCTTTCAGTCAATCAAGTTCTTTATTGCCTGCTTGAAAAGTAGTGACTGGCTGTGAGAAGCGCAAAACCTTGCAGAAACTCTCTCTATCTTAATTTGTGTGGTCTGAGTTTACTTGGGTTGTGAATTAGATTCTTCAGTCAGTGCTCTTGCATATTAAGAAGTGAATGCAATAGACCAACAGCATTGAGAGTACAGAATGGATAGAAAAACTGGAAAAGACTAAATCTTAATTAGCAATACACATGGTTGAATGGTTGTTGAATGATCACTGAATGGGTTTATGTGACTTCTGTTTGGCTACTGTTCCCAACATTAAGACAAATGGATTAATGCCTGCATTAACACAACAGGCAGAGGAAAGTCACGTGAACTCATCAGAAGTCCATCTGCTAATGTTGTCAATGGTAATTACTAGGTTCAAAAGTGAAAGACAGGGCTTTCATTAGTTTTTGAGAGCCCGTTGACTGTAGGTGAGAGGGAAAACTAGGAGGCAACGATTTGAGATTCTGATGCCTTGGAAACATCGAAACAGACGTGTTGGGGGGTGGGTGCGAGTGTGGGTGCATTCATTCTCGCTGTTGGCAGGGAGAATGTCATCGGATGAGCTACTTAGCCAGCTGTTATAGATAATCTTTTCTTTCCCCTTTCTGTCAGTTTTGATTGTCCAGGTGTTCACTGGAGAAGAAAAGGGCGATGGAGCAGTTTAGATCATGATTCTCCCATAAGCAATTAAGTAATTGCTGTATTATTGTTCCATGTACTGAGATGCAATGAAAAGCTTTTGTTTCCATGCTATGCAGACAGATTGTCAATGTTGTACAAAGGGAGAAAAGGAAACAGACTGCAGATCAGAGTGTCACAGTTACAGAGAAAGTGCGATAGAGATAGTCAAAGTGGAAGGACAATTTATCATACGAGAGGTCTATTTAACAGTCTTATAACAATGAGATAGAAGCTGTCCTTGAGCCTGATATAATTATTGTACATGTCCACAGTAAAGCAATGACATTGGCCAAGTGGTAGTTATTGGGCAGTACTTCTCCACCCTTGGCAAGGTTGTGCCATCTTTGATTTAATGTCTCCCTTGAAAGGAGGCCCCCTCCAACAAGGTGACTGCCTGCCAGTTATCTCTGCTCTGGAGGGGGATTGACTCACCACTTTCTGACCCAGGCACACCACGTGTGGCCAAAGTGGTACAGCTGACAGCTTAATTTAGAGTAATGCTAATCTGTGTGTTATTTGGACATAAACTAGATTGGAAAAGAAGCAACACAGCTGTTAAACTGCTGTGTCAGAGATGTAAATAGATAGTCATGCACAGATAATCCTTTTCTTTAGTTGTGTAATTTTAAAATAACATTTTGATGGACCTGTAAGCTACTACAAGAATGAAGAAAATCCTGGCATTTCACTGCAAATTAGAAGCAGTTTTGCAATTGGATGCCTTTCAAAGTAGTTATTTTTCTTCATTTTCATATCTTGCTGAGTGAGAAATTCCTTCCTCTGAGTTCAGACGCACCAAATGACTCTGCGAAAAGACTGAGTCAGTCACTGCACTTGTACGTAGGGAGCCCATACAAATATTTGCATGTTTCTGGGGCTCCAGGGAACCATTGTTAAATTGGCAAACACCTCCTGCGAGTATTCTCAGTTAGCCCATGTAAATAGCATCCCAGGAGATCAGCTGCCAAAAAGAAAACAATGCCAAAAAACAGTTTTATTAACATTTATACAGAGTGTGGAGGACAGAATTTTTTAAAAAAGAGTAATTGAACAAGTGCAAGCCAAATCAAAAGAGCAGTTGAACTCAGCGATAGTGTCCTTGGACTCAGGGTAATGCCAACGTTAACAGAAAGAGCTGGCATCCACAAACACAGCAATGGAACCGACAGCGAGTGTAACAGGTGCAAGTAGACTAAATCGCTGGCTTTTCAGTCAGTGGGGGCTTTCTATTGACCATCAGTTTACATTCTAGCCTGGAAGGGCAGATTCCATTTCAGCTCTGGACACAAACGGGGGCTTTCTTGCTTCTGCCTTGCAATCTTCAGAACGTTTCAAATAGCTGCCAGCCTCTCCCTGTACAAATAGACAGAAAGTTTGGCAAAGCTGCTTTACATGCCTCAGGTCTTTACACCTTTTGTGCATTGTGCTGGGAAAAAGCAGAATCATCCATCCCTTTACCGTTAATCTGTTCTACTACCCGTCACAGTGGTGTCTGTCGTAATGCCGGCTTACTGTAACATGCATGGCTATGAGTGACTTGTGCTCAGCCTAATCCCCTATGTGAGGAAAGGGTATTTATAGGGCCTCATTGTTATCCATTGCATGAAACAGTATCCAGTGCATACTTTAGGAACCTCCTCCCATGAATGGCTCATTTGACCAATGAGGCTTCTTCTATTTTTCTTACTATGCTACATACTACCATTCCAAACTGTCCTTTTCATTACGCTCAGGAATTTAACTAAAAAGGTTAATATTTAGCCAGCGATGCCTGCTCGGTTAAATGCACCACTTGAGCGGGACTTATAAGAAAAAGAATATATTCTCAAATGGAGTTTATTGCTGGATATTTCCCTGTGTTATATTTCTGACTTTTTTTATGACGTACAAAGAGGCCATTTGGGCCATCGTATCAGTGCAGGGCATCAGCTGTGCAGTTTCTGCTCTTTGTCTCCTTGTCACATGGCCATCAGCTCTTCCCTGACTTAAGGGTCAATTTATAGTTACCAGTTGGAACTACAAGCATGTATTTGGGATGTGGGAGGAAATGGGAGCACTTGGAGCAAATCCCAGACCGTCACAGGAAGGATATGTAAACTGCGGGGGTTAGGATCAAACCTGGGTCCCTGGAATCATGAGGTACTTATCACTTCCTGAGCTGAAAACTCCTATAGAGTCAAGATGTCATATGGCATAGAAACAGATCCTTTGTCCCACCAAGTCCATGTTGGCCGTCAACGGCCTCTCTTTCCTAATCCTATTTACCAGCATATAGCCTGTAGTCTCCTGTATCCTAGTGACTCATGCTCATCCAGATGCGTCTTAAATGTGTAAGAATACCTGCTTGTACCACCTTCTCAGGCAGCGTGTTGCAGATTGCAACCAGCCTCTGTTGAAAATAAATTCCTCAGTTCCCCTCTTATATCTCCTACTCATAAAAGATGAATGTGCTTGGCTCTTTGAAACTTATTCCATCCAGCAAAGTTTCTGACCATCTACCTTATCTGTGCCCTTAATTATTTGGTATACCCTTACTAGGTCTTTTCCACTCCATGGTAACCAAACCCAGCCCATCCAGCCTCTTCCATAACTAAAACTCAGGGAACGTTATGATGCATCTGCCCCCCTCCAGCATCCTGTCCTTGCTATAATGTGCTGACCAAAAGCTGAGAAAAACAACATTAATTTGAGGCTTAGCAAATGAATACAAATCATCATGACCTTTCTTGACATTTTTTAAAAAGGCTGGAAAACAATCAATATTGACCTTCTCGCAATCTAGCATGCATTTCTCTCCCTGCTCTTTTTTGATACAATCATCTGCCCTTCCACATGCATATTTCATTGCAGAGGGTGAGGGAGCATGAAGATGGACAATGATGTTTGGCAATGATGCTTTTGGCAGAATGCTTACATACCGTAATTACCTAAATGCACCCAACCACTTCTAGTCTTGTATTCTCCTGGGCCAGCAATTCCGCCCTCAAGTTTAAAATTCAAATACTTGCTGTGCTCGTCTCTCTGCCTCTTCAGTAGTAACCAAGATCTCTGCCCTCCAAAGTTTTTCATCTCCCATATATGTCCAAGTTTAATCCTTCCACTGTTGCCGGTCTTCAAGTACCTGGTCCCTAATGTCTGGAATTCATTCACCAAAACTCTCCACCACTTCCTTCAAACCGCCTTCTAACATCTACCTACTGGAAACTCCTTAAGATGTTACTTTGCTTTTTGGGTTTATGCAGTTGCTTTGGAAAGGCAGCCCACGTAATCCCATTACCCCGCTCCCTCTCCATATCTTGGAAACTATTTCTGCTTCAGATAATGTATTTATACAGTTCGCTTTCGAAGGCTACCCTTTGAATCTATAACCTTGCTCTCAATAGCAAAGCATTCCAAATCTAAGTGACTTCAAAAATAAAAGTAACCTTTTCCCTAGTTCCCTCTGCTTATGAACTCTTCATCAGGGTATTCGGCATCATCGGGGTCTCTCTTCCACCCATCAGGGATATTTATCAGGAGCGGTGAATGTGCAAGGCCCTTAGCATTGTCAATGATCCCTCCCGACAGTCCATCAATCTCTTGGACCCCTACCATCAGGCAGGAGGTAAAGACATTAAGACAAGACAAGAACTGTTTGAATGGGTAACAGCTTCTTTCCTCAGGCCGTGAGACTGCTGACCTTCCTGCCATCGCCCAGGGTTCATCAAATATGAAGGACCAGTACTGTTATACTGTTTACTTTTTAACTTGTATCGTACATGCATCTTATTATTTGTGGTAATATTACTTCATGCGTTTTGTATGTGAGTTATATGTACTGTGTTGTGCACCTTGGTCCAGAGGAAAGTTGTTTCGTTTGGTGGTATACATGTGTACGGTTGAAGGACAATACACAGAACTTACTTGAATTTCAGCCACTGGACCAGGGTCCCCTTATTTTATCTGTTTGAAATGCATAGAATGGTGGTTGTGAACAATGTTTGCTATTTTAAGCCTGTTATCCCTTTAAGATTGTGTCATGTATCTGCTCCTCTCAGGATTTGAGCAGTGTTTTACGGGAACTTCAGAATGTGAATGCCCCTTGATTAAGCTATCACACTTTGCCAGAGTTCCCTCTGTTTTATGTTTCTGAGAGTTTCCGTTGTGCATTGGATTTTGGTGGAGGTTTGGAGACACATAATGTACACTTTCATGATTTCAAACAACGCTGTTAGATCTTTGAGCCTGCTCTGTGATACGGAGAATACCTCAGTCTGATCTCTAATCCTGGAACTGTATGGGTGACTCTCCTCGAAAGCCAAAAGTGTGGTGTCTTATTACCCACGGTTTGTTGCTGAGAGAGATCAGAGACAAGGACAGAGTCCGGGATGGGTGAATGGGTGAACAGAGGTTTAGAAAGAGATCTGTAGAATTCAGTGGTAGAACAATTAGTATGGGAAATGTGAATTTACAGGAAATATACAGTATATGTGAATAATTGTACTGTATGGTTGTCTACATTTTTACTTCCTATAGAAAATCTACTTTATGATGCGAACAAGGCAGAACCATCATCAGGCTGCTTGTAAATCATACCACGTCAAGGCAGTCTGACAAGGTTTGACTTTCAGGTGCAGCTGTTCAGCCTGAGTGAAACAGTTCTGAAGGGTACCCAACCCTACGTAACATACTGTTAGACAATGATCCAATGTTCAGGTTGGGACTCATTGGAACTGGAGAGCAGCGAAGATGCTGCTTCGTCCTGCTCGGACGTGACGTTAGGTTGTGGCCGATGCCATCACACAGATTGGCTGGGACTAGGAGCAGATGGCCTATGACATTGCCAACCTGGAGCCCTAACCCTTGGTCTCGTGGCTGTCATCAATACTCATTAGAAGCAGCATGTCACACAGAAAAACCCAGTAAACACACACATCATATTATAGGCTTACAGCCCTAAAGTAATTATGGTTATTTTGAAAGCTGGACTTGTCAATATCATAGTTGAAGACCGATTGCACCCCTCTTCTCCTTGCACCCTCTACCTTCCACTGGGCAGAAAATACAAAATGCAAAAGTACCAACCGGTTTCTATGCCATTGTTAACAGACACCTTGTACAATAAAGAACTCCTGACTTCGTAATCTACCCTGTCATGGCAATTACACCTCATTGTTTGTGTGCACTGCACTTTCTCTGCAGCTATTCTGTTTTGGATGTTGTTGTGGTTTTTCTCTCTCCTGATTCTGTTATGGCTTTTCCCTTTGTACTACCTCAGTGCACTTACGTGTGGAATAATCTGCCTGGATGGTTTGCAAACAAAGGTTTTCACTGGATCTTGGTACATGTGATAATGAACAATGACCAATTGTCTGAGCTACAGTGGAGAGCCAGTCTCAGCTTGGACAAAATTAGTTTCATCCAAATTTGTGGCATCTTTGATGGGCCAAAATAATCTTTCTCCCCAATCTCAGTCAGTGAGAATTTTCAGGGAAAGTATCAAAGAACTTTTGACTATTGGTGTTTGTGCAGGACAATGCAGAATGGCCTGATCAGGCGTTTAAGACCACGAGACAAAGGAGCAAAATATGGCCATTCAGCCCATTGTTCTGCTCACCATTTGATCCTGGCTGATTTATTATCCTTCTCAGACCCATTCTCTTGCCTATTCCTTTGATGCCTTTAATAATCAAGAACCTATCAGCCTCTGCTTTAAATATACCCAATGTCTTGGCCTCCACAACAGTCTGTGACAATGAATTCCATAGATTCACCACCTTCTGGCAAAAGAAAGTTCTCTCATTTCTGTTTTAAAGGGATATCCTTATACTCTGAGGCTACGTCCTCTGGCCCTAGACTCTCCTACTATAGGAAACATTCTCTCTGTGTCCACTCTATCTAGACCTTTCAGTATTCAATAGGTTTCAATTAGTTCACCCCAATTCTTCCAAACTCCGGGGAGTATACAGGCCCAGAACCATCAAGTGCTCCTCACATGTTAACCCTTTCACTCCTGGGATCATTCTTGTGAACCTCCTCTGGACCCTCTCCAATTCTCGCACTTCCTTTCTTAGATAAGGGGCCCAAAACTGCTCACAATATTTCAAGTGCGATCTGACATCCAGGCGTCTAATTCTTACATCATGCATAATCCTCTGGTAAATCAACAAGCCTGTCACAGAAGAGCCTTAATGGCTTTAATGTTCCAGGCTGCCAACTGCATGTGGGTACTGTTTTGGTCTAGTACCTGAGGTGGTTAGGATGCTGGGTCAGCCAGCTGAGGCCTTTGTTACAAAGTGAGGTTGAAAGCAGTCTCTGGGTCTGTACATGTGGACCCAAATGCAGGATTCTTGAAGTGATACTAGTTCTCCACAGGTGGGCTGTTTCCAAAGAGTTGACATGGACTTCAGATTTCTGCCTAGGCACGATTTTTGGTTTTGGAGTCACGCTGAGTCCTTGCCTACCGTCAGGCACCCATTTACACTAATCCCATTTTATTCTCCCCATCTTCCATCAACTAGCCCCTGATTCTACAGCTCATTTACCTGAGCCTTTCACTGGTACGGCAGGCAGAGGTGGAGATTGCCTCCTCACTTCCCGATTGGTGGAGATGCCATGCAGGAGTGTGCGCAGGGAGGTTGGGAGAAACCTCTGAGACAGACTACGTGAGCCTGAGACGCCATACTGCACAGATTAACGATTCCCTCTCTAGAGTCATGGTCTCAGTATCAAGGAGAGATATAACATAAATACAGGCCACTCAGCCTACTCATGTTCATGCTGATCATCCTCCCTCTCAATATTCCTGCTGAGGTGTGCACGCACACACACATCTTTTGCTACTAGCGCTCAAAGGAATTTAAACTGTGTACGAAAGGTTGTCACCCTCCACCTCATCGGCATGTTAAGTATATTTCACAGTCCTACCCAATTACATTTCCTTTTCCGCTTTCTGATGTGGATGGTGTTGACAACATGGAATTTGCGACGATTTGTCTGCAGATTTTAGAAGTGGCTTATTTATACTGTTTTTATTGAAGAAATTATTCAGTGTGCACATGTTGTTGTCACCGGGTAAAAAATGGCACAGCACAAGATTTTTGCGCACATTGGTCATTAGAAATTAGAGGGAGCATTGCTCCCACTTACACTAATCCTAAACTAAACCCAATTTATTCTCCTCATATTTGACCCAGTTTCTCCAACTCACTTCTACACAAGGAACAATTTACATTGGTTGACTAACCTACTGACCCACAAGTCTTTGGAACATGGGAGGAAACAAGAGCACCTAGTGGAAACCTATGCAGTCCCGGGGAGCAGTGAGATGGCGCCTTTACCAGCTGAGCCACTGTGTTCCTTCAAAGCACCTAAAGCTTACATTGAATTAAATAAACATTACTTATTCATACTTGTAACGAAGCAACTTTCCTTTCTGTGTTCCACAAGAAGAGAGGAAGGCCAGAATATTAGTCAGCAGGGGATCGACCTCATTAGTCAGGTAGGGTCAGTTGCTCTGTGGAAAGGGGGTCATGATCACCTGATGAATTTTGGGAAAAACTAGGCTGGGGATGGGGGGGGAAATGGCCATGCTGAGTGGTGGGAGGGTGTCACATTTAATAATCCAAAGAGAGGGGCTTTCTGGCTTGTTGAATCTGATTGGTGCTTGGCCAACATGACCACCATGACCTTGTTCTGCCAATCAATATCTTGGGTAACTCGTCCCACCCTCATTAGATTTAGCTTCTCAAATACTAACCACATCTGATTTTCTTTGTATCCAAAAATATACAGATCCCCTGCCTGAAAACATTTAACAACAGCTGTCTAGGCAGTGGATTCCAGAAATTCCCAAACTTTAGAATGAAGAATGAGTTTCTTCATTCCCCCAATTCCTGTCTAATATTAGTGGAACTGTTACAATTTGAATGACGGAAAGAATTGAGCACAACATTTCTAAAGCTGGATAAACATTATTTCTGTGTGTTAGATAGCCCATTGATTAAATGGTCTATTAACTGAATTCAGACATTTGGGCTTATTTTCAGCCAATGCACTTTCATAAATGAATCAATGAATCCTTTGCCAATCCTATCTACTCTTTCTGACTGAGATGCTCGGCATAATCATGGCACCACATTCCCGTTCAGAGCAAGCACCTGGTTCAGCTCATTTCTGGATTTTCCCTTTTGTGACCTTGCTCTAAGTATTCCTTAGAGTGGTGGAGTGGGATAGTGGTGGGGGGAGCAGCTAAGTGGGTAAGGTCTGGGGTAGATTTCAAATCTAGGTATGAGATATCCAGGTAGGAACCTGGAGTGTTGCCCAAACTTACTGGTTGGGCATCCGGTGCTGTTACAGACAAAACCTCAGTACCACAACTCTGGAGGACGTGTCCTGAGTGGATAGCTGGTCATGTGCGGTGAGCTGAAGGCCGGAGGAATGAAGCGAGGAACATACAAACATAAAGCTTATGAATTCAAAGGAATAGTTAGTCTGTCATGAAAAAAAAACAGGAGATGGTGCAGTTTCCTTATTCTTATGGGCTCTGGATGAACTCTCATGCATCTCCTTGACCCACCAAGACAATAATTCCATTCAGTGTCTGAGCTCTTCAGAGTCCATCTCAGTTGGGTAGAATCATCCAACCAGCCATTTGCCTGAAGTGAAATCAAAACGGGGAATGCTGGAAGTACTTAACAGGTCAGACAGCATCTGTGGAGGGAGAAAATAATACAGAAAATACTATAAATACTCAGCAGGTCAGGCAGCATCTGTGGAGACAGAAAATAATGCAGAGAGTACTATAAATACTTGGCAGGTCAGGCAGCATTTGTAGAGAAAGGAAATAAAACAGGGAATGCTGGAAATACTCACTAGGTCAGGCAGCATTGGTAGAGACAAAAACGGATAGTAAAGATGTCATTGTTATTGGGGGTTTTACAGTTTGAATGATTTGCAGAGGAAGGTGCTGAGTGATGCACAGAGCTTCTAACTCTGATTTAACCATCTTTCTGTCACGTGGACCAAGCTAAAATTGGATCTAGTTTGGCCTCTGCATTAGTTACCATGTTGGTGTTGGTCTCTCTTATTCTGCAGTTTTAAATTTACTCTTGCCTCCTTCCAGAAAGTATCATAATATCCTTGCTTGACCTATGAAACCATTTAGGGTAGGAATTATTTTGAGGCAAAGTGCAGGCTGGGTATGCTTATTCACCAAATGTTTACAGTTGCTTTGACTTTCTGAAAGGGTGGTTCATCATATCTCCAAAAGTGATATTGCCCCAAAGAGCTATGGAGAAGTTAAATAACTCCAGAGCATGTCCTCAGCAACATTACGAACAGAGTTTACTTTTTACTTACCCCAGTTATTGAAATGCAGACTGTAGGATCCGAACAGCTAGAAGTTACAGTCACCAGCAGCGGACCAACAAAAATAAAGTTGGGAGGAATGATTGGGGTGACTGGTATAAGAGATGAAAGCAGAAACTGATCCCTATTACATTTTGAAAGCATGATATAATCAAGACCCATAAACAAGTTTCTGATTTTGTCCACAAAGCAGGAAATCCAATATTTCCAGCTGGTGACCATATTAACTATCCAGAGGTCAACACTGCATTCTAATTCATCTCTCAGTAACTTTTCCATCTCAGAAGGACAGTATAATGTGATTGTAACAGGTTTCTGCACAGCTAGATCAAGATCCCACAGCTACAGTATGACAATGAGCTTGATCTTTTTTGGTATCGTTGAAAGGGAGATAATTATTTGATGTTGTCTTTACATCTGGAGCCTTGCTCTTTAGCCAGTGCCTGGATGCGGGTAGAAGGAGGACAGCTAGATGGTCAGATTTCTCGAAATGCGGTCAAGAGATGAAATGGTCGGCATTGATAACCATAGTATAACAGTGGTTAAGTAGTGTGTTGGGACTTCTTGTGCTGTCAGTGATATGTTGATGATAAATGAGCAGGGATTTCTTTAAACAAGCCTGATTGAAATCCCTGGCAATAATTTGAAGGAATGCACTTTGGAGGGTATCAGCAGGATGGGCTGAAGGGCCTGTTTGCATGCTGTATAACTCCTTCTGAGATGGAAAAGTTACTGAGAGATGACTTAGAATGCAATGTTGACCTCTGGATAGTTAATATGGTCACCAGCTGGAAATATTGGATTTCCTGCTTTGAGGACAAAATCAGAAACTTGTTTATGGGTCTTGATTATATCATGCTTTCAAAATGTAATAGGGATCGGTTTCTGCTTTCATCTCTTATACCAGTCACCCCAATCATTCCTCCCATCTTTATTTTTATTGGTCCGCTGCTGGTGACTGTAACTTCTAGCTGTTTGGATCCTATAGTCTGAATTTCGTCCCCCCAGACCACTGCTCCTCCTTCAACCCCTTCAAACTCACCTCGGGTCAATCTTTCTCCTTTGGCCCTGTGCCAAAATTCACCCATCAATTTCAGAACCATGGGAAAATTCTGAGGAAGTGAAGGTTCTACTGGAGGGAATGTTGTAGTAATTCTGAGGAAACTGGAACCCAGAAGGAGTTGGGTCTCCTGGTATTGACATTGGGAGCATACCATTGCTCATTCATTATTAGTGTTACAAGTTCAAGTTTATATAACATTCAACCATACATGAATACCATGAATACAGCCAAATAAAACAACATTCTTCCAGGGCCAAGGTACAAAACACAGCACCATCACTCACACACAGCACAAGGCACATAGAATAACACATATAAGATAGCAGTAAACGTACAGTTCCACAAAAAAATATGTATTTTTCATAGTGCCCTCAATCCCTTTGTTTATTGTCCATGTATCTCATTCATTGAATACGGATCACACAGCCCTTAAAGACCACAGGGCCATATGATGTAGCAGAAGAATCAAGCTTTTCAGCCCTTCGAATCTGCTCTGCCATTCATTCATGACTGATTTTTATTTTCAACTCTATTCTCCTGCCTTCTCCCGGTAACCCATACCCCCTTATTAATCCTTGCCTTAAATGCACCCAATACAGCCTTTTTGTGACAACAAATTCCACAGATCTATCACCTTTGGGCTGGAGAGATTCTTCTTTACCTCTGTTTTGAAGGGTGCCCCTTTGAACTGAGGCTGTGTCCTCAGAACCTAGACTCTCCTAATAATAGAAACATACTCTTCAAATCTACTCTATCAAGAGCCTTTTCAGTATCAGGTAGGCTTGAATGAGATTTACCCCCTCATCCTTCTGAACTTCATCGAGTACCGGTCCAAAGACATCAAATGCTCCTCATATGTTAAACAAGTTCCCCTCAATACCCTTCTGTTTCAGTAATCCCTTGAAGACAGGGTGATGACAATCCTCTTGCTGCAGCCCAGGCCATCCTTTGTTACCCATTTTGGCTTTTGTTAAACCTGCCCATGGAAGATTGCGCAGGAAAACAAGCACACACCAAAATAAACCTGTCAGCAAACTATAATGAGTGCTTGTATTAAATCCACATCAGAAGAGCAGGAGTGTGAAACTTTCTGACATTCCAGGCAGAAAATTATAGAAAGCTGAGCTTGTATTCAATCCCTCTACCTTACACTTTGTTATCACCGTATTAAATGTCCTCAGTGTTCTATTTGAGAAAAAAAGTCTGTGCACCACCATAGATAATCAAATCGCACAACATCTATTGACCTATTGAAGCAATTTAGACATGTTTTCTTTTATTTAACGCTGTTATTAGTTAACATGTCCCCCGGATTGTTAAATGCTCTTTAAGAGGTGGTCACCATAGGACTGACTCATGAGCTGTACTTTCGTCCTGTTCTTCCCGTTATTTCCAAAAGCTGCTGGCAAAGCCCGACGGTCTAGCTATGAGAGCAGAGTGGTCATGACCTCAATCATTCTGGGGTCGAACAAACATATGCTTGGAAGGGGGACTACTTCTTCCTCTGGGTTTGCGTCAGTCTTGGACAGAGGGTGCCTGCAGTCTTCAGTTCCCTGCTCAGGCTTTCTTCTACCCCCACCCCCTCTATTCATCCCCCCCCACCACCACCTCGCTGTCAATCTCAAGCTAACCAAAGCTATCCTTGCCATCAGCAAAGCCCGAGTACTCTGGGCTAAAAGCAGCTAATGTGCTGTTAGTAACAGCCAGCGATAGGCAGTCCAGCAGTACAGCTGGTCGAGTTCTAGCAAACACTTCCTTACAGCGTTTCTTCATCTACCATCTCATTTTGCTTTGCTTTTTTCTAGCTCCCTTGCTTGAGGAAATTGTTTCTCTCTATTTTCCCAGTGAACCCTGTAATCATTTAAAGTGCACTTCTGGCTCACCATGTCCATGTACCTCTCCCTACTAATCCAATCTTTCCACATTTACCCTGACATTTTCTACACCTTGGTGATTCAAGTGCTTGCTTCTCTATGGAGAACCAGGAGTCACTCTCCAGCTGTACAAGAGCAGGGTTAGGTTGGATGTGGGCAGCAGGGGGAGGTAGTAACGGACCCATGAAACACGTTAATTAAAACATATGGCAGACATTTAAACTTTTAACAAATAGTCATAGTCATACTTTATTGATCCAAGGGGAAATTGGTTTTCGTTACAGTTGCACCATAAATAATAAATAGTAATAGAACCATAAATAGTTAAATAGTAATATGTAAATTATGCCAGTAAATTATGAAATAAGTCCAGGACCAGCCTATCGGCTCAGAGTGTCTGGCCCTCCAAGGGAGGAGTTGTAAAGTTTGATGGCCACAGGCAGGAATGACTTCCTGTGACGCTCTGTGCTACATCTCGGAGGAATGAGTCTCTGGCTGAATGTACTCCTGTGCCCACCCAGTACATTACGTAGTGGATGGGAGACATTGATTAAGACGGCATCCTCTTTTCAGACACCACCGTGAGAGAGTCCAGTTCCATCCCTACAACATCACTGGCCTTACGAATGAGTTTGTTGATTCTGTTGGTGTCTGCTACCCTCAGCCTGCTGCCCCAGCACACAACAGCAAACATGATAGCACTGGCCACCACAGACTCATAGAACATCCTCAGCATCATCCGGCAGATGTTAAAGGACCTCAGTCTCCTCAGGCTCTGACCCTTCTTGTAGACAGCCTCAGTGTTCTTTGACCAGTCCAGTTTATTGTCAATTCGTATCCCCAGGTATTTGTAATCCTCCACCATGTCCACACTGACCCCCTGGATGGAAACAGGGGTCACCAGTGCATTAGCTCTCCTCAGGTCTACCACCAGCTCCTTAGTCTTTTTCACATTAAGCTGCAGATAATTCTGCTCACACCATGTAACAAAGTTTCCTACCGTACTCAACCTCATCTCCCTTGCTGATGCATCCAACTATGGCAGAGTCATCCGAAAACTTCTGAAGATGACAAGACTCTGTGCAGTAGTTGAAGTCCGAGGTGTAAATGGTGAAGAGAAAGGGAGACAAGACAGTCCCCTGTGGAGCCCCAGTGCTGCTGATCACTTTGTCGGACACACAGTGTTGCAAGCATACGTACTGTGGTCTGCCAGTCAGGTAATCAAGAATCCATGATACCAGGGAAGCATCCACCTGCATCGCTGTCAGCTTCTCTCCCAGCAGAGCAGGGCGGATGGTGTTGAACACACTGGAGAAGTCAAAAAACATGACCCTCACAGTGCTCGCTGGCTTGTCCAGGTGGGCGTAGACACGATTCAGCAGGTAGACGATGGCATCCTCAACTCCTAGTTGGGGCTGGTAGGCGAACTGGAGGGAATCTAAGTGTGGCCTGACCATAGGCTGGAGCAGCTCCAGAACAAGTCTGTCCAGGGTCTTCATGATGTGGGAGGTCAATGCCACCGGTCTGTAGTCATTGAGGCCGCTGGGGCGAGGCATCTTGGGCACAGGGACGAGGCAGGACATCTTCCACAGTACAGGAACCCTCCGGAGCCTCAGGCTCATGTTGAATACATGGCGAAGTACTCCACACAGCTGAGGGGCACAGCTTTGAGCACCCTGGTACTGACACCATCCGGTGCTGGTTACAGGCCTAGTTACATAATTTAACCAATGGGTCCTGGTATCATTCTAACAAAGTAGACCTATACTGCTTCAGAAGCCAAAGTGTTCTTCCTCAGATACATTATTCAGAACTGAGTGATTATTCTAATTGAGGCCTCTATTTGAAATGATGGGAATAAGAGACGAAAGGGAAGAGCATCAAAGTGCAGCATTGCTCTCCTGTGACTTTGCCTGCATCTGAACAAACCAGTAACTCTGATTTGAAAGGAATCGGCTCTGAAAAACAGCATATACTTTAGGGGCAGCACAGCAGTCCAGCTGCCAGAACCTAAAGTCTCAGGGTGTCCACTGGTCAGCACAGCAGTCCAGCTGCTCCAACCACAGTCTCAGGGTGCCAGAGACCTGAGTTCAATCCTGACCTCCGGTGCTGCCCATGTGGTGTTTTCTAGTTCTCCCTGTGACTGACTACAAACACTCCCAGTCAGTGCACTGTTTTACTCTCACACCCCAAAGACAAGGGGGCTGGTGCGTTAATAGACTTCTGTAAGTTTCCCCTCGTGTAGGTGAGAGGTAGAATCTGGGGGAATTGATGAAAATGTAGGGAGAATTAAAAATGGCATTAGTGTTGTGTAGTAGTATTAGTAGTGCTAGTGTGGTGCAGTAGTATCAGTCTATGGTTAGTATTAGTAGCATTAATATAGTGTTGTGGTATTAGTCTCTGGTTAGTATTAGTAGTGCTAGTGTGGTGCAGTAGTATCAGTGTATGGTTAGTATTAGTAGTATTAATGTAGTGTAGTATTAGTCTATGGTTAGTATTGGTAGTGTTAGTGTGGTGTTGTAGTACTAGTGTGTAGTTAGTATTAGTAGTGTTACTGTGGTGTAGTAGTACTAGTGTGTAGTTAGTATTAGTAGTGTTACTGTGTAGTAGTACTAGTGTGTAGTTAATATTAGTAGTGTTAGTGTGGTGTAGTAGTATCAGTGTGCAGTTAGTATTAGTAGTATTAAGGTGGTGTTGTGGTATTAGTCTATGGTTAGTATTAGTAGTGTTAGTGTGGTGTAGTAGTACTAGTGCGTAGTTAATATTAGTAGTATTAATGTGGTGTAGTAGTATCAGTGTATGTTTATTGGCATTTTATAGTCAGTGCAGACCCAATAGGCTGAAGGACTTGTATGTCCCTCTGACTCGGTGACTCTAACTTCCCTTCCCCACATCAACCGAGGGGGTGCTAAGTGCAGTTCTAGCATCTCCCACTGGGATCTGAGGGAATTCTCTGGAATTCTCGATCAGTTGCAGGCTTGAAGTGATTGCACAATCCCACTCCCCCAGCAAGGAGTAAGCGCTGACAGGAGGCATTGGGTTGAAGATAAGCGACACTTGTTGTAGTCTTATCTTGATATTTTTTACAGCCTTTCTGCTGGAAGTCTGCCACAAACATGTGAACTATGATGAACCGTGAAGTACCCTATTTCCATCCAGCCTACCCCCAGTAACTGCACTGCTTCACGTAACATTTCATATGCATTTACCATACAAATGATTTCCTGGAAAAGGGAGGTCAAAAACCAAGGATAGTTGTGAAGAACAATCTGAGAAACTCACCTCTGACATGCTCCATGCTTTAGAGCCCAGGAAATCATTGCAAGTGCAATATGGAACCTGCCTTTCCCATGAGCTGATCTCTAGTCACTGGTCCAGCTCTGGCTGCTGGCAATTCAGTACGCTGTTGCCCTCCTCATCATCCTGATGCCTGTTCCACAGGCCCACCACCTTCCCAAATCCAGCCCAGCTCTGGTTTTGGCTGATGAAGGGTGGCTAAGCAGTAAGCAGCTCCAAGGTGACCTGGCTTCAATCCTGACTGCTGTTGTCCATGCAGGGTCTGGTACGTTCTCCCTGTGACTGTGCGGGTTACCTCTGGGTTCTCCAACTTCCTCCCACCTCCCAAAGATGTGCAGTTTGATCAGTTAATTTACCTTTGTGAATTGTCCCTCATCTGCAAGTGAGTGGTAGAATTTGGGAGAAATTAACAGAAGGTAGGGAGAATAAAATGGCTCGAGAGTAAGGACAAATGGTTGATGGTTGGCATGAACTTTGTGGGCCAAAGGGCCTGTTTCAGCTTGTACAACTCTGACCTCAGTGAACTGAGAATGTAACTCTTAAACCTATTGAAGCAAACACAGTCTGATCCTTCCAATGTCAAATCAGCCCCCAAGTCAAATGCACTGGGACCCTGAAATCATGATAATTAACCTCATGCATTCTTGAGTAATATGAGCAAGCTATATGATACAATTCCAACAAGTGATGATGCAAAACTATAATTGATGTGAAACTGGAAGATGGATTAAAGCATGACGTATAGCACAGTGCAATAACTATTGGAACAACACACTCTTTGTTTCACTCGTTATTGCAAAAAACAAGTAAACAATCAAGCTGTCTATTGAACAGCCTTGAGTTCAGAGACTACATTTCACGTTCTTAAAAACAGAGCAGTTGAAATCAAAAACTTTAATTTTCCATTATAATGCTCTGGTGATACCATCTTGCTTACATCAAATGTAATATTATTATTATTGGGTGACTTTCTTTTGGGGGTATGAAGGTGAGGGACGTCAGCCTTCGGAAATGGAACAATTTGTCATGAGCAAGCGCTCTGGAGTCAGGTTATACATGGCTAGTCACAGAGTAAGCTTTCTCTGAAGTCTCCACTGAAACTAGAGTTTTTCACAACAGTTTTAGCTGCTGCTGCCAGGTTTTCAATCATCTCTGCAGCCTGCGATGAGCACCCTTGCCTCACCGGACAGATACCATCCATGCTCTGCACACTCCGTTAGAAGTCTATCCACCAATTAGTAAGTATTGTGGAAAGCTCTTCCCCCGTTCTTCACAGCTGGGCTGAATTTCCAAATGCATTTCATTTGGGATTATTACAGTCTTCAAAAGAGACTTTCATCTCATTAATCTATTCTAGACTGCATTCAGAGCTGAGACGCAGAGTTGAAAGGGGAACGCTCCATTTGAAAGAGTTCCCAAAAGTCGCTGTTTACAACTGAGAGTAATTTGAAATGCTCTCTGCTCCCTAATGGTAAAAAAAAACTGGTATCAAAAGGCAATCCAAGAACTTAAGTTTGCTCCTGAACTTCTCAGTAAGGAAACAAATTAAACCAATTAAACTTCTGTGGGGAGTAGATGGGAATGTGGGGAGTGAGGGATTAATGTAGGTTTGGTGTGAACAGGTGATTGATAATTGTCACAAACTCAGTGGGTAAAAGGGCCTGTTTTCACACTAATTATCTATGACTATGGTAGTAATCTATTCTATATCAGAACTGTACAAGACATGCATTCATGTAGGGTTGGTGTTATCACACTGCACCTCTTCGGCTTGATGACCTTCACTGCATCAGAACTACACTATCTGAGTCAGGCATTATATGTTTGAATTCTGTAGAATTCCTATCTTCCAAAGGAGCGTGTGGAATATACTGGAGCAATCGACTTTCAGAACATCCTGGATAGTGTACAAGAAGAGTCCTGATGATGGGTCTTGGTCAACTGTACTCTTTTCCATAGATGCTGCCTGGCCTGCTGCATTCCTCCAGCATTCTGTCTGTGTTGCTTAGATTTCCAGCATCTGCAGATTTTCTCTTGTTGAATGTATAAGAAGTTACTCTTTTAATGCTGTCTTATTTAATTTCCACCTTGGCTGTGTGGTAATAATTTACCCTAGTTTCTAATTATTCTTCTAACCATCCTCTCTCGTGGTCTGGTTGTAACCAGCCAATTGCCTTTGGTCATTTTTGGCACAGTGGTATGCCCGGATCTCCTCATGATGTGTTAGTGAGATGCTCCAGTATATTGCTTGGTACATGCTCATTCGGGGCAAATTGAAATGTACAGCTGTAGTGCACAACATAGCTTTAGTTTTCTGACCTGCATCACAAAGATAGGGACTTGGAGCAAATATCCAGTTACTTGGAGCTGAGCTGCAGATCTCTCACTTGAGTTGCAATCCAGCCACCTGTCACAGCCAGTGCTGCTGCATTTAGCACAGAGGCCTGGGCTATCTAAACGATGATAAAAGTCCCAACTAAAGAACTGAAAATATCACTCAGGAATCCAGTGCTGTTACTATGGCTGTGTTTCTATCTGTTGCGAGAAGAATTTGCTGATTGTTCCTGACTGGGCATGTGTTTGGTTTCTTCATATTAATGCAGTTAATATTGAGAAACAGAACACATAGAAGTAGTAGTAGTAGTAGGCCATTCATCCCCTCACACCTATACTGCTAATCAACATGATCATGACTGATATGCCCCAGGCAGATTCTTCACTTCTGTGCTTATTTCCCCACAGACCTAGGTTCTCTGATTTTTCAAAAAATTATCTACCTTCAGCTCAAAAACTATTAACGATCCAGCTTCCATCACCCCCTTGGGGGAGAAAATTCTAATGAGTATTCACCTTTCACAAAAATGAACTTATGCATCTCCTTTTTGAAAGGCAGTTCCTAATTTTGTAACTCAGAAAACTTGCTGACTTCAATAATTGATCTTATACTTAGGTAAAATATTGCAGAGAAAGGAGCCTACCTTTGGTTAACATTGTGTTCGGTTTAGGTCACCCTGTCTTAAGAAATATATTAAAGCAGAAAGAATGCAGAGAAGATTTATGAGGACTCGAGGGCTTGAGT
This sequence comes from Mobula hypostoma, assembly GCF_963921235.1. Classification (NCBI taxonomy): domain Eukaryota; kingdom Metazoa; phylum Chordata; class Chondrichthyes; order Myliobatiformes; family Myliobatidae; genus Mobula; species Mobula hypostoma. The sequence goes on along the minus strand of NC_086102.1, from coordinate 119,960,153 downwards.
TATAAGGAAAGGTTGGGTAGGCTCGGCCTTCATTCTTTGGGATGTAGGAGACTGAGACGTGATCTTCAAAAGGTGTATTATCCTCTCCATGATTTTGAGTTCTCAGGGAAGGGGAGTTAAAAACAGAGTTTTAAGGTGAGAAGTGAAAGATTCCAAAGGGACTAGAGGAGAAACTTCTTTGTGCAGAGGGAGGTGAATCTATGGAACCAGGTGCCAGAGAAAGTGGTTGATGCAGGCACATTAAAAGGCATTGGATAAGTACATGGATTGAGGAGGTTGAGGGATGTGGGCCAAAAATGGGCAAATGTGACTTGCTAAGTGGGCACTGTGATTAGTGTCCACAAGCTGGGCTGAAGGGCCCGTTTTCATGTTGGCCTATTCTAAGCTTCTATGAAAATATATCATGAAGCCGTGGGTTACATCCTGTCCCTGCTGTTGGTCAGTGAATTTTCTTTAAGCTGAATCTGAAAGTCATTCCCCACTTTTTAAACTTTTGTTCTGAGCTGTCTGTCTGTCATGAGGGAGCTGTTAGTGAAGTCTTCTCAATCACAAACCAGGTTGGGATTTAGGGTCAGCTGTTTTCTCAACAAAATGCTTTCATCTTCAAGTAACTCAGTGATTGCCCATTCCTGCTCCCCTTATAGACAGGCATGCACAAAATGCAGCTCCAGCACCCGACAGCGTGTATATTTATAATATGCTCACAGCCTATGGCTGATACACAAGTGCTTATGGAGCAAAGCTCGAAGATACAATGGAAAAATAAGGTGCTGACCAAGAATCTTGCAAAGCACTACTCCCTATTGCTGTTCATGAATTTGAGTGGTTGGCCAGCAGCTCTGTACACCATTTTATGAACAAAACCATAATGTGCATTATAGTTAATCTTTAGCACACTGGTCACTGACCTCAGGCTTCCCCTTCCATCAGTTGTTTTGTAACAAGTCCCCAACTATGTAGTGTATTTCAGTCGGTAACATTACTAACAGATGCATTGTGTGAGTCTGAAGCTGGGTATTCCAATGCCTTTTCTCTTCCGCTGGTTTCATGCTATACTAGTTTGCTCTACAGGATCTCAAGAGAAAGCTCCCTTTCAGAGAATCCCTTATCATTTATCAACTGAATGTTTCCCACAACAGATCAAAGCTTAATCATCTTGAGTGCACCCCTGATTAACAGAATTACCCACTGTCTGGTGCCTTTTCTCATCCATTGTGCGTACGGAGCCATTGTATCAAGGTGTCATTTACCATAAGAGTGGCCCAGACAACTAGAGGTCCTGTGAAGGAACATGGTTTCTTTTGTTCCCAGTTCACTTCTCTATTCCCATATCCAAGTAAATGAGAACAAAGGAATGCTCTTCTGTACTTAATGGGAAGGTACAGTCACAGCTCATCTTTGAAACATTAAAACCTTTCCGCAATGGATACAAGCTGTTAACGAGAAGCAGAGGGAATTTGGATTCTGGTATATACTATACATTTTTTTTAAAATTTAGAGATACAGCACAGTTAAGGAGCCAATTACATCCATGTGGCCAGTTAACCTGTACATCTTTAGAATGTGGGAGGAAACCAGGGTACCTGGAGGAAATCAACCCAGTCACAGGGAGAACATACAACTCCTTACAGACAGCAGCAGGAATTGAACCTGGGTCTCTGTCACTTTAAGGCATTGTGCTAACCACTATGCTGTGGCATTCCATTTATTCTTTGAGTACTTCGTTGGTGACACAGCGTAATGTTCAAGAGCTTGGGTGCTTTTTGGCTCTTTTTCATGGGGCTCAGTCAGCAAGGGGTCAATAAAAAGGTGCAAGCAGAGTGGCCACTGTTTGAGTGGACAGTGTTAGAGTGGTTCAGCTTTGGCTCAAGAGGATTAGATAAGAACAGGCTTTGGCAAGCACAGGCAGAGGTTCTACGGAAGTTTCTTTCCCCCCCTGCTTGCGCGTTGCTAGTGCACTGAGAATGGGTCCAGAGGTACTGGTATGTTCTTTGTGTGAGATGTCAGAAGTCTGGGAGACCTCCGGTCTCCCTGATAACTACACCTGCACAAAGTGCATTGAGCTGCAGCTCCTTAAGTGGAACTGCACTTCAGTGATCTAGGGTTCATACAGGAAAACAAGGAGATGATAGACAAGGGTGACTGCCACCCTGTAGCTCCTAAGTTGCAGGAGAAGGAAAGGGAATAGGCAGCCAGCACAGAGTAATCCTGTGGCCATTCTCCTCAATAATAAGTATACCACTTTGGGTGCTGTTGTGGGGACAACCTACCAGGGGAAGTTGCAGCAACTATGTCTCTGGCACTGAGTCTGGCTCTATGGCTCAGAAGGGATGAGAAGAGTGTGTCATGACAGAGGATTCCATAATTAGAGGAGCATAAAGCATTTCTGTGGATATGAAAGGACAGCTGGATGGTATGTTGCCACCCAGGTGCCAAGGCCATGGATGTCTTGGATCAAGTCCATGGCATTCTAAAGGGGGAGGGTGAAGGGCAGCAAGTTGTGGTACTTGCTGGTATCAACATAGGTAGGGAAAGGGAGGTGGTCTTGGAGAGAATAGAGGGTTAGGGAGAAAGATGAAAAGCAGGACCTCCATTGTAGTAATCTCTGGATTGCTGTCTGTGCCATGTGCTAGTAAGGGTAAGAATAGGATGATCTGGCAGATGAATGGCATGTCTGAATAATTTGTGCAGGGTTTCAGATTTCTGGATCATTGGAAGCTCTTCTGGGATGTGTACAAAAAGGTTACACCTGAACCCAAGGGGGAATCAATATCCTTGTGGGCAGGTTTGCTGGAGCTATTATGGAGAGTTTAAATTAGCAGGGTGATGGGGACCAGAGTGATAGGGTTGAGGATAGGCCAGTTGGCATACAAGTAGATGCAGTGCGTAGTAAATGTTCAAAGTCCAAAGTACATTTATAATCAAAGTATGCATACATTATTAGCTGGCTGGTGTAGTGGCACCTGCACCAGACTGTGGGGCAAATTGTCCAGGATTTGAAAGCTTCTGTTGCCTTGCACGCTCTCCATTCATGCTAGGTTGAGCGTCGAGCGAGCAGCTCAGCCTCAAAACAGACAAGCGCTAAAGAAACGGCAAGGTTGCTGCCTGATGTACCTCTGAGACAGGGGAGGATATTAACTAAATTAATAATGCATGCATCATACAACAGGTTCACCTCCTTACACAGCCACAAAACAAGAAACCCCAAATGGACCCATTACAAAAAAACCCAACAAACTCCAGTGTGCAAAAAGAGTGGAAAAACAACACATCGTGCAAATAATGAAAGTAAGCAAATAGCATTTGGAACGAAAGTGAGTCCTCAGACAAAGCCTGGAGCAAGCAGAGCAGACACAGTTCTCAGCCTCAGTACAGCAAAGACCGGAAAGGGGTTGATTTCCATCATTTCCAGCCAGGCAAATAACACATGGTGATTAAACATCAGATCGCAGAGTCCTTGAAACAATCCAGGAATGTTCAGCTTAGTTCAGTTCAATTTAGCACTGTCGATGCAGGCCGCAGAGCTAGTCCACCTTGAACAAAATCACACATTAGGGATAGTATCAATTCCAAAGATGTAGCATACAAATTAGCCAGAGAATGTGGCTCACCTGAGGACTGGGAGAAATTCAGAGTTCAGCAGAGGAGGACAAAGGGCTTAATTAGGAAGGGGAAAAAAGATTATGAGAGAAAACTGGCAGAGAACATAAAAACAGACTGTAAAAGCTTTTATAGATATGTAAAAAGGAAAAGACTGATAAAGACAAATGTAGGTCCCCTGCAAACAGAAACAGGTGAATTGATTATGGGGAGCAAGGACATGGCAGACCAATTGAATAATTACTTTGGTTCTGTCTTCACTAAGGAGGACATAAATAATCTTCCAGAAATAGTAAGGGACAGAGGGTCCAGTGAGATGGAGGAACTGAGCGAAATACATGTTAGTAGGGAAGTGGTGTTAGGTAAATTGAAGGGATTGAAGGCAGATAAATCCCCAGGGCCAGATGGTCTGCATCCCAGAGTGCTTAAGGAAGTGGCCCAAGAAATAGTGGATGCATTAGTGATAATTTTTCAAAACTCGTTAGATTCTGGACTAGTTCCTGAGGATTGGAGGGTGGCTAATGTAACCCCACTTTTTAAAAAAGGAGGGAGAGAGAAACCGGGGAATTATAGGCCGGTTAGCCTAACGTCGGTGGTGGGGAAACTGCTGGAGTCAGTTATCAAGGATGTGATAACAGCACATTTGGAAAGCGGTGAAATGATCGGACAAAGTCAGCATGGATTTGTGAAAGGAAAATCATGTCTGACGAATCTCATAGAATTTTTTGAGGATGTAACTAGTAGAGTGGATAGGGGAGAACCAGTGGATGTGGTATATTTGGATTTTCAAAAGGCTTTTGACAAGGTCCCACACAGGAGATTAGTGTGCAAACTTAAAGCACATGGTATTGGGGGTAAGGTATTGGTGTGGGTGGAGAATTGGTTAGCAGACAGGAAGCAAAGAGTGGGAATAAACGGGACCTTTTCAGAATGGCAGGTGGTGACTAGTGGGGTACCGCAAGGCTCAGTGCTGGGACCCCAGTTGTTTACAATATATATTAATGACTTGGATGAGGGAATTAAATGCAGCATCTCCAAGTTTGTGGATGACACGAAGCTGGGTGGCAGTGTTAGCAGTGAGGAGGATGCTAAGAGGATGCAGGGTGACTTGGATAGGTTGGGTGAGTGGGCAAACTCATGGCAGATGCAATTTAATGTGGATAAATGTGAAGTTATCCACTTTGGTGGCAAAAATAGGAAAACAGATTATTATCTGAATGGTGGCCGATTAGGAAAAGGGGAGGTGCAACGAGACCTGGGTGTCATTATACAACAGTCATTGAAAGTGGGCATGCAGGTACAGCAGGCGGTGAAAAAGGCGAACGGTATGCTGGCATTTATAGCGAGAGGATTCGAGTACAGGAGCAGGGAGGTACTACTGCAGTTGTACAAGGCCTTGGTGAGACCACACCTGGAGTATTGTGTGCAGTTTTGGTCCCCTAATCTGAGGAAAGACATCCTTGCCATAGAGGGAGTACAAAGAAGGTTCACCAGATTGATTCCTGGGATGGCAGGTCTTTCATATGAAGAAAGACTGGATGAACTGGGCTTGTACTCGTTGGAATTTAGAAGATTGAGGGGGGATCTGATTGAAACGTATAAGATCCTAAAGGGATTGGACAGGCTAGATGCGGGAAGATTGTTCCCGATGTTGGGGAGGTCTAGAACGAGGGGTCACAGTTTGAGGATAGAGGGGAAGCCTTTTAGGACCGAGGTTAGGAAAAACTTCTTCACACAGAGAGTGGTGAATCTGTGGAATTCTCTGCCACAGCAAACTGTTGAGGCCAGTTCATTAGCTATGTTTAAAAGGAAGTTAGATATGGCCCTTGTGGCTACAGGGGTCACGGGGTATGGAGGGAAGGCTGGGTTCTGAGTTGGATGATCAGCCATGATCATAATAAATGGCGGTGCAGGCTCGAAGGGCTGAATGGCCTACTCCTGCACCTATTTTCTATGTTTCTATGTTTCTAAAATAGCAATGAATAAAGGAGAAACCAGAAACAGATATAACATGAGCTGCGGAGTCCTCTAAAAATGAGTCCAATTCAAACCGCACTGATCAAAGCTTGCCCAAGGCCCAGGACTGCTGCACCTTCCTCCGGCAGCCACGAGCAAGAGGGAGAGGGGGCCCAACCAAACGCAGCAGACGGCGCTGAAGACCTGCTCTCATTCGCGTCGATCTCAATCTTGCTCGACCCTTTAATCGGCAAATTGGTCGAATATTGGAGCTGATCATGGGATCGTGCTCCGTTCTGAGCTTTGCTTTCAACCATGCTGAGAAAACACCAGATCAGTCCAAGAACAAAATGTAACTTACAGGCTGCAATCACACATTGATTAGTAGTAGAAGTATACTTAAAAGGCGGCTGCAAGGAAGTAGTTTTGTGAATTGTCTGCAGGATATCGCTGTTAGTTGCGCTGATTTCTGGCGCCATCTTGCCCATCCTGTATGACTGGCACTTGCTCTCAAGCATTATTGTGCTGCCAGGTGCACCTGTTCTGTGTGCCCATTGCTTTTTTGGCAGTCTAGGATACCAAAGCTGTCAACGGGGCTTTAAGATTCTAATTCTACTGTGCGACTGGGTCTTTGCAGACCAGTTGCAGCAGAGCTGGTGTCAGTGAGAGATTCAGCATGGGGCGAGAGATTAAGTGAAGCATTGTTTTTGTGCTTGTAGCAAGTGCATTGCCAACTTTTCAACTTTGATGCTTCCCTTGCGTAGTTCCTCAGAGAGCAAGATGCCTCCAATGTAGTCCTGTAGGTTTTAAAGAGGCTGATGAGGCTACTGCAGAAACCACAGGCTCTTCCACAGATAGGACAGTAGATGGCATGCAGGGTGGGCCAATCTGCCAGGTGATTAGCTCCTCTTGCTACTTGTAGAGGGTCTCCATGTGCTCCCACACCACAAATTTGAGATTCTCAGAACCACTCCTGAATAATCCCTTTGTGTCACATGGGGTGCTGGGAATGGACCCAAATGCAAGGCAGACACTGAAGTACAAGGAACAGGATTTGACTACAGTAGGGACATGACAGGATTCAGACCAGGACTAAGGACAAGAATGCAGACTAGGGCTGGGGAAAGCAGGACCAGGACTAGGAACCATGGACTAGGAGACAGGGCTTGGACTTCAAGCCCAAGACTAGATAAGGACCCAGAATCTGGGTCTTGCCTCAGGCTCAGACCCCAGAACCAGGCAAGGACATGACATGGTTTAAGGCTAGGTTCTTGGAGCTTGGCTGCAGGATCATCACAGCTTGGGTTCTTAGAGCTCAGACTGGGAACTAAACATCAACATAGAGCCAGGACTTGTCCTTCAACAAGCCAGAACTCATCTTTAACACAACACTAACATGAGACAGGACAGAACATAGACATAGAGCCAGGACTCATCCCAAGACAAGCCAGGACTCAACTTCTCCACACCAAGGTAGGATAGGTCCATCTGTTGGGTAACAGCAGGACAGCCAGACTTACCCCACAGACACATGGACAAGACATGACCCCCCCCCCCCCACCACAGGTCAACAGCAAGACAGACTGACTTACCCCACAGAGGCAAGGACAAGAAGAGACAAACACCAAAGAACAACAGATACTTCCATCTCTGCTCCAGGAAGCTCCAAGTCTCAGTTCAGCCAGCAACCTCAGCTGGCTACAGAAACAGCCAGATCCCTACCTAGCTCAGAGTGGCTGGCAGCCACTCAGCTGGCCCAGGAAACAGCCAAATTCATACCACAAAGACTACTCCTACATGTAGCAGCAAGGCTTCTTGAAGCAGTGGTCCTCCAACCAGGCTTAGCCAAATGACTTCATCAGCAGATTGCTCCAAAAGGGACTGACAAGACAAACCAGCAGCCCACACTCAATCCCAAGGCTACTTATATTGCAAGCCCAAAGATGGGAATCAGGTGCCTTTGATTTAATCAAACAAGGGACAACTGGAAGACCCGGAATCCTGAGTCTACGGACCGGACTGTGAACCGGAATGCAGACTTCACGGACCGGACTATGACACCTTTGTGTGGTAACACCACCATCTCACAGGCATAACATAACCACAAGAAACTCTGCAGGTGCTGGAAATCCACAGCAACACACACGAAATGCAGGAGAAACTCAGCAGGTCAGGCAGCACCTAAGGAGAGGAATAAACAGTCAACATTTCGGGGTGAGACTCTTCATCAGGAAACACAGCTAGGTGGCTGAGTTTGTTATGTATGTGTAGATTTCACCCTATTTCACAAAATTATGGAATGGTGCACTGCAGAAGGCCATTTGTCCCAGAGCTCAACACTAGCTCTTTGAAATTTTTTGCCCTTCCCCAAAGGAAGTTTTCTCCTTTATGAAGCTACTCTCAACATGTAATTCCAGATTTGTTTTGTTGCATTAATCATCTCTCTTAGATTTATTCCCATTGATTTAAAATCTATTGGCCGCTCTTGGTCAGCATCAGGTTTAACGTCACCAGTATTTGTCATGAAATTTGTTGCCTTTGTGGCAGCAGTATGATGCAATACACAGAGGAAAAACAGTGAATTATAGTACGTACATATACGTTAAATTAAATGAGTAGTGCAAAAACAAAAATAAAAGTAGTGAGGGGAAGAAGCTGTTCCTGAATTGTTGAGCGTGTGCATTCAGGCTCCTGTACCTCCTTCCTGATGATAGCAATGAGAAGAGGACATGCCTTAAGTGAAGGGGATCCTTAATGATGGAAGCCGTCTTTTTGAAGATGTCCTGGATACTCTGGAGGCTAGTGCCCATGATGGAGCTGAGTAAGTCTCTCGCCAGCTTACTGCGATCCTGTGCAACAGCCCCCTCATACCAGATGGTGATGCAGCTGGCTAGAATGCTCTCCACCGTACATCTGTAGAAATCTGCAAGTGGCTTTGGTGACACACCAAGTCTCTTCAAACTCCTAATGAAATATCGCTGCTGTTGTGCCTTCTTTTTAGCTGCATCGATTTGTTGGGTGCAGGACAGATCCTCAGAGATATTGACACCTAGAGACTTGAAATTGCTCACTCTTTCCACTCCTGATCCTTTTATGAGGACTGGTGTGTGTTCCCTCGTCCTACCCTTTCTTCTTTTTTTATTACTAATTTTTTATTGCAACACCGACAAACTACATTCAATACAACCAGTTGCCTATTACATTTTGACTGTTTAACTCAGCCACCCCCCCGACCTTCATCTCCATCCCCCCTCCACCCCTCTCTCCCCCCATCCCTCTCCCCTCCACCAACCAACTGAACAGTAGTGCATACACAGACAAAGCATTCCTATTTTAACAAAAAATCTTTTAAGTTAGATATCAAATTTCTCCACATTAAGATTGAGTTTGGTCGTGCATCATTTACTCTTGCTGATGAAAGTTTCAGGTAAGAAATGTCCAAAAAGCATCGAAGCCAGTGAGTATTTGAAATATCATGGGGAGGTTTCCAACGCTGGACTACAATCTTCTTAGCTGCAGTCAGGCCTGCCAGCCAGACTTTGCGTGTTTTTTCCGTAAGGGAAAGGTGGGAGTCATCATTTAGAAGATGTACAGCGGGGTCCATTGGTAATTGTACCCCCATTAGTTCTGTAAGAGTACTGATGACCTACCCCACAAACCAAAAACCCCTGGACATTCCCATACAGCATGTATAAAAGAGCCAACGGTTCTACCCTTTCTGAACTCCACAATCAGTTCATTGGTCTTATTGATGTTGAATGCAAGGTTATTGCTGCCACACCTGTCAGCCAGCATATATATCTCACTCCTGCGCGCCCTGTCATCACCATCTGAAACTCTGCCAACAATTGTTGTGTTGTCAGCAAATATACAGATGACACTTTTGCTGTGCCTAGCCACACAGTCATAGGTGTACAACGAGTAGAGCGGTGGGCTAAGCACACACCCCTGAGGTGTGTCAGTGTTGACCGTCAGTGAGGCAGAGATGTTATTTCCAGTCCTCACAGAGTGTGGTCTCCCAGTGAGGAAGTCAAGGATCCATTTGCAGAGGGAGGTACAAAGGCCCAGGTTTTGGAACTTTTTGGTCAGAAATATAGGAATGAATGGTGTGTTTCAAAACTCTGCATGAAGCATACTTCAGTCCGTACAGTATGATTTTTTTTTCTGTTTGTATTGCAAAATGTGTAACCCTTTTTGTTTCAATATATGCAGGGAACACTACTTAGCTTTATTAACCTGGGGTCACCAGGTATTTCGGGTCTTTAACCATCAGACACCATCACCCCTTCTCTTTCAATATATGCAGGGGAATTGGGGAAGTCTTTTCTCCATGTTAAATTCAGACATAAAGTATAAAGCACAGGGCAAGCACTTTACAACTGGATTAACAGGATTTGCCGAGATTACAGTCTGTGTTTTGACCAACAATCACTCTTTTACACCCTCTCTTCTGATCCCCTGCTTCGATAAACTCCACTGTGTGACATCAGTGTGTGCGTGCTTGAAAACAACTACTGTAGTAAATGGGGCACGTCACCTTGTAAGATTCCAAAGCACGCCAGACAAACTCGCTGCACCTGTCGTGTTTGCTTTGCAGTGCAGTGAAAAGTTTTGCTCTGAGGTTATCAGTGTTAGCTCTGCACTGATTGATTGGCCTGCACTGTGGGCGCAGTGATTCCGATTTGAATCTTACACACGTTAATACATACAGTCCCTCCCTTTGAATTGCTTCAAAATATGCTTTCTTCACAAAAATTCTAACTTCTCTAAGTACAGAATGTGCAAGTCAGTACTTTAATAACAAGTAACACTATCCCATTACTTAATGTTAATACAACATCAGGTAACATTTAAAGCCAATGGCTCATGGAGTTTTCAGAGAGATTTGTGTGCATAAGCAGGAGGGCCTGGACTTTGGCTCTTTCTCACAGACCCTCCCCAGACCTGCTGTACCTTTAGATGTGTGTGTTCTATTGCCGATAGGACTGCAAACTGAAAGTTTTCTCAGCACTCTTTTTGGGGTGTAGCCGTTCGATGCATTGTTGGTCTGCACAATTACCTCAGTTTGTTTACACTCTGATCTCTCTGTTTCCTTTGTGAGCAGATTAATAATCAACCCAAGTCCTATTTACACTCCTCCTGCAGCTTTCTGCCATTGCAATTATCTACCCCCCGCCCCCCTGCCGAGCTGCCTCTGCTGGTGTGCTCATTGTTGGAGCTGAGTAATACCAGCTTCATGGGGTTACCCTGGGTTAGCAGTCTGTTGTCGCCCACTTCTCATCCACCTTGTCACGGTTCCCTACAACGACCAAAGGACCTGGAGTCCCTGAAAAGTTCAGACTCAACACTTACTTGAGTGCTTCTCTTTTATTTCCTTTGTGAGTTCTAGGACATTTTGGGGAGGGGGGACATTGGCAAGACCAAGGCTGGTGGGTGAGCCCAGAGCTTCAGGTGACACAGTGGTGCTGTTGGCAGTGTCTCTGCCACACAGCGTCGGTGATCTAGGTTCTGTCCTGCCCCTGGGGAAGCTGTGTGTCTGCGTAGAATTTGCCTGTGACCCCATGGGCTCGTCCCTGGGTGCTCCAATTTCTTCACACATCCCAAACGTGTGCGGGTTAGTGGGTTAATTGGGCAATGTGTAGAATCAGAGCGGGGAGCTGATGAGAGTGCATGAAGAATAAAGAAGAGGGTTAGTGTCAATGGTACATACAGCTTGGGTTGTCTAACGGGCCAGCTTCTGTGCTGTGTTACAGCTCAGATCAACTGGTAACGTCACAGGTCCTGCTTCCAGTAGAGGACCCAGCCCAGACGGAGACCACTGCTTGCTCTCGTGCTTGACACCTCCCTTCCCCAGATCTACTCTCAACTGACCAGGAACTTGTTCCATTGGCCAGACAGCCCCCAAGGCTCGGTTTAGTCTGCTGTGCCTCAGCAGCACGCCAGCCAGTGGCTTTATTCACCCGTGGAGCATTGCACCTCAGGGTTTTCAGGAATCCGGCCAAGAGTATCATAGCTAATATCTATAGTTGCTCCAGAACTGCAGAGAATGTGTTCTACAGAGCAAAATCCCACTGAGTGTAAAGTGATAGTAATTGGAATAGAGCAGAGGACAGTACAGGCCCTTCAGCCCTCAATGTTGTGTCAACCCTTTAATCTATTCTAAAATCAATCTGACTCTTCCCTCTTAGACAGCCCTCCATCTTTCTATCATCCATGCACCCATCTTAAATGCCCTTAATGTATCTGCCTCTATCACTACCCCTAGGAGGGTATTCCATTCAGTCACCACTCTTTATAAAGAACGAACCTCCATACTTCCCTCCAATCGCCTTAACATTATGGTCCCTCCTTACTAGCCATTTCCACCCAAGGAAAAGAGTCTCCGGCCGTCCACTCAATCTATGCCTCTTATAATCCTGTACACCTCTTATCCTCCTTCAGCCCAGAGAGGAAAGCCCAGCTCGCTCAATTTAATGGGTGATATTTCTGGAGGAGTTGGGGAAATGCTAGCAGAGAGATAAATATAGAGATATTGTTCTTCCCAGTAATGGCATGGGTTCTCCCCTGCCCACGCTGGAGGGCAGGCAGGGCCTAAGATTACTGGACACTCTGAAGGAAGCCACTGTCAGTGTCTGTACCCATTACACCACATACAAGTGATACTGCAAGCAGGTAAATACAGCTGAGCTAATGGCTCAGGAGCAGGTTTTGCCAAGGTACATGCCTGGCATAGACAGGAGCAAGCTGCTCCAAGAGCAAGTAACACAATTGCAATCTGGTCACCTTGGCAGCTTGGCACTGCCACAGATGTCGTTTTTTCAAAGCCCCCTGTTGGGTGGGGGGTGGGGGGGTGGATCAAATTTACACATTCATTGGCAGAAGGGGCCACCTCCGATTCTGTCGCCTCCCTACATTCGGCAGGGAATCGAGTGGGGTGTAACTTTAACTCTGGAGCCAGGTAACCCTTCTTCACACAAAGGGCAGCGGAAGTTGGGAGCTCTCTCATTCAAGCAGCTGCTGACATGGATGGTCAATGGAAAATAAACTGGGATTGATGCCGTTTTGACTGGAGCAGGTATTAAGGGACACAAACCATGGCAGGTGAATGGAGTTGAGATTCATCACAACCAATGAGTGAAATAAGAGCAAAAGTGCTTTTGAGAGCTCAAATGTCCTCCTGATATGCATGCTTTGCCTTGAATGTCTTCAAAAGGATTTTACTGTTGAAGAAACTGTTGTGATTTCTAAGTTATTACACTGTCATTGTCACAATAGCTGTCTAAACCATATTGAATTGACTATGTTTTGAGATATGGTCAGCTGATTTGTCATGTTGGGAAATGTCGTCCTGTCACGGTCAGCTCGCCAGTGTAGGGAAATGTGGATATTGCCGCACGGAATACAGTTGAAGGTTAGATGTGGAAAGATGGAACCTGTGGTGCTTTGGAAGAACATGGTCAAATAGTTTCCAAGATCATTGCTTATTCAAACTGAAGTGCAGGGTTCAAGTTTCAAGCTTATTATCAATGGCGTACGTAAATAGGGTATAAATACCATGAAAATTAGCTTTTTGCAGCAGCAGCACAATACACTGCAAACGCGACAAACATAAGTTAACATAAATTATACCTGACTTGCATGACAAAGTAACATAATGACACTAATATAATTCAAGAGGGACAAAGTCTGAGATAGTATTGGGGTGTTTCCAGGTTGGTTCACGAACCTGATGGTAATGGTGAAGCTTTTGTTGGGTCAACAGGTACACAATGCTCTCTGAGAATCTTAAGCATCTCGGTAAAATTTAATTTGAGGCTGGACTTCACCTAATCCCACAGAAAGAGATCTGTCCTTAATCCAATACTGGTTTTGAACAAGAGACTCCTCGGCAGGAGTTGCATCTCCAGCCCAGACCTCTGTGTAATCTTTGCGATTTTCACATTGAAACTCTGCTGATTGTCTTCGGGCACATTTCAGGGCCTGTGCCTCGCCAAGTCTGACGCATCTGCAACCCATGCAAATGCCTCACTGCGTTGACCAGCCATGAATAAGTGACATTGCCTTGCTGCTGAATCAGGAGCTGTGAAGGTGCAAGGTGGACCTTGCTGTGGTGTCCAAGTGGACCTTTTAGCCATTGGAAGCTGTTGAGAAATCCCAAGCACACCCTCCACTCCCAAGGAATAAATAAGTTTCAACTGCGATTTACTTCCTTGTTGGTTTACAGTTTCAGTATTTACAGCAGCAGTTGATTTATTGGTGGAGTGGGATGCTGGGCCATGCCTATTGATCTCATCAGCAGTGGCTGGGCAATTACTTCATCATTGTCCATCTAGCTGCCCTGGATTTGCCTACCCCACCTCTTCTCTTCCTTTCTCCAGGCTTTTCCCATTCTCCTTTCCTCATTCATTTCCACAATGTATTCTCCTTCCTTGTCAAGACTCCGGTCACTTTAACTCCAAGACTGAACACCCCTTCTTGGTTTGTCCCTGCTCTCCTTGGTCTTCAGATGCCCCCACCACCCCCTCCCCGACCTTTCACCCAGCTTCTCCAGTTTTTAAAAGCACTGCAAGTTTTGGGCAGTTGACAATGCAAGTGCTTCTGGTCAGGGGGCCACAAACTGCTGTAAGTTGCCGGACAGTATGTATCCCTGCGCTGACAGATTCCAGAAGATAATGTCTCATCCTCAACCTGCCTGTGGTTTTTATGATATTGGGTGAATTTCCATGTTAATTGCTCATTAAACTCAACACTTAAAGTTAAGCCAAGTACATATGATAATTTTTAACATAGTTCATTGAGTTGCCAGATACCCTGCTGCCTTCACATCGTTAGACTGTAAAGGGGCTAAAGCACTTTGAGAGTGAAGGGTGCACAATAGTGTCTGACACTACATTCTTCACTCCGATAACGTGCACTCTCTTTTTCTTATTATAGTTTATGTAATCAGATTCATGCCAGTTTATAAATTTGCAGCTTAATTTAAAATGTTACTGAGCTTGAAGCTACAGAGGAAATTTACTTTTCAGTGGATTAATGAGGGTTAGTTTGTCATTAAAATGGTGTGCTCTAGGTATGGATGACAAAGTGTACATAAAAAAAGACAAATTGACACACATTATGCCTAAATGATACACTGTAAGTAGTACTAAATGTTATCTGTATGTAAATCTGCGGTGGTATATTTTAAAATTGGATGTACCCAGATATAATCATTTTATATTAATAGCTGTGCATGTGTGTATGTGGTATTAACTATTAAGACTTGCATAAAGCTGTTGAAGACTTGGGAATAGGTATGTAAATGTAACCACTTTATATTTAAAATATTTCCTGCAAGTTTCTGAACCATAGCCCTGTCAGATTATGCATGCGACTGGATGTATAGAGTCGAGAGCTGAACTTGGGTAAAGCACCACAAGATTCATTCAGGACTTGTTTGTTTTGCTTTCTGAAGCCCCCTTACATCTCTACAGCCTCCATTCTTGTTGATGAATGCCAATGTACAAGTCATGCACAGACAGAGAACTGATCTGGTCTTGGGCTGCAATTCATTGTCCTTAGTTGGTGATCAATTTGAAAATCATCATTGACAAATCTTCTCTGAGCTCAGTATAGATACTTGAGAATTCCAACAGGGTCCTGTACTTCGTTATTGGAACCCAGGAGCTGGAGAGTCCCTCCTGGAGCTTTGCCACTTGTCTTCGCGAGGAGGGTTGGAGCTAGGGGCAGGATCCTTCCTGGAACTCCATCTTTGGTCTTCATGTGGAGAGTAGAAACTGGAAAGACCCTCCTGGAGCTCCACTACTGATCTTCAAGTGGAGTCCAGATGCTGGAAGGTCCCTCCTGGAGCTTCACTACTGACCTTCACGTGGAGAGGAGGAGCTGGGAATCCCTTAGCTGGATTACAAGAGGGTTTCTCCTGGGGTGGGGGGGGGTGCAGTCTCAAGGTGAAGGGTCAACAATTAAAGTCAGAGGCAAGAGTGAAGTTCTTTACCAGAGTGGTGGAGTTGGATAGATCTTTGGTAATGTGGAACAGGCAGGAAACTGGATTGGAAGCCAAGCACAGAGCAGCAAGGATCTTTGTGAATGTCAGAGGAGGCTTCAGGAGCCAAATTTCTGCACTTATTCCTCATATTAACCTCTGCCAAGCTTTAAGAAGCATAATATAACATAATAAAAATGTTATTAATGGCTGGTTAGTGTGAATGGGCAGTTGATGGTCAGCACAGAGTAGGTAGGATGAAGGTCATCTGTCATGTTGTATCCCACCGTGATGACGTATCTGAGCCTTGGGGACCGAGTCCTTCACCTGAACAGAAGCAGACTCTTCTGCCCAATTTGCCTGTGCTCACCATGTTGACTGTGTAAAAAAAAACTTACCTCTGACATTCCCGACTCTACTTCCCTCCATACACCTTAAAATTATGCCTCCCTTGTTTTAACCATTTCCATTCTGGGAAAAACTCTCTGGGCATCTTTTACACTTCTATCAAGTTACCTCTCATCCTTGGTTAATTTGTTGTTTTATTGATATTTGTTAATTTGTTTGAAAGAAATGAGTCTACTGTCCTTCAGAATAAACAGCATTGCTGAAACACGTGTAGAAACTTGACTTTTCCTCTTGGGAATATTTATATTAGAAGCTTTATACTGGCAAACTGCCCACTCCTGACGCTGGAACTATCTAATGCAGCAATTTTATTAAGAGATTTGATTTCTCCTTCCACATATCTATTGCCCCGGGCAAAGACCTGGAAATGGTCTCTAGTGCCCAAGCAGTTTTGCTGGCATAAGTTAAATGTAGCTTTGAACAACACAATTGTGGAATGACATTCACCTTGGTCCAGACAAGCAATGCTCCAGGAAAAGGCATTTCTCTCTTCGCAGTGACAGCAGTTTGCTTTATGACTTACCCAGCTAGGCAGTACAGCTGTCAAGGCAGAAGTTGGTGCAGAGGCAATAGTGGAAAGGGAAGTTCTGCAATGGATGACAAACTTATTTCAAGATCTGGAGTTTTTCATTTCAAGCAACAAAGTACTGTTTAAGCAGGTTAGGTTGAGAGATGAGTCACATACCAAATATCTGGCAGGTAAGTTGAGTTTGCAGTCCTCAGCTTCGGTGTCCTTCCATCCTCTTCTCCCTCCTCCTACGCATCATGGACATCAATGCAGCCTGCAGAGTCTGCACCTCAGAGGTGGGCAGGAGGTGAGAAGGGGGAAAGATTTAAAGGGAACCCATGGGCAGGTTTTGCCACACGGGTTGGCGGTGGGTTTATGGAATGAGCCGCCAGAGGCAGTGGTAGAGGTGGGTGCAATTACAGAATCAGAATTGAGTTTATTACCACTGACATAGGTCATGAAATTTGTTGTCTTACAGCAACAATACAGTGCAGTACTATAAGCTAGAAGAAGAAATATATAAACATAAATAAGTAGTACAAAATGAGAGCAAATAGTGAGTTAATGTCCGTGGGTTTATGCACCATTCAGAAATCTGATGGCAGAGGGAAGAAGCTGCTCCTAAGACATTGACTGGGATCTATAGGCTCCTGATAGCAATGGCCTAGGTGGTATAGGTGGGCGGGTGGTTCCTTAATAAAAGATGCTGCCTTTTTGAGGAATTGCTCTTTGACAATTTCCTTGATGGTGTGGAGGCTAATGGCCATGGTGGAGCTGGCTGACCTTATAATCCACTGTCTTTTTCCAATCCTGTGATGTGGCCCCTCCATACCAGCTGGTGATGCATCCTGTTAGAATGCTGTCCATGATACGTCTGTAGACATTTTCCAATGTCTTTGGTGACATACTAAGTCTCCTGAAACTCCTAATGAAATATAGCCACCAGCATGCCCTCTTTGTGGTTGTGTCGGTAGATTGGGCCCAGGGAAAATCTTCAGAGAATTTCAAACGCAGGAACTTGAAACTGCTGACCCTCAATGGGTACAAGACAGTGTACAATGTGTACAAGACATTTGGGCAGGTTTATGGATTGGAAAAGTTTAGAAGGCTATGGCCAAAAGGAGACAAATAGGACTAACTCTGGTAGGTAGCCAGGTTGGCATGGGTGGTTGATTAGCTTTTGGTGCAATCCTGAACAGACCAACAGAAATGCATTTGCTTTTCATCGTTCTATTTGCAAATGAAACCAAGAACAAGACAGGAAAGGATTTCAATAATCAATGGTCTTGGGTACAAGAGGACTGAGGTTATAGTGAGGCTCGGATTTAAACACCGGGAAACCAAAAGTTGGCAAACAGTTCAATTTTGCTTTGAGAAGTTCATGGCTAAACTTCCAATAACTCTGTTGTTCATGGTAAACCAGTAACCTGTTCTTCAACATGCTTGGAACCAGTTCACAAACAGCTCAGACCTGATGCCTCAGAAATATTTAAACTGTGGCTTCGTCATTGGCAATGAATTTTGCTGCTGGAATTGGCTCCTTCAGCCCAGTAAGTATAGTTTCTTTTGTGAGTTTAAATGCCATCTGCACAGCACCTGGATATTCTAATGATGGATTGTTCAGTTCCCTCTCCTAGGATGAGAGTTCAAGTCCAATGTTGATGCTGTTGTCCTATCTTAGGCAGTTCCTAGACATGCCACCAGATGGAGCACTTCACAGACCTGAAGCTTTCACCTTGGTACTGGGCATGGTTACTTTTCTCCCCCAGTTAGTTTCCACTGCATGTCTCTTTCAGTGAAGCCTGGATGTGTTACAGAACATCTTGTGCTTTTGACTCTGATGAGGTGGAGGAAAGGAACTGGAAACTATCAACACACACCAAAATCAGGCAGTAAAAATGAAAAGCTCAAAACACTCAGCAGACCAGGCAGCACCTGCAGAGAGAGAAGCCGAGATTCCCGGGTTCAAGAAGGGCCTTTGCCTAAAATATTAAGACTGAATGCCTTGTTTTAATCTGAACCCATCATCATTTTAAAGTAATTTTTGTGACCTCTGCTGTAGAGAGAACTTAGTTTTTCTGCTTTACTGATCCCTCACCTCTGAATCTATTCATGTAAATCTCTTCAGTGCCTTCCTTTTCTGTTCAAAAATATTGTGCCCAGAATTAGACTAGCTATGACTACCTGCTGTGTTTTTATACTCGTTTAACATCACCTCCTGCCTTTGTTTTCAGTATCTCTATTTATAAAACCCCATATTCCAGTTGCTTTGTCATCTGTTTTGTTCACCTGATCTGCCAACTTTAAACATTTGTTCTGGCTTATCTCCTGATCTCTCTGTTCTTTCACCATCTTTAAGTTTGTACCCTTATCTCAAATAATAGCAAGGCAGCCTACGGAGAAGAAGTCATCACCCTGACACAGTTGTGTCAAGAAAACAACCTCTCCCTCAACATTGCAAAAACAATGGAGCTGGTTGTGAATTACAGGAGGAATGGAGACAGGCTAAACCCTACTGACATCAATGGATCTGGGGTTGTGAGGGTGAACAGCTTCAAGTTCCTTGGTATTCACATCACTGAGGATTTCACATGGTCTGTACATACTGGCTGTGTGGTGAAAAAGACACAACGGCACCTCTTGTCACCTCGGACGGGTGAAGAAGTTTGACATGAGTCCCGTGGACTTTCTGCAGGGGCACAATTGAGAGCATCCTGACTGGCTGCATCACTGCCTGGTATGGGAACTGTACCTCCCTTAATCGCAGGACTATGCAGAGAGTGATGCGGACAGCCCGGCGCATCTGTAGATGTGAACTTCCCACTATTCAGGACATTTACAAAGGCAGGTGTATAAAAAGGGCTCGAAGGATCATTGGGGACCCGAGTCACCCCAACTGCAAACTGTTCCAGCTGCTATCATCTGGGAAACGGTATCGCAGCATAAAAGCCAGGAACAACAGGCACGAGGGTAGCCTCTTCTACCAGGCTATCAGACTGGTTAATTCATGCTGACACATTTGTATTTCTAAGCTATATTGACTGTTCTGTTGTATATCTTACTGTACATACTATTTATTACAAATTACTATAATTTGCACATTGCACATTCAGACAGAGACGTAATGTAAAGATTTTTACTCCTCATGTATGTGAAGGTTTTAATAGGTACATTTAATGTCAGAGAAATATATACAATATACATCCTGAAATTCTTTTTCTTCACAAACACCACAAAAGCAGAGGAGTGCCCTAAAGAATGAATGACAGTTAAATGTTCGAACCCCAATGCCCCCCGGCTTCCCCTTCCATGTAGAAGCAGTAGCAAAGCAACAATACCACCCCACTGAACACTCAAGTGTGCAGCAAAACATCAATAAAGACACGGACTTGCAGAACCCCAAATACTACTCGCTCACCCGGTATCCGACATACCACAGGCTCTCTCTCTTTCTAAGAAGGGAAAAAGAGGTGTCTCCGTTTCACAGCGAGAGGGGAGACATAATAAAACAACTTGCTGATTTATGATGTTAAGAGTCTGCTGTGTCGCTCCTTCTGAGCTCTGTGCCTGAAGAACTTGGGTCTCTGGGCACACAGCCAGCAGCCAGCTCGCTGCTTTCGATCTTCCGTCTCCCACAATGCACCAGTTTTCTTCAGCAGCACCGACCTCGAGTCTGCCCGCCCCCAGAGCCACGAAATCCCGGAGTCCTGAAGGTGCACTAGTTTTCTAGGCCGTGTCCTTGGTATATTGAATAGCGGCTAGTTGTGAGACCCCAAGAGCGGGCCCCATTCTCACAAAGAACCGAAGTCAGTGTGTAACTCCAGGTCAGGGTCTTCAAAAGAACGCTGAAGGGAAGAATAGAGATATCAAAGATGGAAATAGAGCTGTTTCTGAAGATGCAAGCAGAGGAGTCGCCGTTAGGTGCCATCATCCTCCTTAGCTCCGCCCTCGAGATGTAACAAATAAAGTCAATTCAGTTCAGTTCTTCCATCCTCCTTCTTCCTAACAAAACATTTCATGGTGCTGAATCCCATCTGCTTTCAACCAGCTTTTCTAGAAACGCTTAGGATCTAAAAGAATGTGCATCACCTATAATTATTGGCAAATTTGGTTTGCTATTGTTGCATGTATGGAGATACAGTGGCAATTGTCTTGCATACCATTCACACAGATCAATTCATTACAATGCTGTATCAAGATAAAACTATAATGGAGTGCAGAACAAAACGTTACAGTACAGAGGAAGTGCAGTGCATGTAGACAATAACGTGCAAGGCTATGATGAGAAAGATTGTGAAGTCAAGAGTCCATCTTGTGGTACTAGGGAACCATTCAGTAGACATGATAGTGAGACAGAAACTCTCCTTGAGCCTGATGGTACATGCTTACAAGCTTTTGTATCCTCTACCCGTTGGAGGGAGGAGAAGAGAGGAAGTCCGGAGTGGGGGAGGTGAGTTGCTAGAGGCTGGTGTCTGTGACGTAACTGAGCTGTGAGCACAACTATCTGTAGTTTCTTGTGGTCTGAAGCAGGGCGATTGCCACACAAAGCCGTGACCATCCAGACAGGGTGCTTTCTACGGTGCAGAGATAAAAATTGGGAAAGGTCAAAGGGGACATGCCAAATTTCTATAGCCTTCTGAGGGAGTACAGGCATTGGTGAGTTTACTTTGACATGGTAGTGCACGACTGGACCAGGACAGACAATTGGTAATGTTTGCTTCTAGAAACCTGAAGCTCTGAACCTTCTCGATCTCAGCACAGTTAATGTAAATAGGTAGGAACATGTGCATAGCCCCCTTTCTGAAGTCAATGACGTGCTCGTTTGTTTTGTTGAAAGGATATTGTCATGACACCACGTTGCTGGGCCCTCCGTCTCCTCCTGTACTCCGACTCATCATTATTTGAGATATAGCCTGCTAGGGTGGTATCATCCGTCGGTGAAGTGGGAGCAGAATCTGGCCACGGAGTTACGAGTGTATAAGGAGTAGAGCGAGGGGCTGAAGACATGGCCTGTGTCACGCCAGTGTTGAGGTAACTGTGGTGGAGCTGTTCCACCCTATCCCTATTGATTATGGACTGTTGGTCAAGAACTCCAGAATACTGTCGCAGAGTGAAGTGTTGAGTCCCAGGTCTCAGAGCTTGGAGATGAGTTTGTTTGAAATTATAGTATTAGTACGATGCTTTATTACGTTCTTGGTGTTTGGAGAGTCATACAGACCTTCAGCCAATTGAACTGAACTGACCATCAACCACCCATTTATTTCACACTGATTCGCTTTTATTCTCATCAGCTTTTCCTGGATTCTGTTACTCATCTACACCGAAGGGACAACTTACACTGGCCAACTAACCCACCGATCCACATGCCTTTGAAACAGTGGTCGAAGCTGGAGCACTGGAGGAAGCTCACACGGTCACAGGGAGAACGTGCAGACGCCACAGAGACAGGACCAAATGTCACTGAGATGTTGCCTGCTCTTTGCGTTGTCGTGTATGGAGCAGGGCTACTGTGACTCAGACCCAGTGAACCACGGCCGTGGATGCTTTATTTCTAAGCTTTATCGGGATCCGTTGTCCGAGGATTCAGAAATCCCAGTGATTTGGAATTTAGCTCATCAGGTGACGTGAATGCCGCTGCCCCCCTGCACGCGCCCCCCCGCCATCGTTCCCAACCACTCAGGCTGCAGTTCCTGTGCTGCACTTAAACTCACCTGGATTCTGGTTTCTGAGATCTCCTTCACTCACCAGGTCACTGGTTTATCTGTTAGCAATACAGCACGGTAACAGGCTCTTCTGGCCCAGAGAGACCACACCGCCCAATTATACCCATGTGACCAATTAACCTACTAACCTGTATGTCTTTGGAATGTGGGAGGAAAGCAGAGCACCTGGAGGAAACCCGCTTGGCCGGGTGCAAACCCCCTGCAGACAGCGACAGAATTGAACCTGGACTGCTGGTTCTGTAATGGTGTTACTCTAACTGCTACGCTACCGTGCTTCCCCACAGAAAGAAGATTGTACCGAGACATCTTGAAACGTTGCTGGATCATCGTTGCCAGATATTGTCAGCTGCAGAATTTCCACCTCACAGTCCATGATCTCTACTGCTTCTGTCATCATTTGAAGGCTTTTGTTTTCTTTGTTGGTGCACCTGACATTCTAACAAGCGTTATTATCACTGACTATTCAGTATTCACTCACAAAGAACAGAAGGAACATTAGAAGCGGAGCAAAGCTATCACCAACCAGTCCCACCTGCAGTTCACCATCCCAATACGAGCTCTTGTACTTCCATCTTCCTTGGTTCCTGGAAAATGTGTTATAATGAGATTCATAGGATCATATAGCATGGGGCAGGGCTTTTGGCCAAACTGGTTCATACCGACTGAAATGCCCATCTAAGCTATTATCCCTCCAGTCAGTCCTGTTGCAGAGTTTTCACCCGAAACATAAAAAGTTAATTTCCTCCCACAGATGCTGCTTCACATGCTGATGTCTTCCGTACTCTGTGTCGCGCCTTCATTTCTCCACGTTGGGCCCCTATCCCTCTGAACCTTTCTTATCCAGGTACCTTTTCAAGTGTCTTTTAAATGTTGTTAGTGTACTTGGCTCAACCACTTCCTCTGGCAGCTCAGTCCATGCATGGACCACCTTCTCGGGGAAAAAGTTGCCCCTCACTTTACTATTAAACCTCACTTTAAACCCCTGGCCTCTAGTTCTTGATTCTCCAACCCTGGGAAAATGACTGTGCATTCATTCTCTCAGTGTCCTTCATGATTTTACACATCTCGATATGATCACCTGTCATTCTCTTATGCTCCCATGCAAAACGTTCTGACCTATTCAACCTCTCTCTATAACACAGTTCCTCGCTTCCTGGCAACATCCTCATAAATCTGCTCTGAACTCTTTCCAGTTTAATAGTATGTTCAGGGTGACCAAAACTGAGCACAATATTCCAACTGTGCTTTCACTAGCATCTTGCACATCTGCAACAGAACATCCCAACTTCTATGCTCAAGGCCCTGACTGATGAAGGCCAACATGCCAAAAGCTTTCTTCACCATGCAGTCTACCTGCAACAGCACTTTCAGGGAACCACGTACTTGTACTTGTAGGGCTCTCTACTCTACAGCACATCGTGGGGCCCTGCCATTCACTGTGAGTGCCCTATCCTGGTCTGTCTTTCCAAAATGTAGCAACTTGCACATTAAACTCCATTTTTCTATCCTCTTACAAACAAGAGAAAATCTGCAGATGCTGGAAATCCAAGCAGCACACACAAAATGCTGGAGGAACTCAGCAGGCCAGGCAGCATCTGGGGAAAAGAGTACAGTCGACGTTTCGGGCCGAGACCCTTCAGCAGGACACGTGTCCACTTGAGAGATCCCTCTATAAATCCTGATAGCCACCTTCACTATCCACTACGCTTTAGTGTCTCTCGCAAACTTACTAAATGTGCCTTGTACATTCTCGTCCAAATGATTGATAGAGTCGACAAATAGCAATGGGCCCAGCACTGAGCCCTGGGGAAGACCAATAGTCACAGGCCACCAGTTGGAAAAACAACCTTCCACCATCACCCTCTGCTCCCCACCATCCAGCCAATTCTGCCCCTCCCTGCATCCTGCGCCATCTGACTTTCCATAGCAGCCCACTATGTGAAACATTATTATTCTGTGTGACATTTAGCAGAAGGTAAATAAAATGAAACTTTCAATAGGTACATTTAATGTCAGAGAAATGCATACAATATAAATCCTTAAATTCTTTTTCTTTGCAAACATCCAAGAAAACAGAGGAGGAAAGAATGAATGACAGTTAAATGTTAGAATCCCAAAGCCCCCCCCCAGCTACCCCCCACGCACAAGCAGCACCAAGGCAACGACCCCATCCCCACCCCCACCAGCAAAAAAGCACCAGCACCCTCCACCAAGCATTCAAGCGTGCAGCAAAGCATCAATAAAGACACAGACTTGCAGTACCCCAAAGACTACCCATTCACCCAGTAATTCGACATACCACAGGCTCTCGCTCTCTCTCTCTCTCCCTAATAAAAGAAAAAGAGGTGTCTCCATTTCACAGCGAGAGGGGAGGCATAACAAACAACTCGCTGATTTATGGTGTTAAAAGTCTGTTATGTCACTTTTTCCCAGCTCTGTGCCCAAAGAACTCGGGTCTCTGGGCACACAGCCAGCAGCCAGCTCGCTGCTTTCGATTTTCCATGTACTCCCATGACACATCAGTGCCTTGAATCAGCCCATCTCCAGAGCCACAAAAATCTGGAGCCCTGCAGGCATGCCAGTCTTCTAGGCCACGTCCTTGGTATATCAAATATCAGCCAGTCGTGAAGCCCTGAGAGCGGGCCCCATTCCTGCAAAGAACCAAAGTCATAGTGTAACTCTAGGTCACGGT
The DNA here is from genome assembly GCF_963921235.1 of Mobula hypostoma. Lineage (NCBI taxonomy): Eukaryota > Metazoa > Chordata > Chondrichthyes > Myliobatiformes > Myliobatidae > Mobula > Mobula hypostoma. The sequence goes on along the minus strand of NC_086102.1, from coordinate 119,935,284 downwards.
CTTCAAAAGGGGAAAAAAAAAGATATCAAATGTAGAAATAGAGTTGTTTCTGAAGATTCAAGCAAAGGAGTCACTGTCTAGCACCATCATTAACTAAGCTTCACCCTCCTTGAAGAATTATTGGGAATTCCAATCAACAGTCTGGAAACTGTGCCAGACCAGCACTCTCCAAGTCCTGATCGTGCTGGATCAATGAAATTCCATTGAAGCTTGCAGTGGTCCAGGGAGCAATGTGACTCCTGAGAGGCGTGTGTGCTTGGTGGTACGGGAGAGGGGAGAAATGGAGGCAGTATTTCATCAGGGGATAATTCGCGCTTGCTTGGTCTGCGGCGGTACGGTGGTGTGCGAAAGGATGATGGGTGGCGCAGCTCGTAGACCCAGCGCCTCACAGTCAAACAGGCCTAGCTTCAGCCCCAACCTTGAGCCCTGGCTGCACGTCCTCCCTGCGTCCGCATGGATATTCCACCGCCCCCCCCCCCCCAGGTACTGTGACTTCCTCTACAAGAAGTGTGGGCTGGTAGGCTAATTGGCTGCTGTAAGTTGTCCCTGTCATGCTGGGAGGGTGGTAGAATCTATCAAAAATCTTCATTTCTGCTCTGCCTGTATAAAATGGGAGACATGTCACCGCAGGCTCTCTACCTGCAGAGGTACAGAAGGAGCTTCACAGCACAGAGCAGCTCTCAAGGACAGCTCCTCTCTTGGGAGCCAGTCAAGCTTTGCTCTTCACTCTTTGCTGCCTTGCCGCCTCAGGGCCTGTTATTCAGAAACACTCTCACCCTAGCAGACTGTTTTGGTTGCTTAACTGGCTTCCCGTTGACGCAGGAAGGCCCCTCTGATCACCAACAGCATCGTTACACCCTATCTATCAGTCTTGCCGGGGTAGATGCAGCAGCTTTCTCTATTCTAGAGTTCCAGAGAAAGGCGAAGGGAAGTAAGTTGCTTTTCTACAGCCTCTTCATCACTCTTGGATATCCCTGAATGCGCTGCAGCTGTTGAAATGTGACCAGTGCTATGGTACTGTAATCAAGGCAACCAGCATCCTGCAAACACAAATGTGATGACGGGCCCACAAATTCACTTGCGCCGTTCTGTTTCTGTAGTATTTTATGACCAATCCTTGGCTGTACTGAGCGTAAGGCTAGGAACTACCACAAAACTGCCACTGGTTTTGCAAAGCAGCCAGACCTGCCTTGGTTTCCCTATTAATTCCTCTTGCAGATTAAATCTAAGTAGAATTATGAGATATTTATACTATTTTTCAGATAGAGAATACCTTAGGAGAGTTTAAATTTTCTTTTTATTTATCTGTTTTCTCTCCTTATCTAATCTTTCACTCACGTTATTTCTCTTTCTGCACCTGACTTGAGGTTGAATTTGTTCAATCTAATTCATCCTCCCCTTTCGTTCTTCCTTTGCTTGAGGTTAGTATCTGCAACTTGCTTATGGCTTTCCAAACTAAATCCTTGGGGTTGTTTGTTGAGGATGAACTTTATACCAGAGCTTTGAGTGGCCCTAGTGTGCCTTGTGTAAATAATAGTTAATACCCCCTCCTCTGCCCAGTTAAAGTAGCCCTTAGGAGGCTAACACAAAAATTGTATACACTCTCAATATGAATAAGAGCTTTGCAGATTACCTGTGCTGTTCAACAGAAGCACAAATCAAGATTACAATGCATTGTTTCACAGTGCCTGTAATTAAATAGCTAATAATACAGTATTAGAATCTCATTGCTCAGAAGGAGGCCAATTGGCCTAGTCACGCCCAAGCCGATTGTATGAACAAGCAGCTGGTTTTAGTTCTGCACCCAGCCTTGTCCCAGTAATCCGACAAATTGCTTCTCTTCAGCCAAGTGGCCGGTCGCCTCTAGAAAGTGACACACCACCACCCTTTCATCTCGTGAATTTCAAAACTTTGGCCTAAAATAAATCACTTCTGCTCTGGTGCTTGTTTCTTGAGGAGAAGATTTTAAAAAAATAAAGATTTAAAGAATAGCTTTATTTGTGACATGTACATGGAACCATCAAAGCATGCAGAGAAATGTGCACTTTGCGTCAAATCAAATCGTCAAGGATTGTGATGGGCAGCCCACAGGTGTCGCCATGGTTACAGCGTCATCGTAGCATGTCTACAGATTGCTAACCCTAACCGTATGTCTTTGGAATGCGAGAGGAGGCTGGAGCATCCAGAGGAAACTCACACGGACACAGGAAAGAACGTATAAACTCCTTACAGACGGCAGCAGGAATCGAACCCATCTTACAGCATCGCGCTAACCTCTTCGTTACTGTGCCACCCCTATACTGTGACAAAACCGCATGGTTATAATGAGCATTCTATACAGTTTGTGTGGTTTCAGCACAGGATAACGGTGGCACAGTAACAAAGAATATTATGGATGTGTGTCTCCTGAGCCATCGGGCAGATTATGTCTTGTCAGCAACTGATTTCTCCAAAAATGATTCAGGACCAGAATCTGGTTTTTTTTGCACAGTCCTATATGCTGCCACGTCAAATAAGAAAGCAACCATAAGCCTAACTCTGATTCTAATTCTAAATTATTCCTGGAGAAGTCAGATGCTGACGCAATGTAATCTGCCTGGTACCATTACAGGAAAGCGAGAAGAGGGCGAAGCTGCCTGGTGGGTCAGAAACCACACATCCATGGTACTCATCAAGAAAACTACTTGTGAAGCTTCACTGGAAGATTAATAGCGGCCATGACAACTTCCCCTTCCACTAGAGAGTCTGGTTTGATACGATGCTGTTCACTACTCACTTTGTGGTAGCATCCACAGACATTGTGAGTGTCCTCCTAACCAGGAACAGAAAAGCAATGATTTCAACCCCTTGGAAACCTTCTCCAGCTAGCCGAAGTACGCGTGCCTTTCTGAACTCTCAAAACCCATTACATACCCCATCAACTGTGTGGTTCAATTTTATTCATGTTGGCCTGTTTGTGTTCCATTAAATGACTTTTAAAGATACGTACAAGCACAGACACGTTTACATTCGCACACATACACACACACACACACACACACACACACACACACACACACACACACACAAAGCATATTACGTATTACACCATAAGGTTGATTTGCACTAGGATACCAAACACAGTGAATAATGATTTGCTTTTGTTTGCCTTCATTCTTCACTAGAATGATTTGTTGCCCTTTTCATCCCTTCCCTTGTCGTCCTGCTGAAGAAAATGCTTTCCTGATTAAACTATGCTGTTGGTTGCCAAGCAAGAGGACATCCCCCTGATGCCTGTCTGTTTTACTGTGAGGGCACCATACTGTGCTTGATCGTGTACCGTGCATTCACACTCACTAAGAGGTGAAATGAGCAGCAGTCTACAGCTGTAGAACATTCATTTCATTGCTACGCCACCTCAGCAGGACTCAGCTCTCACGTCTACGTAGTGCAACACCACACAGGCTGATCCCTGAGGTGTCTGAGACAAAGACTGTTTCCTTGGGGCAGAATGCTCAGAAGGTTTATCTTCATGTTTCACAGAATCAGTTAGCTCACAGTTGAAATAGCACTAATTTGCATTGAAGTGTACTCTTTAACATATAAGTTGACTGGACGTGAGATTAGGGCATGGGGTAAGTTATTTCGGACAGATACACAGAGAAGTGCCTTTGCCAGAAGACTGTGTATGCGTAGCTGTGCAGGATATTCAGGATTGAGTAGGAGTTTTGGATGCCAAGGAATAAAGGGAAGGTGTAGAAGAATGAGCTTGGGACACTGGAGCTGTCATGATCTTCCTGAATGATTGGGCACTGAGTAGAGTTGTCGCCTCACAATGCTACTGACCACAGTTCTATCCTGAATCTGGTGCTGTCTGTGTGGAGTTTGGATGTCCTGTGACTGTTTCCTCCTGGCTCCCTGGTTCCCCCTTGTCCCAAAGGTGTGCAGGATGTAAAGTGGCTTGGATACTGTGTGCTTGCCACTAGTGTGGAGGTGAGTAGTAGAATCTGGGAGGGAAGAGTTGAAGGGAGTACGGGGAGAATAGTTTACGGGGACAACTGGGTACAGGGACCATACTATGAACTGGCATAGACTTAATGGGTTGAATGGCATACTATGCTGTAAAGAAATATATGGAATAGGCCAAAGGGAGCATGTAGGACATTGCTGTGTTTACAGGACCGGGGAACGCAAAATGTGATACCAAGCCAGATAAAAGAATGTTGGGTCTTGCAACCAAAAGTTTCTTGAGTGAGCTTTGGCTTTAAAGACAGGAAAAAGAAATGCAGAAGCATATAGAAATGGAAATTGCAGAACTTGAGCCTTGCACGAGCAAAGGATTGAAGAAAACACAAGTGGGAAAATCCATGCTGCAGGTGATCCATTGCTCTGTGCAAGTGGCCCAAGCCATTTTTGCTCTTTAAAGTTATCACACCTGATTGTACCAATGCATTTGTTGAATAATTATAACCGTCAATCGACCCATGTGAGTTCTTGGTCACTTGAGTATGGAACATCACCATGGGTTAATCTCAGCCTCATTTATGTCATATGGTAAAATATTGTTATATTTTCTTTCTAATTGACAGTTTGTTGGTGAAACTGAAGGATTCACCGGACTGTAGGGGACAAGAGGATCAAGGGATTCCACAGATTCACTACTGGTTAAAGAGATTACTCTTCATCTCAGTTCCCAGGGGACACTCTATAGTCAGGGATTGTCCCAGAGATACAGAACTGTTATTCTTCTGAAGCAGCTCCTCGTGGCCAGGGTTAACTTACTTTCGCTTGAGTTTTAATCTAAGGTGGAGGTACTATCCCAGTGCCAAGAGATGTCTGCCATAGGGTGTTCAAATCTAGGAAGCATGTAGGAGTGATTTCTGTAGACCATAAGTGCCGGGACTGAGGTCTAGATCTTCTGACAGCTTTTATCTCAGTCAACCAAAGGCTGTGCTAGCACATTGGAGGCAATGGTGAATTTCATCAAGGTTTTCCCTCACCGGAAAGTGGCTCCTGAGAAATGAGAAGGGTTCCGTGTTTTACTTAGCTGTGTTGTATTACCTTTACGGTGAGAAGGCAGTGTAGTGCAGCGGGGATGGGTTGGGAGAGGACCCTTGGTTCAGCAGATGGTGAGTTTGAAGCAACGAATCCGTGGTATCTTCAAGCTAGCATACCTTTCTCCAAACGTGCACACACACAGGTGTCATCTACGTACAGCAACTTTATTGGGGTTTTGAGGACCGGGATACCGGAGAGTAGATGCTATGGGCTGGGCAGATTAGCTTCACTCCCGTGGCCAGTGTGTCGGGAGTGATGTGGAGGGTTGCAGAAAGAAAGTTGTTGTGGCTATGTTTGACACCAGCATTCACTGAGATCCACTAGTTAATATCACGGCTTGTGTGCCATTTACGAAACTCATGTACGATGCAGAGTTGTAAAAGCCTGGGGTTTTACTAGTGTAAGAATATTGCAGATTTACTGGAGCTGAAACAATTGAAGTAAAGCTGTAAACTTCAGTTACATTCTAGCTCTCTTTACTACGGGGATAGAATAGACAATGTCACACTATAGTTGCATACACTCGTATTGGGAATTAAATCACATAAAGATACACTGAGCTGTAATAGATCAATGATACTAAGCATGTAATCATCTACAGTTACAGTTTTACCAAGACTCTAATAGCCAACAGTTGTACCAGGACTCAAAATAATCTACAGTTCTATTTGGATTCTAATGAACTTGCTGAGACAGGAAGGTCCCACACCCACCATCAAATGCCTTTTACACTATCCCTATACTAATACAAATTCCATTTATTCTCCCTACATTCCCATCAACACTTCGATTGTGCCAGTCACAATATACCAGGGCCACTTTACAGCAGCCAATTAACCTAGCAGCCTATGTGTCTTTGGGGGAAATTGGAGAACTCATTAGAATTTCAAAGACACATGGACTAATAATACAGGTTAATAAGTTACGGATGTACTATGTTGGTGCTGGAAGCATGGTGACACTTGTGGGCTGCCACCAGTATATCCTTGGACTGTGTTGGTTATGGATGCACACAATGCATTTCACTGGACATGTTTCGATGTACACTTGACAAAGCTAATCTGTGGCCCACAGGGAGAAAGTGCAAACTCCACACAGATACTGTAGCAGCCGAGGTCAGGATTGAACCTAGGCTGCTGGAACTGTGAGGCACTGGCTTTGTGTGGTAAACCATATATATATATGCTGTAACTGGGTTACCTGTCTGGACACGCTTCTCTGCCGACTGCTCCTGTGGCTCCTCCCACAGATCCCTGAATAAAGGTGATTGCGCCATTGCTCCTCTCAGTCCAGGGGCAGATACTCAGCATGGTGGAGGTCACATTTTACTGCTAATAAAAGCCTTTCAGTATTTACTCTACTTCCAGTCTTTTGGAGTTATTAATGGTGCATCACTCTGCAAGCATCCCCTAACTGTGTTTGTACTAGTGCCGCAATAACAGAGTTATATAATGTACCAGGGCCTCATTTCAGGCATGAAATAATCTACCTTTGTCCATTACATTGGAACATAGAATATAGAGCACAGAACATTTCAGCACAGCGTAGGCTCTTTGGCCCTTGACTTGAAATTCTACTCTAAGATCAATCTAACCATTCCTGCCTATATTGATCTCCATTTTTCAATCATCCAGGTGCCTATCTAAGAGTCTCTTAAATATCCTTAATGTATCTGCCCCTATCATCAGCCCTGGCAGGGTGTTCATGCACCCACCACTCACTGTGTAAAAAATCGACCTCTGACATTGCTCTCATACTTTCCTCAAAATCCTTAAAACTATGCCTCTCATATTAGCCATTTCTGCCCTGGGAAGAAGTCGCTGGCTGTCCACTCGGCCTGTAGCTCTTATCATCTTGTGTACCTCTATCACGTCACCTCTCATCCTCCTCATACATTGGTCAAACTTGGCCTGTAGCAGCCACCATTTTACTAGAGGTAGTGTACCTTACAGTTAGTGCTGTGCATTGTCATAGATTATGCAGCCTTCAAGGTTCAGAGCCTTTGAAAGGAACTCCTGGAATTGCTGTTGAGCAGAGTCCCTGCCCTGTAGTAGAGGCAGTGATATTCTTCCCAGTCACTCCAGATGTTTTGAAGATACTGGGGTTGCTCTAGGAAGGGGATTGGGAAGGGGGAAGTGAGGGAAGGATGAGCTTTTCCACATCCACAGGTCACCCATGAAGCAGTTTTGCAGCCAACAAAATACTGGGTTGTGGTCACCGGATTAATGGTGGAAACACAGATGCCAATTTAAAAGGAAGAACGTCTGATTTTGCGCTGAGGAAATGGCAGCAGTCCTATTTAGGTCTGACATGATCGGACACTTCCGATTAACTTCTCCCTCTCCGCGGATTGTCACAGAACAGAGGAAGAGTGCTATGCTGAGCTGAAACAGGACAACAGGAACTGCTGGAGAACAGAATCAGCAATTGAGTGCCATGCTATCTGGTTAACCTCTTTGCTTGTTAAAACAAACACATGCAAATGTAAACAGCATGTTCCTTCATCAATATCAGATGAGAAATGGACAGAAAACAACAGGAATTCTGCAGATGCTGGAAATTCAAGCAACATACATCAAAGTTGCTGGTGAACACAGCAGGCCAAGCAGCATCTATAGGAAGAGGTGCAGTCGACGTTTCAGGCCGAGACCCTTCGTCAGGACTAACTGAAGGAAGAGTGAGTAAGGGATTTGAAAGTTGGAGGGGGAGGGGGAGATCCAAAATGATAGGAGAAGACAGGAGGGGGAGGGATAGAGCCGAGAACTGGACAGGTGATAGGCAAAAGGGGATACGAGAGGATCATGGGACAGGAGGTCCGGGAAGAAAGACAAGGGGGGGGGTGACCCAGAGGATGGGCAAGAGGTATATTCAGAGGGACAGAGGGAGAAAAAGGAGAGTGAGAGAAAGAATGTGTGCATAAAAATGAGTAACAGATGGGGTACGAGGGGGAGGTGGGGCCTTAGCGGAAGTTAGAGAAGTCGATGTTCATGCCATCAGGTTGGAGGCTACCCAGACGGTATATAAGGTGTTGTTCCTCCAACCTGACTGTGGCTTCATCTTTACAGTAGAGGAGGCCGTGGATAGACATGTCAGAATGGGAATGGGATGTGGAATTAAAATGTGTGGCCACTGGGAGATCCTGCTTTCTCTGGCGGACAGAGCGTAGATGTTCAGCAAAGCAGTCTCCCAGTCTCCCAGAATTGGACGGAGTTGTTCTGAAGCGCCCATGCAATTCATAACTTAGGTGGTGGAAGTACGGGGGTCCCAACAGCTGCTGGGCTCACAGCCCCTCCCTGAATATCCCCAGTTCATTACCCCAAGAATGCAAAAGGGTGTTCCTTCCTTCCGAAAGCCATGTTAGGCTTGGGAGGCATCTCTCCGTCTCACACACTGGCTTCATTTCTCAATAGGATCACGATTGTTGAGCTCTTCACTGCTCTGCTTCCTACGTGGTTATAATCTGGTCTTTCCCACTAGCTGCTTCCTACTTTCCAATTTACTTTAGTGAGTCTGTGTCCTCTTTACGCAAATTTGAAAGGAGGTGATATGTGAGGATTGTGCCAGAGAAACAGGCCATTTAGCTCCTCTATGTTTGTACTGCTCCTACGCAATGGCACTTTACTCCATCCACATTTCCTTCTGCTGTAATCCCACCTATAAAATCATTTCTGAAGGAATTGTTCCTTACAGAAGCAACTTCCACCCCCTCTCCAGTCTCTCCATGGTTAAGAAATCAGGCAGCATCCGGGAAGAGAGAAAACCAATCCCAGATTCTGCCTAACACCAGCATCTTCTGTCTTCTATCTGCTTCCAGGCGTCTGCAGCTTTTTTTAAAAATACTTTTCAGTTTCTGATTACATTAACTTTTCCTGTATTCCCTACTAGGTTTATTAAGAACTATCTTGTATATGTGGCCCTTACTCTCCCAGACTAATGGACACCTTTTCAGGCCTGTTCACAATAATTGTAAAGAGCTCCATTAGGTAATCACTATAGCTTTTTTTTAGGTAAACAAAAATAGTGCAAGCCAACTCCGAAAGTTTGTGGCAGCATTTTCCCTGAATGGGAGCTCCTTGAAATGATGTCTGCCTGGTCAGGTTTTCCTGAACATTATAATGTCTCAGTTGCAAAATAATCCCTGTAACTCCTTTCTTACCCCCTGTGTTCTCCACGTCTAAAGGCTCAAGTAACTAAACCACATGGGATGCAGAGGACTGCTGGTGTGTGAAGACCCCCCCGGCAGCAGGAAGTAACTTACCAGTGATGCAGATCCGATTCAAAGCTCTTGACACTGTCAAGCCTGAGACGAAAGACTCTCTCCAGTGAACAAACAGATAGCGCTTGTGCCCCACCACTCATGCAACAGCGTTAGGGTTGTAGGCTTTGCACTTTCCGCCCCGAGCTTGACAGCAGCTGCAGTTCTTTCCAAAGGCTCTGAACTTTGAAGATTGCATAACCTATGATAATGCACGGGGCTAAATGTGCCGTACACCGGCTCTAGTAAAATGGTGGCTGCTACAGCTCGAGTCCAACCAGTGTAGGAGGAGGATGAGAAGTGAATAGGTAGAGGTGCTCAAAATTTGGGAGGAATGTGAAGATGCTAATGCTCTGTGACTCTATAAAAGGTCTCTTAAAAACCAGAAATAGAACAGCAAGTGGGAAGGTGTGTGGCGTGGAATGGGAATCAGTGAATAATTGATTGAACGCATTCCAAATCCAGGCCGCTTCGAGGGATTGTGTAAATTTTTCCCCATGGTGGAACAGTGCGTGTGAGTTGGTCTGAACCAAAACCCTGTCTTCCCACATAGTTCTCCTTTTTTCAATCATCCATGTACCTATCCAAGAGTTTCTTAAATATCCCTAATGTCCCTGCCTCCATCACCACCCCTGGCAGGGTGTTCCATGCACCCAACACCCTCTGTGTAAAAAAAACCTATCCCCTATACGTTCCTCAATCGTGTTAAAGTTATGCCCCCTTGTATTAGCCATTTCTGCCTTCGGACGAATTCTCTGGCTGTCCACTCGATCTCTGCCTCTTGCCATCCTGTGGTACTGTGGATCAGTTTGAACCTATCAGTTTGCAGCCGCTTTTTAAGTGCTTCGCGTGAAGGCAGCCACACGATAGTTGTTTTGAACAGGTGAAGAGCACTTCATACTTAGATGTCATAGCACAGAAGCAAGCTCTTCAGCCCACCGGGTCTGCACTGACCATCAACTATCTGTTCACACTAACCTTATTTTGTTTTCACACAAAACGCCTGAGGAACTCAGTGGGTCAGGCAGCATCTATGGAGCAAAATGGACAGTCGTGTTTCAGGTCAATAGCCTCCAGATGAAGAGTCCTGACTCAAAATGTCAATCCATGGCCTCCTCTACTGTCACGATGAGGCCACACTCAGGATGCAGGAACAACACCTTGTATTCCGTCTGGGTAGCCTCCAACTTGATGGCATGAACATCGATTTCTCAAACTTCTGGTAATGGTCCCCCACCCCTGCCTCCACCATTCCCCATCCCCTTTTCCCTCTCTCACCTTATTTTCCTGCCTGTCCATCACCTCCCTCTGGAGCTCGTCCCTCATTTTCTTTCTTCCATGGCCTTCTGTTCTCTCCAATCAGACTCCTGCTTCTCCAGCCTGTATCTCTTTCACCAATCAACTTTCCAGCTCTTTACTTCATCCCTCCCCCTCCCGGTTTCACCTTTCACCTTGTGTTTCTCCCTCCCCTCCCCCCATCTTTTAAATCTACTACTCATCATTTTTTTCTTCAGTCCTGCTGAAGGTTCTCAGCTCGAAATGTCGACTGTACTTTTATCCACTGATTCTGCCTGGCCTGCTGAGTTCCTCCAGCATTTTATGTGTGTTGTTTGGATTTCCAGCATCTGCCGGTTTCCTCCTGTTCAAAATGTCAGCTGCTCAGTTCCCTCCATAGATGCTGCCTGACACTCTGATCCACTCCAGCATTTTGTGTGCTGCTCCAGGTTCCAGCATCTGTCATCTCTTCGATCTCCTATTTTGTTCTCTCTCCACATTCCCGTCAACTCCCCACAGATTCTGCCACTCATGTTATTGAGATGTAGAAGGAGACCAAAGTAGCGGGCGGAAACCCATGCAGTTACAGGGAAAGGTGGAAAGTTCACACTAGCAGTGGCAGAAGTCAGGATTGCACCTGGGTCACTGTGAGTCAGCAGCTCCGCCAGGCTGCCCGACTTAAAACCAGAAATAGAATTAAATATCCCGGGCTTATTGCCAGATAGAATTTGCCCTTGAGGTGCCCTGGGGGCATTAAAGGATTAAAAGTTTTGCTAAACAGGTGGGTTTTAAAACAAGGAAGGTGAAGAGTCTCACAAAGGAATTCCAGAAGTTCAGTTTACATTGAAAAGACACTCAAAGAAATCAGGCAAGCTGCAAGATGCCAGAATGCTGGAATTGTAAAGATGTCTAGGGATTGCCATGTTCTGCAAGATTATGGGTAGGTCAAAGTTGTAGAGAGGTCTGGTAGCAAGGAACATGGCAAATGTCCAATAGCACATTCCCAGGCTCTGTTCATTGAGTCTCTCATTAGCGTTGTGTTTGCTAATCACTGATGCGGGTTAGTCTGACCCCAACTGAGTGAATGATCTACAGGCTGACCTGAAATTGTGATGGGTTGCAGCTACCTCAGCATAAACTGGACAGGCACATTGTCAGTCTTTTCATTTCATTGTTACTGAATGAATCCAATGAGATATGGGCGTTTTCCACTGAGGTTGGATGACACTAGAACTAGAGGTCATGGGTTAAGGGTGAAAGGTGAAATATTTAAGTGGAACCTGACAGGGAATTTCTTCACTCAGAGGACGGTGAGAGTGTGGGAAGAGCTACCAGCAGAAGTGGTGGATGCAAGTTCCATTTCAACATTTAAGAGAAATTTGAATAAATTCAGCTAAATTTGGGAGGGATGTGAAGGGCTGAGGCTCGGGTGCAAGTTGAAATGACTAAACAGAATAATAGTTTGCACAGACTAAATAGACCGAGGGGCCATTTTCTGTGTGGTAATACTCTATGACTCTATAAACAATCTCTTTAAAAACTAGCAATAGAACAGCAAGTGAGAAGGTGTGAGGTGTGGAGTGGTAATCAGTGAATAATTGATTGAATGCAATCTAAATCCATGCCAGTTCGAGGCCCTGTATAAACCCTTCCTCATGGTGGAACTGCACGTGTGAGTTGGTTTGCACCAAAATCCTGTCTTGTTTCTACCACACAATCTGAGCTGGCATGTTTCAATTATAATACATGGAGTGTGTAAAGGTTCAAAGCTCTCATCAGGCCACAAGGTACCAGCCTATCATTTTAATCCGGTCACAGATCCTATCTGAGATGTTAAACTGAAGTCATTTGTCACATCCAGCTGTCAAAAAGGTCATAAAAGAAGGCAGAAGAGATTGAAAACACCAGCACTGGTCCACCAGTCACGAAACCATAAAAATTGTCAACCAGCTGACATTGATCTCACTGATGTCTATGGGATCTTGCTGTGTGCAGTCATGCCTGTTACATTTGCGCTTCAGCTAGAGAAGGTATTTCTGCAGTGTCTCAGCTATGAAGCTGGACAGATGTTGGGACACAGAGCAGCTGTAAACGCTGGGGAGAATGACAGAATAGGATCATAATCAGCCCTGATGGAATAGCGGAGCAGACTCGATAAGCCGGATGGTCTAAGCTTTGCTCCTATGTTTTATGGTCCTCTGGTCTATGGACTCACTTACTATTTTGGGACTTGTGTGTCTCTGGAAAGACCATTTTTATTGCCTATCCTTAATTGACCTTGAACACAGTAGCTTGCTAAGTCATTTAAGAACGTTCTCTCAGAGGGCAGAAAATCTCCAGAATTCTCTACCTCTAAAGGTGATGGAGACTAGATCATTAGATATACTTAAGGTGAAGACAGCTAGGTATTTGAAGGATCAAGGGATGGAGGTGCAGAACAGGAGCTGAGATCAAACTTGTGGGGCTGAGTGGCTTCCTCCTTCTTTGAAGTACTTGTGCGTTCAACAAGAAGAGTAGGGTCTGGAGTCACGTATCATCCGGGCTGAGCAGGGATGGCAGATTCCCTTCCCTGAACCAGATGGGTTATTACAATAATCTAGTTGATTAATTTTTTTCTAGTTATCTATTACCAACAATTCTTTTTTTAAACCAGTGACAGATCATTAAATATATTTAAGCTCCACAGCAGCTGGCTTGTGTATTTTAATCCTGAATAGTAATGATGTTGAAAAGACATTTGGACTGATAAAGTTTCAGAGGAATTTAGGCCAAATGCAGGCAAATGGGAATCTTGGTCGGCCTGGACCATTTGGGCTGAGGGGTTTGTTTCTGGGAGGGAGGGAATGTCAACTCAGACCATGAGAGGCCTGAGTTGGGCATTTTCATGCCTTACAAGGCACAGATTGGAAGTCTGTGTGGGGCACCACTCCTCGCACAGACTAGAGCAATGTGTGGTTAACTGCCTTGCTCAAGGACACAAACACGCTGCCACAGCTGAGGCTCGAACTAGCAACCTTCAGGTCAATAGACAAATGCCCTAACCACTTGGCCACTGGGCGATATGACTCTATTGCTGGTCCAGCCACTTCACAACTGAACCACCTCTGTGCTGGGGCATCGGTTTTACTGTCAGGCACGTTGGCACAAGCTATGGTGCACGTCCATCCTGAGGCAATCCTGAGACCATTGGACATGGTTTGTTATTGCAGGGTGAAGCCTCTTAACTCACTGTGCATTGTGGGAGGGGGGTCCTGTCCATGAAGTCTGCTGCTGGCCCTTCATCACCACTGGGTCTCTTTCCTCTCCAGCAGCACGGAGGGAGCTCGGTCACCAGAAGGACTCCAATGGTTTGAGAAGGCAGCTCATTCCCACCTTCGCGGGAGCTCATAGCGATGGGCAGTAAATACCAGCAGCACCCAGATCCCAATAAATGGATGACGTAAAATTTAACTCCCCATTTGTTTTTTTTTCTACCTTTTACAATGTCCCAGAGAGAGATAGCACTCTTGGTCCAAAGACTAAAAACACATGTTCCCACTCTTTATGACCATAAGATATAGGAGCAGAATAAGCCATTTGGTTCATTGAGTCTGCTCCATCACTTCACCATGTCTGATCCAATTTTCCTCTCGGCCCCAGTCCCCTGCCTTCCGCACTCCCCCCCACCCCACCATATCCCTTCATGCTCTGACCAATCAAAAATCTGTCAACCTCTGCCTTAAGTATAGATAAAGACTTGGCCTCCACAGCTGACTGTGCAAAGAATTCCAAAGATCCACCACTTTAAGAAGAGATCTGCTTGGGCCACGCTATGACGGGAATCGATATGAATCCTTGCTCAACTTGGCAGCACCACAGTGGTCTCGCCACTCTTTCTGCTGAGATGTGGCACTAGTATGAAAGCTGGGGGAGGAAGGCAGTGTCACAGAGAGAGGGAGACTGTTGTTGCTACTTGTTCTCCTCAATGGCCTCACCACCACCACCCATCCCCCACCCACTGTGTTAGTCTGCCCAGCAGCGGTCCTGAACCCCACATCTCCATGCTGTGGTCCCACTGCTCACCTGACCCTCCTGACATCAGCTGTCACAGGCGGCCTCTCCACGTCACCTCAATGGCTTGCTCTGATGGCACTATGGGATCACTTTAACCATTTCATTGCTGTAGAGGCTTAGGCCCTCTACTGGCTTCCGAAGGCTGGCCATGACCATATGACATAGGAACAGAATAAGGCCATTCAGCCCACTGAGTCTGCTCCGCCATTTGACCTTTCCTCTCTCAACCCTATACTTCTGCCTCCTTTTGACATGCTTACTGGTCAGGAACGTATCAAACTCCGCTTTAAGTATACCCAATGACTTGTCCTCCATGGTTGTGTATGGCGATGCATTCCACAAATTCACCATCCTCTGGCTAAAGAGATTCCTCCTCATCTCTGTTCTAAAGGAAAGTCTTTATATTCTGAGGCTGTGGCCTCTGGTCCACTCTCCAACTATTAGAAACATCCTCTTTACATTCATTCTCTCTATGTCGTTCAGTATTCGATAGGTTTCTATGAGATCCCTGCTCATTCTTCTAAACTCCAGCAAGTACAGGCCCGGAGCCATCACTTTCTCCTCATGTTAACCTTTTCATTCCCAGAATCATTCTCGTGAACCTTCTCCGGACCTTCTCCAGTGCCAGGATGTTCTTTCTTAGATATGGGGCACAGAACTTCTCAGGATACTCCAAGTGTGTCTGACGAAGCTCCAGCATTACATTATTGCTTTTCTTGCTGTGCTAGGGGGTTAGTGTTGTATTTATATTTGACACTGGGAAGTAATATTCCCCTCTTTCCCTCTCCCTTTCCAATTCTCGTCTGATCCCTTTATTTTGTCTCCTTTCCCATATCTGGTCCTCTCCTCTATGACTCCATCCTCCTTTTCTATCTCTCTTCCTGTTTCCCTTCATCTCCTATCAACATACTTCACCCACCCGATGTTCTTTCCCTCCTGGTTCCGTCTGCCTTCCTGTGAACACGTCAAATATTTGGCAAGGTATCAGATCCAACACGAAAAGTCCTCTCATCATTCTTGCCTTAAAGAAATATAATCACCCCAGGAACTTAAGCTTGTTGCCTTTCGAGTTCATGCTTTTCCCGTCACTCTCCTACAACATGTAGAGAAACATTTTCTGTCGCCACTAGGCAAACTTGGTGGTTGTGTTCTCTTCAGCTTTTCCATCAATTTTTCCATGGTCCACAACTACATTACTGCCGGTCTTACAGCAATGAGGAACAAATCAGTAGAAGGTCAGTCTGATTGGAACCTCTGCTTCTCACCAATCCACAGCCTTTGCTTTCCCTCAGCGGGATCTTCTCCCAACACCCACTGCTTTCCAATCCTGAATTGTCCTCAGTCTCAATAATGGCAGGAGTCTGGGACAAAGAGGTTTTTAAAGACCCTACTTTACCCCAGCCTCTTGTCTGGCAGGAAAGGTCAGGGTATGGGAAAGGGGACAAAATTGAAGAGCCAAAAGAGGATTGGAAAGACAGAGAGCAAGAGGGGAACACACCTCTGCTCTAGGCTCCTGCCGTTATCAATATTGGCCACTTTGGAGGAAGCTAAGAAGGAAGTAATGTGGGCCTCTTGCACAATCCATCACCCAGATCTGGGAGTCTTCTTCATAAGCTGCCATTACCCAAGTCCTCAGCCCCACAGCATGTGTTTCTATTTACAGGGCAGACAGTGCGGGGCTGGTTACCCAGCAACAGCTGCTCACGATCTTCAGAGTGTTCCTGTAGCTATTCCCCAGCTGCCCCATTAACAAACTCCAGCAGAATTCCCCTCTCCAGCTGATGCAGTGGCATTCAAAGCCAGTCACAGATGATGTGTGTTCGACACGTGCCTGGTTCACCTGCCACTAATGGATGTGCAGTGGGAATCACTAGTCCTTGATTTATTCTGTCTTAAATTCATTTCACCATCTACCTCCTTTTAATTGTCCTGTTCCCTTCACATTATCTTTTTGTTCTGAACTACTTTTGGTTCTTATTCCTGCTTTATTCTAACATTTGGTAATTTTATTTCTGGAGGAGGATGGAATAGTTCAGTTGTAATTGGTGTTCTGTTTATCTGCTTCCGTTCCTCCCCCTGTCCACTCCATCTAAGTTTCAGACTCCTTCCTGCCACATTAGGATTAAACTAACTGCTAACTGCTTAAGCTGGTTTTGTGAGGTAAATAGCCAACATTCTATATTTCATTTGTAAAATTTCCAAAGTATGACTGTGTAAATTGATGGGGGGTGGGGGTGAGGGAGTGGTAAAGAAACTATATGGAATGCTTGCTTTTATTAGTTGAGGCATTTAGTTCAAGAGTCAGGAAGTAATGTTGTAGCTTTATAAAGTTATAGTTAGGCAACATCTTCAAGAGTATTACATTCAGTTCTTGTTACCCTATTATAGAAACGATGTGAGGCTTTGGAGAGGGCACAGAAGTAGTTTACCAGGATGCTGCCTGGCTTAGAGGGCATGTGCTATAACGAGAGGGTGAACAAACAAGAGTTGTCTTCTCTTGTAAACTCCAAAGAATGCAGACCCACTTTCAATCGCTGCTGTTGATGGGACAACCCTTTCATCCCAGCTATTAGCCTGCTTCCAATGTAATAATATTTCTATATTCTTTCATAAACAATGGAATCGAAACTGTGCGAGTATCTGCGTCCAGTTCTCTCCAGGAGTCTAGTGAATTTTGTTGATTCAAGAGAGGGGGAGCAGGGAAGGAGGAACTCACAGAACTCCTATTGACAAGGGGGAAGAAATCTAAATTTTGTGAGTGAGTACTCTAGGTGAATTTTGTCACCTGCCCGGTTTTCCACAAACTCAGCTCTTCTCTGGGAAAATAAGAGAAAATCTGCAGATGCTGGAAGTCCAAGCAACACACACAAAATGCTGGAGGAACTCGGCAGGCCAGACAGCATCTATGGAAAAATGTACAGATGATGAGAATCTGGAAAAATACCCCACCCCTCATCTATCTTTCATCCTGATGAAGTTATTTGACTGATTCTTGTAAACACAGCTAGTTTTAGAAGCAACAGTCAAATCACCTTTGTCTTTGAAGATAAAAGCTTGCAGGTGCTGTAAATCTGTAATAAAAACAAAATGCTGGAAACATTCAGCACATCAGGCAGCATCTGTGGAGACAGAAACAGTTAATGACTCAGGTCAAAGAAACTTTCTCAGACAGGGAAAGAGAGGAAGACATTATTCCAGGTAACAGAGAGTGAAAGGCAGTGGGTGGGACCAAGGGAATGTCTGTGATAGGATCAAATAATGTGGCCACTGAGAAGCAGTTAAACTCCTTTGTCTGTAATGTGTCATTCATGGTGTAAAATGCAAGTGGTGGTATAGTCTATCTTACTGTGGCATGTGCAGCAAGTCAAATGGATACCCCTAATACAAATGGAAAATCTTCAATCTGATATGACCCACCCCTTCTTTCTAAAAAGAAGGCAGTGAAGCCTAATCTTCCAGCAGACTGGAATTCAACCCCCTCCCCCTCCATAAGTCTTTGCCGAGGTTGAGGAATCTGACTCGGTGTGAGCCTCTGTGTTCATTCCAGTGCTTCGATCTTTCCCGGAGCTGGAATCGACACAAAAAGAGACAGGAATCTAACAGAATGCAAGCCTCTGCTGCTGTTATTCCAGCAATACGCTGTGTGGTCATCATGATCTGTGCACTGTAGAAAAGAATTAGTTCTGCTGTGTCAGCCATTCTGTGATCAGGCACAAAGAGGGAGGTTCCATTGTCTTGGGAATGTAATTTTGAAAGGATCTACTCAGGGCCTTGTTCATTCTTCAACTCGCATATCCTGTGATCTCCTGGAGTAAGGTGGTTAAATTATTGCCAATTAACTTCACAGCAGCCCTCTCACAAACACAGCACCAGAACATTATATAAATGGCACCACCTAGGCGCTGGTAACAACACCATAATAGCTCGGCTTCTTGTGCTCAGCATAGCTCATGACCAGAAGCTAAATGTCCTTCAGGTATAGGTTGAGTCAATTTAATTAGGCAAGTGGGACTCTTTAGACCGCTTCTGTTCGTCAGTCCACAGACTGTCTGCCGAAATTATCTGACTGAACCATCACCCTGAATTATCTACTGGGACAGACAAGCTGGCATTCTGGAAGCTTCTGGAATATGTTTTCGCTCATTAGTTGGTTCAAACATTGATGGACTTCGGTGAGATGTGGCTCCCCTCCGCCCCCCCCCCGCCCACATTCGCACGATGTAGAAAACTGTGCAGTCTGATATCTCAGGAATGACAACCTTTCCCCCATCTACACCCTGCTGAGGGGTAGATGAGCAGAGAAGATGGGCTATCAGGCAGCCTGCCCACCTCAACAGGAGTCACTGCACCTCAATACTGAACTGACTCCACGATCTATGGACTCACTTTCAAGGACTCTAGAACTCATGTTCTCAGTATTTTTATTCACTTATTTTTATCTATCTATGTCTATTTATCTATTAATTGTCCTCACACAGTTTGTCTTCTTTTGCACACAGGATGTTTGTCCGTCCTTGCTTGTGTGTAATTTTTCATTGATTCTATTGTGTTGCTTTGTATCTACTATAAATGCCTTAAAGAAAATGAATCTCAGGTTGTATATGGTGACTTTTCCATACTCTGATAATAAATTTACTTTGAACTTTGTTCTTCACCTGTTCTGTACAATCTGTAATCAACACCAAGCCACAAACAGGAAGAAGTCAATGCAACATCTGTGGAAAGAGAAGCCAGTAATGTTTCAAGTCAAAGGCCCTTCGCCAGAACTGAGAAAGGGGGAAAGGAAGTCGGTCTAAGAAGGGGGAGGACAGGGTGCTTCATGCAGGGAGTGGATGGAACAATTGGCTGGCACAGAGGCATTGTGGTTAGCAAAGTGCTTTACAGCTCCAGCTGTAAGATCGGGGTTCAATTCTCACTGGCATCTGTATGGAGTCTGTACGTTCTCCCCAGTGCTGTGGTGGTTTCCTCCAGGTGCCCCAGTTTCCTCCCACGCTACGGTGTAGGTTTAGTAAATCGTGGTCATGCTATGTTGGCGCCAGAATTATAGTGTAGTGACATTTGCAGGCTGCCCCCCCCCACAACCCACCTCGGACTGTGTTGGCCATTGATGCCAGTAATCCATTTCACTTCATGTTTTGATGTACATGTGACAAACAAAGCTAATCTTTAAATTGTGTGAAATGATGTAGGCATTGAACGGATGGTTAAGCTCGTTTCTCAGTGTATGGTGTTGCTTATGTTGTGAAGAGTGGCTGGTGTTGCACAGTCAGACTAACTGGGATGTGATTAGCAGGCCAGAACGTATGGATGAAGGGGAATAAAAGAGGAAAGGAATGCCAGGGATGAATGACCAAAACTGATGCCAACGAAATGAAGGAGCAGGTTATCTGAAGCTGAGGAATGTAGCTTTCAGTCCTGCAGCATGCACACAGGAATGTGTTCCTCATGCAGGAGACCTTGGACAGAAAGGTGAAAGTGGGAGTGGGCTGGGAAGTTAGAGTGACAGACTCCAGGAAGCTCAGAATCACCCTGAATGCGGTGTTCTGCAAACTGATCACCCAGTCTGCATTTGGTTTCTCCAGTGTAAGAGGAGGACACGTTGTGAACATTGAATGCAGTCCACTTGAGTGGAAGAAGGGCGAGTGAATCTCTGCTTTACCAGGAGTGATTGCTCGGACGGTGGGAAGGGAAGCAGTGAAGGGAGCAGTTGGTGCATCTACTCTGGTTACATCAAGAAGTGCCGTAAGTTAGGGGAGTGCTGGGTGGTAAACTAGTTCATTCTTGTCACATATACAGAGGTACATTAAAAATTCTTTATTTTGCTTGCCATGCCAACCAATCATCAGTGCATTGAGGTAACACCACAGAAAGTTATAACAGAAAGCAAAATGAGGTTTTACAGTTAAAGAGAAAGTGCTGTGCAGGCTGACAGAAGAGTGGGCCAGAAAGTCACAAAGATTTACACGGATCAGATGTGATCTCATTAAAAGTTGCCCGGTTCTTACAGATTGGGGATACATGTGGCTGGGAGATCACCAGGGCTGGGTCGTGGCAGCAGAAACCCACGTACACTTGCTTTCCGTACGAACGCACGAAGTAGAAGCAGGAGCAGACCATTCGTTCACTTGTGTCTGCCCTGTCATTCAAAGCAAGACACAAAAAAACCCAGCTTATTTATCAAACAGACAGAGTAAGATGAGGCCAATCAGCCCGTTACCACCAGTACCATCTTTTTGAAAGCTACGACTCTAGGAGATCCTTCATTTGACTAAAGGTTTTTAGTCTGGAATGGAACATGCCTTGTTCAATGACATGAGAAGTTCACTGATGTGTTTTAGAAGAGACTTGGAAATGTCCAGGGGTTTTTTTTAAGCTCTGAATTGGAAATTGGTGTGTATTATTGTCACATGCAGTATACCGTGATACAGTGAAAACATATTGTTTTTTATCCAGATTATTTTAAAATCAAGGCAGCATGGAGGGAAAAGCAGAATGTAGTGTTACAGTTACTGCAGGAGCTGGTAGACAATAAGATGCAGAAGCTATGATGATCAACATTTTAAAATTCAGACACAAGCTTATCTTCCAGTGGCAGTCCCTCCCCCTCTGAGGCAGGCAGTGGAAGACAGATGTTCCCTGGGCAAGGTGTATCCATCTGTGAAAGGACAGGACAAAAAAAAACAGGATTCAGTGTGCTTTTAAAGGCCTTCCTATATGTGGCCGGTTCTGAAGCCACCCTCCTGGCTGATGAGAATGCACCTGCATTGTTAATTAGACGTGGTCTGTGTCGTAAGCTTGCCTGAGTGACCCTACTTGTTTATAGTATTCCCCAAAGGATCCCATGGTGCTGATCAGCTTCTCAGAAAAACTCAGAGTATTAGCTCAAAAAGAAAACTTCAAGTATGTACGACCAGAGTAATGGCACACCCGTAATTGAAAGGAAATCTTTTATACTAGATTTAATTTCATCTAATAAAATTCCTCCAAGGAGATTTTACACAAGATGAATATGCTATCAGTCCAAATTCTGCAGTTTTGGGAGCCTGCAGAGATGAAAATATTCATTATTGTTGGACCTGTTCATGCACTGCTGCATGGTAAAGTTCATACTACTGATATTTAGCAAGATCAATAGAAATACAACACCTGAATCCATTATAATAATTCAATTTAACCAAACGCATGACACACTGATGTAGAACAAGATGCAGAAAGTAAATGTATTTAACGTGTCAGTCGAGTGGTTGAAGAGAATCTTGTATGGTTGTGTGACAAAAGGTTTACCTTGCTCCCTCTGGAGACATGCTTTGACTAAAAACAACTCCAGATTTTATTGCTTCTGCTTTTGGGGCCCCATCTTAAAATGTTTTCACTCCTGTGTTATTGCATTTCTTGGAAAATGAGAGAAAAAAAAAAGACATTTATTTGCATAATGCTTTCCTCAGTATCCCTAAGCACTTTACAGTCAATTGAATGGTTCTGGATTGGAGGAATTTCAGGAAATCTGGTTGTCAGTTTGTGCATGGCAAGCTCCCATAAACTGTTACGTCCAATAATCTTGCTCTAATGATGTTGCCTGGGGGGTAGCTTTCAGCCAGGACACAGGGGAGACCGTCCTTGCTCCTGCTCAGTCTGGTGCCGCAGGTGCTGCCTGTTTTCATCTGGAGTGTGGCACTACTCATGGTGCCGAGCCTCCTCGGCATAATGCTGGGGCGTCAGCCTGGACTGCGTGCCAAAGACTTCCAACTCATGAGGCAGAAAAATTGCAGCCTCTCAATTTCTTTTTGGACCCTGAATGTGGAAACGCAGTGGCCAGGAAATTAGACGGCAGAATACAATGGTTTTGAACCGAATTCTATCATTCACACAGAATCAGGTTTATTATCACTGGCATACGTTGTGAAGTTTGTTGTCGTTTTGCAGGAGTGGTACAATGCATAAAGATACTATAAATTACAATATTTTATATACAGTGGATCCCGGTTAACTGGGACACATCAGTACATTTTGTTCAATCGTTGGCTGCCCCAACTAACTGAAGTTCTGTGGAAATTGTTAAGAAGACAAACCGAGCAACAAATTATGAAACACAGAGCAGATTAGAACACTGCCTATAGTACTATAAACTGTGTATTAGTTCCTAATAGTTATCGACGGTGGAATTCATCCAGTGCACACAATGAACAAGATCAGCACAGACACCTGGCGCAAATAATGCACTGTCTTCATACACTGCTATCGACGCATGCATCTTCCAAATCTTCATTTTCATTGTAACATTCAAGATGATTTTCGATAACTTCAAATTCTTCGTAATTCCTAACTTGTTGAAGTAGTGAAATCATTTCATTCTCGCTCCTGACCAGTTCTGGCATCTCCAACCCTGAATGCTTGAAACCACAGTGAGCAAAACAATTCTGAATTGTCCTACTGTTTATTCCTTGCCAACTGTCAGTGACAGAAATCATTACTTTTTGAACAGAAACACATTCAACTAACACTACTTAAAAACTGGTTGCTCTAAGTACAGTTAGCGTCTAATGGCTACTGAAATGTGCACGACTGGTGCTGGTTAGAACCTGCTCAGCAACAGTCTACTACCCCAATTAAGCGGCATAGGTCTCAAATAATTGAAGGAAATTTCGACAATTTTCACAATTTAGTTTTGATCTTTAGGAGTTGTCCCAAAGAAGTGCTTGTCCTGGTTAACTGATGGCCCAATTAACCTGAATCCACTGTAAATTGAAATATATTAGGTACAGGGATGGAGCCCAATGTGGCCTTCTGCTGCTGTAGCCCATCCACCTCAAGGTTTGACGTGTCGTCCGTTCAGAGATGCAGAGATTCAGAAATATAAATTTAATAAGTAGTGCGAAGAGAGAGCAAAAATAGTGAGGTAGTGCCTGTGGGCGCATTGTCCATTCAGAAATCTGCTGGTGAAGGGAGGGTTGCATGTTCTGTGCTGCAGTGCCAAGCTGGGATTGCCCACTTCATCTTCACTTGAATCATCCATGGATTCACTCTTTTGTTATATTGCAAGATAACCTTCATTAGAGAGAATAGAAACAATGTGTGGTTTTCTTTGCATTTATGTTCTTCAGCGTATGTATCTATAGTGTTATCCAGGCTGCACATTGGTAGTGCTAGTGTGTTTAACCCTCAAATCACCATTAACACTCATGTGGACTCCTTGACCAATACAGACTTCAAGTGTTTGAGGGGCCTTTACACTGGGCCTAGCCCCTCAAAGCTAGAGACAGCAGATGACAGAACATGGACCATACACAGTGCAGCACAAAATCAGGCCTTTTGCTGAGGTTCATGAATAAAGACCCATCGCCTGCATTTGATCCATATTCCTCCATCATATATATATATTCATATGCCTATCTAAGAGCATCTCAAGTGCCTCCTAGTCTACAGTCCTAAAGGATTTTAGTTTTTAGTCCTTCCCCACAAAATCCTTGTGGCGGCTGCACTGAGCGTCAGTGCATCGCTCAGCCCAAAGTCCTGCAGCCTGGAGCAGTCCCATGTGGACACATTGTTCAAGCCTTCTCAGCCCGTGCGAGGCCTGATCAGGCCTGGGGGCTCATGGAGGTTCAATTTGGTGCTCACCCCTTTGCTGCATATTTCTCTCCTTTTTTTCTCGCCATCACAGTGCTTGTAGCAGCAGCTCAGTGTCCACACTGCACAGCCACAGGAAGGCCATGATTCCAACACTGCCCAGCAACCAGCTCTGTGATGCCTCTCTCCAAATGTCCTACCACAGCCCACCCGTCAGCCCCAGCACCACAGTACATTCACACCTCCTGATTTCCACACCTGCGCCCCCAACCCCCGAAGTCCCACCAGACAGACTCCTCTCAGCCCACAAGAAATAAATGAGCGGAGTGGTCTTTGCTCTTTTTCTACAAGACCAATTCTATTGTTGGTCACATTGACTCTATAGTGCAAGTTTGCCGCAGGGAATCCATGCATAAAACATGTTTCATGAGTATACTGTGCCATTTCATGCATGGAACAGTGTCTGCACTGAGTTAACAAAAACAAGATATTGCATCACAGTTGGCAGAATATCCAGGAACTTTATTATAGAAATTGGCTGTGCATTGACCCAGACTGTTTGTGCAGGAGGTTGATAGCGGGAACTATCTTCAATAAACAGTGAGCGTTGCTATAAGGCAGGTTTTGGCAATCTTACCCCCTGCAATGTAGGCTGGGTTTTACAAGTGGCTGCCTAATGTACTACAAAGTATTTGAATACCTGCATTGCATCTTAATCTGTAACCATGCTCCTGAAGATTGCTATCGAAGAACTCGATAGCTAAACAGATAAAAGTGCTCCCCTGTGCTGAAAGGAACTAATGCAATTCATTTTGAAAATTGCCAATATTGATTGCTTTCTGAGCCAATTTGATGGGAGAATTTGTCCTTTTAGAAACTAGTCTCAGTTATGATCTTCTTACATCCACTGTAAGCTTTTCAAAGGTCTGAACCATGCCACTCAGCGATTGTGGAGTGGGAGAGTATCTGATATGTAAAGCAGCTAATCTCACCGGGATTTCCACTTGTCCTTTAGCTGTTGTTTACCTAAGTCATATGTATACACAGGCCCTTAACCCCTCTGAGTCTGTTCTAACCAATTTCCCATTCATATAGATCCCATTTACTCTACCCAAATTCCCATTAATTCCAGTCAGATTCTCCCACACACTTATACACTCGGGGCAATTGACAATAGCCTTTTAACTTACCAACCTACATTTCTTTGGCATTTGAAAAACTGGAGCCCCCAGAGGAAATGCACATGGTCACGGGGAGAATGTACAAACTCTCCAGTGACAGAGGTCAGGATGAACCCAGTGAGTGTGCAAATCACCATGAGTAAATTCTTCTTGTTGTCCAGAACATCAAGGGTGTGGAAACCTTCCCTGTTGATAAAAAAGATCCTGGTCATTACTGGGAGATCTTATGGACTCATAAATGCAGACAAGGACTGCCAGCACTTGTTGGGCAGCTGGAACTGGCAAATCCCAGTGCTGAGATGTTGCCTGCTCCTCATTGAGATCAGGACAGAGGGAGTCACCTCTTTATGAATGCAGTGCCTGTGGATCTTGCTGATTTAGTCGTTAGCCCCATGTTAGGTGACACAGCACAGATCTACTGTGGCTCCTTCATGTGGAAGGTCAGAGACACACTGACCATGAGTCAATGGAGAGAGCAGGTTCCGTGCGAGAGGGTGGCTGAGCTGTTTCTATGCAGTAGCACAGACCTGAACCTTGGAAGAGCTGAGCCAATGACAGCATTGTTCATGAGGGGTGAGGGGTGAGGGGTGAGGGGTTGGGTTTCCAGGCTCCTGACGAGTCTATCAGAACCGATCTATTGTTAATGGGTTTGCTTCTAGCCCCATGATCTCTGATCTGCCCTGGTCAGTTATAACTGCCGAAGTCAAAAATCGTACCTTCAGTGATGGAGCTCTGCCAGAGCGACCCCACCTGGCTTACAAACGCATAGAGCATGGAAGTAGGCCCGTCAGCCAAAGTGGCCCGTACCAACCAAGATTCCCATCTGAGACAGGACTGAAAAAAGTGGCAACCATCATTAAGGATCCTCACCCCCCAGGACATGCCCTCTTCTCATTATTACAATCCAGGAGGAGGTACGGGAGCCTGAAGATACACACTCAGTGTTTTAGGAACAGCTTCTTCCTCCTGCCATCACATTTCTAAATGGACAATGAACCCATGAACACTATTTCACTATTTTAAACTCTCTTTTTGCACTATTGATTTAATTTATATACTGTAGAGTGTGTGTATGTGTGTGTATATATATATAAGTGTGTGTGTGTGTGTGTGTGTATATAATTTATAGTATATTGAATGCATTGCACTGCTGCTGCAAAACAACAAATTTCACAACATACACTCATGATAATAAACCTGATTCTGCTTGTGATTCTGAACCATTTCTATGTATGTGCTTATCCAGGAACCTTTTCAATGTTGTTAATGCACCTGTGTACTTGTCTCAATCATTTCTCCTGGCACCTCATTTCATATACTTACTTTTATTCAGTGACACACTGTGGAACGGGCCCTTCTGGCCCAGGAGCACCACCCAGCAATCGACCTGTTTAACCCCAGCCTAATCAAAGGACAAATTACAATGACCAATCTAGCAGGCACCTACTAACCAGTACTTCTTTGGAATAAGAGCGGAAACCCACATTCTCACGGGAAGGATGTACAAACCTGTTACAGACGGAGATAGAATTGAACTCTGAACTCTGAACTCTGACACCCTCAGCTGTAATAGCGTCGTGCTAACTGCTACACTACTGGGGTGCCCTGGACAACCCTCTGGGTGAAAATGTTGCCCTCAAGTCACTTTTCCCCTCTCCCTTTAAGCCTATACCCTCTAGCTGTTGATTCCTCTGACCCTGGGAAGAGGACTGCTTATATTCTATGTTCCTCGTGATTTTGTACACTTCCATAAAGCACTCTCGGTAAGTTGCAACACATTTTGGAATTTGGAAAATGTTTGAGTCCTTCCAGAACCTGCCCAGTCTGGTGTCCCAATGCCAGCATCTCGTAGAAACAATGAAGTAGTGTGATGTGTCCAGGTTCTGCTCTGATCTTGGAGCTCCAATTCATTTTGATAAGTGTAGAAATGGGCACTGCACAAGTGGTGACATAAGCAAGAATGCACCCTACAATGGGGAATCCTATCATGCATGCAAAAGTGAATTGTTCACTGAAGTGCCTTGTCCCATTAATCTACAGATTCCCTGAGGATGTGACCTTTAGCACTGTCCATGGTTTGTATGTGATTTGTACATTAAATAGGGCATTAACAGACTCAAAGGAAGAATATAAGAAACTAAGCTCTCCATTCTAATGCATTGTAAATATTCTGAACACCAGTATAGAAGCAACTTTCGATGAAGAAAATTGCTATCCAACATCTGTATGAATTTAATTTGGCTGCACTCACCGTCTTTCTGATAATGAAATTGCACCTCCTGAGCTCTTCCAGCTACCACTTTTGCTCAAGCTGTCATCGTTTCTCTCAGCGACATGTTGGTAATGTGCATGTGTCATATCAATGACACTTTTACCAACTCTATGCACCGCAAGTAGAGTAGGATGTTTTGAAGAGTGAAAGGAAAGGGATGAAGAAAAGGCTTTGCTTTCTTTAAGAAGATAACCACTTTCTCTGTTGACATCGTCTCCCCGAGATGTTGGTTTGGCAAGTACTTCCTATCATTATGCTGTCGTCACATCCTGTGACGTCAGGCTGTAAACTGAGGCCCTCAAAGAAACCTTCTACATACCTTTGTTCTTCTTCCATGTAGTACTGTGGGATCATTGCACACAAGTATCACATCAGGTTAACATCCATTAGAAAGGCAGTAGTTTATAACAGGGAATTGGACAGTCGATGTTTTGGGTCGAGACCTTGCATCTGATTCAGGTGAAGGGTCTTAAGTTAAAATGTCAACCCTCCCTTTGGCTCCATTGATGTTGCCTGACCTCCTAAGTTCCTCCAGAATTCTGCATGTTGCTCCAAATTCCAGCATTTGTAATCTCTTCAGAACCCTGCCAGTGTGTTGGATCACCAGGGTGAGGTGGAGCTCGACTTGCTGACACAACATCTGTCAACCTAGTGACAGATGAGTGCACTCATAGTTGTACAACACTCTGAGTTTTGTCTGTTTGATGCAACTTAACATTAACATTTCTAACAATTTAGGAATTAGGGGAGGGATTAGGTCCCTTGAATGACGCATCCTTTACTCAAAAACTGGATCTAGGCTCCTCTGCCAGGGACAACACTCTCCCACAAATAGCCTCTCAAGTCCTCCTGAGTATTTAGCATGCTTTAATAAGATAGCCTTTGTTTTCTTAACTCAGAGAACAGGGGCTATTAGCTCCTCATTCAATGGACACACCATCTGAGGAACCAGGCTGGAGAACCTTTGCTGTGCTCCCTCAAATGCAAGTATATCCTTCATTAGTGTTGTATACAATATTTCAGGAGGTATCATTGTAAATTGGGGCTCGATGTGGTAAAGTCCTGTATGATCGCCAAGGCCCTCAGCCATCAACCTCTCAACGGCCATCACGGACCAGGAACTCGGTGGGGCCAACCATTTAAAAACTATCCCTTCAGGAGCACGTAAGGAGCTAGGTACCAAGCTGTGAGTGACTTAGCAACAGATTCAGAATCATAGTATACGTCATTAAGTTTCTTGTTTTGCAGCAGCAGTACAATACAAAGACTTTAAAATTAACATCAATTACAAAATAAATAAATAGCACTAAAACAGAATAGTGTTCTTGGGTTCATAGCATTTTCAGATCTCTTTATGACAGAGGTAAAGAGGCTGCTATATTGTTGAGTGTAAGTATTCTGGCTCCTGGTATCTCCTCCACAATGGTAGTAATGAGAAGAGGGCTTGGATCATCTTGGGTTGTGAAGATCCTTGGTGATGGAAGCCACTTTTTTCAGTTTCTGCCTCCTAAAGATGTCCTCAATGGTGGAAGAGGTTGTGCCCGTGACTAAACCGGCTGAGTTCACAACCTCTTGTGGTACTGTACACTGCAGGCTCCGCATCTGTCTGTGATGCAGTCAGAATGCTCTCCACTGTACATCTAAGATAAACTAATTAAGTTACAAGAGGTCCAGGTATCATCTCACGTGCAAAATGGCAATTCCAGACCAAACTTGAATCACTGAAGGGTGCTCGACAGCTGTGGCAGGGCTTGAATCCTATCATCTCCTACAGAGTGAAACCAAGTGACATAGGTGACAACAAGGCTTCACTCCCAGATGAGCTCAATGTCTTTTAAGCTCGCTTTGACCAATGAAACATGGAGGAACCTTCACAAACTCGCACAGCCCCTGATGACCTTGTGATTTCAGTCTCTGAGGCCAATGTGCGAGCAGCCTTCAGGAGGGTGGGCCCATGTAAAGCATCCAGCCCAGATGGGGTATCTGGCCAAGTACTGAAGACCTGTGCTGTTCAACTGGCTGGGGCGTCACCAATATTTTTAACCCCTTGTTTCGGCAGTCTGAGCTTCAAGCAGGTTTCACTTATACTGGTGCCTAAGAAGATCCTCGATTTCTTCCCTTACAGACCCCGATCAGTTCAGGTAGGCAACAGCATCTCCTCACCAATCTCCATCAGCACAGGTACACCACAAGGCTATTTGTTTAGCCCCCTGCTTTACGTACTTTGTACTTATTACTATGAGACTAAGTACAGCTTAGGAGGGAGATTGAAAAACTGGCTGAGTGGCACCACAACAACAACCTCTCATTCAATGTCAGGAAGACTAACGAACTGATGGTTATTGACTTCAGTAGACAGAAACCGGAAGGTCCATGAGGCAGTCCTCATTGGGAGATCAGAGGTGGAGAGGGTCAGCAACTTTAAATTCCTCGGTGTTATTATTTCAGAGGACCTGTCCTGGGCCCAGCACATAAGTGGAATTACTAAGAAAGCACGGCAGCACCTCTACTTCCTTTGAAGTTTGCGAAGATTCGGCATGGCATCTAAAACTTTGACAAACTTCTATTCATGTGTAGTGGAGAGTGTATTGACTGGTTGCATTATGACCTGGTATGGAAACACCAATGCTCTTGAAAAGAAAATCCCACAGCCCAAACCATCACAGGTAAAGCCTACCCCACCACTGAGCACATCCACACAGGGTATGTTGCAGGAAAGCAGCATTGATCATCAAGGACCCCCTCCACCCAGGACATGCTCTTCAGTTGCTGCTGTCATCAGGAAGAAGGTACAGGAGCCTCAGGACCCACAACACCAGTTTCAGGAACAGTTATTACCCCCAATGACCATCAAAGTTGCTGGTGAACGCAGCATCTCTAGGAAGAGGTACAGTCGACGTTTCGGGCCGAGACCCTTCATCAGGACAGAGGGTCTCAGCCCGAAACGTTGACTGTACCTCTTCCTAGAGATGCTGTCTGGCCTGCTGCATTCACCAGCAACTTTGATGTGTGTTGCTTGAATTTCCAGCATCTGCAGAATTCCTCGTGATTACCCGTCAATGATCAGGATAATTCCACACTACTTCATTTGCCCCATCACTGAACTGTTCCTACAACCTATGGACTAACTTTCAAGGACTCTTCATCTTATGTTCTCTCTATATATTGCTTATTATTATTATTATTATTATTATTACTATTTCTTCTACTTTGTATTTGCATAGCTTTTGTCTTTTGCAGATTGGTTGTTAGTCCGTCCTGTTGGTGTGTAGTCTTTCATCGTTTCTATTGTGTTTCTTGGATTTACAGTGTATGCCCGCAAGAAAACAAATCTCAGGGTTGCATATGCTGACATAAATGTACTTTGCTAATAAATTTATTTTGAACTTTGATCTATATAAAGTTGCAAGGGTCCTTGGTGACATACTAAATCTCTTCAAAATCTCCCAACAAATTGGCGTGCCTCTTTTTGACTGCATCAATGTGTTGGGCCCAGGATAAATCCTCCAAAGTGTTGACACCCAGAAACTTGAAGCTGCTCACCCTTTCCACTGCTAAGCCTTCACTGAGGACTGGTATGTGTTCCCTCGACTTCCCCTTCCTGAAGTCCACTATCAGTTCCTTGGTTTTGCTGATTCAGAGTACAAGGTTGTTGCTGCAACAGCACTCAACCAGCTGATCTGCCTCGCTCCTGTACACCTCCCCATTACCATCTGAGGTTCTACCAACAGCAGTGGTGTCATCTGTTAATTTATAGATGGCACTTGAACTGAAGGGAGAGTAGAGCAGTCCATCCTTAACTCACCTCCTTTTCACCATCTACAAGGCACAAGTCTAGAATGTACCTTGCAGGGGATGATCACAATTCCTCAAATGAATAAAAGGCTCTAGAAACATATTTTGTAGGCTTTTACCTTGTTACATTTACAGGTTGTGGGAGATGCTATTCTGATTGTGTGGAAGACAGTTACTCAGACAAATCCTGCATCTGTTGACACAGGACCAGATTTGCTATGTATCTGGTGCTATCAGTATCAGGTACACAAACCATGTCGAATTGTTGACTACGTATTCCAACATTGTTGTTGCATGTGTTGTCGTTAGATTTCAGTCAGGCACAGACTGATAGCTGGCAAGGGATATTTGCATCATATAATGTTGAGCAATGATTATCGTCAACAATAAACAGCTGCCTTGGATTTTTATTGGAATTACCATCACCAAAGCCCTCTGCAACACACTCTGGGGGATCATCATTCACTAGAAACACAACTGCACCAGCTAATAAATATCATGGCTATAAAAGCAGGTCTGGCTCTGGGTATCCTATGGTGAGTGACTCAGTCCTTGACCCTCCCAAAGTCTTCCAACATCCACCAGTTAGAAGTCCAGAGTGTGGTGGAATATTCTCCACCTGTCTGGATGGATACAACTTCAACACCACGCAAAAAAATTTGGCAATGCAGCCCACTTGACTGTCTCTCCATCCACCACCATAAACTTTCTTCCCCTTGCAATGTTGAATCAGGTTCGCGTGTCTGGCAAGTGAGACAGGAAATGCACTGACTTTGACTCGGTGTATTAATCACTTATTTACAAGCAGTAAACATTCAACCAAACATTCATGTTTCCCAAATTACAGATACTCAAAGCTGAATACTCAACAAGCATATGTACTTTCAACAACGATACTTAATTAAAAGCATGCGCAGAGCATACCTTCCCAATGGTCGTGTGCACCCTTGCCTTAAACAAAGGAAGGGGGAGAGCAAGCCTCTTCCACGTGCTATTTTATACACCCAGGATATTTGAAACTGGACACCAGGCAGCTCACCAATGGGAAAAGCGGCTGCAGTTTCTAAACAAGCCAATCACAATGGGAACAACTTGCAACATTCAGAATAAAGCATACCCCCCCACAGGACACCCCTCCACCACAGTGACTATCAGCAGCAAAGCTTTTTACCAGGTGCTCACCTGGACTACTCTGACAGCACTTCCCTAACTCAGGAGTTGCATTGCCAGGAAAGGCAGCAGAGTGGCACGTGGGGTCACCACCAGTATGATATTCACTGGATGGACAAACCAAGGTAGAACATACAGGGTTAATGGTAAGGCACTGAGGAGTGCAGTGGAACAGAGTGATCTGGGAATACAGATACAAAATTCCCTAAAAGTAGCGTCACAGGTAGATAGGGTTGTAAAGAGAGCTTTTGGTACATTGGCCTTTATTAATCAAAGTATTGAGTATAAGAGCTGGAATGTTATGATGAGGTTGTATAAGGCATTGGTGAGGCCGAATCTGGAGTATTGTGTTCAGCTTTTGTCACCAAGTTACAGGAATGATATAAATAAGGTTGAAAGAGTGCAGAGAAGGTTTACAAGGATGTTCCCGGGACTTGAGAAACTCAGTTACAGAGAAAGGTTGAATAGGTTAGGACTTTGTTCCCTGGAGCGTAGAAGAATGAGGGGAGATTTGATAGAGGTATATAAAATTATGATGGGTATAGATAGAGTGAATGCAAGCAGGCTTTTTCCACTGAGGCAAGGGGAGAAAAAAACCAGAGGACATGGGTTAAGGGTGAGGGGGGAAAAGTTTAAAGGGAACATTAGGGGGGACTTCTTCACACAGAGAGTGGTGGGAGTATGGAATGAGCTGCCAGACGAGGTGGTAAATGCGGGTTCTTTTTTAACATTTAAGAATAAATTGGACATATACATGGATGGGAGGTGTATGGAGGGATATGGTCCGTGTGCAGGTCAGTGGGACTAGGCAGAAAATGGTTTGGCACAGCCAAGAAGGGCCAAAAGGCCTGTTTCTGTGCTGTAGTTTCTATGGTTTCTATGGTTTGTATGGGTCTACATCCCAGAAGTCCCTATGCAACAGGACCAGAAGGACTGCTGGGGTTCAAGAAGATGGCTCGCTACCACCTTCTCAATTAGGAATAGGCAATAAATCCTGCAAAAACGAGAGCAGTTTAACCTTCAACATTCTACCAGCTGAACCGTGTCACTGGCATAATTAATTAAGGCTCTTTCTTAAATTCATGTGCAAGACTGGGTAGCCTTCATCCAGGGAATTAAAAAGAGAATGCAGATACTGGATTCTGGAGCAACAATCAATCTGCTGGAGGAGCTCAGTGGTTTGAGCAGCATCTGTGGGAGGGAAAGGAATTTCTGACTCTCTGCATCAGTTTTCATCCAATCTGCTTTTATTCTTCTGCTTTCCCCAGTAGGGGTCACTGAATCGCCATCCGGGCAGGGAATTTCAACTGAGTCTTGTTTCTGTGGTTGGGGTCAGCTTTTGATCCATCGACTATAGGTCTATGTCGCCCAGTGACACATCCTATTTAGACACTGACATACTTAGGGAACCGAGAGCACCAGTTAAGCCAATAGGCATTGTGTTAAATTTGAGAGATGCTTAATTTATACTGGCCATGCTTAACATTAACCCTCCACTTAAAGTAAGTTGCAAAAATTAATTTTGTTTTGAAAGATCTGAAGTGTTTAAAGATCTGTATTGTTTTCCACTTTGTTTTGGGAATGATTTTAGTTTAAAGGACAAAATGGTTGCCAGATAATTAACTGCATTAATTTTTAATTTATAATTAACTGTGATCAATATTGACCGCTGGTGTTGCTATTGGTAACACTTGGCCTTGGTTCAGCAACGTGTGGACTGGATCCATATGCTGGCGTGTTTTCCCAATGTAAACTCCTCTATCCAAAGACCTGTTGAGTTATGGCCCCAAGATACTTTCTGTGAAGTTTTGGAACTTCAGAAGCTAATTGAAAGAAAAACACTGCAGTAAGACACGTTCTTATATCGTGTGGATAGTCAGAGGCTTTTCCCCAGGGCTGAAATGGCTAGCACAAGAGGGCATATTTTTAAGGTGCTTGGAAGTAGGTACAGAGGAGATGTCAGGGGTAAGTTTTTTATGCAGAGAGCGGTGAGTGTGTGGAATGGGCTGCCGGCGGCAGTGGTGGAGGTGAAAACGATAGGGTCTTTTAAGAGACTCCTGGATGGATACATGGAGCTTAGAAAAATAGAGGGCTATGGGTAAGCCTAGGTAGTTCTAAAGTAAGGACATGTTCGGCACAGTTTTGTGGGCTGAAGAGCGTGTATTGTGCTGTAGATCTTCTATGCTTCCATGTGGTGATGTATGCCATTCACGTACTTTTACATATAACACATAATGAACTATTTAAACAAATAAATAATGATTAATCAATCAATCTATTGACCATATTGCTCAAATATTTCTGAAATATTAAATACACAACATTACACCTTCTCGTGCCATGCTGAAACCACCAGACTTCCTGTATTGTTGAGTCGTACAGCACAAAAAAAACCTGTTGGCCTACTGAGTCCATGCCAACCATTGAGCACCGAATCACTCCCGCACATTTGTGCTCAAGTTTAATTATCATTCAACCGTGCACAGTGTTCCTCTGGGACCAAAGTGCAAAACACAGAACCAAAGGTCACAGACAAACTGCAGCATATATAGCACATAGGGTTATGATAGTGGTAAAACAAAAAAAAATGCAAATAATAACACAAAGAAGTAATACGTAAATAATAATAGTAAGATAGCCCTAGTCCCTAGGTGTCATGGATTGATGATGCATGGGTGTTGTCCTGGAGCCATGTTTCTGCAAGACCGAAGCAGTTTCTCATCTCGTGCAGTGTTGCTGCAGATGAATGTGACCCAACTTGTCTTTCACCGGGCAAAGACTGGAGAGCAGCGCCCTTAGGAGGGGCAGCCTCAGCACAGTCTGCAATTCAGTGGCACACAGCCACCTAAGGTGACCCCCTCCTCGGCACCTGCAGCAAGTGACCCCAAGGCATGAGCGCCTGGTCCACGCAACAACTGAGGCCACGCAGCTTCCCCGCCGTCGGTCTCACCAATGAACCAGTGAATTCGTCTGGTGGTGTACTACATTACCAATGTCCAACAGGGCCTTACCATCACACCAAAAATATCCAAGACTATCACTCACACTGTGTGTTGGATCACGCACTTATTCTGGTGCCTTCTTTCCTGGGTGGCTATAGCGGGCTGCAACAGGCACATAACAATTCCAGCAGCAGCAGATCTACAGTACTTAGTATTCTTAAAATCTAGCAGTGTCTTGCAATCATAAGGAATGAGGAATTACCCTTTTGTTTAGATTCAGAGAGCACACCGTTATCTTACTGGAAGTTACCCCAAACCCTGAGCTTTATTATTATACTGTATAACGACTATGAGGACATTGCAGTTTCAACCTATATCTTCTGTCTGCAGCAGATTTGGCAGATGGTCAGCATTGCAGCCACTTTGATAGAGAAAATAAATGTTTAGAATGAAATTGGAGTCCCAATCAAGCAGGTACGAAAGCAATCAGCGTGTTTTCCATCAGGCTTGTGACTTGACTTTGCATCTGGTGGAAAGACAGAAGCATCTTCTGGCATTCTTCTCTAGTTCTTGCATATCCCCAATCTTAATTCTTTTGTTATGTGTGACCATACCACTGTCTGGGTGCAAAACATCAGAATTTCAAATCAAGTCTCTTCTGGTACATTGCTTTCAGGAAGTTCAACACTCATCACCTGACAACGAGCCCTTTGATCAATGTTTTGACTCAGCCCTCCTGACCTCTTACATTGTAGACCAGCCTCTTGAATACAAAGCATTCTTAAAACAAAGTCATTAAAAATATAAATCTTTGAAAACTTCTGAACTTTTATTATAAAAATATATATTTTCAAACTCACTTTAATGTTAATGGCTAGTGTAGATTATGCAGTTTCAGAATTTAACACAATCCTCAGATTTCGATGTTCATGTGATTAATAAAGCAAATGTTTTAGATTTGGTTTGATGATGTTCTTATGCAACTTGCTCTACAATGCTGATGGTGGTACATAAATGCAAGTTGTTTTTCTAGATGGGGATTAGAAGTTGTGGATCAGAATAACAGCCAAGAGTGAGCTTCAAAGATAACAGCTTCAAGCCTGCCTGGACTGCTATCTTTAGTCAACATTTCCAGGTCCACTGGTAACTTTAGATCATTTTCCCCACATTTTCCAATTGTTACTTTAGCAGGTGCAGTAATCCATGAAGATTAAGCTGTAAATATAATACAGTTCCAAATATAAAATCAGGATTGCCAAGATGTTTTATCTTGGATGGTCTGAGGTACATAATCCTAAACCCTTCCTGGTGGAGTCCTTCTTAACAACTGGGAGAAGCAATTTGAGTTAATACCTTGACCCCAGTTGCCCTTGTCTGTTTGCACGGAAGCAGTTGTTGATTCTGCTTAGCCACCTGGATTCCAAACGGAAATCAAAAAATTATGGCTGCTGAACACACTCAGAATCTGTGAGAGAGAAGCAGAGATAATGGTGTAGACTGAAGTCTCTTCATCTGGACACAGTGGAGTGTAGTAAGCTATTCCCTTTGATAAAGGGGTGAAGCACTAGAGCTCATAAAGGGGAAGAGAGATGAGAGTGAGATGAAGAAAATATTTTTCTTCATGTATTATGGTGTTGGATTTGGGAATGCATAATCAGTGGCAGATTTCATTGTGGCCTTCAGAAGGGAACTGGTTAAATATGTGATGGAAGGATATTGCAAAACTGTGGAGAAATGGGGGTTTAGTGGAATTAGAGTGCTAGTGTGCACATGGTGTGTCCAGTTTTGTGGACTATTGGAATGTTTTACCATCTACAGAGGCAATATATACAGTACATTTTGCTCTTTTGGGCATCACAGTAGAAGAAGCTGCTGTCTCTCAGTACCAGAGACCCAAGTTCAGTTCTCATCTTGAGTCCTGTTGGTGTGGAGTTTGCAAGACTTCCCCGTTAGTAAAAGAGTAAAATATACTGCATATACTGCTTCTGAAGATGGTAAAACATTGCAAGTTTCAACAAACCACCTGTATGCAATCTTCCAATCTCTTCCTATGTCATCATCCTTCTGCTCTTTGATTGCTTTATCCTCTTCTACTCTGCCTGGGAGATTTCTCTGGGTGCTCCGGTTTCCTCTGTCATCTCAAAGACAAGTTCAAGTTCAAGTTTAATTGTCATTCGACCATACACATGAATACAGCC
The DNA here is from genome assembly GCF_963921235.1 of Mobula hypostoma. Taxonomy (NCBI): domain Eukaryota; kingdom Metazoa; phylum Chordata; class Chondrichthyes; order Myliobatiformes; family Myliobatidae; genus Mobula; species Mobula hypostoma. Next base: position 119,897,542 of record NC_086102.1, on the reverse strand, counting down.
AAATGAAACAGTGTTCCTCTGGAGACAAGGCACAAAACACAGTACCAACAGTCACACACAGCACACAGCATATATAGCGCATATAATTATGATAGCAGAAAGCCATACAGTTACAAAAAAATTAATAATATTCAAATAAATAATATAGCTCAAGCCCCTGAGCCCCTGCAGATTGATGGTGCATGGGATATTGCCTTGGAGCCACATTTCTACAAGTACAAGCCTACAGCAGTTCTCATCTCTCGCATGTGCAGCTGCAGACAAGCACAATACAGCTTGTCTTCCACCGAGCAAACACTGGAGAGCCGCACTGATGGGACGGGCCAGGCCCAGGCCCAGTACGGAATCCAGTTCCAGCATCTTCTTTCCCGATTGCCGCAACAGGTGATCCCGAGACATGAGAGTCTTGTCCGTGCAGCAACCAAGGCAACACAGCTCTCCCACCATCGCTCTCTCCAGTAACCCAATGAATTAGACTCACACTATTCTACATTAATGATGTCTGTTGGGGTCTTGCAATCACAACAAAAACATCCAAGACAATCACCCACACTGTCCGTTGGACAGCGCTCTGTGCATCGCCTATGATGCCTTCTTCCCTAGTTGGCTGAAGCAGCTGGAGTGCAGTGCTCAAGTCCTTCCCCTCCGGGATCGAGCCGATCGCTACTGGGGTAGGTATGCAGTACTTACTGCTCTTAACATCCAGCAGTGCCTTGCAATCGTGAAAAAAACGTAAAGGCCAAACAATTACACCTTTGGTTGGACCCAGAGAGGCAGCTGTGTCTGAGCACGCCGCCATCTTACCGGACATGCGGTTTGATGAGACTGTGGGGAGTAAAGAAAATGGAATGAATACAGGATTATTGTAACTAGATCATTGATGGGCTGAAGAGCCTGTTTCCCATCTCTCTGTGGTAAATGCAAATAATGGTTGATTTGGTTGTTTTGGTCATTTTTGATAGTGTAACTCATTTGGTATGTATTGGAAGCACACTTCCCTGAACAAGTGCAAAACTTACCCACTGTGATAAACTGAAAGTAAGTACGCTGAAGTCTCGCCATGTTGTCCTATGTAAAGGGAAAGGTTCCCAGTGCCGGGACCCTCTGCTGTTGCCTTGTTGAGGAAAACCGAGTTATGTTTTGAAGGACAGCAGGTACAAGCCGAAAAGGATGGATTTATCATGAATGATTTGCAATCCCAGAACACAAAGTGATCCCACATTCTTAATGAGTTTGTGCATTAGTATTCTAGTTTTTGCTCTGGGCAGCCTTCTACATTACATGATTAGAAATCGTGCCTGTATCTCAAGACGGGGGTTGCAGCTTATGCTGGGGATATGCAAGCACGTCTGAAAGTTATTAGTGTTGACAATAATGCATGTTGACATGTAGAAGAAGACAAAGTCTTCTCTTTGATGATATAGTGAGGAATTATAATTAGAAGTTATGAGCAATACATCAAATCCACTCTGTTTTTCAGTGGATGTAATTTATTCATTAGTGGGAAAGTGACTCTCAAATTGAGGTTTGGTGCTTAGGCCGATGCTGCTGGGAAGCTGCTGCAGAGGTTAGGGGAATGGTCAATAGCATCGCTTGTTTTAAGATTCGGAGGCTTGTGCATCTGACGAACATTTTGTGGTGTAGTTCATTTAGAATATGTCCCATTTTCATCAGAAGCATCATTTATCCATGCAAGTCAGAATTAAAATCTGAATCACATCTATTATCATGGACATATGTCATGAAATGTGTTGTTTTGTGGCCGCAGTGATTTTTTTTTGAAGCCTCGTACAGCACAGCTGCTGCAAAACAGCACATTTCATGGCATGTGCTCATGATAATAATACTGATTCTGATTTTATCAGATACAACAGGAAATATAAAAGAAAATAAATAACTAGTGCAAAACGAAAGGAAAATAGTGAGAGAGTACTCATGGGTCCATAATTTAGACAATAAATTGAGGTACATAAGAAACTGTGATCATGGAAATCTCATTACACCATTAAATAACTGGTGTGTAGAGAGCAGATATTGACAGTGGAGACAGCCCCGCTTGTGGGATTAATTTTATGATCAGCTTACCTACTCTACCAACAATCGTTACATTAACATAAAAGAATATGTGAGATCTGTGACTGGCTATGTAGAGGACTGCATTGAAGACATCACCGTTTTTGAGCACATCTCTGCGAGGGCAAATCAGAAGCCATGGCTGACAACAGAGATCTGGGTACGGCCAAGATATTGGGATGCTGCTTTCAGATTGGGGGATAAGACCCTTCAGCTCAGCAGAAGTTGTGCTTCCTCGCGCCATCAGAAAGGCAAAACTGGATTATTCACAGAAAGATTGCAGCCATTTCTGTGTCACCAGGGGCATGAGGCGCCTGGGGCAGAGCATTTGGTTCATCATGAAGGACGAGTCCACCCTGCTTCTCTCCCTGATAGGTCGAATGTCTTTTACATTCGGTTTGATTCATGGAATGAGGTGCTGCCGAGGTAGGCTCCCATTTCCACAGCCCCCGCCCCCCCGCCCCGAGGAGCAGGCATTCTACCCAGCTGCTGCTGATGTGGACCTGGTCACATACTTGGTCAATGCTGACGGATTGTGCAGCCCAGTAAACTGAGGTTCTAACAGACACCTTCAATATCTCTCTGGAACAGTCCACTGTCCCCTCAGGCTTCAAGGTGACCTCCATCATGCCAGTGCCCAAGAAGACGACAGTAGCCTGCCTCAACGACTATCCTTCTCTGGCACTGACCTCAACAATAATGAAATGCTTTGAGTGTCTGGTTATGTATTGCATTAAATCCCATCACCCTGCTACATTGGACTCTTTCCAGTTCACTTAGCGTACATGTCGGTCCCATGATGCCATAGCACCTGAACTCTACTCCGTCTTGTCACATTGGAAAATGGTGCTTCATACACCAGGATGCTGCTTATTGACTCCAGCTCAGCGTTTAATGCGATCACCCCTCAGAAACTGTCCTCACTGGGTCTCTGTAACTGAATCTTGGACTTCTTGACAGAAAGGCCACAGACCGTCCATGTTGGCAGAAACATCTCCAGCTCCATCTTGCCGAGCACTGGCATCCCCCAGGGCTACATGCTCAGCCCACTGCTTTGCTCGCTGCTGATGCATGACTGTACTGCTAGATCCAGTTCAAACCGAATCATCAAGTTCGCTGATGACACAAAAGTGGTTGGCTTCATCAGCAATGATGACCAGTTGGTGGGCAGAGAGGATGTAGAGTAGCTTGCAGAATGGTCTGAGCACAACACCTCGAGTCTCAACATGGACAAGACTGAAGGGATGTTTGTGGACTTTGCAAAGGTGCAGACTGACCACTCCTCACTGCACATACATGGCTCCTCCACGGAGAGAGTTCAGAGCACACATAACAGATAATCTCACCTGGTCTGTCAATACCAGCTCTTTAGTCAAGAAAGTAGAGCAGCATCTCCACTTCCTGAGGACACTAAGGCGAGTTAGCCCCCGCCCCAACACTTCCCCCTGAATTTTAACCCTTTTTATAGGAGCATCATTGAGAGCATCCTGACCAGCTGCTTCACCGCCTGGAAAGGGAATTGAAAGGCATCTGACCGCAAGTACTGACAAAGGATTATGGGAACTGCTGAGAGGATTATCGACGCAAACACGAGGAAATCTGCAAATGCTGGAAATTCAAGCAACACACATCAAAGTTGCTGGTGGACTCAGCAGGCCAGGCAGCATCTCTAGGAAGAGGTACAGTCGACGCTTCGGGCCGAGACCCTTTGTCAGGACTAACTGAAAGAAGAGCGAGTAAGAGATTTGAAAGTGGGAGGGGGAGGTATGGAGCCAAGAGCTGGACAATTGATTGGCAAAAGGGATATGAGAGGGTCATGGGACAGGAGGCCTAGAGAGAAAGAAAAGGGAGATGGGGGGAAATCCCAGAGGATGGGCAAGGGGTATAGTGAGAGGGACAGAGGGAGGAAAAGGAGAGAGAGAAACAGAATGTGTCTATATAAATAAATAACGGATGGGGTACGAGGGGGAGGTGGGGCATTAGCGGAAGTTTGAGAAGTCAATGTTCATGCCATCAGGTTGGAGGCTACCCAGACGGAATATAAGGTGTTGTTCCTCAAACCTGAGTTTGGATCACAGGAGGGATATTCACCAATCTCCCTCCTGGCACTTACCCTTGTAAACAGAACAAGTGCTACACATGCCCTTAGACTTCCTCCCTTACCACCATTCAGGGCCCCAGACAGTCCTTCCAGGTGTGGCAACACTTCACCTGTGAGTTGGCTGGGGTGATATACTGCGTCCGGTGCTGCCGATGTGGCCTTCTATATATTGGCTAGACCCGATGCAGACTGGGAGATCGTTTCGCTGAACACCTACGCTCTGTCCGCCAGAGTAAGCAGGATCTCCCAGTGGCCACACATTTTAATTCCACGTTCCATTCCCATTCTGATATATCTATCCATGGCCTCCTCTACTGTAAAGATGAAGCCACACGCAGGTTGGAGGAACAACACCTTATATTCCGTCTGGGTAGCCTCCAACCTGATGGCATGAACATTGACTTCTCTAACTTCCGCTAATGCCCCACCTCCCCCTCATACTCGATCCGTTATTTATTTATATACACACATTCTGTTTCTCTCTCTCCTCTTTTCCTCCCTCTGTCCCTCTCACTATACCCCTTGCCCATCCTCCGGGCTTCTCCCCCCCCCACTTGTCTTTCTCCCCGGATCTCCTGTCCCATGATCCTCTCATATCCCCTTTGCCAATCACCTGTCCAGCTCTTGGCTCCATCCCTCCCCCTCCTGTCTTCTCCTATCTTTTTGGATCTCCCCCTCTCCGTCCCACTTTCAAATCTCTTACTAGCTCTTCCTTCAGTTAGTCCTGACGAAGGGTCTCGGCCTGAAACGTTGACTGTACCTCCTCCTAGAGATGTTGCCTGGCCTGCTGTGTTCACCAGCAACTTTGATGTGTGTTGAGAGGATTATCGAGGTGTCTCTTCCACCCATCTGTGGTACTTATCAGGAGCGCTGTGTACACAGGGCCCTTAGCGTTGAACAATCTCTTTGATCCCCCACCATCAGGCAGGAAGTTCCGCAGCATTAGAACAAGAATTGTTAGGATAGGAAACAGCTTCTTCACCCCAGACCGTGAAACCACTATACTCTCTGCTACCACGTATGAATCTCATCACGCATGAAGCACCAGCAGCGTTACGCTGTTTGCTTTTTAACTTCTATCATACATGCACCTTATTATCTGTTAACTTATTTGTAGTAATATTACTTTACATGTTATGTGTGCTGCGTTGTGCACTTTGATCCAGAGGAACGGTGTTTCATTTGGCCGTATACAGTACAAGTATACAGTTGAATGACAATGAACTGAATTTGATCTGAAGGCAGGAGGGAGGATGACAATAAGGACAATCATGCCTTTTGGCTAGATATTCCCAAAGTGAAGAGATTTCACAGATTTAATATCAGTCCCTATCATCAATGATGTAAAGCCACTGCGTTTTTTCTGAATGTACTTAGACAAGCAGATTATCTGATCATTCATCTTCTTGCTCTTGCTGAGACCTTGAGAGATTTTCAGTGTGCTGAAGCCCTGGAGCAAGGGGCAGATGTCCCAGATTTGGGCAAAGCCGTGGGGTGTTGGAGCAGACATGATGCTCTGGATTGAGAGATGTAAAAGGGGTTTGGTTTCAATATTTCTTCATTGGGGCGCTGGCCTTCATCAGGGCATTGAATGTAGACATTGGGAGGCTATGTTGCAGTCGTATAGGATGTCAGGGCATTGGTGAAGCCAACTTGCATTACTCTGTGCAGTTTTGGTCACCCTCTTATAGAAAAGATGCCATTGAACTGAAAATAGTTCAGAAAAGATTTCGAAGCATGTGTCCCGGATTTCAGGGACTGAGTTAAAGGGAGGGTTGGATAGGTTAGGACTATTTTCCTTTGAATATAAGAGACTGAGGAATGACTTTATTGAGATGTATGAAGTCGAAGGTCTTAGATAAGTAAATCTGCGCAGTCTTTTTCCTAGTGTTAGGGAATCAATAACTAGAGGACATACAGTAAGTTTAGTGTGAGAAGGGAAAGGTTCAATAGGAAAGGGGCAGCTTTTTCATAGGCAGGGTGGTCTGTATATGGAATGAACTGCCAGAGGAAGTGGTTGAGGCACATGCAATAGCAAGTTTTGAAAGGTATTTGGACAGCTACATAGTTAGGAAAGTTTTTAAAGGATATTGGCCAAATGCGGGCTAATGGGACTAGCTTGGATGGGTGAGTGGGTTGGCATAGACCAGTTGGGCAGAAAGGCTGCTTTGATGCCGTGTGTGACTCAAGACTTTATTCTCTCCCCTCCTCCATATCCTGCGTTTGCCCATCATCAACACTAGATCTCCTCCCTCACTGTTCCCATATGCCCACCCACTAAGCCTGCTCCACCTTCCTTCCCTATCAGATTCCATCACCTGCAGTCCTTTGTGCCTCCACCGATCACCTCCCAGCCCCCCGTCATTATTTCTACTCTGCCTTCCCTCATTTGCCAATCACTCCTCCTCACCTTGCTTCACCCCTTTCCCTTCCCTCTTTGTACTGGCTATCCCTCCTCCACCTTTTAGTTAGGTGAAGATTGTCGACCCAAAGCTTTGACTGTCCATTTCTCTTCACAAATGCTGCCTGACCCCCTACTAGCGAGTTATGTGCTACTCTTGATGAACTGCTCCACATCGATCCAGTCCAGTGAAGAGCATTGCAGGAACCCAGTGTGTAGGGGAACAAACTTAAGGACTATTTCAGTTTGACTTCAACCCAATATATCAAAATGTTTTCAGCCACAGTTTTGATTTATGGTAAATTATTCCCAGCAGGTTATACTTCTGTTATCCCTCCACACCAGGTTTAAGAAAATTAAAATTATATCTTTAGAGTCACTGATGTGAGCAGTGGAAAAACCTCAGGAAGTTCAGCTTTCCATCAACACCACTGGATTAATGCCAACACGTCATTTGTGAATTGCTGAATAGGCTGTCGCTCTTGAGTCAATGCAGATCTGAGAGGGCTGTCATGAGAATTGATGATTTTCACCTGAAGTATTAAACAGCTCCGTTTAGTCATCCAGCCTTGCCGTATCTGGTTGAAGCTCATTGGCCAACAAAGTGTTGATCCCCTGCCTAGTTCAGATGCCCGGTTGCCTCGGCTGCTTGCTTGGACATCCACTGCTGTGAGGAATGCTGGGAGTGAGGTTAAAATGACGGATTTGTTCTCTGCTTGCATGTGAAGTATTTGCAATATTAGTACATCCTAGTGCTTGACAGCTAATGAAGTATTTAAGGAGTTTCGCTGCTGTCGTTATGTAAGAAATGTAGCAGTTGCAATGCCCACAGCAAGGTTTGTGATGCTGGGGGATGAAGTTACCAGGCTTCAGATGAATCTGAATCTGAGTCTATTAATCCAGAAGCCCAGACAAACAATTCTTTAATTATATCTTTTTTATAATAATAACATCAAAATCAGAATCAGGTTTATTATCAGCGGCATGTGTTGTGAAATTTGTTAACAGCAGCAGCAGTTCAATGCAATACATAATATAGCGGGGAGGGAGAGAGAGAAATAATAATAAATAATAATAATAATAATTAATAAATAAATAGATAAATTACAGTATACATATACTGAATAGATTAAAAATCGTGCAAAAAACAGAAATAATATATATTAAAAAAGTGAGATAGTGTCCATGAATGGCAGAGGGGAAGAGGCTGTTCCTGAAACGCTGATGGTGTGCCTTCAGGCTTCTGTACCTCCTACTTGACAGTGAGAAAAAGGCATGACCTGGGTGCTGGGGGTCCTTAATAAAGGATGCTGCCTTTCTGAGAGACCGCTTCCTATAGATGTCCTGGGTACTTTGTAGGCCAGTACCCAAGATGTAACATACATAATGATTTATATAATATAATAATATATTGTAATAATATACATAGGAAATGCTATCAGGACGCATCTTTCTCTACAGAGTAACAAGAGGGACTCAGATGCTGGAAGCTGGAGCAACACACAAAAAGCTGGAGGTCAGACAGCATCTGCGGAGGGAAGTGATAGTCGACCTTTTGGGTTGAGATCTATCCAGATGAAGGGTCTCAACCCAAAACATCATTCTCTATGTTCATTTCACTATCAATTCAATAGATTCTTTTGCAATTAATCAGTTATACTCGTGGCTCCTCCTTAAACAATGCACCCTTGAAGTGTTTGAGGGGTTGTTACTGCAGAACGCAATTCCTCAGTGTACAGTTGTGGCAGGATCCTGCATCAGGAAATGAATAAATAGGGAAAATATTCCTACATTCTTCAATTAGTATGACCTAGCTAAGCACGGATAACCAACCTTTTTCAATTCTGAGTTTAAATATTTCATTGTTTTCTAGTTTTTATGGTTAATTTGTTTGTTGTTCAGGACCAGCTTCTTCCCCTCCACCATCAGAAGGGGCATAATTTTAAGGTGATTGAAGGAAAGTATAGGAGGGATGTTAGAGGTGATTTTTTTTTACATAGGAGTGGTGGGTGCATGGAACGCCCTACCAGGGGTGGTGGTAGAGGCAGATACACATGGATAATAGAAAAATGGAGGGTTATGTAAGAGGGAAGGGTTAGATTGTTCTTAGAGTAGCTTTTTGGCCGGGACAACATTGTGGGCTGAAGGGCTTGTACTGTGCTGTAGTGTTTTATGTTCGATAAATGGGAGGGAACCCATCTGGTAAGGGTGTTGGAGGGTATAGGAACATACAAACTCCTTACAGACAGCGGTGGAATTGAACCCGCTGGCACCGTAATAGTGTTTTGCAAGTCCCTATGCTACCGTGCTGCCTTAAAGGAAAACAAAGACAAGGAAACCAAAGAGCAATTAACAGCCACAGTATAGCAATCTCCATGTGGAAATGTAAGGTTTCACAGCACAGCAATCAGAGGGTGGTATTGGGTCTCACCTAGCCGAAGAATATTCTTTCTTAATGAAATCATTACTCAACAATTCTCAGCAAAAAAACGTTTCATTTTTGCCTTAAACTTATTAAGCTGCATCTTTGATTTATTTCACTGAAGATTCAGAGTGTAAGAGCCTTTTTTTTTACAATTTATTGTGTAGGTCGCAATATCAGGTAAGGGAGGAAAATAAACTTGACGAAGTTAGTCTTGGAATTATAAAAATTCATTTTGCCATTAATTTGGCAATCTAAAACAGATTGGTTTGGGATGAAAATTCTGTTCTGTTGCAGAGGTTTCATTTCCTTTATGCTTATTGAGAAATGAGTGGCAACGCTAACTATTAGAGTGCACTGTGTTTTAAAGGGCATTCATCATAGCTCAACTCTGTGCCAGCTCCCAAGAATGAGGAAAGGTTTATGCATTTTTTTTGTATAAAGATAGATTCTTTAGTGGCTCAGATGTTGTGATGAAGATGCCAACAGGAACTGAGGCTCAAGGAACCGCAGTGACATAAAATAAAAGCAGACGAGTGCTGGAAATGTTCAGCAGGTCATGCAGCTTCTGTGGAGATGGAAGCAGAGTGGTCTAGTGCATGCAAAGGAGGTACGGTCTTGCATAACTTGAGTATATTATTTGGTGGAGTGTCCCTGCACAGTCACTCAATGATTTATGAACATTAAGTCTTTGCGGTAATGCTATTGGCTCTTTGTGGTACATGGCTTTGATTTATGAAGCTGCTGCTTATTGTAATGAATAGCACACCACTCTTATGTATAGAATACCCTGTAATGAATATTCACAGTACATGTTCCTCAGCCTTTTCAATTCCTGAAATTCAGCTCAATAAGTGTCTCCCTTTTGTATATTAGAAACTTTTTAAAATCACAAAATTATCTTCATTTAAAAAAATATATACAATTATAAAAGTAAGTGCATGGTTTCCTTTACATCAAAGTGATATCAGTTCTGTACATTTGTTGTGTGTGTATGCTCTGTATACAGAGCACCATCGTCACCCATGTGGCTCCCTTTGTGTGATACAAAACTTCTAGTGTTTGAGAGATTTTTAGATGGGGTGGGGGATGGCTATACCTTCATTGTCTGGTAGCAGAAGAATCTTAGACTGCACAGAGCCTTCCTTCCCCTCAGAGCCTTGGTCTGTCCCAGGTGTTGCCCCCAGTGCAAAGTGTCTCCAGGTCTGTTAGGAGTGAATAAACTTCCATGGAAACACAGTGGCTGTGAGTACAGAATCCTTGCCTGAGCTGCTCCAGAATGAAGGGACAATCATGATTAAAATAACTAGGCATGGGTGTCCCACCGTTCAGGTATTTCACAATTAACCTTCAACCTGCAAATTCTCTGCAATTTCACGCAGCTTGAGTGCTGAAATTTGACAGTAAGGATTAATAGATAATTGTGTTCCTCTATTTGACCCATATAAGCTGTTAATTTTGAAGAGCTGAAGTGGTGTTGTATCAACCTTCCTCTTCGGACTGCTTCAACATCCCTGGTGTAATTCTTGTGAAGTTTCATGTAAACATTGCTTCCATTTTCAGTTGTCCCTCAGAAGAGCCTCATTGTAAAATGGTTTGGAGCATACCATAAATCCGGGAAGTGGCAGCGGGAGCTTAATTCAGGTAAATAACAAGTGTTACATTTTAGTCCAGAGCAGGACTTACAGAGTGAGTGGTTTGACCCTGGGTAGTGTCGTAGAACTGATAGATGCAGAAGTGCAGTTACATTGTTCCTTGGAACTGTTGACATAGGCACACTTGCCTTCATCAGTTAGATGTTCAAAATATTGATAAGGCTGCATTCGGAGTACTACATTAATTTCTGATCATCCTGATGCAGGAAAGATGACATTACACCAGAAATATTTGTGGAGATGTTCCCGGGACTGGAGGGTTGAGTTAGAAGATGGAGAGGCTGGGAACATAGGAGGCTGAGCTGAAGGTCATAACATTGTGATGAGCATAGATCAAGTGAACTATGATAGATTTTCTCCAGTAATGGAGAGTCTAAAACTGCAGGGAATAGGATTAAAGTGACAGGGAAAAAACTTAAAAGAGACCTGAGGGCCAAGTTCTTCATGTAGAAATTAGTAGATTGAACTTTCTTTTTTTGCAAACTGTGATCATATTATGATCACTCTTCCCCAAAGGCCCCTTATTGATAATATTAATAATTATCCATTTCTCATTGCAAAATACTAGTATAAAACACTACTCCAATCGGTTCCCCAACATACCGATCTACTGAACAGCATGTTTAAGTACATAGTGAAAACCAAAAGGAAACCTGCAGATGATGCAAGTCTGAAATATAAAAAACACATAAAATACTGGAAACACTCAGCAGGTCAGGCAGCATCTGTAGAAAGAGAAACAGAGTTGTCATTTCAGATTAAAAACTCTTTGCAGAACGCTATCTCTGTTTCCCCTTCTACTGACATGACCTGAAGTGTTTCCAGCATTTTCTATGATTATAGTAAAGGAACGAGTAAGAATGGGAGACAGAGAGGTGGAAACAGAAAGGAAACTGAAGAGAATGTGGCTCAGACATCTGGCTGTCATTGGTGGGCCAAAACACATTGGGGGTGGGTTGGAGGTGGAGAGCGGACAAGTACAGAGGCGTCTGGTGAAGACGTAGCAAGTGGCAGAGCTGGAGAAGGACGAGGTTAGGAAGGACTTGAATGGGGAATTTCATCTTGGCTTATATCATATTGCTCTTTTGTATGTGGGCATGTTACTGAGGTGATGTTATTGAGCTTATAATGTCATGAGGAACATCAATAGACATAGACCATTATGACCATTAATGGTGAAGGGAATAGGTTTAAAGTTAGAGGGGATGGACTTACAGGTGCCTTAAGGGGAAACTTCTTCATGCAGAAGGTGATAGTATGAGATTGAACTGAATCATCAGTGGAAAAGGTGAGCAATTTCAAGTTCTGGGTGTCAACATCTCCAAAGATCTATCCTGGATCCAACATATTGATGCAATTACGAAGAGAGCATGACAGCAACTGTATTTCACCTGGAGTTTGAGGAGACTCGGTATGTCACCAAGGACTTTCATAAATTGCTGCAGCTGTGCATCTTCTGTAGAAGAGCAGGGGTAGGAGAGCATTCTAACTGGTTGGATGGGTGACTACACAGGACCAGAAAAAGACGCAGAAAGCTGCAAACTCAGCCAGCTCCTTCAGGGGCACTAACCTCCCCAGCATCGAGGACATCTTCAAAAGGAAATGCCTCAAAAAGGCGGCCGGCATTCATCATTAAGGACCCCCATCACCCAGGATGTGCCTCTTCTTATTGCTACCATCGATGAGGAGGTACAGGAGACCGAAGGCACACACTCAATTTTTCAGGAACAGTTTATTCCCCTCTGCCGTCAGGTTCCTGAATGGACAATGAACCCATGTTCACTCCCTCACTATTTGCTCTGCTTATTTAACTTTTTAGAAGTATATTTGTTATTGTAATTTATAGTTCTTTTTTATAATTATGTATTGCAAAGTTCTGCTGCTGCAAAACAACAAATTTCACAACATATTTCACAACATATGCCAATGATATTAAACCTGATTCTGATTCTTCTGCAAAACTCTCATACTATTTTGACCATCCTTGCTAAAAAGCTCCTTACTGAAGGGGACTGTTGTAGGAGGAACTTGAATGGGATGATAAGCACAATAAAATGCTGTTGGTGAAATTTCAGTCTGTTTCATATCGTACTGCTCTTTCACGTGTGGGCACCCACATCCTGGATCCACAAGGTAATCTTTTGCTCCGATTCATAGTACAAATTCGGATTAAAGAGGCGACTACCGTGGAAGATAACAGGCATAAGCTCGGGCACCACTTTCATCCTATTTATGAGATTGGTACTGACAATTCAAGTCATGAAGAACTGCGCAGAATAAAAGTATGTTTCAATCAACTGACAGAAGCAACACATTTGTTAACATAATAGCATTCAGATATTAGATTGGATGTGTGGCTCAAAAAAATTGTTCTCTCCAAGGCTTCAAATTGGTGAAAATTAGGTGCTAACTCACACAATTTGTAAATGAATATTAAACACTCCGAGGTAGAATAGGTTTGTCGGATGTGGATGAAGCAAGTGCCTTTTGAATTTTCAAAGCTCGCTATCATCTTGCACACCATCTGCATTCATGTCAGTGTCACTATTGCTGAGGGACTGCTTTACTCTGTAGGTGTTTCTGATTTTACTCACTGTGAGCAATGTCTAGAAGGGCTGCAGCCTCCATGAGAAGGTAAGTAGAAGCAGGTGAAGGCCATTTGGCCCTCCATATCTGCCCTGTTATTCAGAAGATCATAAGTGATCTTTTGCTGCAGTAGCACTTTCCCAATCTAACCCCATAATATTCCTAAATCCCTTAATATCCAAAACTAGGTCTCTGCTTTGTATCTACTCAGGCACTGAGCCTCCACACCTCTCTTGAGCAGAGAATTCCAAAGGTTCACCTCCCTTCAGTATAACAGTTCCGTACGTATGTGATGGGCTGAAGGGCCTGTTTCGGTTCTGTAGCTATGAGTCTTTGACTCAGTAACTCCTCATTTCTCTTCTAAATAGTTGACCTGTTTGACACTGTGATCCCTGGTTTAGCCTTTTTGATGTCAAGTACTGTGAGCATTTTGTATATATATTTCAATGAGGTACATATTTATTTTGATATCTGTAAATCCTCAAAGCTGCCAATAAAAGATTTATGAAGTTGGCCCGCACACCCCAAAGCACATAATCTACGTGCCTTGATTTCAGCTCCATAAATCCCTCCACTGTTGATAATAAGAATTTACTTGAAGGTACCTTGAACTTGAAGGACAGGGCTGTGTGTGCCACAGGGAGTAGCAATATGGGGGGTGTGGCTGCTTCGCTGTAAACTGCTCTTTGTGTATTTTGAGGTAGTTGTTGACAAGATTGGTTGTACTCAAACCAATGTGGACAAACTAGTTCCCAAGCACGGCAAGACATCACTGTTTATTCTTGGCTTTTGATTACTGAGCCAAGATATTTTAAAGATAACATTGTTGTTCATAGCAAAGCTCTCCAGGCAGTCTGCACCAAAGGATTCTCAGCTTCATTGGAATCTTTTACAGGCAATTTGAATGCATAACACGTCTTGCCAGTTTCTAGTGGATTTCACCAACTGCAGGGCTCCTTGTACCTGGACAGAATTCTGTCTGACTTTTTCCGTAGAGCTTTGTGGAAAACCTTCAAGCATTGAAAGCCATGGATAGTCAATTAGATGTTGGATTCAAATGTCAACGTATTAGAAAAACATAACAAAGCAGAAGCGCCTTGAACTTATTCAAGGTGAGCCAATTATTGGGGGTTTATTTCTGAAATGCAGACTTATGATTTATGGAAAATACAGTACATTCTTGCAAAAGCATCTTGTACTGTGTACAACGAGGACAAAGTTAGTGAAATGGACCAATCGTGTTTTAATGGTTATGTTTAAGAAAAGCAAGTTTTAAATGTTTATTTATTTGGAGATGCAGCATGCTAACAGGCCACTCTTGCCCAATGAGCACCCATGTGATAAATTAACCCACTTTGGAGTGTGTGAGGAAATGGAAGCGTTCTGAGGTCACAGGAAGAACGCACAAACTCCTGACAGACAGCAGTGGGATTGAACCTGCGTTGCCGATGCCATGGTAACGTCACGCTAACCACTGCACCACCATGCTGTGCCTACACACAAGCCCTGGCTTAGGAGGCCAGTGCCTTATCCATTGGGACGATGGATTTTAAAAAATTCTTGCAAACAAGAGCCAAAAAGTTTTAAAAAACCGCAGTTCTTACAAACAAGGACAGCTGCTTTAGATGTTGATCTGCACTATGTGATTGGAATTCTGTGAAGAAAATTGTGACTGCTGAGCCCAACGGTATTTGTGAATCCCGTGTCTGTTCTTCACACACACATCTGACCCACTGAGACAGAATCGAGACGCCTATATAGAACTGGGTGTTTAAACAGAATTGTAGAGCAGCACAAGGCACTGGGTGGTTAAGGATAGCTCTGGCCCCTGCATTAGGATGGCTAAGCTCAGAACGGACCCAGTAACTTGGACATGTGGCCTTCAGCGTACCCGTGGCCAGACAAAGCTGCAAAGCTCCACACTCAGGCACACAGCCAGGACCAGAGCCAGCAGATCCCGTGTCCGTGGTTGTGCACACACTGCTCCCTTCATTTCTCCATAATTGTTTTGCTTCCTAATGGGCCCATCTTGGTTACTTGTTGTGAAGTAACACAAGCCATTCTCACAGTGTCTCCAGTGGTTGATTGGCACAGCAGGTAAAGTCACTCACTGCCTCACAAAACCAGGGAGCCAGGTGCAATCCCGACCTTGGGTGCTGTCTGTGTGGTGTTTGCATGTCCTCCCTGCAGCACGTGCTTTTCCCCTGCGCATTCTGGTCTCTTCCCACATCCCGGAGGCATGCTGGTAAGTTAAATAGCTGCTCTAAATTGTCCTAGAGCGGAGATGAACGGCAAAAGAAACAGAGAAGAAACGAAGGCCTCTGAGACAGGAAGAAATTTCAGGGTACAGGGAGATAAGGTGAGGACAAACAGGACTGATGGGATTGTGCTGCTGGGAGCTAGCCTCAGCTTGATGGGCTGAATGGCCTCCTTCTCTGCTGTAGTAAGTAATTAAGATACCTGTTGAAAGCTTTGATTATTTTAACCAGCTCTATCAAATCACCCCCCAGCATTACTCTCCTGTCATAGGCAACAGCAGTGTTTATAGTTTTCTTCGCTGCTCAAGATTTCCCCTCGTGAATCATTTTCACCTCCATCAGTGTGTTTGTATCCTTTGGGTGGCATTACTCACTGATATAGTGTAATCCTCATTGGGCCAGAAGGGCCTGTTACTGTGTTGTATCTCTTAAAAAAAACCCGATAAACAAAACAAGTTCAATAAGACCTTCCACCTTCTCAATTCTGTCCCTCCATAGATGACTGAAGTCAAGTTCATTAACATGTGCTCAAGTACGGCAAGGTACAAGTGCAACGATAAACCAGCATCACAGGCAGAACGTAAGCTCTTCTGTGCATAAATTATTCAAGGCAGTGGATAAACAAGATTGTGTAAATCAAGGCATTGGAGCAAAAGCAAACACAATCGAAGACTAACACAAAATATTTCTGCAATGCACACAAAATGCTGGAGGAACTCAGAAATTCCATGGTGGTGCAAGAGCTGATTTGTAGTTTTCCATTGTTGAACTTGAACCCAGAACTCGGTTTAATTTGTGACCTAATTGACCTGTGCCAAAATACTATTAAAAACTGTGAATATGAATGGTTCATGCATGAGCCCCTCTCCAATTGCCTGCCATTCTGGAGTTCTTGCTTTTACCCTTCCTGGCTCTTTCTTGTCGTTTACCAAAAGCAGATACCTATTTCCTGTCTCTACGTGCTGTGTACTCTTTCAAAAATCCTAATTTCTTGTATCTGACATGCTTGTGAATGTATTTTAAAGGAATTAACTAGTTTGCATGCATGTAAAGGTAACTGTCCTAGAGGGATGAAAAGATGTTCTACTTAGATCCTTTGACACAAGTTGAAAATTTACTCAAAGTTGATTTGAAATGAAGAGAATAAAACGATTAGAAATGAACTAAACAGCAGATAATGGAAATTTGAAATGAAAACAGAAAATGCTGGAAATACTCAGCAGGTCAGACAGCATCTGTGGCAAGCAGAACATCTAGAGTATCAGATCCCAGACTTTATGGATAAAATCACTGGCAGGTTTGTTTGCTCTCTCGGTCATAGAGTCTTACAGCACAGAAACAGGCCCTTTTGCCTGTGTTTGGCCCATAACCCTGTAATGGTTTCTTGTCCAAGGAAATATTCTTGTGTACCTGCGTCAAGCAGCTACTGGGGCTGCTCATTCCATTTGCTGACCGCTGTCTGGGTGAGAATGTTGTTCCTCAGCTTCCCATTAGATCTCTCCCATTTCACTTTAAAACTATGCCCTCTAGTTCTTCAGTTCTCCAGCCCTGGGGAGAAAGACTGTTCATTCACCCTGCCTGTGCTTCTCGTGATTTTATCCACCGCCATGACGTCACCACTCGGTCTCCTATGCTCCAATGGGAAAAATGTCCCAACCTGTCCAACCTCCTAACTTAACCCTGAGTCCAGCAGCCTCTTCCTCTCTCCAATTTTAACAGCTTAAAGGCATCTTTCTTAGAGCAGGGTGACCAAAACTGAACACTCTATTCCAAATGCAGCCTCGCCAATTGCAACATAACATCCCAGTTTCTATAATTAATGCCCTGTCTGATGAAGGACAGTGTGCCGAACGCCTTCTCCAGCACCTGTCTACCTGCGATGCCACTTTCAGGGAACTATGTACTTGCACTCCTCGGCCTTTCTGTACTACAACACTCCCCGGGGCCCCACTGTTCACTGTGAAAGGCCAACCCTCACTTGCCTTCTCAAAATGCAACACTTATCTGACTTAAACTCCACTCAAAAGCAGTCAAAAGAGCATTGTGAGGATGCAGCTGGATACATAGATCTGACCTGAGTAACACAAAATTGCCTTTATTTATGTTACCAGTCGCAAGTTCAGAAGGTCCCAAAGCACCTTACAACCATCAAAGTACATTCTGTAGTATAGTTAACAAAAGAATGAGACAAATCAGTTGATTTTGTAAAGAGCCAGGGCTCACGAACAACGACACAATGATGATCAACTTGTCTTTAGCTTTAATAATACTTGTTTTATAATGTCCGAGACAATACTCAGCTTTCAAGGGTCATGATGAAACAAGTTGTCTAAAATTCAGGACTATGTATATTTCGTTGGGCTGTTGGCACCTTCAATAAACTCAGCTCCTCTTTTCAACATTACTCTTCGCCATTGGAACATGTAAATGAAAATAAGTTCTTTTAAGCCAATTTGCAAGCTGCCTTCCTGACCGGGGGGGGGGGGGGAAGCGGGGGATCATAAGTGGGTGACCTATTCTTATCCACTGAATGGTCAAAAGCAAGGACAAGAGATTATGCATGAATGAGTCTGCCAAAGAAAGGAAGGCTTGCTTTATTATAACGTCTTTTTCATCCTCGGGATGTGCCAAAGCTCTTTATGGGCAATCATGTATTTTGGGAGGGTTGCTACTGTTTTAATGTAGGAAGTTATGCAAATGAGCCCTAGAGCCATTCATGGTTTGAAATGACGGTGCCTCTAATTGACAGCTACTAAGAAATCGAGCTGGCAAAAGCAGCAGTCATCCTAGTTTTGTACCGGGGACGTTTATGAAAGAGGCCTTTCAAGGAGTTTCTTGTCGTCATTTTCCATTTATCCCTGTGGATTGTCATATGATGCAGCTCATACAGTCACCATCAACCGAACTTTAAACTTGTGATTAAGTGTGCTTGCTTGGTGGAGAAGTGTCCACCTTGTTTCTCTTCCTGACGTAACCCAGCTCTCAGGGAGTACCTGAAATGCAGGTGTGTTGGCAGAATCGGGGCTGCGCGTGGGATGCCAGTCGGTGGCATGGCTAATGGGTGCAGCAGACCCTGTTTCTGAGGGCCCTGGGCAAGAGAGTGATGGTCTGTGCCTCTGCAGTGTCAGGAGCTCAGTGTTAGTAGCAGGAATGTCTCATCCACTCCCCAACCCTTATCACAGTGATGTAAAGCCCTTACACTGATAGCACAATGGCGGACTACAAATTTTACTGAATTGAACTTGTCTGCTTACTTAAGCACAGGGTAGCCCTCCTACCTAGCAACTGTCAGGACATAAAGTTGAATACATTACATTGAATTTTTCCGTTTCACAATCATAAGCACTGACATAAGTCATAAAATGTGTTGCTTTACGGCAGCAGTGCTGTGCAGTACATAAAATATGCCAAAAATTGTAATAAGAACTATATAGAACTATTAAGTAAATAGTGCAAATAGAGAGCAAAAACAGTGAGGTAGTCTTCATGGGTTCATTGTCCGTTCCGAAATCTGATGGTAGAGGGGAAGAAGCTGTACCTAAGAGTATGTGTCTTCAGGCTCTTGTACCTTCTCCTTGATGGTAGTAGTGAGAATAGGTCATGTCCTGGGTGATGGGGGTCCTTAATGATGGATGCCACCTTTTTGAGGCATTTCCTCTGGAAGATGTCCTCAATGCTGGGGAGGCTGGTACCCCTGATGGAGCTGGCTGAGTT
The DNA here is from genome assembly GCF_963921235.1 of Mobula hypostoma. Taxonomy (NCBI): domain Eukaryota; kingdom Metazoa; phylum Chordata; class Chondrichthyes; order Myliobatiformes; family Myliobatidae; genus Mobula; species Mobula hypostoma. The sequence continues at coordinate 119,878,332 of NC_086102.1, read as the reverse complement.
TACAATGCTCCGCAGCCTTTTTCAATCCTGTGCGCTGGCCCCTCCATACCAGGCAGCGATGCAGCCAGTTAGAATGCGCTCTGTGGTACATCTGTAGAAATTTCCTAGAGTCTTAAGTGACATACCAAATCTCTTCAAACCCCTAATGAAGTCTAGCCACCTGCCTGCCTCCTTTGTAATTGCATCAATGTGTTGGGCCCAAATCAGATCTTCTGAGATGTTGACACCCAAGTACTTGAAGTTGCTCACCTTCTTCACTGTTGATTGATCCCTCAATGAGGTCTGCTGTGTGTATTTTCAACTTTCAGGTATCTGCTTCCTCTTCTGTACCTCTCCCTTCCTCCTGTTCTTCCTGCACCCAAACCAGCACCCCGTCACCCCGTTTCTTCCCCTTCCTTCACCCATTCCATCCTCCATTACCCATACAGTCCTCCACTGGGTCCTCTTCCACTGCCGTTCCCATCTGCCCACCCTTATTTGGTTACTATACCCCACCTTCCGTTCCTGTCAGGTACCATCATCTTTAGCCCTTTGTCCTCTTCACCTCTCACCCCATAGCCTCTGTCTCTATTTACACTCCTCTCTCTTCTACCTGCCTATAACTTCTCCTTACCGGTATCTACCTATCCCTTCCCAGCTGCTCATACTGCTCTCTCCCCTCTTTGTTTTAGTCCAGATGAAAGGTTGACTTTCCATTCCCTCCGCAGATGCTGCCAGACCCACTGAGTTTCTCCAACAGTTTGTTTATTGCTTCAGATACCAGCATCTGCAGTCTCTTGTGTCTGCATGAAATAGCTGGTAGGTTCTCTTCAGGGCAAAGGCTATATTGGTTAGTCAGTTCTTCAGAGTTTCCACAACTGACTGTTCTCTTATAGAACAGAATTACCAATGTCTCTTATAGGATTGAATTACCAAGGAGGCCATATTTTATTGCTGCTCCCTTGAAAAGTAGTAATCAGGAGGAAGTCTCCTTGCTCACGTTTAACCTGGTATCCCTGGACTTCTTAGGCTTTGGGCTTAATGTTGAGAACTCCCAGGACTGATGACCCTGTGTCACTAAACTGCCACTTCCAGAGTCTTAGTCCCACCAGTGGAATGGAACATACCCAGAAAAAAGCAGAGGAGTTCACCGGTTGAAAAGCACTATTCTCTGAATATATCATGTTGTACTGGTGTGTGGAAGATTTCTCCCAATTTAGGCACCGACCCAGATGTCAATGGGTCAGTGCCTAAAGGACTTTGCAAGACGAATTGCGCAGTGTTTACCTTTGCCAGGTCTGAGTCCTGTATTCAAATCAAATCATGTCACATGCACAGGTACGGTGAAATACTTGCTTGCAGTAGCACACAGGCACATAGAATATAAATTATACAAGAGAGTGAAGACACAAAACAAGGCATTCGAGCTAAAAAAGAAAGTAACTCGTCACAGCGCTTGATAATACACTGTACTGTTCTGTTGCTGACGTTGAGTTGCCGTTGTGCAGATTGATTCAAGTATGTGATGGTTGTACCAAAGTAGCTGTTCTTGAACCTTGTGGTGTGGGACTTCTTTATGTCAATATGATGTATTCGGTTAGCTCAAATGTACAAGCAATCACCTAATTATTACGTTATTAATAGAAAGGATAGTTCACTAACTAGTTGACAACCTTAAAAACAAGAGTTTCTGCAGATGCTGGAAATCCAGAGGAACACGCACAAAATGCTGGAGGAACTCAGCAGGTCAGGCAGCATCTATGGAAATGAATGAACAGCCGATGTTTCAGGCAGAAACCCTTCTTCAGGACTGGAAAGGAAGGGGGATGATAGCAGAATAAAAGGTGGGGGGGAATAGCTAGTCCTCCACCATTTTGTTCTGGCCTCTTTCTCCTTCCTTTCCAGCCCTGAAGAAGGGTCTCGACCTGAAACGTCGAACGTGTGTTGACAATCTATTTGCTGCCTTACATCTCCAGCAACCTGGGTTCAGGTCCACCCTCCAGTGCAGTCTGTGTTGAGTTTCCATGTTCTCCCTGTGACTGCATGAGGTTCCCTTGGGTGCTTCAGTTTCACCCCAGATCCCAGTGATAAGCATTGGTAGATTAATTGGTTACTGTAGATTATCCCAGTGAGTTGGTGAGTGATAGCATCTTGGGAGAGATGATAGAAAAGTACTGAGACATAGTTAACAGTGAAATTGGTGTGGAAAGGTATAGTACTGGTTTATTATCATATATACTGAGATACAGGGATAAACTTTGCATACCATCCATAAAGATCATACTGCACATAATTACGAGTTAGTAACAAGAAAACAGGGTGAACTGTATCGTGTTGTAGCCACGGAGAAAGTGCAGTGCATGCAAACAAACTCGTACAAGAGCCACAATGAGGTAGGCTGGGAGATCAGGAACTTATCTGTACTGTACGAGAGAGCAAGTGACACTTGAAGCTGTTTAATTGCTCTGTATGTCAACATGACATGATGGCTCAAATAGTCTCCTTCTATGTCATAAGGAAACTGACAGACAATGTGGCTTGCTGATATAGACTGCCCCAACTGATAACTACACATCAATCCCTACCATTATTTGTATAGTACATGGCGGTCTGAAGATCAGACCAAAAGGATTGTCTCCAGAAGTTTGGTTATACTCATGACAAATACATTTATTTTGATAATCCCATATTCTGGCATCCCCGTGAAATACCACTTATCACAAATTTCTTGAATTTCCAGTAATGCCCCCACTCCCCCTTCTCCTTCACCATTTCCCATCCCCTTTCTGCTCTGTCACCTTATCTCCTTGCTGGCTCATCGCCTCCCTCTGGAGCTCCATGGCCTTCTGTCTCTTTTACCAATTTACTTCCCAGCTCTTTACTTCATCCCTCCCCCTTCAGGTTTCACCTCCCACCCTGGGTTTCTCTGTCCCTTCCCCGCACCTTTTAAAACTACCCCTCAGCTTTTTTCCTCCACCCCTGCCGAAGAGTTTCTGCCCACACATCATCTGTACTGTTTTCCTAGATGCTGCCTGGCCTGCTGAGTTCCTTCAGCATTTTGTGTGTGTTAACACAAATGTGACCCGTCAGTTCTTTGAGCCACACACTCTTCCATTTTATTCCTGAGCGGGTTGCAATCTTTTCTAATCTCGGCCTTCTCCAGCCTGCAGGAAGTTGTTTTGATCAGAAGCGGGACAAACTATTTGTTTAAGATAATCTATAAATGCATCAGTTAGCAGCACCCGCAAAGCTCTGTTTCTGAAATGAAAGTTCTCAGAGCGCCGTCCATGAGCGGACTGGAAGACTGATCCAGCTCCCGAATCAGAGAGGAGCATTCAGCATCCGCAAGAGCAAACCATCGATTTTTTCCAGTTCAGGTGCCAGATATCTTAGAAGTTGGTTTGAGCACCTGTACTTCTTAAGCAGGTGCCAGAAGCATCACCCTTGTGGGTGGGAGCTATAGCACCGTGGTGAAACTAGTGAGAATCAGAGGCTTAGACTAATGAACCAGAGATAAAAGTGCGAGGTCCCCCAGTGGCAGATGAAGAATTTAAATTCAGTTAATTAAATAAATCTGGAGCTTAAAAAATGGCTAGGATCTTTCAGGACGACCGTTAAACCACTGGAGTGTTGGAAAAACACATCTGATGTCCTTTAGAGAAGAAAATCTTTCACTCTGCGTGGTGTGGTCTGTGTATGACCGCAAAGCCAGTGCCATAACTACCCTCTGAAATGGCCTAGCAAGCCACTCGGTTGAATCAAACTGCTGCATCGAAAGATAATCAGAATAATAACAGATGGATCAGCCAGCACCGACTTAAGCATTGGATTCAGAAAGACAAGGATACCCAGACAGATGACCTTGCAGAGCCCTCCTTGCAAACATAGCAGGACTTGGTACAAATCTGGTGAAAACTGTCACATAGTTGACCCATAGTCCTGCTCACAGAGTTATATAGTTTTGCAGAGACAGAACACAGAAACAGGTACTTTAGCCCATTATGTGCCTAGCATCAAGCACCTGTTATTTCCCCTCCCTCACAGGAGGCTGGTTTTCATGATGAACTGGACTGTGTTCCCAACTCTCTGCAGTGTGAGCTGTCACGCTAATGAAGCCCCAACCCAGGACAACCGTTGGGTTAAACCATACTACAAGCAAGGGGTCAATCTGTTGTTCAATAGGTATGTTTAATGTCAGAGAAATGTATGCAATATACATCTGGAAATTCTGACTGTATTCACTGGCAGAAGGTGGTGGGCAGGAGGAGGACTTTTCTAGGACTTCCCAACGAAAACAAAGGTAAATTCTAGCATATGAGACTACTGAAGTTTTACCAATCTTTGCAATCTTTAAAATGGGGACACTTCTTTTTCCCTTATTAAGGAGCGAGAGAGCCTGTGGTATGTCAAATTACCGGGTGAACGAGTAGTCTTTGGTGTACTGCAAGTCTGTGTCTTTATTGATGCTTTGCTGCACGCTGGAGTGTTCAGTGGGGGGCTTTTTGCTGGTGGAGGAGGAGGGGGTCATTGCTTTGCTGCTGCTTATGCGTGGGAGGGGGGAGTTGAGGGGGAGCTTTGGGGTTCTAATATTTAACTGTCATTCATTCTTTGGGGCACTCCTCTGTTTCCGTGGATGTTTGCGAAGAAAAAGAATTTCAGAATGTATATTGTATACATTTCTCTGACATTAAATGTACCTATTGAAACCTGCTGATTTGCATCTTGTCCCCACCTTTCCAGCCTGGCGTTGTAAGCTCCAGAATTATTGTGTCTCTGTGTATGGATTCAGTCAGATTCTAGTAGGATTAGTGTAATTAGGTGCTTGATGGTCATCACAGATTTGATGGGCCAAAGGGCTGGTTTCCATGTTGTATCCCTCTATGACTCCATGACTGTCTCAAAAGTAGTGAACGAGCATCATACCAACATGGAAGGTAGACCTGGATAAATTAATGACATCTACTAACCTGGCGTTATTGAGCATTGGGTGTCAACTGTCATAAAGCCAGAGAGAGATTCAGGGCAGAAACAGGCCCTTCAGCCCGTTGAGTTTATGCCAACCGTCAGCCACCCGATTTTACTGATTCCCTTTTTTATTAACTCCACATTCTCATTGATCTTCCCTCCCCCCGCCCCTCCTACCCAGATTGTACCACTCACAGTCTCATTGAGGACAATTGGCAGTAGTCAATGAATCTACCAACCTGCACATTTTTGGGATGTGGGACAAAACCAGAGAACTCCAAAGAAAGCCATGCAATCACAGGGAGAATGTTCAGACTCCGCATGGACACCAACAGAGGTCAGGATTGAACCCTAGTCTTTGGTGCTGTGAGACAGTTCAGTTGTTTCTTTAGTACCAATCACTATGGCATTCACATTATAAGTGGGCCCACACTAAAGAACTAAGGCTTTAGGGCCGGTCTGGTGCAAATTTATCAGAATATCCTATGTGAGATATTGGAAGTGTAATGAAAGCTTACAAAATTTGCACGTTTTTTGTTAAAATAAGATAGAGACAGGTATAAGTAGAAGTATTTCTGCTAATGGTCAACCGCTGGAGGTTAACGACCATCAATAGAAGATCAGGTATCAGGAAGGAAGTGTATCTGGTGGTTAGTTGTTTCTACATTTATTGCCCATATCTGGTAACTCTGGTGGTCATGTTTGTATGTTAGAACATGAAAGAAGAGCTGTGAGGGACATATTGCCTTTCACAATGTTAAAAGCCTATAATGTAAGCAACTCTAAAAGAACTGTCACAGTGTGGAGGAGGAGTGCGTGGTTATAGTTTCCAAGCAAAAACAAAGTTTTCTTTCATTTAGAAGTGCCATCAAACAATCAATGTGCAAATGACAACAAATTATGCAAGTACAAAAGAGAAATAAAAAATAACAATAATAAATAAATGAGCAATAAATATCGAGAACATGAGATGAAGAGTCCTTGAAAATGAGTCCACAGGTTGTGGGAACAGTTCGGTGATAGGCCAAGTGAAGTTGAATGAAGGTGTTCCAACTGATTCACAAACCTAATGGTTGAGGGGTAATAACTGTTCCTGAATCTGGTGTTGTGGGTCCTGAGGCTCATGTAACTCCTTCCTAATGGCAGTAGTATGAAGAGCATATTAGTTAGCCTCCTTCCACTACCCCTCATCAATTACATTAGTACTGCTCTAGAAAAATTTTGAACCACTTTTTATAATGCATGCTGGTATTGTTGTATATATGTAAATCTTATTCCATGTCTGTATTTTAAACTAACTTATTTTTATATAAATTTTTATTCAGTATAATTTTATGTGAAGTTGTACCAACCCACTTTAGCAAGTTGCTAGTACACGGAAATGTATGTGGCTAATAAAGTTAATTCCTGAAGCGCAGGTGGGGAAGTTATTCAAGTGGAGGATTAGGATGTGGAGTCCATTCGTGTGATTGGTGGAGAAGATAAAGGGGATAAAAAGCAATGGGAGCAACAAGGCTGAAAATGATTAGAACTTGATCATATGAAGAGTGAGCAATAACACGGAGTGATTGGGCCGAATGGCTTTCTGCTGCGATATTACTGCTGCATTGCTAGAGCAGCTTAATCCGAAGGTTTTACACTGTATATTAATTGCTGACGTTGGGGTATTAAAGTGGTACATTCCAGAAAAAAGTATTGTTCATTTTAAGAGACCGATTCTTTCTAATAATGTTAACTACAGAAGGAAAGGCATCACTTTGCACACCAGTTGCAAATTAATACCCTCGAGTGTTAATTAGGGCGATGGAAATAGATGCTTTGAGTGGCATTCCATTGGATCCTTTGAGGGTTGTTCCCTTCAGAATCATTTAGTCCAAATATATCATCTGTGCACAGTATGTGATCTTAATTTTGCTACTGGAAAAAAAAATGGGTGATCAAACAATATGGCAAAAGTCTCATTAGGGAGGGAATGGATTCTGAGCAAATGGCCCGAGTTTTAAACGGGGTAATATATATATATATATATATATGTGTGTGTGTGTGTGTGTGTGTTTGTATTACATATACAGTATATATACTATGTAGTGGATTCTAGTTAATTGGTGTTTTGGTTAATTGGGGCATCCACTTATTTGGGACAATGCTTAAAGAACAAAAACTAATCCAAAAAATAGCCAGCAGCACACATAAAAAATGCTGGTGAACGCAGCAGGCCAGGCAGCATCTCTTACTATCTCTTCTTTCAGTTAGTCCTGACGAAGGGTCTCGGCCCAAACGCCGACTGTACCTCTTCCTAGAGATGCTGTCTGAGCCCCTGCTTTCCTCCAGCATTTTTTATCTGTGTTGCTTGAAATTCCAGCATCTGCAGATTTCCTCGTGTTTGCACCAAAAAATAGCCAGGATTCCTTTTATTTATTTGGAACACTATGCCACTTAATTGGGACAGGAGGCTGTTGCCGAACAGTTTCTAACTCGTAGCAGTTGTGTGAACTCGTGTGGCTGTTAGACACTACACTGTGCTTATAGCGAGCAGTTTATAAATAGCGGTCGTTGCGTGTGTTTGTGTTAAAAGAAAGATTTTTGCTACTGGTAGCTGGCAAGAAATAAGTACCAAGAAAATTTAGAATTGTTTTGTTCACCGCAGTTTCAAACATTAAGGCTTGGAGAGGCCAGAAACAGCTGGGAGTGAAAATAAAACAATTTAACTACTTCAGCAAGTTAGAACTATGAATAATTTGAAGGTATTGACAACCGTCTTGAATGTTACAATGAAAATGAAGATTTGGAGGATGTAATCGCCAAAAGCACTGTATGAAGGCAGTCCATTATCTGCACTATGTATCTGCGATAAACTTTGCTGCTCATTTACAATCAAAAGACCATGGCAGCATGTTGGCTGTCCATCATCTCTGAAGATGACAGTGAAATCTGTACGGGAGAGTTTTTAAATTGGAAAATCCACTGCACTGGGACAGTTCCATTCTTTAGACCTTGGAAGTCCAGGTCCAGTAGTACCCAGTCGCCACAATCTGGGGACTGTCTCGGTTGCAATGAATTCCTATGACTTCGGTGCCTTATCGTGCCTTTTACTCTCCACGGAGCGTTGCAGAACTGCCTTCTTGGTCATTGGATCTCACCGTGGATCTCGTCCACCCAGTCTGCCAGAGCTGACTTCACATGCAAGGACAGGCATGTCTCTATTTCACTGGGGTAGGAGGCCGCCGGCTACCCTCACCTAGTTTAGCTTGGCTATCAAAACGGTGTACCAAGGAGTTGCTGCTGTTGATTGCAAACAGCTGCTAGGAACCAAGGTGAGAACTGAGTGTCCGGTGGGGACTAAAGTTGAGTGAGCTGCCACAGAATGGACATGACGAGCCCCTTCACCAGAAGTTCTACCCCTCACTGAACGGCCCAAACGTGGCAGCATACACTGGATGAATTCCTCCATCGATAACTGAGGAACTAATACACAGTTTTATAATACTGTCATAGTATTTTTAGTGTTCTAATTTGTTCTGTATTTCATTTAAATACGTAATTTGTTACTCAGTTAAATGGTAGTTTGTCTTTTTTATACCTTTTTAACTATTTCCATGAAACTTCAGCTAGTTGGGGCAGCCACTTAATTGGGACAAAATGTACTGGTCCCGATGTGTCCCAATTAACTGGAATCCACTGTATTTATATTTAGAGATAAAGCACGATAACAGTCCCTTTTGGCCAATGAACCCATAGTGCCCAATAACACCCAGGTGACCAATTAAACTACTAACCCACGCATCTTTGGAATATGGGAGTAAACCAGGTTACTTGGAGGAAACTCAAGTGTTCACGGGGAGAATGTACAAACTCCTTACAGACAGTAGCCCTGGAACTCCCAACAGCACTGTGGAACTACCTTCAGTGTGGTAAAGTCTGCAGTGGTTCAACAAGTCTTCTCAAGGGCAATTCGGGACAGGTACTAAATGCTGGCTTTGCCAACAGCAATGATGTCTCCATATTTTAGCAGAATGGAAAGAAATGGAAATGTCATAGGATTGAAAATGGACTGAGATTTCAACTCGTTACTGTCGATATGTTATTCTAACTGTGTGCATCTCTTTGAAAGAGTTATTTAACTAAACCTGTCTAGTTTATTTTCTCAATGGCTCTACACCATTCCTCTAGATGACAAAGCTGTCTTTTATTCCTTCACCGTCTCCCCCCAACCACAGATGCTGCCCAACCCTTAGAGTTCTTCCAGCAGATTGTTCGTTATTTTAGATTCCAGCATCGAAAAGCTCATCATCCCCATAGTTTCCGTTCCTCTAAAATGAGCAACCTCACACAACTGTCCCAACCTCATGCTTGACCAGGATGATGCTCCAGACTGCTCATTGTCTTACCTGGTGCTCCGAAGGAGAACAAGGCCTATTCGTGTATCTCATCCTGCAACGATAGCAACTGTGGATTGCATGGATGTATAGCGTGCCATATATGTTACCCTCATTCCATGAAAGATGTACAGCCTCTGGAGAGGATGCCAAAGAGGTTTACCAGGATGCTACCTAACTTAGAAGGAGAAGTTGGACAGATTTGAGTTGTTTCTCTGGATTGTTACTGGCTGAGGGGAGATCTGATAGAAGTTTATAAGATTATGAAAGACTTAGAAGAGACAGTCCAAGTTGTGAGTTAAGGTGAAAAGGGGAAAGCTTAAAGGGGATGTGCAGGGCAGTTCTGTTTACATAGAAAGTTTTGGGTGCCTGGAACGAGCTACCACAAGTGGTAGTGGAAGCAGTTATGTTGATGCAACGAGTGTGGGGGCGAGGGATATGATCTTGCACAGGCAGAGATATTTAGTTTACTTCGTCATCATGTATGGTGCAGGTACTGTGGGCTGAAGGGTCTGTTTCTGTGCTGTATTGTTCTATGTTTTTATAAACTTATAGATGGTTCTGACGTGAGCCTTTTCTTCTGCGAGTTACCGTTGATCTGAAGCACTTAAGCCAGGCACTTCAGCTGACAATGAAAGTACTTGCAGGTGATTTATTGCCAATCTGCAGCCACGGCTCTGTATACTGTGCCAGCCAAACCTGGGGTTTATTTATGCCCAGATGGTGCATCAGCCTTGGACAGCTGGTTCACACTATGCTTCTGAATCCAAGACTTGACCTGCTTACATTGTCACACCTGACCCAGTTCATCGGTTAACTTGGAGTGCTCGCTCACGTTAATCCCAAAGCGTAGCTAGTCCATCATATACAGAAAAACCTTTCATGATACTCGTTGAAAACTAAATTCAAGAAAAAATAGTCTCCCCAATCATTTTTTCAATGTTTCAGTTTTTTATTAATTTTGATAAATCTGATAACTACTGCGTCTCACTGATTGGTTCTTTAAAAATGTGATGAAACTTCTTTCTAAGTCTTTTCTTGCCCATTGCAACACAGAAGAAGGCTATTCAGCCCATTCAGTCCATGCTAGCTCCTCACTGAGCAATTCCCTTCTCTTCCGTTCTTTCACTCCTAACTTCTCTGTGATCCTGCGCTATTTTCCTTTGGACATGAGTGTCAAGAAGTCATCGGGCAGCTGTACAAAGCTTTAGTTAAGCTGCATCTGGAGCACTGCATGCAGTTCTGGTCACCCCATTACAGGAAGGATATGGGGAGAGTGTTGAAGAGGTTCATCTGTATGCTGCCTGGATCAGGGGAACAAGCAATGCTGAAGGCCGAGGGAGACCTGATTGAAGTTTATAAGAGTATGAGAGGCAAAGATAGGGTAGACAGTCAGAATAATTTTCCTGGGGTGAAAATGTCAAATACTAGAGGGCATAGCTGTAAGGTAAGGGGGAAAAGTTGAAAGAGACAGGTTTTGTACACAGAAAGTGGTGGGTGTCTGGAACAGGCTGCTAGGGAGGGGTGGTGGTGTAAGCAGGTACCGCAGTAACATTCAGAAGGCTTAGAAACAGGCAAATGAATACACAGCGAGCGGAGGGATATTGTTATGTACAGGCAGAAGGGATTCGTTCAATTCAACATCGCTTTCAGCACAGACAATGTGAGCCGAAGGGTCTCCCCTGTGATTTACTATTTAACATCGATAATCTCACTTTTGGTGTTTTTGCCACTCACCGACACAATTTATAGTGGCCAACCTACAAGCCAGCACATCGTAGGATTGGAGAAAGGTGGAGAGAAAAGCACGTGATCACAATGAGATTGTGCAAACCTGCACAGGTAGCGTGCAAGGTCAGGGTCGAACTTGGATCTTTGAGGCTGTGAGGCAGCAGCCGCACCTGCTGTGCCCCTATCCCAGACTACAGCTCTTCCCTATGAACCTGCCCTTCGTCCTGGAAAAGCACTTGCCGTAGACTTTGCAGCTCCATTTCCAGAGCTTATGGTTGAGAATTAACTCAATAGTGAGTTAGTTTTCTGCACATCGTATGGGCATCTTGGCAAACATTGCACAGAAAAACTGTCCCAACATTTTCAAAGTGGTGTGAGAAGGCAGTGTGTTCATCTATCAAAAGATGACAACAAGGAGTGAATGCATTAAGGATAGCTTCCATCCCACAGTTACGAGACTATATAACGATTCCCTATGACGATCAGATGGATTCTAAACCTTACGATCTACCTCGTTATGGCCTTGTACCTTATTGTCTGCCTGCACTGCATTTTCTCTCTAGCTGTAACATGTTATTCAGCATTTTTGTTGTGCTTTTTGCCTTGTCGTATCTTGATGATCTGTATGGATGGCGTGCTCTGCCTAAATTAACCGCAAGAAGCTGCAGAGCTCTGGAGACAGGTCAGCAGATCATAGAAATCTGCTCGGCTTCATGAGCTCTCTCTACACCTTGAACTGCTTTGGTAAAAGCAGCCAGTGTAATCAAATACCCCACCCACCTCAGATATTCTCTCTTCACCGCCCTCCCCCGGGCAGAAGCTACAAAAGCTGGAAAACATGTATCACTAGACTCAAGGGCAGCTGCTGTCCCAATAATGTAAGACTATTCCATTATTCCCCGGTATGGTAAGACAAAATTATCTGTTTGGATGACATGCAAAATGCCTTTTTTTTTTGCTGTAACTCGGTACGTGTGACAACTTACCAAAACTCAACATGAATCAACTGTCCTTACAACCAGAGTGCAGGGATAAGGTAGCAAATAAGGCCACCTTGTGCACCGAAAGCTCCCACTAACTGCAATGTGCATACTCTCTCTCAACCTCACAATCTACCTGGTTATGATCTTGCACCTTATTATCTACCTGCCCTCTCCTGCAACTGTAATACTTTATTCTGCACTCTGTTATGGGTTTACCTTGTAGTACTTCAATACACTGTGACAATGAATTGATCTGTGTGAATGGTATGTATACAAGACAGGTTTTTCACTGTATCTCTGTACATGTGACAGTAACAAATCAATGTGACAGTAACAAATCTATCATGTGGCTGTGAAAAGTATGAAATAAATTCAAGTTCCTTTCATCAGTCCCTGCTTAGAAAATGTTTCAAGATGGCAGTAAACCCTCAAAGGAAAGGTGAAACTCTAAAATCAGATCAATAGAGTCTGCTTGGTAAGGTCCCAAATTTAACAAAAAAGCTAAATCGAATGAATAAAGCTGATATCTGATGACAATGTATATTATGTGTAGCAATATGATTGTTGTCCCTTCTATTGAGACAAGCCATTACCCTCCCCCCCACCGCCCCCACCGCTTTCTCATTTGAAAGTGATGTATGCTTCACTCCCAGAAACAAAACAATATTTGTCTGCCCTCTGAAATATATTGTCTGTTTATAGATCTCAGCAAGAGTGTTGAGCTCTAACTGTATATGTAAATGGGAAACCATGTTTTCCCAGCAGAAGCTTATAAAAGGTCATTAAGTATTCAACAGAGACTTGCGCAAGTCTGTGAGAAGATTCCACAGCTTCAACCAGGTTGTTCCTTAGTAATCTGCAAGGAACTTCTGGAGGAACTCAGCGGGTCAGGCAGCAACTGTGGAGGAGAATGAATAGTCAACGTTCCAGTTCTGAATTGGTTCAGATGAAGGGTCTCGACCTGAAAGGTCGACTGTCCACTTTCCCTCATAGATGCAGCCTGGCCCACTGAGTTCCTCCAGCATCTTGTGTATTGCTCCAGATTCCTGGATCTGCTGCCTCTCAAGGAACATCTCTTCTTTTCCTCCAATACTGCCATCACTATCCCAGGAAAAAAAAATTGCATGGCCCATTCTGGCATTGCCCCTTGCAAGCGCATCAGAAAATGCCAGAAGCAGAAGATTCCTAGTCCTGGTCCAGGCCCAGTCCATCACAGGTTCATCACTTCTTTTGATTTAGTCTACTGTATCTTCACGAAGCATTGTTTCAGGAAGACATGTAGCATCTTCACAAATGTCTTCCACCCTGGCTATTCGTCCTTGTCTCTTCTGGGAGAGGATACAGGAGCTTGAAAGCCCACTCGTCCAGGCACAGACAGCTTCCTTCTACCAGACTCCTAAACCATTCACTGTTTCACGTCCCTTTCCTGTGTTGTCACGTTCTCAGACTTCTAATTCTGCCTCTCTGGGTTGTTCTGTTATCACCACTTAAGCATTACTTTCTGCTCTATTTCAGTTTGTTCGACTATCTTAGCACCTATCTGCTGTTTTGTCCTCGTTGTGTTTATTGTTGTATTCATTATTGCCATGTCCACTCTTTACTCTCTGAGTTCATGCAAGCAATGAACTTCTTTGTAGCCTGGTGTATATAGCAATACACAAAAATAATCGGACAAGACAAAATACCACTTCTGGGCTGTTAGTCAGTAAAATGGACAAGTTAATGTTGAATGTTCCTGAGCATTATGTTCATTGTATAGATTATGGTTTTCAGATCTATTCTGAAGGAAGTCAGTGAACTGCAGACCCAGCAATGTGTCCCCTGTGCGCAGCCCTGATGTTCGCATAAATCGTTTGTCGGTCGCCACCTGAGAATTAAACGCAGGCGAATGGTTTACGTTCATAAGTTGCTGAATTGTAAAGGGAAAGAGTCTGTTTGGTTTGTGGTGGTAAAAATGGAAGTAACTGTAAACTCAAATATGAGTGGTATACTAATAAACCATTGACTGGATTAAATCTGATAGGATCTGACTACACTCTCTGTGTGATATTACTTGGCTGTTATTAGGAAGAGGTTCCACTGAAGCAGTAATGATTGAGACTTATCGCAGGGATATCCCCCACTGCTCCTACACTCATTACCTGCACATCAAATACAGAACACCAAAACGAAACCGACACACCTCCAGTCAGATTTTGTTTTGGTTCTCCTGCACCGATCAGTCAAAATGGTTTTGCTCCCTAAGTACATATCAGCCCTTGATCAAGTTGCTGTTGTACAAATCCACTTTCTAATCTGGACCTTCCAGTGGAGTTGGGTGAGGTGATGGAGGAGAGGATTCGACAATGCACTCAAGAGCTGCTTGAAGAGAGGATTCCAGTAAGGTGGCAGCACACTCAGACCCAGCAGCTTCTATGGGGTCAACCAAACCGGTGATTGTCTTTTTTAAACATTTTTTTATGATCGCCAGGCCCTGCTGGACATTATGAACTGAAATTACTGCAGGCCTGCCCCATCGGCGAGTTGCTTGTTGGGGCTGAAGTGGAAGGAGTAAGACTTGGTATGGCCTTGTGACGGAAAGGCGTTGGTCCTCAGAGGAGGTGCGCAGTCTAAGAGCGAGTGATCGCCTTAGTCGCTTTGCTTGTGATCGCAAGACCCTGCTGGACACGGGTGGTGTGGAATGCTGCAGGTCCAGTTCATTGGTGTGTTGGCAGTTGGCTGGGTACCGACATGGCCTCAGGCGTAGTGAGGTCTGGGCCTTAGGCCATGGTGTTGCCTGTTTGCGGCTACGCGGTGGGGGTAATGGAGTCAAGCGTTCCACTGGAGCACCGGAAGCAATGTGGTGTGGCATCCATGCTGGAGTCAGTGCTGCCCCCAGTGTTCGCTCGGTAGAAGACAAGCCTAATTGTGTTCGACTGCAGACTGCTGCAACATTCATGAGGATTCAGAGACTTAGACAGTGTATACTTCTTTGTTTGACTTATTTTACTGCTACCTTATATGTGCCTTGTGCTGTGTGTGACAGTTAGTACTGCGTTTTGCACCTTGGCCCTGGAGTAATGCTGGTTCATTTGGGTATTCATGTATGGTTGAATGACAACTAAACTTGAACTTGCGCTGTCCCTATGGATTCCTGGGAACCTGTGACTCTCATCAGCTCAGAGTGGGGAGAGGTGCACTGGGGCTGGTTCTGCTAACTGTGCGGCACACAGGAACCTGCAAAGGGAAGCACCACCTCACATCTCAGAACCACGCACTGCCACCTCCTGCCCTGTTTGTGAAACTGTTTCTACATTGGCCTCAGCTCCCCCCAGAATCCACAGTAAGTCATCTTCCATCGCGAGGAACCAAAGAAGAAAAGGAAGAACAAGAGGAGGAGGGACGATGTAGGTTCATAGGACATAGGGACAGAATTAGGGCAATCCTGCCCATTGAGTATGCTCCGCCATTCCATCTTGGCTGATTTATTATCCCTTTCATCCCCATTCTCCTGCCTTCTCCCTGTCACCTTTGACATCCCGACAAGTTCATGGGACAGTAAGTGCAGGTTGCCTGCTGTGGTTGGACACGTTCTTGACCCCTCCAGGTTTGATACTTGTTCATGGAAAAGGAACAAAGCTCATGCTATTCTGCAAGCTTTTCTTTTAGATATTCGTCCATGGGATAGGGTCCTCACTGGCGAAGTCACCATTTGCCACTCATCCCTGTTTGTGATCCAGCTGGCTGTGTCTGACAGTCCAGGACCATGTGCTGCTTCGGTGTAGCCACCATAAAGGCTCCATGGATAAAGGCCACAGATTAAGTTTTTCCCTCTGCTGTGCACTGAGGAGCTGAGAATCATGTAGAATCATCTTGGATTTACCGCTCAGCAAATGTATGTAAAGGAAAATTGATGGTCTACAGAAATAATATAAATGGGAGACAGAGCCTATACCAACAATAGCAACATGAATGTACTGTGTTAAGTACGTCAACAGGCTTACTGAGTTAAGTAATATGATTGAAGAGGGTTTCTGTCCTTCCTAATTGCTTTTGAACCCAGTGACTTGCTGGGCCATCTCCAAAATGTAATAATCAAGAAACAGCCACGTCCAAAGAAATTGGGGCAATACAGATTTGTCTCATGATTTTATTCCCCTATGAGCTCTCTCAAGAGATGCTTTCATGTTTACCTGTGAGACTTGCCTTCCATCTTGGGTTTGGTAACAGATGCAGCAGACTGGTGACTCGACTGACCCCTTCCCTTCACTCACTTGTTCAGCAGTCACACTAACTCAAGGCAGAAGACCAAACTGCCCAGTGGATCCCCTTAGAGTTCAGATCCAAGGTTCTCTGCCCCACAGAAAACACACCAACAACCGATCTTCAGCTTGCATCCATGAGATAATATTCTCCTATTGAATCTGCAAAATATTAATGTAATTGTAGGCAGGTTGTGCCTGCTGTGCATTTTTAATCACTCCTGTTTACAATAACCCATCAGGACTAATGCCATGTGCATCTGTATGGCTGCCTCAATCACATAAAATGCTGTGACTAGATGTTCTAACAAATTCTTATTCCTTTTTTTGCCTTGTCTTCTTCCACGGTAATCATTCATCTGAAAAATATCAATGGGCCAGTCTGCCAGGTTAGCTGGGGGCTGCACATTGCATTGATAGTTAGTTTGAAAAAGCCTATTTTTAATTCCTTTTTAGTAAGCCCTTTCTCCCCTTTCTCCAAGTTTTAAATCAGACCCTAAGCCACCATTAACAATTAATTTTCTGCTTCAAATTCTGAATCTGTTCCGGTATACATTGAGATACATTCACTATTTTTTTCAATAAGATTCCTGCAATAATGAAATCTATATGAGTAATCTTGACTCTACATGTTGGTCCTCTGCTTTCTTCCTAAACTTGACAAGTTGTTACATTCCGACGAGAGAATTTGTGAAGAATGCTGTTCGCTTTGTCTCCAGCTCTCTTTGCAAAGGAACCTCCCCTGTCTGGTGGTCTCAGATTCTCTTTCCGATTAATCTCCAAAATCTCGGCCAGCACCTTTCCGTGATAAATGTTACTGTCTTATCAAGGTCAGTCAGAAAAGCCCTTTTGCATATCCCATAAATTTTACCCATGTGCCACTGATATGAGATTAATGTAATGGCATTGAAGCAAGCACTGAGGCTTGTCTTAATTATGCTAAGGTTGCTGGTTCACGTTTCTCTTCATCTGTCTCTTGCTTTAGGGAACACTAAACATTGTGTCATTATATTGTCTATTCCACCATAATGGCAGCCTCATTTACAAAGTCATCAGATGTCTTATGACCTGTGTCATCTAATAAATAAAAAGAAATTTCAAACATGCTGGGGACCGGCGCAATAATTTGACATATTGTCACGACCTTGGTGCCTATTATAAGATGGACCGAGCCACTACATTTCTTCCTCTGGAAGGTTTGGTGATGATCCCACTCCCCTTGTGGCTTGACTCAGGTGCTGACGCTCTTGGCTGGGTGGGTAAGACAATAAGCGCGGTATTGCATGATTATTTTGAACGGCCGCTTTCAGAGGGAACGTGGTTTAAAAGCACAAGATTACTAGTCTGCTGAATAACCTGACCAGGGCTGTAGGGAGCAATTATAGTTGTAAAACAGTGTATCCCTCATATTACCCCATTATTGGTTCTGTCTGCCTCGATATTTCACTCGGTCAGCTCTTTCTTCCTAATATTTTGCTTTCTGCTTGGCTCTGAATGTAATAGCACATATAGTCAGAACAAAGGAGCACTGAACAGGAGACCTCTGGTTCACTAAACAAGGGACAGATGACTAATGATCTAGGTTCTTGCTCGTATTCCCCATGAATATATTGCATACCTAACGCTGCTTCAAGGATATAGTAGGGTCATTCTGATCGTGCATTGTGGCTCTAGTTGTTTACGATAGGTTTATTCCTTTAAGGTTGTTGCCAATAAAGGGACAAGGGTTTTAGCACTCTAAACTTATATGACAGAGTGGGGCAGGGGTTCTATCTGCTGCCTCACAGTTCCAACAGGCCAGGTTTGTTACTCAAGCTTTGTCGGCTTTGGAATTTGCAAAAGTCTCCCTCTAAACAGATGTATTTCCCCCAGTTTTCTCCCACATCCCAAAGACGTGTGGGTTCATAGATTAATTGGCTACTGTAAGTTGTCCTCAGTGTGTAGCGATTGGGGAGTATGGGAGCGATGGTGATGATGGCGAGGAGAGGAAAGATCGGATTGGTGTGGGTGGGAGTCTGATAATTGGTGCAGACGCAATGGTTGATGGGGCATGTTTCTGTGCTGTACAACTGTGACATCCTGAAGAGTTAAATGCAGTTCTCAGTACTGTTAGTGGATGCATGTTTAATGAGGACTAGGACTTCAGGTCCTATTTCCTAAAGTCAGCTAATTTTTTTTGGACTGCTGAAGCTAATACTTCAATGGATGTCAGATTATAATGCATGTATGGCAATTACAATACTGATGTAATGAGAGTGAGTATGCAAGGACTGCCACTGAGAATCCAAACTGATGTCGCAACAAGGAATTTAAGTTAGGGCACTTTTCCAGACTCTGTTTACTGCGTGTACACATACAGATTCAGCTCAAGGATTATGTTTGGGGTGAGAGTATGTCCATGCTCTTCTGTTCCTTTCTTTACGTCGATATATCCCTGTTTTACTGCTAAAACAAAGAATAATGTGATGCATATTTCTGCGAGTTCAGTACATTCTGAAAAATAATTGGTAAGATGCTTTTTACTCAACAGAGTACATATTTTATTTACCAGGTAAGGCAAGCTGTGCCAATTAAACCAACATTTACATGAGGCGTAGAGAGCAGTAAATTTCAAATTACCACAAGGTCATGGGCAAAGAGTTAGTCTCAAGTGACATCGTTAAAACACATTATCTTGTTGTTTGTGGGAGCTTGCTGTGTATAGATCAGCTACTGCACCACAGAAGTGACTTGCATCTGGTAAGATCACATCTGCAATACTGTGTAGAGTTTGATCTCCTCATCAAAAGGGAGGGTATACCTGTTTTAGCGAAGGTTCAACAGATTGGTTCTTGGGTTAGGAGGACTGTCAAATGTAATGCACTCTACCCTTACACTCTCTAGAAATGAGAAGAACAGGATGTGACTTGAATGAAATATAAAAACCCTCTATAAAGTTTGATGTGGGGAGGATATTTTCCCAGCTAGGATCTAGATACAGGGGTGACAGTCTCAAAATGAGGAGTTGGTCATTATTGACTGATATGAGAAGAAATTTCTTTACCGTTTGAGTGATGAATCTTTGGAACCCAAGAGAGCGGTGGAGGTTCTGAGATGGAGATCGAAAGGTATCAGGGTAATGAAGGGATATGGGGTTTGCAGAGGAAGGTGGTGCTGAGGTAAAGGATCAACCAAGATTTTATTGAATGGTACAGCAGGAATGAGGGGCAGAGCGGCCTAATCTTGCTTCTATTTCTTTTGTTTTGCAGTTAGAGTGCTTCATTGGAATCAGTTCGATTAGGATGACGGAATTGGTAAAAGAGGATATATCAACTTTATTGATTAAAAATACATTAATCTTGCAGATCCCTGTGAATGAGTAGGGTTGGGAGGTGGACGTGAGAGGCTAGAGGAGCGAGGGGTGTGGAGTTTCGGATTAGAGAGAGAGGGTGACCTGGCAGGGAGTTTGGGGGTAGGGTGCAAGTCTGTACCTAAGTTTAAGTAAGACATAACTTCCCAACCTTGTTCTGTTTTCAGTGATCCCTTTTGTATCTAGGTGTGTGGGTCCCCAGTCTGGGTCAAATTAACAGTCAGCAATCCTGTTCTCAATAGTAACTATTAAGGTTCCTACCACCCATGACTCTTTATCTCATTATCTCATGTTTATTGCTTTTTTTTATATTTGCATAGTTTGTTGTCTTCTACACTCTGGCTGATTTTTCATTGATCCTGTTCTAGTTACCGTTCTATAGATTTGCTGAGTATGCCCACAGGAAACTGAATCTCAGGATTGAAAATGGTGATATACAAGTCTTTGGATAGTAAAGCAACAGCCACACAATGCTGGAGAAGCTTAGTAGGTCAGGTAGCATCTACGGAAAAAGCTTCTGTCCTGATGAAGGGTCTCGGCCTGAAACACTGACTCTGCTCTTTTCCATAGATGCTGCCTGGCCTGATGAGTTCCTCCAGCATCTTGTGTCTGTTTCTTGGATTTCCAGCATCTGCAGATTTTCTCTTGTTTGTGGCTTTGAACTTTGAAGAGAGTCTTTTTTAACTTCTCAGGTACCAGGCTGACCAACTGTGAGCCAACTCTGTTTCTGTACTGATTATTACCATTCTGACAAGTCTTCAGGAACTCTTAACCATTCCACCAAGAGAGTCTATGTAAAACACAAATCTGGTACAAGGTCACCAAATAGCATCAGGCAAGCCATCAAGCCGTACCAATAAAAGCGGCTGTACACA
Source organism: Mobula hypostoma (assembly GCF_963921235.1). Lineage (NCBI taxonomy): Eukaryota > Metazoa > Chordata > Chondrichthyes > Myliobatiformes > Myliobatidae > Mobula > Mobula hypostoma. Next base: position 119,857,833 of record NC_086102.1, on the reverse strand, counting down.
ACACCCTCATGTTTTGATTTTCACAATGAACAAGGCAGACACCAATTGCTTCTTGGGCAGAACCTCCACTCTCTACAAAGATATGCATTGAGTTAGGTGTTACAGAACTAGATTCTGGCATGGTTACAGAGTCCTGGAAAAACACAAATGTCACTCCACTCTTTAAGAAAGAGAAGGAGGCAAAGTCGAGAAATTATAGACAGGAAATTAAATGCCAGTTAGCATGATGTCAGATGTTGGAATCCATTACTAACAATGGGCTTTTGGGGTACTTGGAGACACATGTTAAAATAGGCCGAAATCATCATGGTTTCCTTAAGGGGAAATCTTGCCTGACAAATCTGCTGGAATTCTTTAAGGAATTAACAGGCAGGATAGACAAAGGAGAGTCAGTTGGATTTAAAGGCTGGGGTTACAGTTGTTTATTTGAATTTTCAGAAAGCCTTTGACAAGGTGCCTCACATGAAGCTGCTAAACAAGATAATGGACCATGGTATTACAGGAAAGATGTAAGTGTGGATAGAAGATTGGCTGACTGGTAGAAGGCAAAAATGGGAATAAAGGGGGCCTTTGCTGGTTGGCTGCCGGTGACTAGTGGTGTTCCATGGGGTCAGTGTTGGATCTGCTATTTTTCACATTATATGCCAATGATGTTGAATGACAAAATGATGGCTTTGTGGCCAAGTTTAAAAGTGATACAAAACTAGGTGGAGGAGCAGATAATGTTGCGGAGAGTCTGCAGAAGGACTTGGACAGATTAGGAGAATGGGCAAATAAATGGTAGAGGGAATACAGTGTTGGGAAGTGTATGGTTATGTCTTTTGGTAAAAGGAATAAGTGTGTAGACTATTTTCTAAATGGAGGATGAATTCAGGAATCAGAGGTGCAAAGGGACTTTGGAGTCCTAGTGCAGGATTCCCTAACACTTATTTTACAAGTTGAGTTAGTAGTAAGGTAAATGCAATGTTAGCATTCATTTCAAGATGATTAGAATACAAAAGCAAGGATGTAATGTTGAGGCTTTATAATGCATTGGTCAGAAGGCATTTGAAGTATTGTGAGCAGTTTTGGGCCCTTTATCAAGGAAAGTCCATGCTAGCATTGGAGAAGGTCCAGAGGATGTTCATGAGAATAAGCCTGGGAATGAAAGGGTTAATGTATGGAGACTGTTTGATACCTCTGAACCTGTACATTCTGGAGTTACAAAGATTGAGGGGGGATCTCATTGAAACCTAGTGAATATTGAAAGGCCAAGGTGGAGTGGATGTGGAGAGGATGTTTCCAGTACTGGGGGAGTCTAAGACCAGAGGACACAGAGGGCCCCTTTAGAAGAGAGATGCAGGGGTATTTCTTTAGCTAGAGGGTGGTAAATCCATTGGATTAATTGCCAGAAATGGCTGTGGAGGCCAAGTCATTTGGGTGTATTTAAAGCAGAGGTTAATAAGCACTTGATTAGTAAGGGTGTCAAAGGTTATGGGGAGAAGGCAGGGGAATGGGGCTAAATTAGCCATGATCGAATGGTGGAGCAGACTCGATGGGCTAAATGGTCTAATTCTGCTCTTGTGTCTTATTTCCACTGACTATCCAGGATGGCAGGAGCATTAAAAACAAGAGTGCATAGCTTTAGTGTGGGAGGTAGGAGTTTTGAAGAGGATCTGAGGTGCTGGTTGATAACTGGAATTCGCTGACCGATCAGATGGAGGAATTAGATCCAGTGGCTGTGCTTACTAGGTACTTAGATAGACCTTTAAGCTGGTAAGGAAGGATGTGTTCCCAACGTGGGCAAATGGGAGGAGTGGAGATGGATAAAGTGGTTGCCATGGATATGTAGGCAGAAGGGCCTGTTGCAGGGTTGCATAACTTCACGACTCTTTGATTTTATCACATAGCCGACATTTGATTAGCTTATACTGGACAAGTACTTGGGATGCTAAATCTGGAATTTATAATCTGCAAGGTCAAATAAATCAGCGCACCACTTTTGTGATTGTACATTTAAATATCCACAAGGAGATTTGAACATCACACTGGTACAAGTCACGGGCTTCAACTGTTTTCTGTTGCTCTATGGCTGCAAGTGAGGTGTCGGGGATCTGAAACGTTGGTGATTTGGCAACATTTGGTCTAAAGAAGTAAGGAATAGATCAAGTAGCTACCTACCAGTGTTTGGCAATGGGAAACTTGTTGGAAAACATTCTAAGGGTCAGCATAATCAGTACTTTAAGGATAGTCAATTTGTATTTGTTGACAGCATTTGAACCACAAAAACAGGCACTTCAATCTAACTCCTCCATACGGACCAAGATTCCCATCTAAGCTAGTTCCATTTGCCTACATTTAGTTCATATCCCTCCAAATCTTTCCTATCCCTGTACCTGTTCAAATGTCTTTTAAATGAAGGGAATGAAGGGGTTAACATCTGAGGAGCATTTAGCAGCTTTGGGCCTTTACTCACTGGAATTTAGAGGAATGTGAGGGGATCTCATTGAAACCTATCGAATGTCGAAAGGACTAGATAGGGTGGATATGGAGAGAATGTTTCCTATGCCGGTGGTATCCAGAATGAGAGGGTGCAGCCTCAAAACTGAGGGGCGACCTTTTAGAACAGAAATAAGGAGGATTTTTTTTTAGCCAGAGAGTGGTGAATCTGTGGAATGCTCTGCCACAGACTGTGGTGGATGCTGAGGGCAGAAGTTGCAGACATCCCACCCTGGGAAAATCTCATTTCAGGGAGGTAGCACCATCAATTTGCGGCAGACTTCTGGGAGAGGTGGGAAGTCTGCAATAGAGTAGCTCCTTAGCAGCTAGCCAGCTAGTTTAAATAACGTTAGCTATGTTAATAAACGAATGACACCTGTTAAACTCACCTCAACATGTCTTTTACAGTCTTAACCCACCATGGGCAATAGAAATGTCACTGTTGCAAACAGCGCAGCGAGCAATGCTGTCATTATTTTGACCCCTATTATGCAGGGGTACACTTTAGTGTAATCTGGGGTGACGTACGTTTTATATATCTTTTGGAACACTCTGCCACTCTGACTTTTTTTGGAACTCTCTCGCTCTTGCTCTTGCTCTCGCTCTCTCGCTCATGGTCGCTCTCACTCGCACTCGCTCTCTCACTCTTGCTCTTGCTCTCTCGCGCTTGCTTTCTCGCTCTTGCTCTCATTCTCTCTCTCGCTCTCTCGCTCTTGCTCTCATTCTCTCTCTCGCTCTCGCGCTTGCATTCTCGCTCTTGCACTCGCGCTCGCTCTCGCTTGCATTCTCGCTCTTGCTCTCATTCTCTCCCACTCTCGCGCTTGCATTCTCGCTCTTGTTCTCATTCTCTCCCACTCTCGCGCTTGCATTCTCGCTCTCACTCTCGCTCTTGCTCTCGTGCTTTCTTGCTCTCTCTCCTGCATTCTCTCATGCTTGCTCTCAAAAAAATCAATTTCCAGGACATTGTATATAATTTGCGGGCATCAGGGAGCCACTATTAATTTGCGGGAGACTCCCGGAACTTCCGGGTGAGGTGGGATGTCTGAAGTTGATAGTTTCCTGATTGATCAGGGCATCAAAGGATATGGCGAGAAGGCAGGTGTTTGGGGTTGAGTGGAATCTGGGATCAGCCATGATAGAATGATGGAACAGACTCAATGGGCTGAATGGCCTAATTCTGCTCCTATGTCTTGTGGTCTAAACCTTGTTATTGTACCTGCCTCACCCACTTCCTTTGCTAGCACCCTTGAGGTGAAGAAGTAGCCCTTTTAAACGTTTCGCCTCTCACCTTAAATCTCTGCCCTCTGGGTTTTGATTTCCTATGAGTTTTTGTTGTCTCAATTTTTTTTAGACCATGTGAGGTATTCTACAAGGAATCAAGGGAAAATGACAAATTGGATTAAGGATTCGCTGGGTGAAAGAAAGGAAGCTTCATTGGTTTGTGGGAGCTTAAGTCACTGGAGTTGGACAATGAAGCTTAATTTAAGGCCCCTTGATTATCATGGCATATATTATCGACTTAAACTAAAGCACAGGGGCCACGATTAGGAAGTTTACAAATTGGTTTTAGATCAGTATTGTGGTTGATGGTGAGGAAGAACAATCTCGGCCAAATGAGGTTATCAGTGGATTGGTTTGGCTAATACAAAAATAAATGCAATTTGGTGCCTTGAGATAACTTGCAGTTGGAGAGAGAGCAAGTGAGTGGACAGTAAAAGTGGCAGGGGACTGAAACGTGGAGGATCTTGTGCATGCCCTCGGATCCTTGAAGGTGGCAGAACAGGCCAAAAAGATGGTTAGGGGAGCATTCAGGATACTTGCCCTTATTGACCCAGAATGTAAGGACAGGGAGGCTGTGCTCGATCTTTGAAAATAATTAGAATGCAGTTGCACACACAAATATATCCTGGGAATCCGTACCACAAGAAGGATGCGTTAGACGTGTTGGCAGAGGGGATTTACCAGGATGTCGCTCTGGTTGACTTTTTTTTGGAACATATTAAATTAAGGAATATTTAATCAATGTGCATACTGTTATGAAAACGCTGGAAGTGTGAACGTGAAGGATTTACTTCTTTTACAGAGAAGTCTACAAATGTGAGCGAGATAATTTTATGATTACTGGTGGAAAGATGAGAAAGGAATTGAGGAAAAGTCTTTTCATTCACATAAAGTTAATGGTCTGAACATTTAGGTGTGATTGGGCAGTCCCCACATGGGCACTTGAAGAGCAGAATAGCCCAAGATGGCAGAGGCAGAGCTGGAAGTGGGACAAACCTAAAGTTTCTCCATTTTTGGCTGGCATGGACACAATGGTTGAATGGTCTCTGTCTCTGTGTTGAGTTTTGTGAGTCCATGCTCAGCTGGTTGGCGAAAGATAGAGCATGGAAGATAGAACAGTACAGCACAAGAACAGGCCCATGTACCAAACTAACTAAATTAGTAATCGAACATCTAACTAAACAAACAACGGGAATTCTGCAGATGCTGGAAATTCAAGCAACATACATCAAAGTTGCTGGTGAACGCAGCAGGTCAAGCAGCAACTAAACAAATTCCTTCTTCCTACACAATATCCATAATCCTTCCATCTCCTGCACATTTATGTGCTCATCTAAGATTTCCTTGAATGCCTTTATTTTATTTGTCTCCACCACTTCCCTAGCTGTGCATTCCAGGCACCCAAACCTCTGTGGAAAAAAAACTTGCCCTGCACGTCTCCTTTGAACTTGCCCCTCTCACCTTAAGTGAGACCTCCCCTCAGTTTGAAAGGCCTCCTCTTACGCACATGCCCTCTAATCCAGGCAGCATCCTGGCAAACCACTTCTGTGCCCTTTCCAAAGCCTTGGCATCTTTCCTATAAAGGGGCGACCAGAATTGAGTGTGTTAATCCAGATGCAGCCTAACCAGAGATCCATGAATCTGCAACATGCACCAATATCTGGTACACATGGTCGCTGATGAAAAATGCTCACTTAGGTAAAATTGAATAAAGCCTGGAGGTTCAGGAGTGCAAGCAGATTTCAGTTATAATTAGCACATATAAATGTAGAAAGTTGATATTTTCGTTTTATATTAAATCACAGTTTCTGAGATTACAAATGTTGGTGTAATCTTTGCTATTTTAAAATCACAGTTTTCGTTGATGGTTTCTCATGTCACATCACTTTTAGTTATATTGATAAAAGAACTTTTATTAGTAACAGGATAAATATAGGACTTTTGAATGATGCACAAACTGCAAGCCAAAGACAAAGTAACTATGTTTCATATTGAACGGCTTCATGCAGTGCTCTAGGATAAAGTTTGCTTTATTTGTTACACGTACATCGAAACATACACTGAAGTGTGCTGTTTGCATCTAATCAGATCAATGAGGATGGTGCTGGGCCACGGCTCCAGTGCCAGCATAGCATGTCCGTGACTTACTAACTCTTACTAACTTTGGAGTGAGGGAGGAAACCGAAGCACCTGGAGGAAACCCATAGGGACACACACCTCCTACAGGAATGAACCCCACTTGGTGAAATGGTGATCACTGGCTGGCACTGTAAAGTGACGCCCTGACTGTTCCGATACCGTGTCGCCACATATTTTGGGGAACAAGGAGCATCCTTACGTTGTTTTTGTTTGCTGGTCAAAGAATTATTACATATGAGCTCAGAGGAAGCACAAGACAGCCTGAGTCTACGCTGCACAGCTGTGGCCCGTCATCTTTTCCTCAGCTGGGAAAACAGGGGATGATCCAATCAGTTTGCCTCAGTGGAAGGCACAGTGGCATAGCACATAGAACCTCTGTCTTACAGGACCAGAGGCACAGGTTCAGTGTTGCCTGCATCCAGATACTCTGGTTCCCTCCCACATCTCCTGGCAGTGTGGAGGATCTGAGATCTTGGCAGTGTGGAGTGTAAGGCTCTTGGCAATGTGGAGGATCTGACAGATCTTCGCAGTGTGGAGGATGTGAGATTTTGGCAGTGTGGCGGATCTGAGACATCTTGGGGTCCGTGTCCATTGGACACTCAAAGCCACTGCGCAGGTTGACAGTGTTGTTAAGAAGGCTTAGGGTGCGTTGACCTTCATCAACCGTGGGATTGAGTTCAAGAGCTGTGAGTTAATGTTACAGCTATATAGGACCCTGGTCAGACCCCACTTGGAGTACTGTGTTCAGTTCTGGTCACCTCACTACAGGAAGGATGTGGATACTATAGAGAGAGTGCAGAGGAGATTGACAAGAATGTTGCCTGGACTGAAGGGTGTACCTTCTGAGAATAGGTTGAGTGAACTTGGCCTTTTCTCCTAGGAGCAATAGAGGATGAGAGGTGACCTGATAGAGGTGTATAAAATGATGAGGGGCATTAATCGTGTGGATAGCCAGAGACCTTTCCCCAGGTTGAACTGGCTAACTCGAAGGGGCATAGTTTTAAGATGCCTGGAAATAAGTACTGAGGGGAAATCAGGGTTTTTCACACAGAGTTTGGTGGGTGCATGGAATCCAATGCCGGTGGCAGCGGTGGAAGCAGATACAACAGGGTCTTTTAACAGCCTCTTAGATAGGTACATAGAGCTTAGAAAAATAAAGGGCCATGCGCTAGGGAAATTCTAGGCAGTGTCTAGAGTAGGTTACATGGTCGGCACAACATTGTCGTCTGAAGAGCCTGTAATGTGCTGTAGATTTCTATGTTCTATGTTCTATCCCAAAGATGTGTGGCTTGATAGGTTAACTGGCTACTGTAAATTGCCCCTGGTGAGCAGGTGAATGGCAGAATCCGTGAGGTTGATAGGGAAAATAATGAATGGAATTAATAAAGGATTAGTGTGAATGGGTCTTTGATGGGGGGCTCAGACTTGATGGACTGAAGGACCTATTTCTTTGCTGTATCTCTCAATGAATAATTTGAAAACATGTCATGTTCTTTAAACTCTACACACTATTTCTTGGCAACAGATTAAGGGGGAACTGGTAGGTCCAGCCTGTGCAGAAGAATGCACAGAAGTAGTCAAACTGTGCTTGCCCCCATCCCCTTTACTTTGATGATAACCACTCCCTTCCGTTTCACTGACAAGAACTGCTGCTTTCTGCTGTTTGAGTTCCACTTGCTCGCTCTGAATGTGAAGGCTGCAGATTTCATCTGTGAAGTTACACAGATCACAAGCCCTTTGGTAGGGCTTGTGATCAAAGTGTGCAACCCTGTGGAAAAGGAAGCTCTCGAGTGCAATTTATTCACAAAGGCAACAGATTGATTTCCTCGCATGGGAGGTTGCACAGAGAGACAGAGAGCTGAGCCCCAGATCCACACATGACAAAGAAGTAATGGAGGGGAACCTGTGTTTCCTAACTGACCTCATGCTTGTAAAAATTTACAGAGTCTTACAGCATAGAAGCAGTTCCTTTGGCCCACCATGTCCATCCTGATGGTCAAATATCTCTCAACACCAATTCCATTACCAGCACTTTTGCCTTATCCAGATGCTCCTTGATGTTTTGAGAGTACCTGCCTCCATCACCTCTTCAGGCTCTGTGTGTTCCAGACTTCAGTCAAACCCCGAGTGAAAAAATTTTTCCTTTTTCAAGATTCCTTTTAAGAGAAGAGAGTACCAACCATTCTCCCTTCTCTGACAGGTATAACTTCACAGGCCTGGTAATGTTCTCAGAAACAACTTCTGTACCCTCCAGGGTTCAGAACTCAACCCTCTTCCCCTCAAGGAAAGATCCTAAAGAAATTTTTGTGAAGGTCTTCATTTGTCCAATTATTCTCTCCCTTGAAGACTCTCAGAGTCAAAAAATAAAACATATTTGACCAAAGTTCTTTTTCAGGCAAGGCTTATGCAAACCATCAGGGACTGGGTCATAGAGTCTTGGAGTCATACAGCACAGAAACAGGCCCTTCAGCCGAACGGGTGCATGCCAACAAGATGGCCAACGACGTTTGTCCCAATTGCCCACATCTGACCTATACCTAAGAGCTGGTATGTTCTAGACAGGCACTGATGAAACATGTAGAATGATCACTACATGTGATTTAGAACATTGGAGAAAACGACGAGCAAGAATTATAAGCCTCAAGATTTTTGAAAGAACAGAGTTTTTTTTTAGGTTGGAAGCCTTGCTTTATGTTTCCATAATCAAATCTGCATTGATCTTATTATTTTGCAAGTGGAACAGCAGGAGATTAGCTCTACTGCAGTTGGAGCAATCAGTTTAGTAAATACAATAACCATTAATCGACCACCCTGTGGGTATTATTAAAACTATTTAACATGAAGCAGACAAAGGCGTCATAGAATATAATGTCTCCCTATTATCTGCTGAAAGGTCTTGGTGATGGAATAATGTTTAGTGAATAAATCTTTATGGACTCTGTAACTGTGGCACAGATGGTTGCAATGAAGCCCCAGTTGCGATTATAGCATTAATTAAAACAGGCTTTCACTTTGATGTTTTGTGTTGATGTGCAGGTAGATGGATGAGTTCTACGATTTATGAGTTGTCCCCGACCCAACATGAATCTGCACTACAGCCTGAAAAGAGCCACCAACATTCCCATTATTTAGCAACCACAGTCACCTACTGATCAACCAAAACAAAATAGTAGCAGATTTAAATGAGCAATGTGTAAATTCCATAAGCATTTGTGACTCGCTGCATGTGCTAGATATATCTTGCGTTGCAGGGGTAATTCAGAATTTCTCCACGTTTAATTCACCTGTAGATGCTGCCACAGTATAAAGCTGCTTGCTGGAGATTTGATGAATTGCAGTAACGTTGCAGCGTGTTTTGGACAACTGGCTGCCTGTCTGTTATAGCACAGCACCGTGAGCAGATGGCAGTTGTTTTCAGCTGCAGTGGTGCCTGTCAGTTTTGGCAGGGGCTGCTCTGTTATTTTCTGTACTCTGAGGATGTAGTGAGCAATGAGGAATGTAGTGGCGTGGCGTACCAGCAAGCTGATTGTCGGTGATTTCCATTGAGGGAGAGGAAGGCAGGCCAACCTTTGCTATTGCTCAAATCTTTATTGTCGAGGAAAAACCTATTGACAGTCTTTCCTTGGGGTGGAGGAATCTTGAATTTGATTTGATGCAGGGTTGATGTATGAGGAGCCTTTAATGGCTCTGGGACTGCACTCACTGGAGTTTAGCAGAATAAAGGGGTGGGGGAATCTCATTGAAACTTACTGATTATTGAAAGGCCTAGATGTGGAGAGGATGTGAGGGTGTCTAGAACAGACATAGAAGAGAAGAACGTTGCTCTAGAACAGAGATGACAGGGAATTTCTTTAGCCAGAAGGTGGTGAATCTGTGGAATTCATTGTCACAGTTGGCTGCAGAAGCCAGGTCATTGGGTATATTTAAAGTGGTGGTTGATAGGTTTTTTGATTTGTAAGGGACTCAAAGGTTACAGGGAGAAGGCAGGAGAATGGGGCTAAGAGGCATAATAAATTGGCCGTGATAAAAATGGTGGAGCAGACTCAATGGGCTGAATGGTCTCTGCTCCTATGGTCTTATATGTGTTTATTTTTATGTAATAAGGATTGGCAATTCATTGGCTGGTAGTTGTCTTGGAATCCAGGCGTTATCTCCTCCGTCCCCTCCCCCCATGGGTTCCATCCTCCTCTTGTTTTTGTCTGCTTCCATCTATCATCCACCTACCCTTGCCTCCCAAATCCTCCCCTTCCCCTCCCTTCATCTGCTCACCCATCATCCAACCCCACCCGCTCCCCCCATCACCTCCAATCTCTGTCACGTCATTTCACCCCTCCTTTCTATAACCAGCTGTCTCCCATTTCCACCTTCAGTCCGGAAGCAAGGTTTAGACCAAAAGTGACAGCAAGTCATTTCCGTCCCACAGTTGCTGCTTGCCACTGAGTTTCTCCAGCAGATTGTTTGTTACAGCAAAGGTAATCTGTGTCGTGGCAAACAGGAGAAGGCTTTGGCGGAACACACTGCATCAACTACACTGACAAGCAATACACAACCAACCTGGAGAGTGGACAGGTGGTAAGTCAGCAGGTAACTGAGACTTACCTGAAGCTTACTTCAGTGGCATTGGAGGGCACTTGGCTTCTAAAGTTCATTTTCCTTGACCAACCGAATGCAATATAAAATATGTATGGTGTAACCAAGCAACACATATCAAAGTTGCTGGTGAACGCAGCAGGCCAGGCAGCATCTCTAGGAAGCAGTACGGTCGACGTTTCGGGCTGAGACCCTTCATCAGGACTAATTGAAAGAAGAGCTCTTCTTTCAGTTAGTCCTGACAAAGGGTCTCAGCCCGAAACGTCGACTGTACCTCTTCCTAGAGAAGCTGCCTGGCCTGCTGCGTTCACCAGCAATTTTGATGTGTGCTGCTTGAATTTCCAGCATCTGCAGAATTCCTCGTGTTATGGTGTATCCAATCTGGGTTATGATTTGAGACTATATTTTTCATGGCCAAGGAGCAAATATCGTCTCTCCTGCTGAATTGTGAATACGCGGCAATTTGAAAAGTCATTAGGGCTAGCAATGGCAGCTCTTTCAGAATGAAAACCCCAGCCCTGTCAACTAGCATAAGAACTGCGGAAAGCTAACTTATTTAGCAAAGCCGTATTTGCTAAAGGAGATCAGATATTTTAATAACCCACTGGCAGTGACGAATGAGAGGGAAGACACATGGATTACCTGCGGAAAGGTGGCGTAAGGAGTCACGACATTTGAGTGAAGTAACTGAAGGAGACATGCAACATGCAATTTGGATTTGACAGTGGGGTACAGCAAGGCTAAGCTGCTGGAGAAGGGAGCTTTTGTCAGTGTCAGGTACTGGAAATGACATGCTGATACGTGCAGGTTGCTGTCTTTTGCTGTCTAAATATTGTTTCCGCAGCACACTCTCTAGCAGCTTCTCTAATGAAATCGGATTAGAGCACGGAAAGGTGCCTTCACTTTAGTTTCACGTTCAGCCTGCTTAAGTAAACAGACATGAAAGGGCAGGGCTGTTCCTTTGCCTCCACAACAATTACGCTGGTCTGTTATGAGATTACAGGGAAAATTAAAAGTGAAGAGCCAATTTTGTGCAATTTACACCACAGGGAGTGCAGGGTCACACAGTGTTAGTTGACTGTCTGCCACTGGCTGGATTTCCTGTGTGAATTTTATAGAGAACCACAAAAGACTTGCATGGGGACATTAACAGGGAGGTCTGAAACATCCGGAAGCTGAATGGGAAATATCAATAGAGTCACCTGGGAGCACTTATTTTCAGCCAAGTTACAAAATAATGACTTCCTGGGGAGAAAAATTCTAAGGCAGGATTTTGTGAATGAATAAGGAGAAGGAGTACTTTGTGGGAATTTTGATCATCTGACATGTGGACAGTACGGTACTTACTGTACCTGCTGTGCATGAAAATCCCAAAAGATCAGCAGTTTCTGAGTTACTCAAACCACCCCATCTGACAACAACAATCATTCCACGGTCAAAGTCACTTAGATCACATTTCTTCCCCATTCTGATGTTTGGTCTGAACAACAACTGAACCTCTTGACCATGTCTGCATGCTCTTATGCATTGAGTTGCTGCAACATGATTGGCTGATTAGATATTTGCATTAATGAGCAGTTGTGCCTAATAAAGTGGCCACTGAGTGTGTGTACTTTGATAATAAATTTACATGAAACACTTTGGATTAAAGACATTACTTCTGAAGGGTATGCGATCTGAAACATTAGATCTGTTTCTTTATCAGCATATGCTGCCCGACTGTTCCCAGCATTTGCCGTTTTTGAATCAGACTTCCAATGTTTGGGGCTTTGGGATTTTCAAGTGCTTTACCATCAGCTAAGGGCATGTGTTAAAACACAGTGGATTCCCACAGAAAGCATAGCGTTAATGCCAAATGTAATTCCTTTAAGTGATCTCAGTAGAGAGAGAAATATGGTCCAGTGCACTGGGGAGCACCTAGCCTGCTTTTTATTGAAATGTATCTTTCACATTTGCCTGCAAGGGCAGACGAGAATTGGTGTGTTGCGCTCATTCAGTGCAGCATTGAAGTGTTCACCTGGGTCTTGTGCTTATGTCCCTGATGCACCACCTCATGAATCAGTGACAAACATGCTACAAGAGCCAAGTTTGCTTCTGTGATTTTCACTAAGTGCCCTAACTAAACACAGCCCCTGTATTGCCTTGTTCCACTTCTATGTAACAAAGTTTGATAGCAAATTGATAGTTTGGAAGCATCCATGCAGGTATTTCTTCAGAAGCAGCACAAAATGCATTTGACAGCACCAATGAAAATGAATAAACAGTTGATGTTTCGGGCTGAGACCCTTCTTCAGGACTGGGAAGGAAGGAGGAAGATGGCAGAACAAAAAGGTGTGGGGAGGGGAAGGAGAACTAGTTTGAAGGTGATAGGTGAAGCCAGGGGTGGAGAAGAATCTGATAGGGATGGAGAGTGGACCATGGGAAAAAGAAAGAAGAAGGAAGGGCAACAGTGGGAGGTGATAGGCAGGTGAGGAGAAGAGGTAAGAGTTAAGAGTGAGCAATACAGAAGAGGGAAGGAGGAGGGTAAAAGTAACCAGAAGGAGAAATCGATGTTCATGCCATCACGTTGGAGATGTTGGTCCTCCGCCCTGAGAGTGGCCTCATAGTGGCAAAAGGGGAGGTCATGGACAGACATGTTGGAATGGGAATGGGGATGGGAATTAAAATGGTTAGCAACCAGGAAATTCTACTTCAGGCAGATGGAGCAGAGATACTCAATAAAGCGGTCCCCCAATTTACATCGGGTATCAGCAATGTAGAGGAGGACACATCAGGAGCACCAGGTACAATAGATGACCCCAAAGGATTCGCAGGTGAAGTGTTGCCTGCCTCGGAAGTACTGCTTGTGGCCCTGAATGGAGGTAAGGGGGAGATGAATGGATAGGTGTAGCATTTCTGCCCCTTGAGGAATGTTTGCCAGGAGGGAGATTTAGTGGGGAGGGACAAATGGACAAGGGAATCACGGAGAGAACGATCCGTGCGGAAAATGGAAAGTTGGGGTGTGTTTGGAGGTAGGATCCCGATGAGGTGGCAAAGGTTGTGGAGAATGATGGATCTTGGGGTTCATGTGGTGGTAGGTGAGGACAAGAGGAATTCTATCACTGTTAAGGCAGTGGGAAGATGGGGTGAACGCGGATGTTCAAGAAATGGAGGAGTTGTAAGTGAGGGCAGCAACAATGGTGGAGGAAGGGAGATCCCGTTCTTTGAAGGAGGACATCTCTTATTTCCTGGAAATAAAAGCTTCATCCTGGAGCAGGTGCAGAAGAGTTGAAAGAACCGAGAAAAGAAAACAGCAGTTTTACAGGAGACAGAGTGGGAAGAAGTACAGTCAAGATAGCCATGGGAAACAGTAGGTTTATAAAACATGTCAGTAGACAGTTTGTCTGCAGAGAGATTGAGAAAGGGCAGCGGGGTGTCAGAAATGGATGAATTGAATGTAAGGTCAGGGTGGCAGTTGGAGGAAAAGTTGATGAAATTGACGAGCTCATCGTGAGTGCATGAAGCAGCACCAATGCAATCATCAATGTAGTGCAGGAAGAATTGGGGAGCATTAATGGGGAAGGCTTAGAACACGTACTGTTCTACATAGCCATCAAAAAGGCAAGCATAGCTGGGACCCTTGTGGGTGACCATGGCTACCCCTTGAGATTAGAGAAAGTTTAAAGAGCCGAAAGAGAATAATTGAGTCTGAGGAAGGACCAGTTCCACCAGATGGAGGAGGATGTTGGTGGAGAGGAACGGGTTGGGTCTGCTGTTGTGAAGTAAGCATAGAGCTTTCAGGCCTTCTTGATGGGGGATAGAAATTTATAGGGCCTGGATATCCATGATGAAAATGGGACGATCAGGGCCAGGGAATTGAAAGTTGTTGAGGTGATTGAGAGCATGTGAAGTGTCGCTTGTGTAGGCGGGAAGAGACTGATCAAAGGGAAAGTGCTGCAGCTGCCCATTCACCTCCTCCTTCACCTCTATTCACCTCCTCCCTCACCTCTATTCAGGGCTCCAAACAGTTTGATAAATGCTGCCTGACTTCTGAGTTCCTGCAGCATTTTGTGTGTGTGGCTCTGGATTTCCAGCATCTGTAGAATCTCTTGTGTTTTCAAAATGGGTTCGGTTCATTCATTATACCCAGTGCACTTTTTCACTTCACCTCAATCTGTGTGCTAAGTCCTGATCTGGGGAGGTCTCCCAAGATCATGGTCTATCCAGATCTGGAAATCACAGTGAAGGTCAGACATTTCTATACAGATTTGGAACTCATGTACAAGTTTAGACATCGCTGACTATGTCTGGAGTTCATGGCAGAAGTCATACTATTTTATCCACATCTGGAGATCATTGAAAATGCACTTGTCTACTGTCATCTGGAGGTCATGGGCAGAGTTGAACATTTCTAACCTCATCTGGAGGTTACGGGCAGGGTTGAACATTTCTAACCACATCTGGAGGTCACGGGCAGGGTTGAACATTTCTAACCACATCTGGAGGTCATGGGCAGGGTTGAACATTTCTAACCACATCTGGAGGTCATGTTTAGGGGTTTGACCTTTGTATCTTCAGCTGGAGATCGTGGTGAATGCTGGATACTTTTGTCTATATCTGGAGATCATGTACAAGATCAGTCTTTTCTTTCCAAATCTGGAGATCATGGCTATAGTTGGACTTTGCTATCCACTTCTGGAGGTCATGTGCCAAGGTTGGTCAATTTGGACCATCTCAGAGTTAAGAGCTGTGCTACAAATTATAATGGGGAAAAATTTAAGAGACAGAAGGAGAAACTCTAATTTATGCTTCCAGAAACCAGATCTCCATGTTGACACTGAACATTTATGTTGTCCTCCTAACGTTTAGAAGAATGAGAGGTGATATTTTCCAAACGTATACGATTCTGCTGGAGCTTGACAGGATGGATGTTGAGATGCTTGCATTGGTGGGAGAGTAATTGTTAATTAGTGTATCATAGTCACATGTACCGAGATACAAAGAAAAGCTCTTTTGCATGCCATGTAGGCAGAACATTCCAAACATCAGTACATTGAGGAAGTTCAGAAGGAGGAACAATAACAGAATGCAGAATATTGTTGCAGTTTCGGAGAAAGGGCAGTTCAAGCAGACAATATAGGCCATGATAAAGTAGACTGAGAGATTAGGAATTCTTTATCATAAAAGAGCTATATGATAGCAAGTGGAAGCTGTCCTTAAGGCAGGTGTAACATGTTCTCAAGCTTTTTATTTTCTGCCTGATGGAAGACAGGAGAAGAGAGAGTGACTGAAGTGAGAAGAGCCTTTGTCAATGGTAGAGAAGCTGGCTGTATCCACAATCTTTTGCAATTTCTTGCAGTCTTGGACGTGAACAAGAGGACATCATTACATGCAGAGGGGCTGGTCACATAAAGCTGTCTCAGAGGGTAGCAAATCTCTCGGACTCTCTGCCATGGAGAGTGGTGGAGACAAGATTATTAAGTGTGTTTAAAGTGAAGATAGATAGGCAGATAGATGGAAGAATGGAGAGTTACAGAGAACTGGAAGGGAAGAGGAGTTGAGGACTGCAGGGATCAGTCATGATCAAATTGAAATTGGCTGGCTTAAGGGGCCTGCTGACCCCTGCTCCTGTGTTTTTGGGGGAAAATATCTTTCCTAAATGCTCAATCCCAACACCAAAGGCTGTGATATATTAATATATTTTGATTTTACACAAGATTAATATACCTTTGAGATTAATTTTTTCCCAGGAAAACAGAATTGATTACAACAGTATGCAAGTCTAGAGCCGCAGGCTGCCAGCGTGTGTTCTAACAAAGTACCAGATATAAACTTCTGCTTCTATACATGTCTCAGATCAGAAAACAGATATTGTGAGATGAAACATTTCTCTAACAAGAATAGACAATAGAGGAACAAGATCTCATCTGAGAAGGAATTTGCTGGGCTTAAGAATTCACAGGTGTCAATTGTAGCTGTGTGATACTTCTTCCATTGTAGCCAGCCATGTTTCCACCTCAGGATTTAATAAACATTGCTCCAAATCAAAATGCAATGTGGATCATTTCATCTATTAGCCTGAAGAGGATTGTAATGCCACCTTACACCACAGAAACAAATTGCTTACACCAGCTAACCAGCGCATGGTACTACCAGCTATTTTTTATTTAAGTTTCACAAGCACTGATCATGAGTTGCTGGTCAATACTGGGCCCATTTATATTTCCATTTGGATGTGTTTTCCTTCAGGATCAGTGTATGAAAGAAACTCATTCCACATTAATTTATAATTAATTCACAACAGTGGTAATTATGTATGCATTTTCAACTTGTTAATTATCTCAATATATAAAAACAATGCTATTGACATTGCTTGAGGGTTACATTTGGAAAAGTTCCATGTGATTCCATTGCTGTATCACAGTCATCAAGTCAGTGTGATAGCTGACATGATCACACAATGATCAAGTCAGTGTGGTAGCTGACATGATCACACAATGATCAAGTCAGTGTGGTAGCTGTAGTCCCACAGGAACTAATGGACTACCAAAGTGCAGCATTCAGCAATTCCTGCTGGACCAACATGTGGGGAGAGATAGGATCTGACTTTGTGGTAGTTCCCTCCATAATTCATTAGCAAAATAATATCTCTGACTCTGCTTACACAGGAGAAATACCTACTCACCTGGAGTACTTAACCTTCTCTCTGGACCATGAAACAGCAACAACCAGAGCTCCATGGATCTACAATATCCAAAAATGTTGGAAGTTTCCATCCCGCACTAAGTTTCTAACGTAATTCTATTTAAACACCAATGACGTTCTACATCTTGGTTGCTTTCTGATCAAATGTATCCCAAGCTTTTCGACCGATAAAAGCATTGAATAAGTTAAGGATAACTTGTACAGTTTGTTGTGTGATATTTTATGTATCCTCTGCTAATTAAGAATTCTAAAAGCTTGTGATTTGGTTATTCATTTATCAAGAATTAACCGCTGATTATTTCTGTGGAACAGACTGATAATGATTTTACAAAGCCGAATGGGGGAGGTGATGATATTCAGAGTCAGAGAGAAGCTTCCCCTTGTAGTTAGAGCATTTCAAAAACTTTAAATGGATGAACAGAAGTGTTGTCGTCAGTCTTGGATCCTGCATTTTGTTAGAAAAATAATATTTTGTTAATGGAAAAATAGAGAGATATTCCGTGAATGAAATCTTATTTGAGGTTTGACAGCCCCTTGGCTTCAGCATCACAAGATTATTTCCATTTAATTTCACTATGGACAGTCTTATTTCTCACACAGAGTAGGGACATCCTCAGTGACTCGCAATGGGAGATGACCTTCAAGCTTTCTTTGCCTCTGATATGTGCATCCCATAGCATTTTAAAACGTGATTGAAGAGCGATTTTGTAATTTCATCAGAAAGAAATGATTTTGTAGATCTTTCTGCAGTGGTTAAGGATGTGACATGGCTTGACACTTTAAAAGAGATTTTAACCCATTTACAATAAACTGGGTTTCAATAACACATGGGAAGATACAGAGAAGGAGCATTAATTTTCTGAGGATGTTTTAAGTTGTTTCAGAATCAAATGAAGTCACTGATCTTAAATTCTAAGTAAATATACTAAGTGTTACTCTGATTACACTCTGAACAAGTGATGAAAGGAACTGCCTCCTTAATTTTTCAGTTTGAAAACCTTTTCTGTTTACTTCTCTTCAGCTTGAGATGTTGCCTTTTTGCTCATTGTTCCACTAATGTAGTTTTTAATTAGCATGCGTCATTTCAGAGTAAACGTGACCATCGGAGCTGGACACCTGGTCCCAGTTCAGCATTGTTAATATATTGACCAAACCAGGAGGAGGCAAATGAAAAGATGTCAGTGTTTGCATATAAATAAGAGGATTAAGTTATTCAGTTAATTATAATAATTTCTTCATCTATTCGATTAATACATCACAGAGCAGTTGGTTTTTATGCCAAATAAATTCAGTGGCATATTATAACAATTTTCTGACAGGAATCAGATTTCCGTTGGTATTCCTTCCCTTTGCTATAATAAAATGTCATCATTACTCACTATATCACTATTTTAAGCAAATAAGAGATTTCTGAAAACTGGTTTCAGAACCGAGGCTATATTTTGTCATTGAAAATGCCCAATGAACTTCAGAAAATAAAACTGTACACACTGGCTATCTGAAATAGGAGCAGGAAACAGCGGACACACTCAGCAGGTCAGACAGCTTCAGTGGAAGGAGGAACGTTTCAGGTCAGTGACTGCAGAGAGAACACAAGTTAGTTTTCAGCTGCAGAGAAGGTGGATAGATTGAATGAATGACATATCTCTGATTGGAAGAGACTAAATAGTATTTTCAGTTTTTGTTTTAAATACCACTTCACAGAGGGTAAGGTACTTTGCCCTGAAGAATTGCAAATGAGTCAGAAAGTAATTTTTATTTACTGACTGTGGTAATCTTCATGAATGCCGTACATTATTTTATTTTCCCCTTTTGCTAATAACAGCTGGGCAAGCCTAAGTATTTTGACTTTGTATCTCTTGCAAGTGAACGAATAAGCCTTGGCCGAGACTGAAACACTTGTATTAAGGGAGTGCTTTTAACAACTTCAGGATACCCGCAACAGCAAACAAAATGCCTTTGAAGCAGCCTCATTGTTGTAATGAAAGGGAAAATTTAATAAGGCTTGTTGGGGCAGCATGCATCCCTGTTGCCCTGTTATTGCTTCACAATAAATACTTTTTAACGACATTCCTTGTTTCATTGTCTTACATTGTGGTCCCTGTCTGTAGAAAGTGAACACTGCTTTGATTGTTGCACCTCCATATAAATGGCTAATCTTTGAATAATTAATAGCAATTGGCAAGGGGTAG
Organism: Mobula hypostoma; assembly: GCF_963921235.1. NCBI lineage: Eukaryota > Metazoa > Chordata > Chondrichthyes > Myliobatiformes > Myliobatidae > Mobula > Mobula hypostoma. Next base: position 119,838,469 of record NC_086102.1, on the reverse strand, counting down.
AAGATGCAGTAACAGTGTTCTCGATCTGCCTGTATATGTTAGAATCTCGGTCGTGAACCAGTATAGAACATAGAACATAGAACATGGAATAGTACAGCACAGTACAGGCCCTTTGGCCCACAATGTTGTGCCGACCCTCAAACCCTGCCTCCCATATAACCCCCCCAACTCAAATTCCTCCATATACATGTCTAGTAGTCTCTTAAACTTCACTAGTGTATCTGCCTCCACCACTCACTCAGGCAGTGCATTCCACGCACCAACCACTCTCTGAGTAAAAAACCTTCCTCTAATATCCCCCTTGAACTTCTCACCCCTTACCTTAAAGCCATGTCCTCTTGTATTGAGCAGTGGTGCCCTGGGGAAGAGGTGCTGGCTATCCACTCTATCTATTCTTATTATCTTGTACACCTCTATCATGTCTCCTCTCATCCTCTTTCTCTCCAAAGAGCAAAACCCTAGCTCCCTTAATCTCTGATCATAATGCATACTCTCTAAACCAGGCAGCATCCTGTAAATCTCCTCTGTACCCTTTCCAATGCTTGCGCATCCTTCCTATAGTGAGGCGACCAGAACTGGACACAGTACTCCAAGTGTGGCCTAACCAGAGTTTTATAGAGCTGCATCATTACATCGCGACTCTTAAACTCTATCCCTTGACTTATGAAAGCTAACACCCCATAAGCTTTGTTAACTACCTGATCCACCTGTGAGGCAACTTTCAACTTTCAGGGATCTGTGGACATGTACCCCGAGATCCCTCTGCTCCTCCACACCACCAAGTATCCTGCCATTTACTTTGTACTCTGTCTTGGAGTTTGTCCTTCCAAAGTGTACCACCTCACACTTCTCCGGGTTCAACGCTGTCTGCCACTTCTCAGCCAACTTCTGCATCCTATCAATGTCTCTCTGCAATCTTTGACAATCCTCTACACTACAACACCATCAATCTTTGTATCGTCTGCAAACTTGCCAATCCACCCTTCTACCCTCACATCCAGGTCGTTAATAAAAATCACGAAAAGTAGAGGTCCCAGAACAGATTCTTGTGGGACACCACTAGTCACAATCCTCCAATCTGAATGTACTCCCTCCACCACGACCCTCTGCCTTCTGCAGGCAAGCCAATTCTGAATCCACCTGGCCAAACTTCCCTGGATCCCATGCCTTCTGACTTTCTGAATAAGCCTACCATGTGGAACCTTGTCAAATGCCTTACTAAAATCCATATAGATCACATCCACCGCACTACCCTCATCCATATGCCTGGTCACCTACTCAAAGAATTCTATCAGGCTTGTTAGACACAATCTGCCCTTCACAAAGCCATGCTGACTGTCCCTGATCAGGGCATGATTCTCTAAATGCCCAGAGATCCTATCTCTAAGAATCTTTTCCAACAGCTTTCCCACCACAGATGTAAGGCTCACTGGTCTATAATTACCCGGACTATCCCTACTACCTTTTTTGAACAAGAGGACAACATTCGCCTCCCTCCAATCCTCCAGTACCATTCCCGTGGACAACGAGGACATAAAGATCCTAGCCAGAGGCTCAGCAATCTCTTCCCTCACCTCGTGGAGCAGCCTGGGGAATATTCCGTCAGGCCCCGGGGACTTATTCGTCCTAATGTATTTTAACAACTCCAACACCTCCTCTCCCTTAATATCAACATGGTCCAGAACATCAACCTCACTCATATTGTCCTCATCATCATCAAGTTCCCTCTCATTGGTGAATACCGACGAGGAGTATTCATTGAAGACCTCGCTCACTTCCACAGCCTCCAGGCACATCTTCCCACCTTTATCTCTAATATCAGTGGTAAACTCACACACTTGGAGCATTATGGCTCTTTAGTCATCAGCACCTTGAATCTTCCTTCAGCAGTCAACAAGCTTAGTTCTACACTTGTGAATGCAGACATATTTGTTCATATATCTGACTTGCATGCAAACTATTACGTCTTCATTAATATATTTCACATGCTCCAGGGTTACTTTTGTGGTGGTGAATGCATGCTTCCCTAAAAAAAGGACTTTCTAACATGCAAAATTGTCAAAAATTTTGGCCCATTATCTACATACCCACTCAATTAACCTCCCAGCACAATTAGACTACCATTGTTCAACCCATTAAAAGCACAATGCTGCAGCTGCTAGCAAACTGAAATAAAAGCCAAAAATGCTGGAATTACTCAGATGGGTTTCTACCATAGAGGGATAAATACATCAGATTCATTTTGGAATTAAGCAGCTTTTTTCATATAAGAGCTTTAAGATTGCGAGTTAACAAGTATATTGGGGTACAAATTTATACCAATGTCCAAAAGAGACATGAATGTTATTGTGGAAAGTTTAGGGTACAGCAGGGAGATGGAAGCACTGGAAACAGAGCTTTGTGCAGGGAGTATCCAAGTGTGTGTGGAACATAAAATGGGGGGATGCACAAGAATCTAGTGTTGTGAGTCCGACAGCACATGGAGACTTGCGGGACTGGGAAAGGCTTTGGAGGGTGGAAGCCAGACTGTGAAAAGATTTGAAATCCTGAAGGAAAAAAAAAGAAGTTATAAGAGTGAAGCTTACCATTTAAGCAACTTTATTGTTGGCTTCTTGCTTTTTACATTCTTTGTCATCATAAACCAAACCAAGGCTTCCACTAGGCTATTTCCACAGCTCCATCTGTTATATGTTTCTGTGGTCTTTCAACACTCTGCGAAGCTCCTCTTTTCCATTCCAGCACATTGTTTTAGATTTAGGGACACAAGAGACTGCAGATGCCGGGATCTGAATCAACAATCTGCTTGAGGAACTTAGTGGGTTGAGCAGCATCTGTGATGACTCCCCATCTCCCCTCTGCACTCTGTCTCATTGCAGGGTTTTGACCTGAAACACTGGCGGTTCCTTCCAGCAACACCCCCCCCCCCACAACAGATGCTGCTCACCCTGCTGAGTTCCTCCTGCAGATCGTTTGTTGCTCCGTTTAAGACTTATTTAATTTCCCTTTTCTTCACGGAGGAACCAAGAGGCCTTCCTTCAATTTCTTTCTGCTCGAACTGTTGCTCTTGGCAACACAAGATTAAAAGTGTAGATGCATTTATAAGGGCAAGTTTCAGGAATCTGTAACATTAACATACATAGGAAATTTGTGTTGTGAAGGGTTTCATACCTTTTTACATACATAATTGATTTATAGATAATATTTTTGATCGTAGCTCTTGGGTTATGCTTCTTCAGTCGCTAAGGTGACAAAAAGAAACTCGACTTCTCCAATGGATCATGGTCACCATATTGCCATTGTCTACATTTGCATCTCATTTAATGACATCCATCAGAATCACCTCTCATTACGTGTCGAAGTTACTGCCATTTGGCTGTGGTCCCTGCTCCTTGTACTTGCATACCTAATCATTCCTGGAGAGACTCTTTCCCTAGACTGACGCTGGTGATTTAACAAAGCACTTATAATTTCGGGGATGGCTCACCGCTCTAGCTTCTTGCTGAGGTTGCTTTAAACAGCAGAACATATATCACTCTGGTGTCATTTCCACCACCATTCCAAGTCCAACTCAATTGATCATTTGACCTTGTTACCTAACGTTTCATTATCAGCGTGAGGCAATACTGCAAACCACATTTTATTCTGCAGTGATTCTATTTTACGTTTCAATGATTCAGTGATCGCTGATTTGTGATGGGCTACCTATCAGTTCACCCTGACACCAGCTCTATGTGCAGAGGAGATAGGAGAGGGGCTGGCAGTGGAATCGGGGGGTCATTGATGAGAGGAGTTAATGGAAAGGATCTTGTTTGGACCAGAATCAGCCTGTGCATTGAGCACCAGTAAAGGTTGTTTTCTAGGAATCGCTGATGTCATAAGGCACGGAGAGGCCTTAACTCTGTCTTATCTTTACCAAATTGACTGACAGTAAAAATCTAGCAACCTGGCCTTTGGTCGCTCAGAAATCATGACCGCCTGCTATCTGTTCACTCAGTAGTGGGACGTCATGTTACAGCTGTACAATTCAATAGTGAGACCGAACTTGGCACATCGCATGCAGTTCTGATTGCCTGGGTGTAGGAAGGGTGTTATTAAGCCAGAAGGGGTGTGGGAAGAAAATCCCAGGACTGGAGGGCTTGAGCTACAAGGAAAGACTAAATAGACTGATTCTCCTGGAGAGTAGGAGGCTGAGATGACTTTACAGAGGTGTAAAATCATAGAGGGTCCAGGTAGCATGGATACTCACAGTGTTATTCCCAGGGTAGGGAGTCTAAAACTAGAGGGTGTCAACTTAAAGCGAGAGGGGAAAGATTTAAAGGAGTTCTGAGGGGGCAACGTTTTCACACAGAGGTATAGTCAACGAGCTGGCAAAGGAATTGATAGAAACAGGTGCAATACTACATTCAACAGAAAAGGTTTATGGGCCAAATGTGGGAAAATGGGACCAGCTCAAGTCGACAACTTAGTTGGTGTGGAAGTTGGACGAAAGAACTTGTTTCTGTGCTGTGGAAATCTTTGCGTTGTGTTGGAGTGCAAGCAGGGTATGTGGGTGGACAAGAGTGCATCTGGAGCGAGGGCTGGAGTGCAGAACTTTAGAGTCAGGATTGTAAGTAGTTGTGAAGAATAAAGTTATCACCTGCACAAGTGTTTGGTCCTCACCATTAACCCCCTCTGTGGTTGCCCCTGAGAGAGAGCAGAATGTTGAGGTGCTCATGGATGGTAGGATGGGAGGAAGTTGGAACCTCCGAGAATGCAAGAGGTGACAGTGAAGCCTGAGAGATACTGAGTTGGAGAGTGGCAGTGGGAGAGGGGAGCCTGGGGGCCCAGCGGTAGTGAGGCAAGTCTCGGCCTGGAGGAGCTGGCAGTCAAGGTCCAGGGCAGAGATGGAGCTAGAGGCTACGCAGTTTGTGGTATGAAGGTGTCTGAGGTCGTAGGAACTGGCATTGGCAGTGGTGGAATCCAGGATCTAGGTCCACAATTGAGTTGCTGGTCCAGAGGCATCAGGGCCGTCAGGCTTGGGGTTGGAGTCAGCGAGATCAGTGGTTTGGGGGCATCCGATTGAATTGCGGTCTGAGCAGGAGGCAGCAGGGACTGCAGTCTGGGGACTTCTGGGCCGTTAGCACCAGAGTTGGAGACGGGCAATCTTCTAATCCTTACGGGAGATGAGGAAGGTGGCAGTTGAAGGTGTCGATCCAGCAGAGGATGAAATGTTGGAGTGGCCCATGACGGGCGGAGGAGAGAGAGGCCTGGAGCTGTGACAGAGACTGAGACAGGCCCACCAGGTAACTCCGCAGAGCAATGAGGGTGGCACATCATATCTGGCTGGAGAAGCTACGGGTTAATCGAACATGAGCACCTGGGATTCTAGATGGATCCAAACTGAGGAACTGGAAAATGACCTAGAGGCTATGTGGAACAAGATGACAGGGAAGGCAAGTTCCCAGGAAGGATATGTGGCTGTGGTATATTGTTATTAAAGCTTTGTCTGGCTATACTTTATACACTTTAAACTTTAAGGGAGGCACAAACTATATATACCAGCTTCTATCTGAGTGTGCTGTGGAAAATGAAGAGTGTCTGTGATTTCAGTTCTTCCTGGTTGAGAAATGCAGCTTGTTCTGCACCATTGGAAGGCAACTGAGAAATATTGGAGTTCCACCCTGCCAGAATTTAATTTGTCTTTCAGAGAACAATGCATAGATTGTTCATTGAGTGTTATTAATATTCTCTGGTAATTACAAAGCTTGCAAAATGAAGACAGTGCACCTGTGCTCACGATTCATGGTGAGCTCTTCTTGAGCATTCCTTGATATTATTTCTCTGAATTATATTCCTTTCTTTTCCTGCGGGGGAAATTTGATATCAACAGGCACAGGAATTCTTGCCATTTTTTCCCTAAGCTGCAAATGGTGTCAGTCATGATTTCATATTACTTTGCAAAATAAAGGCCCATTCCGGCATCAGGATGAGTGATTCTGGAACAAGGAAGTCCATCCACACTTTGAACCCTGTTCTGCCATTCACTTACTTTGCAGCTGATCTTGTTTTTGAAGTCCTTTCGCTCGCAGAGTTCTTTGGTCCATCTACTCGCAGAGTTCTTCAATCCATCTATCATGATCCTTGAGTGATACAGCACAGTAACAGGCCTGTCAGCCCCTGAATCCAGGCCTCCACCAAGTGCACATTTATACTAATCCTACCCTAACTCATTTTATTCTCCCTACATCTGCATCAATTACCCCTGACTCTACCACTCACCCTCACGTGAGGGGCAATTCCCATTGGCCAAGTAACCTACCAAACCACTATACACCTTTGGAATGGGGGAGGAAACTGGACCATGTGGGGCAAATCCACATGTGGTCGCAGGGAGACTGTGCTCACTCCACACAGAAGGCACCTGAGTTCAGGATTAAACACGAGTCTGTGGTGCAGTAAAGCAGTACCTCCACTGTTTATACCGCCATATTGGGACTAAATGTCTGTGAGATTCAACAGAAATGGCTTTCAAAAAGTAATGAGGTCATTAAACATTAAAAAATAGCAAAAAATGTAATTAAATTAACAGTTATAAATGTAGCACTCTGTTTGATTTTTACAACTGGTATAACAAAGTTAGAAGACCTGCGCTTGAACCATGTCGAATTTGGTGGGGACTCTGGGTCGATTACCCCTGCGTTTGGATGCTGGTGTGATTTACAACTTTTAAGAGAGGTTTGGATAAACTCACAGATGGGAGGGGCATGGAGGACTATGGTCCAGGTGCAGGTCCACGGGACGGGGTAGAATAATAGATTAGCAATGGCGAGATGGACTGAGGAAGCTGTTTCTGTGCTGTGACTCTTGTGCTCTATGACTCAGGCTAGTGAATCTGTGGAATTCATTAACATGAGAAATTCTGCAGGTGCTGGAAATCCAAAGCAACACTCACAAAATGCCGGAGGAACTCAACAGGTCAGGCAACATCTGTGGAAATGAACAAAGAGTGGACAGTTCGGGCCAAGCCCCTTCTTCAGGATATTGACTGCTTGCTTGCCTGATCTGTTTAGTTCCTCCAGCATTTTGTGCATGTTGCAGTGGAATTCGTTGCCACAGATGGCTGTGGATGCCAATTTACTGGGTATATTTAATGTGGAGATTGATAGGTTCTTGATAAGAAAGGATGTTATGGAGAGAATGGAGTTGAGAGGGATAATAAATCAGCCATGATGGAGTGGCGGAACAGACTTGATGGGCCGAATGGCCTGAAACTGCTCCTCTGTCTTATGGACTCCATATACAGTATGTGTTGGTGAATTTCGGCAAGTTTGCTGTCAGGCGCTGCACTCCATGCAGAGTTCAAAGCTGCTCAGGGAACAGATAACAAACTACAAACTCAGGACTTGCCTCCTTGGCATGAATTCTAAACTTGGTGGCACCTGCTCTACCATGCGTGCAGAGTGGCATGGGAGCCGTCAGCACTTTGCTCACAGGTAGGAGTCAGAATTAGATGATGTATCAGGGTTGAAAGATCAGGCGGGTAATGAGGCAGTAAAAGTGAAGAGGGGTTAGGGCAGGAGGCAGCAGTAACAGCACTGACTGAGCGGAATATGGAAACCAGTTTGAAGAAGCTGTCACGGGACAAGTTAAGAAACAGAAAATGGATCCAGAGGAGGTGTCAATCCTCCCCACACACTGCCCTCTGGTACAGATAGGATGGTCATCCATCTACTTATAGACTTAGCATTTTCCAGGAAGTTCAAGGTAGCGATGAAGTGGTCTTTGATGACGTTCATCCTAAGCAACTGCGTAACGCATGACTCTGTGATCTCCAGGCTGTTCTCAGGTGACGCACACTGTGACAGACAATGTCTTACAATTGATCATCAACCCAGTAAAAGATACTCCTTGGTCTGTCTGAAACCTGTTGGACTTCTAGTGTAAGGAGATGTCCACAGGCGAATGTTGCTTACATTCCACGGTGCAGAAGTACATGATGAGAGATGCACTGAAATTCTGGGCAGCGACTGAATGAGGAAGGATCACTGTCTTATCACCATAGGATACTGTGGATCTGAACCCTGGGTAACAGTCTTCATGTGGTAATTTCTTTAGCCAGAGGATGGTTATTGCCATAGATGGTTATGGAGGCCAAGGCATTGGGTATATTTAAAGTGGAGGTTGATAGGATCTTGATTAGTAAGGGTGTCAAGGGTTATGGGGAGTAGGCAGGAGAATAGGGTTGAGACGGATAATAAATCAGCAATGATGGAAGATGGGGGGAGATACATCTCTACCAAAGTAGGTGTTAGGCTCGTTTTCCCTCCGCCAGCGTGCAGGTCACCTCTGGGCAAGGTGTCAAACTTGCTTAACCCCTCAGTCATGGTCACGTGAAGCCATGGGAGCAGGTGGTGGATGGTCATATTTGTAGCTGGTGCATTCCACAAGTCCTGGTTATGTGACCACTGACATCAGGCAGACTATCTCTGAAGGGTATTGATAATGGCTGCGGAGTCACCCGTCTTTGTCAAGACATTGTCCAGAAGAAGGCAATGGCAAACCACTTCTGTAGAAAAATTTGCCAAGAACAATCATGGTCATGGAAAGACCATGATTGCCACGTCATATGGCATGGTACATAATGAAGGAACGATGACGGAATGGTGGAGCAGACTCAATGAGCGAATTGCCTAATTCTGCTCCTATCTCTTATGATCTTGTGTATAGAATGTTTAAGGACATCAGTGACATTGTTAGGGAAAGCCTTGCTTGTGGAGTGATTGAAGAAGTGACCAATCCTGATAGTATTTACTAAACGCATTATAAATGAAGTATATTTTTGGCCAAAGTACAGCTGCAGTCCAAAATGAAGTGGTAGGGACGGTGTGGTGAAGAGGTTGAATCTGAAGCTTGCAAAGGGCATAAATGAAAGTTACTCCTCAAGATCTGGAGTCTAAGGACATGGAAGTCTCAGTGGGACTCAAAATGGGAGCTTGGGGTCAGGGACTTGGAGCAACTGTGCTGGGTCAGCATCTACTGTGTCCTCAGTCTCCATTACAGGAGCATCACCATGGTAGCGAGCAGAGTTTTGGTGCAAATCTAAACTCAGTTCATTTTTCATTATTGATTACTTCAAAATAGAAAGCAAAACTTGTATGAATCCATCATATGTTGTGGAGGGAGCATATGCAGCAAGTGTTTGACCAGTTGCACAGAAAGGGACCTCATAGTTTAGATGTAATGGGGTTTCCTGCAATGCTGGATGGATTCGAACAATGATCCACTGTCAGGGAACTGAAGAATCCACTTCTTTTCTTATGATTACAGCTGGAGTTCCATAGATTAATTTCATCAATGGCTTTAATTCAATTTTTCCACTGAGCAGAATAATGGGACTAGCATGCACTAGTTTAAAGGCCTTTTAGATTGCTGAAATGCTTTTCAATTGGAAGTATGTGGTAGAACCGACAGGGTGAGAAGTGCTGTTGACCTTGAAGCACTCAATGCAAGTAATCAAAAGCTTCTTCGTCACCTTGTATTTTGAAAAAAAAGCAAATCATGCCTCATTAACGTTCATAATTAAGACTTAAAATGTGGCTTTTCGAAAGGGAAGAAGGTTTTGAATTTGTAAAGTGCCTTATCACGTCCGTGTGCAACATCACAGAAGCTTGGTATGCAGAGGAGAATAAACATCAGGGATTTCAAAAACCTGTCAAGTTTCCACTGGAGATGATGGCTTTTCAAATACATAGCCATTATGACACTTGAAATTTATAAGTCTTTCTTTTCCTCTTCAGTCAGCGTTAGTGTTGTCGATTTTGTCTGTCTCACTCAGGCCACTGTATCTTCCAAGTCCTTTCCTTTCTTGTCCCCCTCTTCTCTCTTTCCCCCTTCCTTCTCCCTGACCTCCCCAGTTCCATCTGAACTCCTTCGACAGTATGCCAGCACTCTGTCCAGTCCTCAGCCACCCACATTTCTCCCCCTGCCGTGCGGGTACTCCTTATCCTGTCACCTTCTCCATTTGACGAGCCACATCTCTGCCCCGCTCAGTACCCTTTGTACTTTTGTCAGTGGTTGTCAACCCTGCCCCATTGTACAGCCTGACCAGATGTCCCTGAAACTGTACGACCTATCCTCTGAGTTGTCCTCCCGTGCTACGTGATGTGGAAGAATGTAGTTAAGCACAGAGTGAGCCCGCTGCAACCTACCTACACATGACCAAAATCCGCTTGGAAATTTGGAGCGTAGAGGCTTGTCCGCCTGTGAGGATTCTCCATCTGCGCCAGCGAACGGATGGCAGATCGCAGAGGACCCATCCAAATATACTGTGATAGAGGGACACCGGACAGAAACAGGCACTTTGACCAGCTGATTCTGTGCTGACCATCAGCCATCCATTCCCATTAATCCCACACTAATCCTATTCATCACTCTCCCCGACTCCCCCAGAAATGAGGGAATGAGAAATCCTATCGCTAGGATGCTCGGAGTAACTTACAGCGGCCTGAACCTATTCAGGGACATATTATTCACATTCAAAAGTGAACCTTAGAGTCACAGAATCACAGAACACTACAGCACAGAAACAGGCCCCATGACCGATCTAGGCCACGCTGAACTATTATTCTGCTTAGTCTCACAAACCTGTGCCCGGGCCACAGCCCTCCATATCCCTCCCTTCCATATACCTATCCAAATTTCTCTTATGTGCTATAATCTAACCCACATATGCCACATTGCACTGGCAGCTCATTCCACCCTCTCACTACCCTCTAAGTGAAGAATTTCCCCTCATCTTCCCCTTAAACATTTCACCTTTCACCCACTACCCATGACCTCTAGCTCTAGTTTCACCCAACCTCAGTGAAAAAGCCTGTCTGCATTTACCCTATCTACATGCTGTTGAAGATGCAGCTGCACTGGGCAGGGCACGTAACCAGGATGGAGGATCATCGCCTGCCCAAGATTGTGCTGTATGGCGAACTCTCCACTGGCCACTGTGACAGAGGGGCACCGAAGAAGTGGTACAAAGACTCTCTGAAGAAATCCCTTGGTGCCTGTCACATTGACCATCGCCAGTGTTCTAAGCTAGCCTCCGATTGCGAGGCCTGGCGACACACCATTCACCAGTCCGTCTCCTCCTTCGAGAATGTACGCAGGGCTGGGCGTTGAGGACAAAAGGAGAAGGAGGAAGAAGCGTGACACAGCAGCACCAAACCCAGAACAGAATTTCCCTTGCAGCCGCTGCGGCCGGGCCTGCCTGTCCCGTATTGGCCTCATCAGCCACCAGTGAGCCTGCAGCAGTCGTGGGCAGCCCCCTTCCTAAATCTTCTTTCGCAAAGCCAAGCTATGATGATGGTCCCTCATAATTTTGTAAACCTCTATCAAATTTCCCCTCATTCTCCTATGCCCCAAGGAATAAAATCTTAACCTATCCATTCTTTTCCTATAACTCAGGTCCTCAAGCCTGGCAGCATCTTTGTAAATTTTCCCTGCTTTATGGGAGCCAGAGGAAACTCACGAATTCAGAGGGAGCACCTGCAAGATCCACATAGACAGCATCTAAGGTCAGAATTGAACCTGTGAAACAGTAGGTTCTGCTAGCTGCACCCATTAACCTTGCACCTTAAGCCCTGGTTTATGCTTTGGGCACATGAGGTGAGCACCCAGGAGATAGTTGCATGGTGGAAATGAGCTGAGGTTCAGGGCAGGCGGCTGATTCCTTTAACGTTATCTCAGTCCCGATTCTGGAAGAGATCTGACCAGCCAGATTCATTGCCAAGTGACATTTTAGAATGATTGTTGTGAAATTGCAATCGCACCTCTAATTATTTCCATCCAACAATTTCAGTTATTTCGGTCACTGTCTGTCTGAGATCTGATTGCATCTCCAGCTTGTGATGTGCCTCTTCTATCTTCAGCTCTAATTTCAATGAGTCGATATTCTATTGCATACAAGATCAAGGTTACAACTGTGTGGCCTTTCCGTCTTGCACACACTTCCTGTGAGTATTGTGCGGGGTTGCGAAGCTAGCTCGCTGCTCTCAACTCCATCGTATGTAAGGATTGTGTCAGTCTTAGCTAAAATTGCCACTACAATGGTATACGATGCACACAATTTCTTCCCAGGTGAATGACTTAGAACCAAAGGTTCTGGAAAATTGTTTTATTATTGTCACATGTACTGAAGTACAGAGAAAAACTTTGTTAAAAGATAATTTGTTGCATCAGTTCATTGAGGTGAATGCAGATTAAGGTGTTACAGTTACAGAGAAAGTGCAGTGCAGATTAGACACTGAGGTGCAGGGTCATAATGAGATAGATTGTGAGGTCAAAAGTCTAACTTATCGTACCAAGATACCATTCAGTAACCATATAACAGCAGGATACAAATTTCCCTTGAGTCTGGTGATACATGCTTCCTGACTCTTGTACCTTCCGCCCAGTGGAAGGGGGAACGAGAGGAGATATCTGGGATGGGTGAGGCCTTTGATCATGTTGGCTGCTTTATTGAGGCAGGGAGTCTTGTAGATAAGTGTCCATGGAAGGGCGGCTGGCATCCATGATATGCTGAGATGTGGCCACAACTCTCCGCAGCTTAATGCAGTCACAGGTAGAGCAGTTGCCCTACCAATCTACAATGCATCTATAAAAATTGGATTTTTATAGATAGGTGCATCTTTAAAAATTGGTGAGAATTAAAAGGGACATGCCGAACTTCTTTACCCTCCTGAGGAAGTTAGAGGCACTGGAGAGCTTTCTTGGCCATGGTGTCTACGTGGTTGGACTAGGACAGACTATTGGTGATGTTTAGTCCTAGGAACTAAGGCATGTTTCAAAGTTACCCCTAGAGATGTTGCTGGTACTCACCGACAAGATTGACTACTTTGTCACACTACTAGACTGTAAAACAATTCAAAGCCATAGAGCATGGAAACAGGTCTTTCAGACCATCGAGTCCACGCCAATCCCATTTCATCCATTTACAGTAATCCTGCAGTAATCATGTTTTATTCTCTCTGAATTCCCTTCAAACCCCACCCTCCCGTACATTCTACCATTCACCTGCACACGAGGAGCATCTTACTCTGGATAATCAACCTACCTGTGGTTAACTTGCAATTAATAAGATTCTACAGGTGACAATGAGAACACAGCCTGGTCACCTTGAGTAGGGTTGGAACACAAAGTTATTCATTCTTTCTGCGCCTGCAGTGTGTACCATCTACATAGTACTCTACAGTTACTCATGTATGGTACTTCAACAACACCTCTCAAACCCACCATCAGACCTGGAAATGTATCACTGTTTCTTCATCATCCCTCAGTCGAAATCTTGGAACTCCTTCCTGTCAGGCACCTCATAGTCTGCACCTGGCGGACAGGAGTCACCTGCCACTTGTTTCCAATTTATCAACTGCAGCTCTAATCTATTGCCACACAGCCAACTCTGTCTCGTTACAGTAACCCCATGCCGGTCAACCTCCTCCGTCGGAGCCTGAATTCCGGTGCCTGAGCACTTTGACAGGACCCGAACCCAATACTGCAACTTCCTGTCCCAGTGCTTCTTACAATTCAAGCTTCAGCCATCTCTTTGTTCTGTGGACAGAGCCATGATATCCTTCGTCGTCTCTCTTCTGACTGAGCGAGCGCTGCCAACTGGGGCAATAAATATGTAGAATTCACTTCTGAGATCCACTGGGTTTTTGACCATCTGGGAAGTGGAAGGGGGTCAGCTAATCAGATACTTCACCTGCATCAAGGCTCACACTTGGTGCTGGATTATGCAGTGGAACTCTGGACCCTCACGGTGGAGTGCGGCTGGCCCATTACTATCATGGCCTCCAAGAGCACTTGAAAGTCTACCAGGGAGATGTCTATCTTGAAAGCCTTAACACTCTGGTCCTCTGAATTGACCACTGTCTTATGGATCCTTCCAGATAGTCAGCCAAAACCCCAGTTCCAATCTCAGAACCATTTCAGACTGCAGGACCCTCATCATCAACACCTCCAGAACCAATACAGGTAGGGAGGGCTCCCTTAACCCCCCAAGAGCGTGAGCGTTGCTGGAGAAACAACTTTTGTGCCTACTGTAGAGCCGCTGATCACCCATGCATCAAATGCCCACTGCGTCTGGGAAAAAGGCACCACCAGATAGAGACGAGGGGCATCTGTAGACCAGTGGTCAATCAGAAAGGGCCAGTTAGCAAGTGGAGAAGTTTCTGTGCTGACTCACCACCTCCATCCCTTCCACATGGAAGAGGTATCTGCTCCGGGCTGAATTCTCCCACAATCCGCACACCTGCAATAGGGTATGTCACCCTAATGAAGTGCACCATGGCTACCAGCCCCCATTGTTTCCCACAGAAGAGCCAATGGTGGAGGCCCATCTGCCAAGGCCCTGGTTCGCTGATGCCAGAATACTTGGAAGAGAGCACAGAGGGCCATTTTCCTTGACAAATACATCTACTGCCAGGCCAACAGCCAATGGCGCCCAGCCGAACTACTCCGGCCTAGGGACCGTGCCTGGCTCTCCATCCAAGATCTCCCCTGCCCATCAACTCCCGGAAGCTCTCAGCCTGATTCATTGATCCCTTCAAGATTATCCATCACATGAAACCATTCACTTATCGTCTGCAGCTGCTACGGTCCTTCAGGATCACACCTATCTTCCATGTGTCCTGTCTCAAGCCCGTAGACCATGGATCACTCAACTCATCTGAGCCTGCTCCTCTGGAACCTAGGAGGGTGGAAGGTGTCCAGTGTACATGGTTCTGTGGTTGATTCATTCACATTGTTGTGGATGGGGTGTGCAGGACCTGGTCGACTGGGAAGGGTATGACCTGGAGGAGAAATCATGGGTGGTGTCCAGTTTTATTCTGGATCCATCGTTCCTTGAGGAGTTCCACTCAGCCCATCTGGATCATCCTGGGCTGTTGGGTGCTGGCCATAGGAGGGGGAGTTTTGTTAGGCGGGCATCAGACAATCAATCCAGCTAACAGGAGTCACCTGCTCTCATTTCCAACTCAGCACCTGCAGCCTATTTAAACCCAGCTATCATCCACAGTCCTTCTTCATTCAGTGAACGTGCCAGCCTCAACTTGATGCTCCTAGTTACCTTGTTGCCTTCTTAAGTTCTCTCTTGTTTGCTGGCCCTAATGGCTTGTTATTTTTCAGTTCATTAATAAAGTGAACTCACCGCTAACTGATCTCCACTGTTCTGTGTTTGGGTCAAGCCTCCTCTACATTTCCTCAGCCACATCTTCATTGGAAAGACTGCAGCAGTTGAAGAAGGCAGCTTACCACCAGCTTCTCCGGGTCAGTCAGGGACGGGCATAAATGCCGGCCTTGCCACCAAAATCTTCAACATAAGAGGCACAGATTTGCCAATCCCTGTGAGAAGGCCTTTATTCTGTATTTTCCTGACAAACCTTGGGAACTTTTCCACAAGTGGGTGGGAAAACAGTTTGTGCTGAATTTCTGACTCTGTGGCGTTTTCCACAGCGAAGGCATCACAGGTTTTAGGGACAACACTCCAACACATTCCACCCTGCACAGTGGAGTATGAGTATGCGTTGGCAATAAAATCATCACCAATAGTTCCAGACCATTAAATTAATAACTTCCTCCCAGCCCTCTGATTCTATTCCCTTTGCAAGTAGAGAAATAAAGATTGTAATAAGGGGAAGAACCCCTCACATCATCTTTGTGTATTACTTAGTCACTGGAAGATGCAGAAGGTGTTTGTTTTTCTAATATTGCTTTGTTTGGATTAATCTAATGTACATATGTGATTATTATTTTATACAACTATGGGGTTGGCACAATAGTGTTATACCATTACAGTGCCAATGACCCTTGTTCAATTCCTGATGCTGTCTATAAGGAGCTGGTATGTTCTCCCTGTGACTGTGTGGGTTTCTTCCAAGTGCTCTGGTTTCCTCCCACATTCCAAAGGCGTATGGATGGTGGGTTCATTGGTCATGCGCTTTGATAGAGGAAGTAAAGGTGTAGACTATTTCCTAACCAGGGAAAAAAAATTCAAAAGTCTGAGGTCCAAAGGGATTTGGGAGTCCTTGTGCAGGGTTCCCTTAAGGTTAACTTGCAGGTTGAGTCAGTGGTGGGGAAGGCAAATGCAATGTTAGCATTCATTCTGAGAGGACTAGAGTATAAAAGCAAGGATATAATGCTGAGGCTTTATAAGGCACTGGTGAGACCTCACTTGGAGTATTGTGAGCAGTTTTGGGCCCCTTAAATGAGAAAAGATGTGCTGGAATTGGAGAGGGTGCAAAGGAGGCTCACAAGAATTATTCCGGGAATGAAAGGGTTAACACATGAGGGGTGTTTGATGGCTCTGGACCTGTTCTTGTTGGAGTTTAGGAGAACAGGATGCAGGGGATCTCACTGAAACCTATCGAATATCGAAAGGCCAAGACAGAGTGGATGTGCAGGATGTTTCCTGGCTTGGGGGAGTCTAAGACCAGAGGGAACACCCTCAGAACAGAGGGACGTCCAGTCAGAACAGAGATGAGGAGGAATTCCTTTAGCCAGAGGGTGGTGAATCTGTGGAATTCATTGCCACAGATGGCTGTGGAGGCCAAATCAATGGTTACATTTAAGGTGGAGGTTGATAGGTTCTTGACTGGTCAGGGTATGAAAAGTTACGAGGAGAAGGCAAGAGAGTGGGTTTGAGAGGGATAATAAATCAGCCATGATAGAAAGTCGAAGCAAATTCAATGGGCTGAATGGCCTAATTGGGTGGTGTGGGCTTGTTGGGCGGGAAGGGCTGTTACCATGCTGAATATCTAAATAAATAAATTAATTAATAAAATAAAATTATTTCTCCTCTGCAGGAATCCAATAGCATTTAATTAACAGGCTGAACGGTGGATCTCCCTCAATGTGAAGGATAGTTATCATATGCATCAGATTTAACCATAAATAAATTATCAAAATGCCTAAGCCCATGGGTTTCTGTATGAAAGCATTTGTGTTTGTGGGGAAGCAGGGCAGAGAGAGTAATGAATGGCTGAAAGTGAATTACATAAAAGTAATTCGATCAAGTTCAGTTGACACTGTAAACTGTAAGAGTGATGTTTGAATGGTTTGGAGACTGGTGAACCCAGAGATTGAATTAGCGACTTGGAATTGAGTTAAGGCAGTTGTCCATTATTTTGACAAATTGTTCCTGTCCTGGGAGAAAGAGCTGTATGCATCCCTGTCCCCACTTTTGCCAGTCGGCTGGGCACTGATCCAGAATATGAAGTCCCAGCAGAAAATTACTTAGAATGTGCAACACAGAAGAAGCTATTTGCCTGAAATATCTATGCCATTGTTGTGCTCTACATGCTTTCTCAAAGTCTTGCCTCCATCCCTTTCTCTCCTCTTGCCTCTCACATGTTTATCTTAAACTATTCTCTATGACTGCTACTTGTGTCACAAATTCCACTTTCTATTATGGACTGGACTGCTTTGCGGGACATGTTTGTAACTCAATATCTCCTTTCCACCCTGACCTAAACCCCTCAAGCCCTGACGCTGTTCCAACAAAGTTTCATATAAATTTGAGAATCTACGCGCGCGTTTCTGACTTATGACTTGCAGCCTTGTAGGCTCAGCTTCAAGCCCAACAGTTTGAAATAACCACTTACCAAGCTGTCTCAAAGTTGTGTGAAGATTAGAAAATGGGCTGTAAAACCTCGTTCATGTAAGTTTTGAGCCATACAGCATAGAAACAGGCCCTTCAGCCCGCCAAGTCTCTGCCAAGCATCAACCACCCATTCCCGCTATTCCTGCGTTAATTAAATGATTGCTTCCCTCACATTTCCTGCTAATTCCTCACTCCTCTGCACACTCAGAACAATTTACATAAGGCAGATAACCCACACCCCTTTGGGATGTGGGAAGAAACCAGAGCACCCAGAGGAGACGCTGAGAGCGTATGCAAACTCAAGAGCTTTCTCAGCTCTTGTACGGATATATGTATTCGTACCAAAAAAGACCATGATATCGGGGGATGCTTGTCCCATAATGTGGTTCCAAATAAAATTCTTCGATGCTTGACTTAAATGCAGTTAATAGCTGGAATTCTGTGCTGACGTCATAACCATTTAAAATTCAGATCTCTGTAGCCAAGAATATACAGTGATACTTTGCCTCTACATGTTCCATGGGTTCAGTGTTTTAATGGGAGTTCTAACCTGTTTATTTTTAATTGCTTTCAAGAGGCTAATTGGGAACTCTGTTTAAAAAAAGCAGGATGAAGTATTTGCTGTGAACGCGGTGTATTTATATAAAAAAATACTTTACGGGCTTGAGTAGGACCTTTATGTAGAATTTACAGCAGAGCATATTCCTCATTCTTTTACCCTCTTGAATTACACTTGCATACTATTTGCCTCAACCACTACTGTGTATATATACTGTAGCAAGTTCCACATTTAGATGTAAAGAATTCCCCGCTGGAAATTCCTGGGATTTGTTGGTGACTGTCTCGCATTTATGACCTTCAGCTCTGATCCTCCCCGCCCCCATGTGAATATGGGGTGGGGGAGTACTATGTCCACCTTATCACAGTGCCAACTTGGTATGTCCCTGTTGTCAAAGCATGTTGGCCACTTAACATCTGAATCCCAACAATACCTATTGCTATTCAGATTAAATTAGCTTTATTTGTCTCATATACATCGAAACATACAGTGAAATGTGATGTTTGCTTCAATGACCAACACAGTCTGAGGGCTGTGCTGGGGGCAACCTGCAGGTATTGCCATGCTTCTGGCGCCAACATAGGATGCCCACAACTCACTAACCCTAACCGTATGTTTTTGGAATATGGGAGGAAACCAGAGCACCCGGAGGAAACCCACGTGGTCATGGGGAGAATGTACAAACCCTTGGAAGTCAGCGGTGGGAATTGAACCCTGTAAGGCATCATGCTAACCATAATGCTACCTTGCTGCTATCATCAATAGGATCCATGACCCTATAGGGAAAATGAGGAGGATAATAGAATGGACTAGATTGCTCTGCTGGGATCCATGGGCTGAATGGCCTTATTTTATGCTATAATAAGTCACACAGCCTTTCAAACCACCAAGTCTGTGCTGATCATCATGTATACGTTTTCTCTTATCCCATTTAATTTTTCCCATATTCCCATCAACTTCCCCCAGATCTGAATTCTTCCTTAACCCAGGGGACAATTTACAGCAGCAGCTAAGATAAGATTAGCTTTATTTGTCACGTGTACATTGAAACATCAAGACAGACAGTGAAATCTGATGTTTGTGCCAAATCAAATCAGCAAGGAACACACACGAAAAATGCTGGTGGAACGCAGCAGGTCAGGCAGCATCTATAGAAAGAGGTACAGTCGATGTTTCGGGCTGAGACCCTTCGTCGGGACACTTCCGTCTTTGGAATGCGGTGGAAACCAAGGCACCCAGTGGAAAACCATGTAGTCACAGGGATAATGTACAAATTCCTTACAAGCAGCAGTGTGAATTGAATCCCAGTTGATAATCACTGGTACTGTAAAGTGAGGCGCTAACTGCTACACTACCATGCTGCCAGTTAACTTACATCCTGAACGCCTTTGGAATATGGGTGGAAACTGGAGGGGCCAGGAGAAACACAACCAGCTACAGCAGCTTTACCCTTGGGGTTAAAGTGTCAAGTACTGGACGGCATGCATTTAAGGTGGACAGGGAAAGTTTAAAGGAGATGAGTAGGGCAAGAATTTTACACTGAGAGTGGAGAGTGTTGGTGGAAGCAGATACAACAGTGAGGCACATGAATTTGGCAGGGAGCTGAGGGTTATGGATCATGTACAGGCAGAAATAATTATTTTAATTTGACAAACACAAGGAAATCTGCAGATGCTAGAATTTCAAGCAACACACATAAAAGTTGCTGGTGAACGCAGCAGGCCAGGCAGCATCTCTAGGAAGAGGTACGGGCGACGTTTTGGGCCGAGACCCTTCATTAGTAAGGTAAGCTAGCTCTTCTTTCAGTTAGTCCTGACGAAGGGTCTTGGCCCGAAACGTCGACTGTACCTCTTCCTAGAGATGCTGCCTGGCCTGCTGCGTTCACCAGCAACTTTGATGTGTGTTGCAGTTTAATTTGACAGTGTTTAGTGCAGACATCATGAACCAAATGACCTGTTCCTGTGCTGTACTGTTCTATGTTCTATGTTCACGACGAATAAAAGGGAAAAGTCCCCAATGGCTGTCATCAAAGGAAGATGCTTGAGGGTGTTAGGAGGCAATCATTGCAGCCCCAGTGCATCACTGTAGGGATTCCTCGGTGCTATGTCCTCACCCCATCTATCAGAGGTGGGGATGGCCAGTGGCTTTACACAATGTTCTCTGCATTTGTGACTCCTTAGGCTATGAAGGAGCAAGACTGGGTAACCACTCGGCTTGACCTAGTAAGTGGCAGCTAACAGAGTTGATGAGCACTTTCTAAGCCCAGTCAGAGAGAGATGCCTGGTTAGTTAGTGCCATTAACATTGCCAAAAACTTAAGGGGTCAAAATTGACCAGAAGTTTCCAACCCGCTAAGTTGCTGACATGGACATCAATGGCTTCTGTGTGATTCTTGTACCGTTTTTGATTTTATCTAAATCTTCCAGAGCTAAGAATGATGAGCACCAAATGAATGTTAAAGCAGAGAAAATCTGCTTCATGCCCATTGGAGTATTTGTGGCTTTGGTGGTTTTGAACTTAAGTGTCATGAAGCTTACAGCCTCTTTATGACTGTGGTGCTTCTTTGAAAGAACGGTAGCGTTTAGTATCACATACTGTATAAAGTGTAAGGGGAAGGTTTTTTTGCCTCACTGTCTCCAGGATCAGGTATAACCAAAACACTTGGTTCCTTCCTAATCATTCCTCAGTTACGGAACACTATGAACCACCTCTTGCACTACTTCAGACTTGTTTCTAGTTGTGCATTTTGCACTGATATCTTGTTCTTGTACAATGTTTTTCTTTACTGACTTGTCCAAGTGATGTATAATTTATGCTCTGTTGTCTGCATCTACATATCTTTGATGTTGTCGCAAGTTTTTCTTTGTCCCTCTACCTCACCATACTTATGTTCATGACAATAAACTTGATTTGACTTTACTTTTGCACTTTAAAAAACAATGAGCTCAACAATGAATTTCACAATTTCAGATAACCAGCCTTTCCTGTTTGTGTCCAAACTGGCCAGTCTAACAAAGGCTATCAGACTTATTTAATTTCAAATTCCAAGTGGCTGCAGTGCTTTGGTCTCACAATTTCATCTTTCTACTATCTATCTCTCCCTCTCTCCGTCCTGTTTCCTTTCACCTCCTGTCATGTATACCTCCTCCAGAAAGGTCAACTACAATAAATCGGTCTTCCCCTCTAAAGCTGGCTCCATCACCATTTATGTTAGGCTTCTTATCCTGGTGATCGCCCTATCACAGACAATCCCTGTGCTGGCACCATCCTTCTTTCCCCATTTTTGAAACCTAAAACCCAGTCAATTTCCAACATTTCCTACCTCTGATGATGGTTCTCTCTCCACGGACGCCACCTGTCTCGCTAATTATTTTCAAAAATTTGTCCAGGATCAAGTCTGTTACTGGTAATATGTTTCATTATTGCGTGCTTGTTTCACGAGCTGGTGATAAGACATGTTGCAGTGGCTGCCATTACTCTGCCAATGAAAGAGCTCCCTCTTCTGATCAAAAGATGATAGTCAACAGGTCTCAGAGAGTTTGCAAATTTCAAAACATCGTGGTCCTGTAGATCTGCGAGGTTTTACAGGAAAAATATTATTTAGGTATTCATAGTGTACAGTACGATTTCTATGTATAAACTGTAGAGTGAGCTCACAATTGAATGGTGCACTGACAACATAGCATGTACCTCCATCATTCCTGGGACCTCAGACTTGGTGCATCACCATTTCTTTCACTGGTGCCAAATCTGTTGCCATCTAGTAAGGCAGCAATAATATATTGTAAAGGATTTGGCTTGTTGATGTACAATACTCGAGTCTGCCAGAGCAGCTCTGAGTGTGGATTGGGGAGTTGAGGAAGCATGATTCAGTACGTGGCCAGGAAATTATCCAATCAAAACAAAAAGAAAATCTATTTGCAACCAACACACATTAAAGTTGCTGGTGAACGCAGCAGGCCAGGCAGCATCTATAGGAAGAGGCGCAGTCGACGTTTCAGGCCAAGACCCTTCGTCAGGACCTCTTCCTATAGATGCTGCCTGGCCTGCTGCGTTCACCAGCAACTTTGATGTGTGTTGCTTGAATTTCCAGCATCTGCAGAATTCCTGTTGTTTGCTTTTAAATCTATTTGCAACATCTCCTTTGAAAGGGGGTGTGGTTCAGAAAGAGCAACTTTTAACTAAACAGATTGCAATGTATTCTTTTCAAAGATGTCTATCACAAGTTATTTCCTGTGGTCACTCTGTTGTATTTGCTTGTTCAATTCATGAAAGCACCACAAAACAGAAAATTCACTCGTTCTCTCACTTTGTGGCAGTTCAGTGACCTTTCATTTCCTTGTTCAACCTGCTTAGGTGAGTGTTAGACTAGTCTTTCGGGAGGATTAATTATGTTTTTAGACGACACTCCCCAGTAGCTTTGTCATTTTTAAGTGGTGTGTTGGTGTCAAGTGGTGGCAGACTCCAGTTGGAGCAGCCTGGCTTGTTTAATATGGAAAGAGTCAACAATCCACACTTCTCAGCAATTTTCTAATCAAAATAAACATGATTCATAATATAAAGATATTTACAGGAATAAACTATGCTATATGTTTCCAATCTTACATTCATAGTCAAAGCTATGAGGAGTACTTCATTACGTTCCTTAACACCAAGAAGACTGTTGCATCCCCTGGGTATGGTACACCATTACAATAATCAAGGGGCTTCGTCACACAGCCCAGCCCCTCCCTCTTCAGTAATGGAAGAACTTTATACTGTTGTCCCTCCCCACTGCGCCCCTGTTCAGTGATTATGTTATCAAACTCCTTACTTTACATTCAAAAGAATTTGTGACCTGCTCCTTTGATTATCTAATACCCAGTTTCCTTGTGCTGTAGGATTGTTGAGCTGAACATCCAGTTCAACAAGAAGTCAGGAATATAGAAAGTGACTGGGCATCAGTCGTAACGAGACTCTTGTGTTGCGCATTACAAGTATGCCCCACTGTAGCACAACGGAATATGATCATTGTTTAAGTCCGCTGTGCTAATGTGAAGAAATATTAGGTAGGACACAGGCAGCCTCAGTGTATGATAGGATTTCAATGTATAAACAGGAGAGGGGGTTTGCTATTGAATAACATGCAGACATCAACAAGTACCAACATTCACTTTCAGTTATTTGTAATTATGAATTAGGTTTCCATGCATTGCTACTTAGTAATGCAACTGCAAGTAAGGGCTAAAACATAGAAACATAGAAAATAGGTGCAGGAGTAGGCCATTCGGCCCTTCAAGCCTGCACCGCCATTCAGTATGATCATGGCTGATCAACCAACTCAGAACCTTGTACCTGCTTTCTCTCCATACCCACTGATCCCTTTAGCCACAAGGGCTATATCTAACTCCCTCTTAAATATAGCCAAAGAACTGGCCTCAATTGTTTCCAGTGGCAGAGAATTCCACAGATTCACCACTCTCTGTGTGAAGAAGTTTTTCCTTATCTTGGTCCTAAGTGGCTTCCCCTTTATCCCTAAACTGTGACCCCTCGTTCTGGACTTCCCCAACATCGGGAACAATCTTCCTGCATCTAGCCTGTCTAATCCCTTTAGAATTTTATATGTTTGAATAAGATCCCCTCTCAATCTTCTAAATTCCAGTCTAAGTCTAGTCGATCCAGTCTTTCTTCATATGAAAGTCCTGCCATCCCAGGAATCAATCTGGTGAACCTTCTTTGTACTCCCTCTATGGCAAGAATGTCTTTCCTCCGATTAGGGGACCAAAACTGCACACAATACTCCAGGTGTGGTCTCACCAAGGCCTTGTACAGCTGCAGTAGTACCTCCCTGCTCCTGCTAAAGTCATTCTAGAATGTTTATTTTTGTTCTGATCATTGTGGAAGAGAGTTTACAGAAGGAACTAAAAAAAGTTATTAGATCAAATATCCTTCAGGGGAGAAAAATCTGCCTCGGAATCTAGACTCCTATGTGATGACAGAACTCCACTGCAAAATGGCAAACCAATCAATTCAAGGGCCAGTTAAGGATAGGCAACAAGTGCAGGCCTTTTCAGTAATGTTCCCATGCATTAATTAGATTCAGCCCAATACCTCATGGGCACATCCATTCCCACTGTCAGTAGCACCCACAGAAGGTGCTGCCTCAAAAAGACAACATCTGTCATCGAAACTCCCCTCCATCTGGCCATGCCATCTTCTCACACCTATCACTGGCAAGAGCTACAGAAACCTGAAGTCCCACACCACCAAGTTCAAGGCAGCTGCTTCCCTTCAACCATTCGCTTCTTGAACCAAGCAGCAAAAAACCTAATCACTACCTCAGTATAGCAACACTATGACCACTTTGATCATTTTGTACTAAAATGGACTTTGTGTAGTTCTGTCATAATTACAATCTTACAATTGTGTTCCTCCTTGTAAAAATTGTGTGTAATTTAATTCACGTGGTGCAGTGACATCAGCGCCGGACTCCGGAATGGAGGTTCCCGGGTTTGAATCCAGTCGAGCCATTCCCAAGTGTGCTTTCCATCCATGCCGGGTTGAGTGTTGAGCTCTCAACTCGACCTCGTAAAATAAAAGAAAAATACTGTGGGATGTCTGTGTGAGGAGTGGCGCCCCACACAGCCTTCCCATCTACGCCTTGTAAAGCCCAATTTATACTTTTGCGTCAAATGTACACCGTAGGTACCATGTACCCTACGCCATAGGGTGACGTGTACCTCCCCAAAAAAGTAACTCACGCGTCGTGACGACGCAGACCACAACAACTGTGATTGGTCCGCTTGGTAGCATCGCATTTCCTCCTAGGCATTTCCGGTTGCTTTTCTCCACCATGTCAGTACACTGATGCGAAATAAATGGTTGGAGATGATGAATCAAATCGTAAAATCTACCTGCCGACACCCGAAAATATTTGAAATGCATTTCCTTGTCCATGTCTCTCACGAAGAAACTCAACACAGTGGCATAGAAACCCCAGCGCCAACAACGTTTTGGCGGTGAATTGCATGAGTGACGCAGACACAACTATGCATGCTCGCTATGGCGTAGGGCTACGCAAAAGTATAAATCAGGCCTATGGCGTAGCCCATACGCACAAGTATATATCAGCCTTAAAGCATGAAAATGCCCGATGCTGGCCTCTCAGGCCTGAGTCGACGTCATCATCGTCATCATCATTAATTCATGTGTTTCCTGCTTATCTGATGCTACGTGCCTGCGATGCCGCTGCTAGTAAAGGTTTTGTGGCACCTTCCTTACGCACACTTGTGCATATGACAATAAGCACAACTTTGACGTTGAGTGACCACAACACGAAGCCAGTGAGTTGGTGGGGCAGGGTGAATGACGCATAGTCGGATGCGCTGTGCTCTGAACCGAAGTCAATCTTCAGTCTATTTCGAGAGTGGAGGAAACAGAAACTACGGCAACGTTTTGCAATGAAATAAGGATCAATATCTCCAGAATATGCAGTGAGTGGAGGAGAGCCAAGTGCAAATTGTAAGGCACAGTGTGGCCAGTGAGTACTCTTGGTACTTGCTCCAATAGGAAAATGACACTTTCCTATGCCTCTGTGACACTTATTGCCTATCCTTTACTAATAACTACTAACGGATTTGGTGTGGCAGAACA
Organism: Mobula hypostoma; assembly: GCF_963921235.1. Classification (NCBI taxonomy): domain Eukaryota; kingdom Metazoa; phylum Chordata; class Chondrichthyes; order Myliobatiformes; family Myliobatidae; genus Mobula; species Mobula hypostoma. The sequence goes on along the minus strand of NC_086102.1, from coordinate 119,812,650 downwards.
CTACAGGCTGAATAGCCTGTTCCTGTGCTGTACCATTCTATGTTCTATGACCACCTTGAACTGAGACATTTGCCATGCTGTTTCAGTGAGACTTAAAAGTGGCAATCATCTTCCAGATAAAATTAAACCAGCCCACCAGATACCACAACATTATTTTCCCCATCTTCTGCACAATTTATTCTTCAATTAACACTATGAATAGAAATTGACTATTTATCCTAAGGCTATTTCTGGGGTACATCAAGGTCCACAAATTGGCTGACGGTTTTAATGATGAGGGCGTGGCTCCATATCTTCAGACATATTGTAGTGCTATATATATGCTTAAGAGGCCATTCCTCAGGATAGTATCTTTGGATGCTGCAGTGTCATGCTAGCATAAGGAGAAGCAGAGAGGAACTTACCTTCTCCAGGACTCCTAATGACTGATGAGGGGTCACGGCCTGAAACATTGACTCTATGTTCCTCTCCATAGATGCTGCCTGACCTGCTGATTTCCTCCAGCATTTTGTGTGTGCTGGATTTCCACCATATGCAGAATCTCCTGTGTGTTTGATTAACAATAGCCCAGATTTTCTCCTTGCTGCCGGTTTGGCCTGAGGCAGAAAACCAATTTGTCCAACTTTCATCCAAGTGTTAAATTGGAATATCGGTCTGTCAGAAAATTGCTTACACCATTAAGTTAATCAACACTAGTGGTATGCAGGCCAGAGCTATCACTCAGAGGAAGGCCTGGTGGTCATATTTTCATTTAGCTGTGTGATAAAGCTTAACCACCCCTCCCCATGTCGTGGTGTCCGACTAATTAATGCCAGTAATGGCAAACACGCTTCTTTGATGAGCCAAAGCCAGCACACGTACTCCTAAAAAAAGCCATTTCCATGGTGACGGCTTTGCACCAATTCAGTCTGCAGTTGATGCCGACATGCCAGTGGGCCATGGGAGTTTATGTTGAAGTTTCCCATTTAATGAAAGTTACTGTATGTGAGGACTGAGAAACCTTCCTTTGTCTGGTACTTACAGCTGATCTTCGGGAAGGTTAGACTGTCAGAGAAGCAGGGAGTGCAGCTCAAAGGTAGAGTCCATGCAAGGCAGCACCACTTTTCAAAACTCTTCCTTTGAGATTAAGTAGGAATATTAAATGAACAAAGCTGTAAGCAATGAAGCAGAATTGAAATGCAAAGCTGCTTAGTGCTTACTGAAGACACTCAGCAAAAGTTTGCATTGGGTTTGCAAAAAGAACTGTAATTACTGCAACAACAGAATGGAAGCACACTGACCCATAAAGTCACTTAAACCTCTAAAACAATGGAGGGGGTTAGAGTAGTTTACATAAGTGGCAAACTGTGAACATTGACATTACATTGGAGTTTTGTTTGCTACCACTTGACATTTTAATGTTTTGAAAACACTGTGAAATGCAATCAGCAGCTTGCAGTCCTTTATGGCCGACTAATTCTCAAAAGCTGGACCTCTTGTTGGCTTATTCGATCACCTATCTCTCTCTCTTTGTACCACTCAGACTTTTCACCACAAGTCCTGTTTAATTGCTCCCAAATCTACCACTACATTGTCAATGCCTTTACCCTTCTCCCCACAGCGGTTGGGAGTGTGGGTTGGTGAAGGACTGTGGGGGTGGTGTGATGGGGAGCAGTATTTGTTCATTATCACCTTTGAAGGAAGTGAATTACGTTTGTAGAACGAGCATCAATTGTTCAAAGTCAAAGTTGAGTTGATTGTCATGTGCACAAGTGTATGTATGCACATGCTTGAACATCACATGCACATAGCATCATATAAACTGCATTAACAAGAAAATGCATAAATTACACCCAAATTATATACAACTTTTACAAGAAAGGACACAATTTGAACAGAGTCCACTTTAGTGTAAAATGTTCATAGTGTTGTTGTATTAAGGTAGAGATTAGGGTTGTGGAGCTTGATTCACCTGGTGGTGTGGGATTTAAGGCTTCTGTACCTCCTGTTCAGTGGCAGCTACGGGAAGATGGCATGACCCGGATGGCTGAGATCTTTGATGTTGCCTTCTCGAGGTAGCGCCTCATGTGGATGTTACCGATGGTGGGCAGGGATATGCCTGTGAGATCTGGGCTGAGTCTACTATCCTCAGCAGCTCCATACATTCCCGCACACCTGCTGTATGAAGCCCGGATGCGATCAGTCAGATTACTTTCAACTGAACACCTGTAGATGCTCATTAGTGTTTGATGACAAACCAGACCTTCTTAATCTCCTAAAGAGGTAGAGTAGTGTGTTGTTGCTGAAGACAAGGGGAGACTGAGAACATCCCAATAGCCCACCTGGCCCTCGGTTCATTCCTCTCTGTAGCTTAATGCCCCTCTCCTGTCAAGGCTCAAAAGCCTCCTTTGTTCCATATACACTGCCACTCTGACCCTTGAGGCACTCAAGAGGGTAACACCTTTATGTGAGATAATTTTAGAGTCATAGAACTTTACAATGCGGAATCAGGCCCATCACCTTAACTTGCCCAAATTGCCTGACTAATCTAGTCCTATTTGCACTTGTTCGGTCCTTTGATGCATGGCAATTTGCAATGTTTTCTGAGGATAAGAACAGTACATCAGAGATCTATTTGCAAAGGTCATGAGATTCTTTGCAGTACCTCTGTGAGGGGAAGTCAGGCTTCCCTGTCCACTCTTTCTCGGTTCCTCTGAATTTTGTGAATCTTAGCTGAATCTCCAGCGAGCCTTCCACCGTGAGGAAACAAAAGTTTCAGGCTAAAATAAGTGCTTTCTTTACAGCTAAAGCTCTCCAGTTCTGACAATATCCTTGTCAATCTCTGCTGACGTCCCTGTAAAACCAACACATCATTTTTGCATCTTGGTGACCAGTATACAAACTTTGATCTCATCAATCCCAGCAGAACCTCCCATTCTCTCAGTCTGTGCTCTTTCCAATAGAAGAAAGTATCCTTATCCCAGCCTTAAGAAATGTGTATGCATGCATTCCTATCCATGGCAATCTTCTACCATGTATGATAGAGTCATAGAGACAAGCAGGACAGAAATAGGCCATTCAATTCACTGAGTCCATGCCAACCATCAAGTACCAATCAAGAACCAACTTCAAGTGAGGGTCACATGTAATCCAGCACTGGGTCAAGGTCATAGGTAATCAGCACCAGGTAAGAGTTTACTGATGAAAGGTCAGGGCTCGTACTGTAAACCCAATCAAAGTTTACATAGAGAAGGTCAGGGTTCACACAACTAACTCTAGACCAAGTCAAGGTTTCAAACATCTTGCTATAATTTGTTCTAAATATCTGGAGTGTTCCTGCACTGAGGTAGACTTACCAGGACTTTGATGGTTTGGACCAGGTTTGATAGCCATTCAATGTAAACAGAAGGAGGACATTGCCCCCTTTTGTACCAAACCAACCCTTGTAAGGCTGAAAATTGATCTTAAAAAGTCCCAAAGGCTGAAATCTGCAGTTATTAGCTCCTATTGAATTACAACTGGAGCTGACAATGGATTAATTATTGCTGAAGTCTTGCTGTCCTTGTATATTAGGCAAGACACCAAATAACATTAAAAAGCATGTAAGTGCACCTGTGTTGAACATTGAATTTTGAGGGAAGAGTTTTATTTTGAACATGACTGATTTGATTGATAATGACACACGTTTAGGTTTATGACTTTGATGTCAGATGTTAAAGCCATATCTGGGTAATCTTTTCCCCTTCTGATTGTGGATAACTCAATACTATTCCCTGAATTGGGGTTATTACAGGTTGTAAAGCTCTTTACTGACAGTAAGTTATCAGGATTGTCCTTGCATATAGCACTCAGGAGAGCAGTTACTGGCCATTGCAGTGAAAAATGCTGGTGTTTTTCATTTAATCCTTTTCGCTCTTCACTTTATCAACCAGTGAAAAGTACAAAATATTTGTCAGTTTTTTTTATTACCGTTAACTTCCAGTCACATTGGATATTCTTTAAACTGCCTTTTCGTCAGCAAATGTATCGATTTCTTTCCAAAAAAAAGAGACAAGAATACTTAGCCATAAAATATGAACTTTGAATCTAACAAATTCCTGGTTAAAGCTCAGATTATTTTTCATTCTCCACCAACCACCACCCCCCCCCCACCTCCCATATCTGATAGAATGAAGTAGCCTGAGTTTGGCGTTCACTGGGTGGATTTAGTTTAGAGTAGTGGCTGTTAAATCGAGCTGTCAGGGATTCTGTCGCCTCAGGGCCAGGAGTGGAGGTGGGGAAGGCTGTGAGAAGGAACTTCTCCGCTAGGGTGGAGAACATGGACGTTGCTGGGATGGGCTAGAATGTGGAGCTTGGACATACAGGATGGATACTGATGGAATAAAGTGGGCTAGGGAGATGGATACTGGTGGGGTGGTGCAGGACAAAGAAATGGATATTAGTGGGTTGGTGCGGGACAGAGAGGCAGACTGGTGGGATGCTACCGGAGAAAGAGATGGATATGTTGAATGATGTGGGACAGAGAGATGGATATTAGTGAGATGGTGTGCGACAGAGAGAGGGATATTGGCAGGATGATGTGGGACAGAGATGAACACTGTTGGGATAGAGAGATGGATATTGGTGGGATGATGTGGGACAGAGATGAACACTTGGGATAGAGAGATGGATATTGGTGGAATGATGTGGTACAGAGATGGGCACTGGTGGGATGGAGAGATGGATATTGGTGGGATGATGTGGGACAGAGATGGGCACTGGTGGGATGGAGAGATGGATATTAGTGGTATGATATGGCTCAGGAATGGACACTGGTGGGATGGTGTGGGATGGAGAAAGGGATATTGGTGGGATGATGTGAGACAAAAATGGGCACTGGTGAGATGGAGAGGTGGGTATTGGTGGGATGATGTGGGACAGGTGGGCACTGGTGGGATGGAGAGATGGATATTGGCAGGATGATGTGGCTCAGAGATGGACACTGGTGGGATGGAGAGACGGGCCCCGGTGGATTGGGCTGGAGAAAGGAAATGCACATTAATAGAATGGACTGGGACAGAGATGCAGAGACTCATTAGATCGGCTGACATAGAGACAGAGAGAGAGACTGGTGAGTCTGACTGGGACAGAGAATGTCAGCAGTGTGGGGATGGTTATGGTATCCCCAATTTCAGTGTAATACATTTCAGAACCAGTGGCAGCTTACAGAGTGCCCATTACCATGGTAGACTTCAATAAAGGGTGACAGATCACCAATTGCAGCTCTGTGCAGGGAAATAGACCCTTCAGCCCATCTAGTCCTTGCTGATCAAGGTTCTCTTCAAAGATAGTCCTATTTGCCTGTGTTTGACCCATGTCCCTCTAAACCAGGGGTTCCCAGACTTTTTTTGTGCCATGGACTAATACCGTTAAGCAAGTGGTCCCTAGACCTCAGGTTGGGAACCTCTGCTCTAAACCTTTCCTATCCATGGACTGATCCAAATATCTCATTTAATGTCAAGGGGTGCAATGCAACGTTTTCTTTTAACAAAAACATTTGGAACCTTATGATACTCTGGTTAGGCTGCTCGTGGAGTATTCAGTTCTGGTCTCCCCATTAAAGGAAGGATATGGAGGCTTAGGAGAGGATTCAGAAGAGGATGCTGACTGGATTAGAGAGATTGTGTGAAAAGGAGAGAGGTTGGACAAACTAGTTTTTTTTCTCGCTCCAGAGACTGTGAGAGGTATAGATAGAGTAAACAGTATATTTTTCCCAGGGTTTAAATGTTCAATATCAGATTTCATGTATTTACTGTGACAGGACAGTAAGTTCAAAGGAGTTATGGGGGCAAGTTTTTTTACACAGAGAGTGGTGGGTGCCTGGCAGTAGCTGCTGGGGTTGGTGGAGGTGGCAAATACAATAGAGGCATTTAGGAGGCTCTTAGGTAGGTATATAAATGTGCAGAGATGGGAGGCATATGGACAGTGTGAAAACAGAAGGGATTAATTTAGTTAGGCATTTAATTACTAGCTTAATTAGTTTGGGTCAATATCGTGGACCGAAGTGCCTGTTCCCTTGCTGTACTGTTCTATGTTCCATGCTGCCCTCCAACAGAAAACAGACGGAGTGCTGCACTGTCAGTAGTACTTTCTGCATGAGGCCCCGATTGCTTGCTAAATAATTCAGGTAGACGTGTAACAATTAGATACACAAAAATCTCTCATATTTAATTAGATAGAAGCGGTTACTGAACAATGAAGTAATTAAGTTTTATTTAAGTCACTTGAGATGCAAGCTACAGCTGGGACTTGAAAGCGCATTCTTACACAGTTGTCTGCTGAATCCACCAAATTCACTGGAAGATTAAAAGAACCAACGTCAGCATCCTCGTACAGCCTGTGTCTCCAGCATTTACAGAGTACAGCACAGCTACAGGCCCTTCAGCACACAATGTCTGTACCCAGCATGATTCCAAATCTACAAATGTCCCTCCACTCTTCAAGAAGGGAGGAAGGCAGGAAAAAAAAGGAACTTGTAGGCCAGTTAGCCTGACCTCAGTATTTGGGAAGATGTTGGAGTCGATTGTTAAGGATGAGGTCTCAGGGTACTTGAAAATTCAAAGTAAATTGATTATCAAAATACATACATGTCACCATATTCAACACTGAGATTCATTTTTTTGCAGGCAGACTCAATAAATGATAACCATAATAGAATAAATGAAAAACTGCACCAAAAGGCAAACACCAGTGTGCAAAAGACAACAAACTGTGCAAGTACAAGAAAGAAGAAAAAAATTAATACCTAGAAGATAAGGGGGAAGAGGAATAACAGACACTAAAAGTTTACACAACAGTCAGATAAAACTACTAAGGATATACTTTCAACAACAAAAACAGAAATCAGCACTCCACGCAAGCATATGTAATTCTGTTAAGAAGTACACACCACTAAACTTAAATGAGACCACAACCCAGAAAAATGAAGACATTATCACTACTGAAGAAAATGTTAACCAATTGAAGAGCACGACCTTCTATGAAAGACACCCCACCTCCGTCCCGATCTGAGCAGACTAGGTGTTGACAAGGAACCGCCAAACGCCTGGCTGAGAGTTGGCGACCTCTTCCCACAGACAGCAATACGGGACCAAGTGGTTAACACAAAAAAATATCAAAATACATAATAAAAAACGTACAAATTCAAGATGATAAATGTAGAAAATTCCAAGAATAACCAGAAACAATCCAATACATTACAGGATCCTGTAGTAGTTTAACACAATCTGATTACTTACACAGGCACGATCAATCAAGTGGCAAACATCATTCATCAAAATCTTGCTTTAAAATATAAACTCATAAATAAGATCACACTTTACTATAAATACAATCCTGACCAGTTTTAGAGTCAAAGTACCACAAATTATATTATGATTGGTTATTACAGATAGGACAATTGATAATAACTGACCAGATATAGTAATACAGGATAAACAAGAAAGAACAACTTATTTAATAGATATAGCCATTCCAAACACATATAACTTACAGAAATCAATAAATGAAAAACAGAAATATGCTGAATTAAAAGAAGGAATTGAAAGACTTTGGAATATGAACAAGGTATACACTGTCCCGATAGTAATATCTACAACTGGTCTCATCCCAGAGGCACTACACAATAGAATTAACTGATTAGGACTACAGAGTAATATCTACGTAAATCTTTAGAAAGCCACAATGCTAAATACCACTAGAATAGTCTGAAAGTTCTGAGCAATTAACAAATGAGTGTGTTTGACTATACTGGTACCTCAGGTTTTACCAGCTTAAGCCGAGAAAAAAATGAAAAAGTAATAATAAGTAAGCAATAAATATCGAGAATATGAGATGAAGAGTCCTTGAAAGAGAGTCTCTAGGTTATGGGAACAGTTCAGTAATGTGGAAGGTGAAGCTGCATGACGTTATCTTCTCCAGTTCAAGAGCCTGATGGTTGAGGGGTAGTAACTGTTCCTGAACCTGATGCAATGAGTCCAAAGGCTCCTGTACCTTCTTCCTGATGGCAGCAATGAGAAGAGAGCATGTCCTGGGTGGTGGTGTTGCCTGATGATGAATGGTGCTTCCCTGTGACAACGCTCCATGTAGATGTGCTCAAAGGTCGAGAGGGCTTTACCCGTGATGGACTGGACCGTATCCACTACTTTTTGAAGGATTTTTCATTCAAGAGCATTTGAGTTTCCATACCAGGCTGTGGTTCTGGCAGGCAATATACACTGCACCGTATATCTTCAGAAGTTTGTCTAAGGTTCAGATGTTATGCAGAATCTTCGCAAACTCCTAAGGAAGTAGAGACGCAGTGTGCTTTCTTTGAAATTGCACTTACGTGCTTGGCCCAGGACAGGTCCTCTGAAATGATAACACTGAGGAATTTAAAATTGCTGACTCTCTCCAACTCTGATCCCCCGATGTGGACTGACTCATAGACCTACGTTTCCTCCTCCAGAAGTCAATAATCAGCTCCTTGGTCTTACTGACATTGAGTGCGAGGTTGTTGTGGCATCATTCAGCCAGATTTTCAATCTCCCTTCTGTATGCTGATTTATCACCACCTTTGATTTGGCCTATGGCAGTGATGTCATCAGCAAACTTAAATATGGCATTGGAGCTATGCTTAGCCACACAGTCATAAGTATAAAGCGATTAGAGCAGGGGGCCCAGCACACAGCCTTGTGGTGCACCTGTGCTGATGGAGATTTTGGAGGCATATAATAAAATAGGACAAAATCAGCATGGTTTCCTTAAGGGAAAATCTTGCCTGGCAAAACGTTTGGAATTATTTGATGAAATACAAGCAGTATTGACAAAGGAGAATCAGTGGGTGTTGTGTTTTTAGATTTTCAAAAGGCGTTTGACAAAGTGTTGCGTATGAGGCTGCTTAATAAAATAAGAGCCCAGGAAAGATAATAGCATGGATTCAGGATTGGCTGATTTGCAGGAGGCAAAGAGTGGGAATAAAGGGAGCCTTTTCTTGTTGGTTACTGGTGACTAGTGGTGTTTCCCAGGGGTCAGTGTTGGAACCGCTTCTTTTTACATTATATGTCAGTGCTTTGGATGATAGAATTGATGGCTTTGTGGCCAAGTATGCGGATGATACAAAGATAGGTGGAGGAGGCAGATAGTGTTGAGGATGCAGGGAGGCTACAGAAGGACTTAGACATATTAGGAGAATGGGCAAAGAGGTGGCAGATGGGAAGTGTATGGTCATGCACTTCGGTAAAAGAAAGAAAGCCATAGACTATTTTCTAGGAAGAGGTACAGTCGACGTTTCAGGCCGAGACCCTTCATCAGGACTAACTGAAGGAAGAGTTAGTAAGAGATTTGAAAGTGGGAGGAGGAGGGGGAGATCCAAAATGATAGGAGAAGACAGGAGGGGGAGGGATGGAGCCAAGAGCTGGACAGGTGATTGGCAAAAGGGATATGAGAGGATCATGGGACAGGAGGTCCGAGGAGAAAGACAAGGGGGAGGGGAAACCAGAGGATGGGCAAGGGGTATAGTCAGAGGGACAGAGGGAGAAAAAGGAGAGTGAGAGAAGGAATGTGTGTGTAAAAATAAATAACGGATGGGGTACGAGGGGGAGGTGGGGCATTAGCGGAAGTTAGAAAAGTCGATGTTCATGCCATCAGGTTGGAGGCTACCCAGACGGAATATAAGGTGTTGTTCCTCCAACCTGAGTGTGGCTTCATCTTTACAGTAGAGGAGGCCGTGGATAGACATGTCAGAGTGGGAATGGGATGTGGAATTACCTCCCACTCTGACATGCCCATCCTCTGGTTTCCCCCCCGCCGTCTTTCTCCCCGTACCTCCTGTCCCATGATCCTCTCATATCCCTTTTGCCAATCACCTGTCCAGCTCTTGGCTCCATCCCTCCCCCTCCTGTCTTCCCCTATCATTTTGGATCTCCCCCTCCCACTTTCAAATCTCTTACTAATTCTTCCTTCAGTTAGTCCTGACGAAGGGTCTCGGCCTGACACATCAACTGTACCTCTTCCTAGAGATGCTGCCTGGCCTGCTGCGTTCACCAGCAACTTTGATGTGCGCTGCTTGAATTTCCAGCATCTGCAGAATTCCTGTTGTTGACTATTTTCTAAACAGGCAAAAATTTCAAAAATCTGTGCAGGCTTTCCTGAAAGTTAACTTGCAGGTTGAGTTGGTGGTGAGGAAGGCAAATGCAATGCTAGTATTCATTTCGAGAGGACTAGAATATAAAAGCAAGGATGTGATACTGAAGCTGTATAAGGCACTGGGGAGGCATCACATGGAGAACTGGGAAGCAGTTTTGGGCCCTTTATCTATGAAAGGATTTGCTGACGCTTGAGAGGGTGCAGAGGATGCTTACGAGAATAATTCTGGGAATGAAAGGATTATCAGGAGTGTTGATGGCTCTGAGCTTGTACTTGTTGAATTTAGAAGAATGAGGGGGATCTCTTTGAAACCTGTTGAATATTGAAAGGCGTAGATGGTGGAGGTGGAGAGGATGTTTCCTATAGTGCGGGTGTCTAAGACCAGAGGGCTCAGTTTCAGAATAGATGAATGTCCATTTAGAATAGAGATGAGGAGGAATTTCTTTAGTAAGTGGGTGGTGAATCTGTGGAATTCATTGCCATGGTTGTCTGTGGAAGCCAGGTCGTTGGGTGTATTTAAGGCAGAGGTTGATAGGTTCTTGGTTAGTCAGGGCGTGAAAGGTTATAAGGAGGAGGCAGGAGAATCGGGCTGAGATCAGCCATGATGGAATGGCGGAGCAGACGATGGACCAAATGACCTAGTTTTGCTCCCATCTCTTATGGTTTTAATTTATCCCATCTGACGGTATATGATCCATGTCCCTACACTGCCTGCATATTGAATGCCACTATCTTATCTGCTTCCACTCGTACCACTGGCAGTACATTCCAGGCACTTACCACCCTGCGTGCAGACACCTTGCCCCAAAATCTCCTTTAAGAATCACCCCTCTCACCTTAAATCTGTACCTTCCAGTATTTGATATTGCAGTTCTAGGAAAAAAGTGCATGAAGTCTCCGACACTCTGGAGAAAACAATCTAAGATTGTCCAACCATCCTGATAGCTCATATCCGCTAATCCAGGCTGCATCTGTGTAAGCCTCTTTTGAAACCACTTCAAAGCCACCACATCCTTCCTGTAATAGGGCAGCCAGAACTGCACACTGTACTCCACCTGTGGCTCAACCAAAGTTTTATACAGCTGCAACATGGCTTTCTGACTACCGATGAATGCAAGCAGGTCGTACACTTCCTTTACCACTCTGTCTACTTGTGTTGCCACGGTCAGGAAGCAGCTGATTTTGTCCCCAAGATCCTCCTGTACATCAGTGCTACTAAGGGTCCTGCTCTTAACTCTCCCTCCACCTGAGCACCCCACACTTGACCATTTCGCCCCTAATCACAGCCAGGCTTCGTCATTTATTTATGAGTCCAGCACCAGGCACCCAAAACAGCTGCAACATCTTTTACCACAAACCAGAGAAAATCTGCAGATGCTGGAAATCCGAGCACCACACACACAGAATGCTGGAGGATGCTGCCTGGCCTGCTGAGTTCCTCCAGCTTTTTGTGTGTGTTGCTCGCAACATCTTTTACTTTATACTTTATTGTCGCCAAACAATTGATACTAGAATGTTCAATCATCACAGCGATATTTAATTCTGCGCTTCCCACTCCCTGGATTACAAATATTAAATATTAAAAATATTAAAAATAGTAAAAATTAGTAAATATTAAAAATTTAAATTATAAATCATAAATAGAAAATAGAAAAATGGAAAGTAAGGTAGTGCAAAAAAACCGAGAGGCAGGTCCGGATATTTGGAGGGTATGGCCCAGATCCGGGTCAGGATCCATTCAGCAGTCTTAACACAGTTGGAAAGAAGCTGTTCCCAAATCTGGCCATATGAGTCTTCAAGCTCCTGAGCCTTCTCCAGAAGGAAAGAGGGACGAAAAGTGTGTTGGCTGGGTGGGTCGTGTCCTTGATGTCTGTTTGAGGGGAGAGAAGGAGTATTCTACCTGAAAGACAACTGTGGTGCAGGAGCAGTGGATGATAATGCTCAGGTCTCTGACCGTTGTTGTGCATGGGATGATGAACACAGACAGCCAGGGGAAAGGGAAGGTGGAAGTCCTCATCCCAATATATACCTACCAAATGGAGATCACTGTCCAGTAAAGCAAAACTCAAGGAGTATGGACCCCGCCTGCAAATTGCCTTGTGGCCATTCACAATGAGGGCCTCATTGAAAAACATGGAGTGGAAGCTTTCCTGGGTTGGTGCTAGTTGCTTTTTAAAGTGATGTGTGGATCCTTTAAGAACCAAACAGTATGAAAGAGAATGCTGTTTTGCTGATTATAATTCATGAATTCCCAGTCGCAGCCTGCCAGCAGATAGAGCCTCTTCAAGTCGTCCATGGACACAAAAGACATTTACTGTAAATGTAAGATTCATATAAATAGCTGGTGCTACTTTGCTAGTGTCTGTCTGTCCAGCCCTCTTGGGAATCACCACATGAATCACCCGCTAACTGCTACACTGCCTATGTTCATATTTCGATTTGTGGCGTTGTAAAAGGAATTGTAGGAAGCCATCCAGTTTTTAACCACTGGGATCTCCCCGGCTCACCATTCTCCCTCGGAGCATCATTTTCTAATTCCCCAGCACAGAGCAATGAAAAGGAGAAAGTCCAGGGAAGGGAATGATGTGGTGGGAGGGCTCCCTGGAGGGAGCTGGGCCTGGCAAAGAAGAAGAGCACCTTCTGTTTACCTGCTACTCATGCATGGAATTAGATGGCCAACAATGCCAGCTGGGAGCTACAGTCTGAAACGCAATTCCTTTGCATCCAACCTTTGTTGCAGCTGCATCGTCGGTAGTCACAGCCCTACCATTCGCCCACCTGCGTAATTTTTCAGACAGGGTGATGGTGGTAAGGCGACTAACCTGAAAGCCATCATTTCATCGTAGGTGGCCATGCCTGGGGCCCTGAGCTCTGAACGTCCCTCCCTTCCTTCCTTAACCCCTTAAAGATGCCATAATCTATGTCCAAGCTTCGTATAATCTCTTCATATGCCTTCATGTGATTGAACCTCAAACACATACAGGTGAAGAGCGTAGAAGCATTGCTTTGTCTACTAAAGGTCTACAAGTAAGCAAGCTATGGTGGTAGAAGTCTACTTATGCTGAATTTGGATAAACCTGCTCAGGCATTTGTTAAATGGCACCTGTTTATTTATAGCACATGGCAGAGGAATGAGAATAGTTATTGATTTTGTGAAGAGAAAAACAGTCATTGCAAAGTAAAATAATGCAGTCCTGGGCATTTTGGGTGTGCATTTCTATCTGAAAAAAAAATGTACTTGTAAAACACACAGTGTTATTTATACACACGCATTACATACTGTAATTCACTTTTGCACATCTAGCAACTCAAGTTTCCTTGGGCAGAAGATGATAGCATTGGAAAGAAAGACTTGCATTTATAGAGCACTATATCACATCTTGCAAAAAACCTTCATATGTTTCATGGGGGATGAGTTACAGTTTGCGGTTCAGTGCTGGAGACTAGTTTTGTGCTTTGCAGAACTTTGCAAGCAGTGAGGTCCAGTTTTAGCCACTTCGGACTGAGGCAGGAAAGATGGGCAAGGATGCTTCTACGTGGCATCTCCAAAACCACTTAGATTAATATGGGTAACAAATGCAAGGGAACACTGCCATCCTTTCATAGAACTACATTGCTCTTTGTCCATCTTCACTGGGCTACAGTCCTGTTGTTCTCTTCGAGCAGGATGAGACGACCTGAAGAGCAGGAAAGGGTGCAGGATGAAGAAGACAGATCATGGCCACTACCTCAAAGGCAAATAGAGAGGAGCAAGCAGTGAGGAAACTTAACAGTGATCCTCCAGATATAATAAAACTGGGGGGGGGGGCAGGGAGTAGTGGGGGAGGTAATAGGTAATGTTGCTTTCCTCCTCGGGAAATTCTGGGGAATATATGTGAACCATTGGGAGAGATAACCAGGCCCCAGCACAAGATATGGTTAGATGAATGGCAAAATCAGTGCCTCCCCCCCGCCACCGAATAAAAATATTCCTGAGTCAAAATGTTTTTTTCTGTGTTCAGTTGCAGACCGTTTACCACGCCTACTATCACTGAGTGGCAGATTTTAGCCACTGTTGCAGAATCGTGGAATAGGCTTAAGGGAAGATAAATGCTAGAATGGAAATGTCGTATGTTGGGGCTTGTCCTCTGAGGGTAACCTACGACCACAGTACTCCTGCTAGTAATTTCATTCAGCGTACTTAGAATTGATACAGGATGGAAGACATCTGTCTGCCACTTCGCAAGAGGCAAAATTAATTCGGCTGTCAAAGGTTAAATTATACAGTGAATTCATTAGCATAGACAAATTCATGCAATGCCCTGTTCACTCTGCAAAATGATTCATAAATGATAGAATAAGTTAGGTACCTTTGCATGCCATTAGCCAGCTCGCTGCTGGAATGTTATTGAATGCACAGATCAAGCCTAACTAAAAGCAGGGACTGTATCCTGCAGAGCAATTTAATGAAAGATAATGTGCCAGATCTTGCCGGAGAGGTGGCGGTGTGCTAACAACATGTGCCATTATCAAAGCACGAGTTAACCGACAAGGGCCTGCCCGTGTCGCGAATCGTCGGACTCTGCCGATCGATTCATGCTGCACCTGCCTTCGCTTTGAAAAAACAAACAGTGTCTTGCATTTAGCTCCTCCATTAGTTCTGAAAACCTGCTGGATTTGGCTATGAAATGCGTGAAGTGAACTCGTGGTTTTGAAACTTGGCTGTGTACCGTTGCTCTCTCCCATGCCTCTCAGTAAACTGCAGTGATCACTGCTGAATGAGAAGTGGACTTTTGAAGGGGTCATTCTAATTTCTCCTTCATCCCCCCCGCCCCCGCCACCCAGCTGGCTATGAGACAACCATAGCTCAGTAAGTCTCTGAGCCAGAAGTGTGTGGATCTGGGCCCTGCTACAGTCCGGACTGGCACTGCAATTCTACATTGAGGGAGTGACACGCAGTCAGACATGCTGGCCTTGGAGTTAAATCATTGTGTTCCTATTGCTTTCTCGTGCTGATGGAAGAAAGAGCACACCTGAGATGACTGAAAGAGAACAGGTGTGTTCTCCCCAGGGTCCTGGCCGACATTATTCCCTCAATCAATGTCAATGAATTAGGTGATCTAGTTATTATCCCATTGCTCTTGCTTGAAGCTGGCTGTGTGCATATTAATTGATGCATTTTTTATAATGTAGCAATGATTGCATCAAATGAACTTTATTGGCTGCAGTGTGTTTGGGACATCCTAAGTTTGTGAAAAGCTCTTCCTGAGACTTACTATAACTTTTGACCTTAGGGGATTAAGCTATTCTGATACTGATTACCGACAGAAGGTACTTCCGGGCATTGGAGAGATATCAGCAATGCTGTCTCCCAATAAAATCCTCCAAATTCACCAAAAAGAGAAGTAAAGCAACATTAGTATCTTCTTCCAGGCCTTTTTAATGACTTACAAGGCGCTAAACGAAAGAACGTGTGGCGTGCCACTCCGCACACAGACAGTAGGTGGCCGTTGACTCACCAAGAGTTCATCCGCCCTTTGACAGGTTTTGTTTTTAGTCCTGCTGGGTGCCTACACACCCTCCTCCCTGGTTAACCGAAGTGCTCCAGGGGGTGTGCTGGTTGAGTCGCTGACAACCCGACCCGAGACAGGTAGCGCTGGGCTACGTGGTACCAGTAGCAAAGCAAGGCCCTGACCTGACCCGACCTGACTCCTCGTGCCCCACGCCGGCTCCCTAGGCCTGAGTCAACATAATAGGAGTCGTAGTAGTCCAGGCCACTATTGAGGTCCAAGGTACTCACAGGGCAGATTTGTAGCGCAAAATCCCGAGGCTGACCCTGTAATCCAAGTTCTGTCTTGAGAAGACACTGCAGCAGGGAAAAAGAATCAAGGGTGTGCTCAAGGCTCACAGCCCAAGCCCTGGTTGGGAGGTGAATTGTATTCACAAGCTAAACAAGGGCCGTTTAAAGAACGAGATCAACTCACCCGATGGCATTCCAAAGCACCTTGAAGATGAAATATATCTGAGCACACCCACTATCATAATATATAAACATAGTTAGGCTACAAAGAATAGCTCTGCTAGCACTGTAGTACTTACACAGTGAATGGTAACTGAGGGACCCAGGAGTACAAGAATATTGTTCATTGAGAGCGGCATCATAGTTTGGTGAAGAAGGCGTTTGGCACACCGGCCAACATCAGTCAGAATGCTGAGTACAGGAGGTGGGACATTATGCTGTGGTTATACAAGACGCCAGTGAGACCGCACTATGAGCATTGTGTACCATTTTAGTTGCTCTGTTTTGGAAAAGACCTTAAACTGGAAAGAGTGTAGCGAAATCAAAGGAGAGGTTGGGCAGTTTGGGGCTTTATTCCTTAGCACACAGGAGATTGAAGGTGATCCTAGTCTGAGTGGACAGAGTCAGAGAGGTGATCTTGAGGCTTTAGCTCTTCGAGGCTTCAGTCAGAGAAAGCAAAAGGAAGGAAAAGCTCAAGGTGAAGATTTTCTTCTCCTTCCCTTCCTTATATCTGCTCAGCCAGGTCAGTAGAGATGCCAGGCTGGATGGTGGAATGCTGATGAAGGATCTCAGCCCAAAACATCGACTGCACTCTTTTCCAAAGTTGCTGCCTGGCCTGCTAAGACCCTCCAGCGTTTTGTGTGTGTTGCTTTGGATCTCCAGCACCTGCAGACTTTCTTGACTTTGTCATGTTGAATCTCGACATATAGCCAATCCATGAAATACATTGGTAGGGGTCAGGGCAAACACGTAAAGTAGGGAAAAAGTGAGTTGTACCAAAGCATGAAACATTTTCTAAATGTGGCCCAGTATCACAACATTTGACAGTCATTAACTGTGTGCTAATATCTAATGCTGTGACTCAATATGGTTTGTAAGTGTGTGTAAACATTGCATAATCTAATCAACACATTCTGACTGGAGCTGAATATCTCATCAAAAGTAAACCTCATCTGAATGAGTATGTGACTATGTGATAGTCCCAATGCGAGTATGAGGAATAAGACTGCTTCTTCATCCACTACAGCCTTCAGATGCTCTAATTTCAGGTGCCTGGCTCTCTCTGCCTGTATCAGAGCTGCCAATTTCAGCTGCAAGGCATCCATCTGTGAGATTGGTTCAGTTTTTCTGTCTAGGTTAGCACAGCCTGACCTTCTGGGCAGTTGCTATGGACTGCGTTTAGCAACACGTAACATAGATAACAAGGGGCAATAGTCCAGTACCGTGAACCCTCCTTAGCCAGATATTCCCACCCACCAACCACCACCACCTTCCCTGAAACGGTACTGTTTAATTTTCCATCTCCCTTTCCCAGTTCCGCTGAAGGGACCCAACCCGAGATATCAACTCTGTTTTCTCGTTCTCCAAGGTCTCTTCCTGACCCATAGTATGTTTCCAGTATTTTCTGTTGTTAATGTAGTTTAATACAGCAGTCTCTTCTTACTGATACCACGAGCAAGGGCTGAAATACTTCTTTTGTTACCTCAACTAATTTTGGATCAAACATCTAAAATTTAAAAAAAAGAGAGCGCAGGAAGCACTGAGCAGGTCAAACAGCATCTGTGGAGAGTGCAACAGTAATGTTGTAAATCTGGAAGCCTTCATCAGAACTGGGAAGGACTCAAGTTTATCTGTAACTACAGAGAAGGTAGGGGTAGTGTGATGTAGAATAAAGAGAATATCTCTGATAGAGCGTGACTAAACGGGGTAGTGAGGAAATTATGCTGCATTGTGTGTTCCTAACAGCACGCCTATGCAATACACCAGATTTTCCTAATGAGGAGAGTTTGAAATCACCGATATCCGAACTCAGGACTAGTAGCTTCCCCACTGCTACCAGACTTCTGAATAATTCACCTCTTCCACATCCCTTCCCGGTGCCAATCCCTACCCCATTCTTCATTGCTTTCATTGTCACTCCTTTGCAGTACCCCAGTTTTCATGACGACACTTTGCACCATTCTGCTGCTTTGCGCTCATCTCTGTATTTATTGTTGTAATTATTATTACCATGCGTAGTGTTTACTCTGTTGGCTCCATGTGAGCAAGGACTTTCATTGCATCCTGGTGTGTCTGACAATAAATTAATCTGAATCTGAAAATGGAGGCAGAATTGGCCAGTTCCGATGCAAACAGGAAGGCTGCCGTCAAATACACAAGAATTTATACGCACAGGTGCAATAAAAAAAGTTATTTAACATAAATTGATCATAAATTATACACAATTTTTATAAAGTAAGTGTATTACATAAAGGTGTGGAATTAAGTTGGTAGAGAACAGTTGAACATTGATAAGGCCAGAATTGGTTTTATTAAAAAGTGTGTGCATAAGTTGTGACTATTTTTGCGCTCTGCTGAATTCTTTGCACTTTGGACATTTGCTCTTCCCATTCTACATCAGCGCAGACTGCCCCATGACAGACATGCTGACTGATCCCTTTGCGCGTTTTCTTTGCCTTGCCGTACGTTTCCGCTTCAAATGGGGATCAAGGTGATGCAGCCCTGGAAACCAGACTGATCCACCAGCAGGCACTTAAGCAAACAGTTTTGAAAATGAGCATCTGGAATCCAGTGATGGAAATTACCTCACAGCTGGATGCGTGGAGGTATGGTATCTGCTGTCAGTCATCTGATCAGAAAACCAGTTGGAAGTTCGACTGAATTGCCCTGCGTTCAATCCTCGTGGCCAAATTTCTGACATGTTTTAAAAGAATGATCAGATCACTGGAGACAATCGGTTAGCTTCAAAAGATTGATTTTATTTGTCACATGTATATCAGAACATATGGAGAAATGCATCGTTTATGTCAAATTAAATCAGCGAGGATCGTGCTGAGCGGATTGCAAGTGTCGCTATGCTTCCGCTACCAATGTAACATGCCCAGATCTCACTAACCCTAAACCTAACCATACGTACCCGGAGGAGAGGTCAGTGGGGAAATGCACAAGCTGTATGTATGTGCTGTGTGAGGTTTTGGGTCGCAGATTTGAGTAATTTACATTTTGGGAGAGCAGTTGAAGATGTTGCCAGGGCACAGGAAAATGTACAGTTTTGTATTTCTCCCTGTCGTGACAGTGCTTCACTCAGCGAAGATTTCCGCTAATAGAACCATAGAACACTACAGCACAGAAATAGGCCTTTTGGACCTTCTTGGCTGTGGCGAACCATTTCTCTGCCTAGTCCCACTGACCTGCACCCGGACCATATCCCTCCATACACCTCTCATCCACGTACATGTCCAAGTTTTTCTTAAATGTTAAAAGTGAGCCCGCATTTACCACTTCATCTGGCAGCTCATTCCACACTCCCACCACTCTCTTTGTGAAGAAGCCCCTCCCCCAATGTTCCCTTTAAACTTTTCCCCCCTTCACCCTTAACCCATGTCCTCTGTTTTTTTTTCTCCCCTAGCCTCAGTGGAAAAAGCCTGCTTGCATTCACTCTATCTATACCCATCATAATTTTATATACCTTTATCAAATCTCCCCTCATTCTTCTCTGCTCCAGGGAATAAAGTCCGAACCTATTCAACCTTTCTCTGTAACTCAGTTTCTCAAGTCCCAGCAACATCATTGTAAACGTTCTCTGCACTCTCTCAACCTTAGTAATATCCTTCCTGTAATTTGGTGACCAAAATTGCACACAATGGGGAAAGAATCAGCGTTTCTACCTGTTTCAGCTACTTGTTAGGGGTTTCCAGACTCCGACTTGGAGCTGCATCCGGCTGGCTCTGTATAAGCTACTGGCATTGCTTTAATACCACGTGTACTGAGATAACAGTGAGAAACTTTCCTGCGTTCTATCATACCATACCTAAGTACAGTGAGTTAGTAAAAAGAAAACTAAATGCAAAATACAATGCTGCAGTTACAGAACAAGTGCAGTGCAAGTAGATATATGGCGTGCATGGGTCACACTGAGGTAGACTGGCAGATCAAGAGTTCATCTTTCAAACTTCAGAGTCCTACACCAGCGGGGTAGAAGGTGTCCTTGAGCTTGGTGGTAACATGCTTTCAGGCTTTTGTATCTTCTGCCCGATGGGAGAAGGGAAAAGTGAGAGGAGAGGAGCAGGGTGGGAAGGATCCTTGTTTATGTTGGCTACTGTCTCGAGGCAGTTGGAAATGCAGACAGAGGGGAGGGAGGCTATTTTGAAAGAGAGGCTGAGCTGCATTCATAGTTTTTCTGCAGTTTCTCCCTGTCTTGGGCAGAGCAGTCACCATATCAAGCTGTGATGTATCTTGATAGGATGTTTTCTGTGGTGTTCTGCAGATTTTGATGAGGGTTACTGGACGCATGCTGATTATACTTTCCCTACATCTGTCCAGCTGCACTCCTTTGTAATACTAAGAACTCCATTCGGTCACTTGATCAGCTTTGAGTTGTACACTAAGTGGGTTTAGGTGGATTTTATTAAAGCAGCAGATTATACGTTGTGCATGAGTGTAACCTTCCAATCCTGATAGGAGAATGCATTAGCCCTTGTGCATCGTCATGGAAACCTACCTTATCTGTGGACTTGGACTCACTTCCATCCTGATTTGTGTATGTCCAATAAATTGCAAATCAACATTTTAAATAGCCTAACATTTCTTCTCTCCTTGGCCTCTTTATCTTTTCTTTTTAATATTTGATATTATTGACTTGCTGTAAATCTCTTGCCTTGACCAAGATTCACCACTGAGGGGGATCAGTCTCGGAACGTTCTTACACAGAACGCCAGCATCTGGACCTCAACATCATTACAACGATAGTCCACCAAATTGGTTAAAAATGCCCTGCATGGAGAATGAATGATGTTGAGAATGCAGCCAGCGAGAAAGAGAGAAGACTTGCTTTAATATTGTGCCTACTCGCACTGAGCTGCAGGTTGGAAATATGAAATAAGCCCTTCAGTCCACCTTGCCCAAGCCAGGCATCACCATGACATTTCAAGTGGTCGTCTAAAATCTCCATTAAAAGCTGTGCGAGTTTCTGCTTCCACTATCCCCTCGGCCAGTGCATTCCATACTCCGACTACTCCGAATGAAACAAAAACCTTCTCCAGGTCCACTCTAAATTTCCGACCCCTACCCCCTCTGGTTGTTTACATCTCTGCTAAAGGAAGAATCTGACTGTAACACGCACAAAACACTGGAGGAACTCAGCAGGTCAGGCAGCATCTGTGGAAATGAACAGTCAACGTTTCATCAGGACCGAAGGGTCTCGGCCCGAAACGTTGACTGTTCATTCCCATGGATGCTGCCCGACCTGCTGAGTTCTTCCAGCGTTTTGTGCATGTTGCTTCGACCCCAGCATCTGCAGAATAGTTTGTGTTTAAAATCTGACTGTGTACCCTGTCTGTACCCCTCATGATTTTGTACATCTCCATCAGCCTTCTCTGCTCCAACTTAAAGAAATCCCGTCTCTCCTCTTAAGTGAAACACTCTGTCCCAGCAATGCCACAATGCACCTCCTCTGCACTATTTCCTGTGCAGTCAAATCCTTCATCTACTCTGGCACATAGTTCTCCAGCTGTGGACGAGATAATGCTTTATAAAATTGTGCCATAATATCACTGTTCTCATCTTGCATGCACCTGCTAATAAAGGTATGTATCCCATATACCTTTCTAAGCAGCTTCTCTGTTTGCACTGCTCCTTCAGGGCTGTTCAGACATGTATATCATGGTCTCTCTCACCATCAGTGCTAGCCTCATTTATCCTATTAAATATAAGATTTATAAGATTATGCATAGATTGTCAGATAAAATAGATAAGCTTATCTGAATAGAAAAGCTAGATTGTCAGAGTCTTTTCCTAGGTCTGAAATACTAGAGGGCATGCATTTAAGGTGAGAGGGTGTAAATTTAAAGGTGATGTGTGGAGCAGGGCAAATTATTTACAGCGAGTGGTGGTTGGCTGGTATGATGGTGAGATAAATACCATGCAGACATTTAGGAGTGTCTTAGATAGGTACATGAATATGCAGAGAAAGGGTAGGAGGGATTAGCTCAGTTTGGTGTTTAATTTTTTTTATTTTCAAAATATACTTTATTCAAAAATAAATATATACAATAAACCATTCAATAACTTTTCATCCTTTACATAAGTTTCCATTATACTCGGTACATATCCGTATTTATAGCCACCCACGTGGCACTCCAGTAGTTCAGCTTACCATATCATTGTTTGGTGTTTAATTAGTTCAGAACAACACTGTGAGCTGTAAGGCTGCTTTCTGTCCTGTCCTGTTCTACATGTGTTCTAAAGTGCACCACCTCACACTTATTGGAATTAAATTCCATCAATAGTGTTCTGTAGTCAAAGACTTCACTATCAGCATCACCACCATCTTAGTGATATATGCATACTTACTAATCCATACAGACTATATTCACATCCAGTCATTAATGCTTTTTTTAAAAACAGGGAGTCACAAAATGATTCCAGAGAACTCCTGGAGGGCTGTGTGCAAGGGAAGGGTTAGATTGATTTTAGAGCAGGTGAAAAAGTTAGCACAACATTGTGGGCCAAAGGGCCCATACTGTGGTACTGTCCTATGTTCTACGTATAGTATGTTCCTTTGTAATGGGTTGATTTGTAAACTGCACGGCAAGGTAGTCAAGTACAGTTTAAAAACTAGAATTTGAAACAGAACTAGTATCTGATGAGGACTCCTTCCTTTTGTCTTTAGCTAATGCATTCAAACACTTAAACAATAACTTCATGGTGACCTATAATATTCCTGTGTCCTCTGGGAATTTCTCAAATATATACAGTGGCATGCTTTCAGGGAAGAGAAGGGTCTGGATGAGAAACAAACACCTCGAGGGATAAAAGGAATACAAAGATAAAAGTAGATAAGTGGCTCTGATTTAGCAGTCTAAATGTTAATGCTAATCAGCTACTGTCTTCTACCGGGAATATTATCAGTGTTGTTGGAGAAAAGACTGCTGTCACAATTGATAGTGAAAAGTCAGGGAGATATTGAGGTACCCTGGGGGAGCTGTGCTAAAGGAGATTCACCAGGATGTTGCCTGAGTTGGAGTATTTCAGTGACAAGAGATTGGAGAGACTGGGTCTATTTTCGCTGGAGTGGAGGAGATTAAAGTGACACGATTGAGGCATATAAATTATAATGGGTCAGATAGACTGCAGAACCCCTTTCCCTTTATCAGAGGCAGATAAAATTAGTGGATGCATGTAGATTTAGGGTGAGGGGTCTGATGGGGCCTTTATCACCCAGAAAGAATTGTGTACCTGGAATACACAGTCTGAGAGAGTGGTGGAAGCAGTCACTGACAGCAGTTAAACGCTTGGGTTGCCTGGGCATAGAGGGCCATGAACCAATTGCTAGAAGATGGGTGATTACTGTCAGTTGGGCATGGTGGGCTGAATGGGCTCTTTCTGTGCTGTATGACTCGAAGGCTCAATTATTGACCGTATGTGCTTAGAAGTGTATATGGGCTATGGGAGGCCAGGTTTTGGTGGTGGGGCTGATGATGGTCTTGTAAGCATGGTGACGAGTGTGTTGGGGAGATATACTCACCCTTCAGATGTTTCACATCACTAAGCTGGGCATTAACAATTACCGGCATTGCAGTCGGCAATGTCCATAATCTAAAAGATGAACTTGACGAAGGTCTTACGCTAAGCCTCATGAAGAAAGATGGTTGATTTGCAGAAGAACCTAGTGTCTTGGCTGCTGAGGGTTCGGCTACTAGTGCTGGAGGGAGTAAATCCCGAGTTTGGAGTCGGACAATTACAGTGACCTTCCTGAGCTGTGGAGTGACAGGGAAGGGCCAGGGTTTGAACACCAGGTGTGACTGTTGTTATGGGAATCGATGTAGGTCAGGGTGATGAATGAAGCTTAGCAAGCAAGCAGTGTAGTTAAAGTCACACACAGCGGATGGTTGGAAACCAGCCAAAAGAGCAGTGGAATGTTGTTTGTGTTTGTTCAAGACCTGGCTGTCGCCAGCATTTATTGCCCATCCTCGCTCTCCCTGGAACCCGGCAGCTTACTACATCACTCAGAGTCTACTGCTGGGTTGGGAGTCCACATATAATTAAGATTTGGTGATGTCCTACCCCAGGATTTTGGTAAACCAGATTCTCTCTTATAATAAGCCATCAATATTCATCAGTAGTCATAACTTTAAGAAAATCCAGACTACTAAATGAATTTAAATCCTACAGGTGATCCAGTGGGATTTAAACCCAGATCTGTGATTAGTAGTTCAGGTCTCTAAATTACTATTATAGTTATTTGACACCTCTGCTACCACTTCACCCGAATAGTTGTAGTATACTTCTGTAGTCATTCAGTCTAGGTCTCAGTCCAGAGGTGGGAAAGATGTGCCATAGGTAAGATCAACTGAGGATCAGGGCAGCCCAAGAAAGCACACCAGCACCTCTACTTCCTCAAAAGTGTAAGGAAATTTGGCATGTCCCTGATGGTCCTTGCCAATTTTCACAAATGCTATCAGAAAGCACCCTATTGGGATGCATCAGAGCTTGGTAGGGCAACATTTCCGTCCAAGGCCTCAAGAAATTGAAGAGCATTGTGAAACCAGCCTAACTCTCTTGACTCTGTCTACACTTCCCGCTGCCTTGGGAAAGCAGCCAATGTAATCAATCAATCATTTACAGCATCTGCAGAATCTCTTGTGAACATGACCAAGGACTCCTCTTGCAATGGTCATTTCCTCTTCTCTCTTACACCCCACTCCACCCACCCACCACTTTTATGGGCAGAAGATACAGAGTTTGAGAACTTGCACTAGGCTCTATTCCACTGCTATCACACCCTCTCAAACACTAAAAATAAACTCTTGATCTCTCAGTCTGACTTACCATGGCCCTTGCACCTTGCTTGTCTACCTGCACCGTACTCTCGCTTTAACTGCAGAATTATATTCCACACTCTGTTATCTCTTTCTACTTGGATGTGATTATGATGACATGATCTGTCTGATGGCATGCAAACAAAGAGCTTTTCACTGCATCCTGATACATGTGACAAAAAGATCATTGCCCCAGAGATCGTTGAGTCATCCAACCCACTTCATTCCATTGTGCCTATACTCTGGTCATTAGAAATCTGTACACACTAATCCCATTTCCTAGCACTCGGTCTGTAGCCTGCATGCTGTGGCAACTCAGGTCTCATCTGGGCACATCTTTAATGTTGTGAGAGTCTTTACCTCCATCACCCTCTCAGGCAGAACATACTTTCCAACCACTCTCTCGATGAAAATATTCTTTAAACTTTACCTCGAACCTATACTCTCTAATTTTAAATTCTACTGCTGAGGGGAGACATTTCTTATTAACTTCCCTCATAATTGTATACTCCTTAACAAAGTTAAAAGTACATTTATTGTCAAGTTCTCAAGTTACCATCTGCTACTTTGAGTTTCATTTACTTGCAGGCATTTTATAGGGAAAAAGAAATGCAACAGCATTTTACAGAAAAACTGCACATGAATAGACAAAGATGGCCAAGCAACCATTATGCTCACCAGCTTCAAGGAAAATAACTCTAGCCTACCTAGTGTCTCAACATTTCCGAACTGCTCCCGGTATGTTTTCTCTGCACCCTCTCCAGTGTAATCTGGCACAAAAAGTCAAACCTTCACTGGTGTTGGTTGCATGGACTGGTCGCTTCCACGACGAGTCACCAGGGTTTGGTGCTGATTTATCTGCAGTAGTTGGTTGCTCTATTTGCATCTACTCCAGAAAGGCAACGTGCAGCCCCGGCAACTTAGAAAGGATAGAAGCAAGGACTCAGGAGACCACAGTAAATGGAAATATGGACCATCAGCAGAAAATCAAGCCGGCAGATCAGCTGGTGCTTGGGGGAGCATGGACTGAGTACCGTTTGGTTGAGGGATCACTGTATACATCTGAAACTTCCCATTTTCTGGTATCTGGCTCACCTCATGTCTCATTTCAGATTTAGTCTGTTTCATTGTCAGTGTTCTTAATTTATGCTACATCTTTTTTCTCCACCCTCACGTTGTTGAATTTTGTGGCACAGTTTTACTTGCCAATTAGCACAATATCCCTGTGGATCCACAGATAAACTGCAATAGCCAGTAGCCATTGGAAGTAAACAAACAAATGTGCCTACAATCTACTTGCCAAGCTTCACTTGGCCCCAAAACATGGAACAAAAATATTCCTGCCTGCTATTGAATTGGTGTTGTGCAACCACTCTCATACTTTCTCTTTCTTTTCCTCTCTTCTTGCTCTCCTCCTCTCTCCCTCCCCCCATGTCTCTCTGTCTCTTTCTGTTATTCTTCTACTTGCCTATCTGTATAATTAATCTTTCTATCCATCCACTCCTTAACTCTGTGCAGTTCATATTCTGGACAAATTGGAGATTTCAACATTTGAAAAATGTAGTTTCTTATATTTTGCCCAGTTTGGCCTTGGCACTGAATGCAATCTGGCAAAGGGATTGGCAATATCCAGTTAAAGAAGATGATATGGCGATGGGATATTCAGTAGTTTTTTTTTATGGAGTCCAAAGGTGGTGTCAGGTACAACAAACAAACAGGGTTGATCAGTGCTGCAGATGGTGGGAACGGTATATCTGTACTTCTTCAAGGAGATTTGAATCTTTTCTCAGGTAGTTAGCCTGGTAGTCTCTTCCCTCCATGTACTGAAAAAACAGTGTTTCTTCCAGGAGTCTGGTGAAGGGTAGACCAATGATGTAGTCCACCCAACATAGCTGATTGATGTAGCAATGTCTCAGTGCTGGGGGAGTTGGCCTAGGAGATGATGCTGAGGTTTTTTCCTTTAAATTATTTCCCTCCGCTTTCTGTAAGGAGACTGAGCGTTCTCTCCAGGTGCTCCAGTTTCCTCCCACATTCCAAAGATGTATAGGTTAGTAGATTAATTGATCACATGGGTGTAATTGGGTGGCGTGGGGCTCATTGGGGCAGAAAGGTCTACTACCGTACTGTAGGGCCTGTTACCATACTATATCTCTAAATAGGTTAACCTCCCTGTGAAATTGGAGGACTTGTTTCATGTGGCATTCACACATCTAATTGAAGTGTGGCCTGGGAGGGGTAGATGTGAATCTGTTCATTTGGGAGCTGGGGTTGGATCAATCTTCATCTGGCATCTTCTCCACAGCCGTTCCAACATGGGTAGCCCTGAGTTGGCATCGCCTCCACACCACCTCAAAGTGTAGATTCAGGGCGTGGAGGACTTTGTAGACAGAGAGTCTGTGGTATCTTTTGACAGCCTTAAGCTGCCTGCTGAGGGCAGGGTACACGGCTGCCAGGCCGACCATGCATCCTGTGCCAGTCTGAGCTTTTCCCTGAGGCAACGTAGAGAATATTGAGGCCATGTGTTCGGAGCACACAGAAACCCAAACTTAGAGGAGCTCACCACTTCACAAACTACTCATTTATCTGCCCTATTGGCCACTTCCTGCCCCTTCCGTCAGTCCTCACATTGGCGTAAACAGTTATCATGGAAATCAACAGAACTGGAATGGAAACAAGGCATTCTCAATCCCAAGGAACTGCTTTAGAAGAAAAAGATTAGTTTGAAGTGAAACAGATTGATTAACGGTGACAGCAGAACTTGAATCTACGGCATTCATTTAACATTTTACATAATCAATTGCATCTGTGAGGTTAGTATCGTTTTCAACTAAATCTGTAACTTACAGCATTTTTAACATGGTAAAATGTTCAAGGTGATTTACAGAAACATCATTAAATGTTAATCATTTATGTCTATTCTATATCCAGGAAACTGAATGTAGATTGAATGATCATGCTCTCAGTCTGTGGAGTGCCTCTGAGCTTCCCCTTGTCTGCCATTCTAACTCTCCATCCCCTCCCCACCCTCCGACCTGTCTGTGCCATCCTGTACTCTGTTCATAAGAGACTAAGATAAAATAGATCGGAACATCTTCAAAAGGGAACGTTTGCAGAAACGTTGAACCCTGGGCCCTCCTTCTTCTCAGCTGAACATAAAAGATGCAAAGGCACTGGTGTACAGAAGAGGAGGAGCCCTCGTGAACTATTTATTTATTTATTTAGGCATACAACACGTAACAGGCCCAATGAGCCCCTGCCACCCAATTACACCCATGTGACCAATTAACCAAGTAACATACTGTATGTCTTTAGAACGTGGGAGAAAACTGGAGCACCCAGAGGAAACCCATCCAGTGTTGGCAGGACTGTACAGCCTCCTTATAGACAGCGGCAGAACTGA
Organism: Mobula hypostoma; assembly: GCF_963921235.1. Taxonomy (NCBI): domain Eukaryota; kingdom Metazoa; phylum Chordata; class Chondrichthyes; order Myliobatiformes; family Myliobatidae; genus Mobula; species Mobula hypostoma. The sequence goes on along the minus strand of NC_086102.1, from coordinate 119,784,290 downwards.
ACCTGGGCCACTGGTGCAGCAATAGCATTGCATTATATCTTGGCCGATGCTGGAGATCCAAACAACACACACAAAGTGCTGGAGGAACTCAGCAGGCCAGGCAACATCTATGGAAAAGAGATTTTTCCATACGTTTCGATGTTTTTGAGGCCGAGACCCTTCGGCAGGACTGGAAAAGAAAAGCTGAGGAGTCAGAGTTAGGAGGTGGGGGAAGAACCACAAGGTGATGGGTGAAACTGGGAGGGGGCGGGGTGAAGTAAAGAGCTGGGAAGTTGATTGGTTAAAGAGATACAGGGCTGGAAAAGGGGGAATCTTGACAGGAGAGGACAGAAGGCCATGGAAGAAAAAATGGAGAGGAGCACCAGAGGGAGGTGATGGGCAGGTAAGGAGATAAGGTGAGAGAGGGAAAAGAGGACGGGAAGTGGTGAAGGGGGTGGGGGGGGGGCATTACCAGACGTTCAAGAAATCGATGTTCATGCCATCAGTTTGGAGGCTATCCAGACGGAATATAAAGTGTTGTTCCTCCAACCTGAGTGTAGCCTCATTGTGACAGTAGAGGAGGCCATGGACTGACATATTGGAATGTGAATGGGAAGTGGAATTAAAATGGGTGGCCACTGGGAAATCCCACTTTATCTGGTAGACAGAGGGTAGGTGCTCGGTGGAGCGGTCTCCCAATCTGCTTCAGGTCTCCCTGATATATAAAAGGCTACACCAGGAGCACCGGATACAGTAGATGATCCCAACAGACTCACAGGTGAAATGTCGCCTCATCTGGAAGGGCTGTTTGGGGCCTTGAATGGTAGTGAGGGAGGAGGTGTAGGGGCAGGTGTAGCACTTGTTCCACTTACAAGGATAAGTACCAGGAGGGAGATCAGTGGGAAGGGATGAATAGACAAGGGATCTGCGTAGGGAGCGATCCCTGCAGAAAGTTGAAAGTGGTGGAGAGAAGGGAAAGATGTGCTTTGGTGGTGAGATCCTGTTGAAGATGGTGGAAGTTACAGAGAATTATGTGCAGAATGCGCAGGCTGGTGGGGTGGTAGGTGAGGACAAGTGGAACCCTGTTCCTCAGAGCCTGGTGCGGTGGCGGGAAGAAGGGGTGAGGGCAGATGTGTGCAAAATGGAAGAGATGCAGTTGAGGACAGTGTTGATGGTGGAAGAACGGAAGCCCCTTTCTTTGAAGAAGGAGGACATCTCCTTAGTTCCAGAATAAAAAGCCTCATCCCGAGAGCAGATGCAGCAGAGACGGAGGATTTGAGAGAGGGGATGGCATTTTTGCAAGTAACAGCATGGGAAGAGTCCAGATAGCTGTGAGAGTCACTGGGTTTATAATAGACATCAGTAGATAAACTGTCTCCAGAGATAGAGACAGAGAGATCGAGAAAGGGAAAGTAGGTGTTGGAAATGGACCAGGCAAATTTGAGGGCAGGGTGCAAGTTGGTTGTAAAGTTGATGAGGTCAATGAGCTCTGCATGGGCACGGGAAGCAGTACTAGTGCAATCATTGATGTAGTCAGACCACATCCCTAAGCTGGATGAGATGTGGAACACTCACACTTGCCATTTTACTAATCACGTTAGAGCACTTTCGAATCACTTCATTCACTGTTGAAAATCCCAAAGTAAGGCAAGTCAATTTTTTATGTGTGTAAAAACATTTGTCTTGTTTTGCTATACAGAAATAAATCTTCTAACGTGACAGAAAAAGTCATATTATATTGTTAAAATGTACCAGATAATAGACCATTGTCCAATGTGTCTCAGTCCGTATTCCCCCAGGAATTGCTACTAGCTCCTGGAACTCTTCCTTCCAAAAGCAACATGGGAGCACCTTTACTGGAAGATCGGCAGTGGCTCGAAAACATGGTCTAACACCATCTTCTCAGGGGCATATAGGAATGGATGATAAACACTGGCTCTGCCCAATGACATTGAGATGTCAGAAGGAAACAATAAAAATAAAGATAATCATAAAAAATGCTTAGGCTGCCATATATTAGAAAATAAGTAGTCTCCAACCTGATTGCATGAACATCAATTTCTCAAGCTTCCAGTAATTTCTTACCCCCTTTTCTTTTTTCTCATTCTCCATTTTGGTTCCCCTCTCACCCCTCGTCTTCTTCTCAACCACCCATTCCTTCCCTCTGGTGCTCCTCCTCCTTCTCCTTCTTCCATGGTCCACTGTTTTCTCCTATTAGATTCCTTCTTCTTTTGCCTTTTACCTCATCCACCAATCACCTCCTAGCTTCTTACTTTATCCCCCCTTCCTGACTTTCCCCCTCACCTGGTTTAACCTATCACCTGCCAGCTTGTATTCCTCCCCTCCCGCTTCTTTTTGTGGCTTCTGCCCTCTTCCTTTCTAGTCCCGGCGAAGGGTGTAGGCCCAAAATGTCAACTGTTTATTCGCCTCTGTGGATGCTGCCTGGCGCTGAGTTCCTCCAGCGCTTTGTGTGTGTTGAAAAATAGGTGCTGCCAACTTGCGGGAAAATGTGCAATTTGTTGTTCAAAGGAGAGCTGATAAGAAAGAACAATGAATTGGTTAAAAATTAAACCACCGTGTATTCTCTGGCTGATATTAAGCCCTTCACATGTTGTGTAGGTTAAGGCCAGTAAGATAATTGAAAATTGTGGGCCATTTGTTTGGCCTTTGATAGCAGCAGATGAGCAGGTGGCTGCTGATCGCCCCAAGGCAATCTGATCGTGGTCCAAGCCCTTGTGTTGAAAAATTGTTTGTCAGTCTTGGCCAGCATTTGTTTCTGTGAGTACTTCACTCACACTGACACTGGAAAGATAATGAGAGTCAGCAAGAGTTGTTCCTGCAACACAAGGTACAGATTATGAAATGTAGATTTTAAGCTGTGATTTTTACAATTTAACATTGTTACAGATTGGTTAAAGCACTTTCTAAGTGTGATTAGTATTGTTATGTAAGAATTAAGCCAACCTTGGCAAGTACAACAAGATCCCGTAATATGATTATACAGATTGGGTCATCTGCTTTATTGGTTGAGGGATTAGTATTAATAAGGGTATCACAGGCATTGCTCCGAAAGTAGAGTCATAGAATCACAGGGTTATATAGCATGGAAACATGACCTTTGCTCCATCTGGTCCATGGTGACCAAGATGCCTGACTAAACCCATTTTGCCTGCATTAGATTATTTCTTCTTGCTCTTCCCATTGGGCAAAGATACCAAGCCAGAATGCATGTGCCACCAGCCCAAACTCAGCTTCTATCCTGCTCTTATAAGAATACTAAATGTTTCCCGAGTATGGTAAGATAGACTCTTGACCTCACAGTCTACCTCGTTATGACCTGGTGCCCTGTTGTCTACCTGCACTACACTCTGCTTCTCTTCTAATATTTATATCTGTGTACTGGTAATGCTACAGTGACACTGTAATTTCCTTTGGGATCAATACAGTATCTATCTATCTTTCTCTGTAGCTGTTGTATTTTATTGTACAGTGTCTTATTGTTTTACCTTGTACCACCTCAATATACCATCATGATGAATTGATGGGTATGAATAGTATGCACAAGTTTTTTCACTGTATCTGCTGTATGTCCTATGTAATTTATAGATAAGGAGAACAGGTGGAAGTGTGGCCAGCTTAGCTTAATGGTACTCAGACACAGGCTTTCAAGTTGATGTGTGCTTGCAACTACTGAAGAACTCCAATTTCTGTACTGAAGCACTTGTGTAGTTCTACTCTACTATAGTCGTATTTACCATGATACAATGCTAAGACTGGAGATGAGTTAAAAACTGTTGGGATGCAAACAGACATGGGAGTTCCTAGAAACCACTGCTTTAAGCAAGAAGCAGATTTCCAGCTGGACCACTCCGAGTCATTAACAGATGCCATTTCTACAGACATCCTAAAGCCAATTTTGTCCATAAGTTGGAAAATGCGCAAAAAACACTCGATACTGTATTCATACTTCCACAGTGTTGTATGGTGTGGTATCAAAAGCACGCAAGACCAATAAGAAAGAAAAATTATTGGAAGTGGAGGGAGAAGGAGAGAACTAGTTCTGCGTTTGTAGGAATAAATATATGTACAGTACATATGTCAGATATGAATTTAACAATTTAACTTGAAATAGGGGTGTCTTTAAGTCAGGCATTCATAGCCTGGGACAACCTGTACTTCCATTGAGTGGAAACAGCATATCACTGAAGTGCAACTCTGTAAACAGGCCCTGCTCAATTGGAACTGTGCATTTGATACAAGTGGTCTGCAAGCTAATCACTTTATTTACAGAGGTAATGATTGGTTCCTTAACGTGTTCATGCATACTTGTCCAACGTTAGGCTAAAGCAAACATGGTATGATCATGAGGCACCCTCATTCAGGGAAGTGTTTGCATTTGGCCCTCTCTGTAGTTGTAAGTCTAGTATACGTGTGTACGTGTGTTTGGTGGGTTTGAGTGCAGGATGTGCACTGTAATCATGTCGTTGTTCTGGGGAGCTGAGGCTGTTTGTGAATACCATTGTTGAAGTTGTGGTATAGTGGGAGTTTCAGTCCAACATATAAAGCTAGTAATTTGGGAGCTCATTCTGTGCTGTGAACCCCATGCCCTTTGAAACAAGTTCAGAGTAAACAAAGTGCATGGTGATTAATTTCATAACCTGATCATCTCTTATACCAGAACTTTGTTTCCAAGGATAGAACATGAACCCCTTTTAAAAACTTGTGTAAAGGGACACTGAATGCAATATTGTTGCTCCGTATCAGGTATTTACCATTGTTGTGCCTTGGAGTTAATTATAGTTCTCTTTATTTCTGCTATAGAGTCCCACCCCTTCCATTATGGCAGCTAAATGTTAGTTTTAAAGGGGAGGTCCAGACTGCAAATGTAAACCACTGCTTCAAAAAGATCATTCATTATGTAAAAGCTTCTGGATGGAGTGGGTCCATCATTAAAGGTTCTTACCACCCAGGACATGCCCACTTCTCATTACTGCCATCAAGGAAGAGGTACCAGGAGCCTGATGACATGCATTGAAAGTTTAGGTACAATTTCTTCCCCTCCATTATCAGATCTCTGAATGGGCCATGAACACTACCTCACTTTAAGACCATAAGATATAGGAGCAGAAGCAGGCCATTCGGCCCATCGAGTCTGCTCTGCCATTCGATCATGGGCTGATCCAATTCTTCCAGTCATCCCCACTCCCCTGCCTTTTCCCCATATCCTTTGATGCCCTGGCTAATCAAGAACTTATCTACATCTTTTTGCATTACTTAGTTCTTTTTAAAAATATATTTCTTATTGTACCTAATAATAATTTTGAATGTGTTGTACTGTGCTGCTGTGACAAATCAAGAAATTTCACAATATAAATCAGTGATAATAAACCTAATTCTTTTTCGGATGGTCGAGCTGATACTTGGGAGCTTTAATACTGCTTCTATGACAGCCCTTTGCTTTTCACACATGAAAGTTTGATTCTCCCAACTCGCAATGACGATGTGCCAAGGTAATTCAGTGACAACTAATGATCGAAGATTGTGCTGTGGACCCACTGATTTCACAGATTGATTCTTGCATTTTCCTTGTTGGATGTGCTGATCATAATAATTGCAATAATTAGCCTGTGAGAAGCACAAGGTAATGTGATGGTTAGTGCAATGCTTTACATCTTCGGGCTATAAGATCAGCGGTCATTTTCCGCCGCCGTCTGTAAGAAGCATCAACATTCTCCCTGTGACTGTGTGTGTTTCCTGCCACATTCCAAAGACGTATGGATTACGGTTCATGAGTTGTGGACCTGCTATGATAGCACTGGAAGTGTGGTGTAGCCCAGCACAATCATCACTGATTTGATTTGCTGGAAATTGCAGATTTCTCTGTTTTGATGTACAAGCGACGAATAAAGCTGATCTTTCATCATTAAGGTAATGGCAATAACTGCTATTTTCCAAATCCTGAAGAATGATTACCCCTCACAAAAGTACTTGCCGTCACCTAACCATTGTGGTAAGAACAGGATCAGGCTACGACATGTACTTTCACAACCTGTTCATGCTTCTTATTCCTCAGCTATACTAAAGCATAACAACTCCCAGGATGAAAGAAAATGAGCAAGTTTAAAAACATAGCCATCTGGGTTTGTGTAATATGTCTTCACTTTGCTAACTATAATTCTCTCTGCAACATACACTGCAGAGCTTCGACACACTTCAGAGCTCACCATACGTTAAGTAATGGGACTGCTGCAACTCACTCAATTGTAGATCAACAGGTTTTACTAATCATATGAGCCAGATGCTCGTTAATGAAAATAAAATCTCACTGCACTCTATTTGTCTATTAAATTAATAATACCATTTGTTGAAAGCAGTGTGGTACTATAAAAATCAAAATAAAATGCAGATGCTGGATATGTGAAAATGCTGGAAACACCCAGTAGGTCAGGCAGCATCTGTGGAGAGAGAAGGATCGATGAAAGGTTAATATTGTTTCACATTGCCTGTTCTAGTATGCTCAGAGGTGCAGGCTTTCATAGAGCACATTAAACTGGCTGTCACAGTTGAGCAACTAGCAGGGATGCTGCCTCACAGCTGGGTTTGATCCCGATCTGTAGAGCTGTTGGTGTGGAGTTTGTACATTTTCCCTGTGACTGCGCAGGTTTCCCTCGGGGGCTCTGCTTTCCTCCCACAGCCTAGAGGCATATGGTTGGCAGACTAACTGGCTACTGTATCTGGTGTGTAAGTGTGGGGCAGAATCCGGCGGGAGGTGGGGGTTGATGAGCATGTGGAAGAACAATCATTGGGGAATGTGATTTGTCCTGTGAGGTAATATTAATAGTGGGCTAGATAGCCTCCTTTATGTCAAAAAGGAATTTGAAATAACTGAGGCCTTGTCTGCCCTGGCAGGTAGATAGGAGAGATCCCATCGTCAGCAGGAGAGTTCCACTCTGATGTAATTGTTGCTATTGTCACCCAGTCAAATACTTGAGAAAGAGCAACTTCTTGGGTTATTCGAGTCAGTTTGAGGTAGCTGGCTATGTAATGTGTCCCTCACATGTCCCGTGTCATAGCAGTAGTCACACTTCAGACAGATTCTTCATTGAAGCTTTGATTGTGTGGGAATGACTCAACCCAGATAAACAGATAACACAACATCATGCAATTGATATTTCAGTATTCCAAGTATTTTCCAACTGTGAGTCTACTGCTGAACAAATCGCACAAAAAAATGAATCCTAGATATTTTATAAACTCATAAAACTCTGAAGATAATTGCGACATTCTCCTACCAGAAGTCAATTGCTTTTGGAGAGAACAGCAGAATTTTCTGTCGTGCTTGTTGGCAGTCCAAGTAAGAGCCTACACTGTTTTAAAAGCCACTTGTACAGGCACCAAAGTCAAGATTGAAGTCAGTGTCACATGCACATCTTTTTATTGAGTAAGTATACAAAAAAGGTAAGCCATATAAACATTAATACAATGTTAAAGTATAATAAAATTCCAAAAGATAACAATACCAAAAAGAAAATACTACAAACAATGTAATTTAAGCATAAGAAACCAAGATAACATAATAGTATACTAGATTTTATATATATCAATGGAAAAAAAGAAAAAAAAAACCCCAAAAAAAAACCCACCGTGCAACTAACTAAAAGCAAAGCAAAGCAATGGGCTAACTTGAAACCAAACAGAGTTAAACTTAAAATCACGTCCTCAATCCCGACAGTGTCACATGCACATGTACTCGCAATGAAAAACGTACTTGCAGCAGCATCACTGAAACGTAGTGTCACACAAGCAGCTTTCACAAGAAAATGTAAATTAAGTAGAAATTATATACATTTTTTTGTCAGAAAGAACATGATTAGAACAATAAAATCACGAATTCCACCTTAGTGCAAAGTAGGCAAAGTGGTCATAATGAGGTAATGATCGTGCCAATTGGATCAAGAAGTCAATGACTGAAGGCAAGTAGCTGCTCTTGAACCTGGTGGTGTCGGACCTCAGGTTTCTGTGCGGCCTGCCCGGTGGTAGCTACGAGAAGGTGGCATGGGCCCGCTGGTGGGGTTAATTGATGATAGATGTTACCTTCCTGAGACAGCGCCTCACAAAGATAGCGCCAGTGGTGGGGAGGGGTGTGCTGTGATGTATTGGGCTGAGTCCACTACCCTCTAGGCGTTCTATGCTGTTGTGCATTCGAATTGCTGTACCAGACTCAGATCCAACCAGTATCAACATCAATTTACTGAAGGAGCGGTCTAGCTAAAAAGCAGAGGAAAGCAAACTTATGAAAGAAGTTGCAACAATCTAAATGAAAAAATGCAAGGAGGGGAGGATAACTGCACATAAACTTTGTGCTTCAGTTTAATCTCAGTCATTTCCAATATAGGCATTACTCCAGTCTATCCAGCCTCATTATTGGATTGACAATTGGCTTACTCTTGTCACATGTACTGACATATAGTGAAAAGCTTGTCTTACATATTGCTGATGCAGCTCAATTCCTTACACAGTGCATTGAGGTAGTAAAAGGTAAACCAATTACAGAATGCAGAATAAAGAGTGACAGCTACAGACAAAGTGCAGTGCAGGTGGACAATATGGTGCAAGGTCATGACCAGGTAGACTGTGAGATCAAGAGTCCACCTTATTGTACCAGGGAACCATTCAATCGTTTCATAACAACAGGATAGAAGCTGTCCTTGAACCTATTGATACGTGGTTTCAGGGTTTTGTATCTTCTGTCCGAATGGAGAAGGGAGGAGAAAGAGTGTCTGGGATGGGTGAGAAATTGATTATGCTCCATGCTTTACTGAGGTAGCGAGAGTTGTAGGCAGAGCCCATGGAGGGGGAGCTGGTTTCCATGATGTTCTGAGCTCGTGCAGTTACAGTTGCTATACCAAGCCGAGATGCATTCTGACAGGATGCTGTCCATGATGCATTGATAAAAATGGGTATAGTTCAACAGCAGCATGCCAAATTCTTTTAGGCTCCTGAAGAAGTAGAGGGTTGGTGAGCTTTCTTGGCCACAGCATCTACGTGGTTGGACCAGGACAGGCTATTGGTGATTTGGTGGTAATGGGCTGATAGGATGAGAGCTGGTATGAATTGTATACTTTATGTATTCACTGTTACAAGCAGGTTTTTCATTGTAGCTGTAGCTCCCTGTACTTGTGTATGTTGGAATTGGAATTGGTTTATTAGTGTCAAAGATATAATGAAAAACTTTGTTTTGCAAGCCATACAGGTAATTTCAAAGCATAACTACATCGATGAATACAAAGTGAAAAGCGATAAGAGAATGCGGAAAACAGTGTTACAGGTATGGAAAGCATAGTACAGGTAGATAATAAAGTACAAAAGCAATGTTCGGGTAGATTGTGAGGTCAAGAATTCATCTTCAATGTACAAGACGTCTGTATGAGAGTCTTGATCATAATTGTAAATGTCTTATCATGGTTTTCAACAGACTGAGTTCTCAAGAGGAGTAATTATGGATTCCAATGGATCATGCACAAAATTGAAAATATTATTGGTCATGAAGACTTAAATAGTTGCTCACTGTCTTTGCTATTTTCTCATTTGAGTTTCACAAATGCCTGGTAGATTTTCATTAACATTGTCTTCCACTATAAGTTTCACATTAATATTGTCTTCCAGTGATATGAACTTCCATTAACATTGTCTGCTCATAACATGGTCTTTCATTAACAATCTTGCCAAGGGCCACCATTATGTGACAGTGGAAGCCTGTGATGTGATGGAAAAATGGCAGAGCAGCTAATTAGAGTGCAGCATCTCATTGAATTAGCAGATACATTATGTCAGTCTGCAGTAACCTCCTTGTTTAATAAGTTCTTTAATGTAGAATACAGATCTTCCACTGACTCTGCTGTCTCCTACCATGCACCATAATATCTGCCGACACGGCACTTTGTCTGTGATTGTGAAACTTATATATTCTGTTACTGCTTTTCCTTTGTACTCCTTTGATGTACCTATGTTTGAAATGATCTGTCTGGATGGCTAAGTTTCTCACGGTATGGCAGTACATGTGACAACAATAAACCAAACCCAGTCCCAGTTCTGGTTCCAGTTCCAGGTCCAGTATGCTCAAGAACAATGAGAAGCTAGCTTGCAGTAGTTGGAGATGGCTGTGACAGTGGAGGATCTTCTCCTTGGACCATGTGCAGTCTCATGCACTAGGACTCTGCTCACAGTCATTCAGAGAGGCCAGACCCGGAGCCACTGAGCCCCATGATCTCTCCCGGAGGTAATGGCTAGTTGTAACAACAGGAGTTCTGACAGCTGGCGAAGCGTTGTCTCAGGCTCAGTGCCTGTCCATAACACCATTAAGACATGGGTGTAGAATTAGGCAGTTTAACCCACTGAGTAGGCTCCATAATTCAAACATGGCTGATATTTTGCTCTCTCAACCCCATTCTTCCGTTTTCTCCAAGTAACCCTTGATGCCTTTACTAATCAAGAGCCATCAACCTCTGCTTTAAATATGCCCAATGACTTGGACTTCACAGCCATCGATTGCAATGAATTCCAAAGATTCACCACCCTCTGGGTAAAGAAATTCAGCCTCTTCTCTTTTCTAAAAGGACCACCTTGTATTCTGAAGCTGTGCCCTCTGGTCCTGGTCTCCCCCACTATTGCAAACATCCTGTCCACATCTATTTTATCCAGGCCTTCCAATATCCAGTAGGTTTCAATGAGATCCCCCTAGTTCTTCTAAAATCCAGCGAGTACAGGCCCAGAGCCATTAAGCTCTTCATACTTTAACCCTTTCGTTCCCAGGATAATTTTTGTGAACCTCCTCTGGATCCTCTCCAATGCCAGCACACCCTTTCATAGATGTGCGGCCCAAAACTGCTCACAATACTCCAAATGTGATCTGACTAATGCCTTCCAAAGTCTCAGCATTTCATCCTCACTTTTATGTTCCAGTCCTCTCAAAATGAATGCCAATATTGCACCTGCCTTTTGTACTACCGACTCAACTTGCAAGTAAACCTTTAGGGAATCCTGCACTAGGTTTCCAAGTTCCTTTGTACCTTGGATTTTTGAATTTGCTCCACATATAGAACATAGTCTATGCTTTTATCCCTTCTACCAGTTCCCTATACTGTATTTCATCTGCCATTTCTTTGCCCATTCTCCTAATCTGTCTAAGTCCTTTAGACTCCCTGCTTCCTCAACACTATCTGCCCCTCCACCTATCTTTGTAACATCCGTAAAGTTGGTCACAAAGCCATCACTTCTGTATATAATGTGAAAAGTAGTGGACCCAACACCGACTACTGCAGAACACCACCAGTTACCAGTAGCCAAGCAGAAAAGGCCCCCTTTATTCCCACTCTTTGCCTCCTGCCGGTCAGTCAATCTTCTGTCCTTGCTAGAATCTTTCCTGTAATACCATGGGTTCTTATCTTGTTTACCTGCCTCATGTGCAGCATATTGTTGAAGGCTTCTGAAGATCCAGGTAAACAACTCCACTGATTCTCCTTTGTCTATCCTGCCTGCTACTTCCTCAAAAAAGTTACAACAGATTTGTCAGGCGATATTTTCCCTTAAGGAAACCATGCTGACTTTAGCCTATTTTATCATTTGCCTCCAAGTCCCTGAAAACCTCATCCTTAATAATGGACTCCAACATCTTGCCAACCATTGAAGTCAGGCTAACTGGCCTATAATTTCCTTTCCTCTCCCTTACTCCCTCTTATAGAGTGGAGTGACATTTGTGATGTTCCAGCCCTCTGGAAAAATTCCAGGATCTAGTGATTCTTGAGAGGTCATTACAAATGCTTTCACAATCTCTTCAGCGACCTCTTTCAGAACATTTGGGTGTAGTCCATCTGGTCTAGGTGACTTATCTACCTTCAGAGTCTTTCAGCTTCCCAACCACCTTCTCTATAATAGTGACTACACTCACTTCTGCCCTCTGATTATCTCGGATTTCTGGCATGTTGCTGGTTTCTTCCACAGTGAAGACTGATGTAAAATACTTAATCAGTTCACCTGTCATAACATCTCAGCATTATCTATCAGCGGTCTGATGTTCAGTTTTCCCTTTCATTTACTCTTTATATCTGAAAAAAAGTTTGGTTTCCCTTTTGTTATTGGCTAACTTAAGTTCATATTTCATCTTTTCTCTTCTTACTGCTTTTTTAGTTGCCTTCTGTTGTTTTTTAAAAGCTTCCTATTCCTCTAGCTTCCCACTAATTTTTCCTGTCAAAGCTGTCATGGAAATTGAAAAGATTTAACATCCAAAATCACCTGAGAACTATTAAAGGATTAAAAAATTAACAATTGAATGATTAATCCCTAAAACAATAGAACTACAAAATAATGCTCAAATGCACTTAAAAGCAGTTAAATGTAGTTAAACAAACTTCATTAATATTTTGCAAAGACAAATCATTGTAGGCCCTGGGGAATGTTGTAAAGCAGAGGAACTTGCATGCTTCTCTGAAAATGTTGTCGCAGATATCCAGGGTAGTTAAGAAGGCTTTTAGCTTGCTGCACTTCATCCATTAGGGCACTGAGTATAGAAGTTGAGGTATTGCAGGGTACAAGATGTTCCTGAGGCAACATTTGGAATTTTGTGACACAAGAAGGACTGTTTTAGTCACACTGTCTATAGGAAATACGTCATTAAGATGGAAAAAGTGGAGAAAAGATTTACGAGGATATTGCCAGGACTCGGGGAACAGAGTTATGTTGAGCAAGTTGGGACAGTCTTCATTGGAGCATAGGAGACAGAGGGGTGATCTTTTAGAGGTGTGTAAAATTATGAGGGGCATAGATGGGGTGGATGTGCACAGTATTTTCCCCAGGACTGGGGGAATCATGAACTAGAGGGCAAAGGTTTAAGGTGGGAGGGGAGAGATTTAATAGGAACCTGATGGGCAACCTTTTTCACTCAGAGGGTGGTCAGTACAGGGAATGAGCTGCCAGAGGAAGTATTGGGGTGGACTTATAATCAACATTTAAAAGGTACTTGGACAGGTACATGGATAGGAAATCTTTATAGAGATATGGGTTAAACATGGGCAAATTGGACTATCTTAGACGGGAATCTTGGACCAATTGGGCCAAAGGTTTCTTTTCCCTTTGTAGGAGTCTACGACTCCTACTGAGAAGGTCAGCTTTCTGTTTTGCTGGTAGCCATTAGTTACAGTACATGTGCTGAGGACATGCACAATGGACAGTTTTCCCAGCCTCAGAGTTAGGATTTGCGCAGAAGGATGTGCTGCCTCCTTACGATCCAGCGGCACTGTCCAGGAGCTTCCAACTGCACAGGTAGCAGTGGTAGTGGTGAAGGTGGCACACACGGAGAATGGGACGGGATGTTAAATGGACGTGCTGATGTCTGGAGAAAAGTCTGCTTCTTGTAAAAAAAGGCGGAGTGTGGATGTTGGGAGGTTAGTAGCATTGACTAACTCATTTGGTTGGAGCCCTAGTTGTAAAGGTAGTTGTAAAGCCCTAGTTGTAAAGCCCTAGTTTGGTTGTAAAGGTAGGTTTTGGGAAAGCACCTAACAGCAGTGGAGGGGAGTAGAAAATGGGGTATTTCTGAAAAGGATGGGTGAAATTAAGCAGGAGTTCTGTTTTTGAAGACTTAGGGATCTGGTAGAGTTCAGTGTCAGGGCACTCTGCAGGTGAATGAATGGATTGGAGGATAGGGGAGGGTCGGAAAATTAGATATTTCGAACAGCTGGTAGCAAAAAGTGTTTGCATGTTGATAATCACTCTTTTAAACAGATGTACCCATAAACTTCATCCACAAGTACCACAATTGATAATGTAATGGCAATGGAAAAACAAACAGATCCTCAGAAGCTGAATATCTGGAAAAGAAGATGCAGTGTATTTGTAATACTCCAAGGGTCAGACAGCTTCTGTGGAGAGAGAAACCAAGCTAATGGTTCAGGTCAATGGCCTATCCTTAGAAGGTGATAAAGTTAGAAATCCAAGATACTTGAAGTTAAGGGAGAGGGGTGGAGGGAACAAGCAGAATATGGAGACTAAGTGACACAAATGGTGTTGGTGCTGTCTGGGAGAGGGCAGTGAAGGCCTGTTATTTACAGCTAACCCGCCTGGAGGAGGTATAAATAGAAGGAGGGGGATGAGGATAGAGGAGAGGAAATACTGCTGGAACTGTCTGGTGAAAATGTAGACAGAAGAGAGTGGAAGTACCTGCAGGCCAGAGAGCATCTGAGAACGTTGAGAGGCAGAATTGAAGTTAAATATTATGAAAGCAGAAAATGCTTAGGCCATTCAACGTGTCAAGTAAGATTTATAGGAAATGAAAACTGAAACACTAATGTTAATTTTATTTCCACAAATGCTGACAAATACAAGTGTTTTCAGCATTTTTGTTTCTAGCATCTGCAGTTCTATTTTTCATGTAAGGTTGTATGTTGATGCCCAGTATCTCTGGAGTCTTCTGACACTTACTCACTACAGATCATTCCTCCCGTGCTCTCATTCACTGTTCATTTTCACTTCCTCCAGACAGATCATTTGCTTTGAACAACCCTTCACTACCCTGCCCCAGCCAGCAGCGCCACCACACCATACACATTCCTGATTTTCGCTCCGCCCCTCTTCCTCTGCAGCTTAAAGTGTGTTCAGTTTCTCACTCCTCCCATTGAAAGATCATCTAGGCTGGGTCGCCCAGTTTGCACTGCTGGTACAGTTACTGCCTCACATCTCCAATAATGCAGATTCAGTCCTGACTCCCAGCACAATCTGTGTGGAGTTCGCACGTTCCTCCAGGGAGCATGGCTTTCTTCTCCTGTCGCATTAGTTGGTAGGCTAATTGACCCTTTGTGTACAGGGGAATGGTAGAATCTGTGGGGGAGCTGATGGGAATGTGGGGAGAATGAAATTTAAGGCATCCGTTAGTCTTGCGAGACCATGGATCTGCGCCTGGAAAGTCTTCACTCTCCAGGGCACAGGCCTGGGCAAGGTTGTATGGAAGAGCGGCAGTTGACCATGCTGCAAGTCTCCCCTCTCCACGACACCGATATTGTCCAAGGGAAGGGCAAGGGCCGATACAGCTTGGCATCAGTGCCATCGCAGAGCAATGTGTGGTTACGTGCCTTGCTCAAGGATACAACATGCTGCCTCGGCTGGGGCTCAAACTCGTGATCTTCAGGTCGCTAGTTCGAATGCCTTAACCACTTGGCCACGTGCCCACAGAGAGAATGAAATAGGATTCTTGTAAACAGGTGTCTGATGGTCAGTGTGGATTTGTAAGCTGAGGACCTGGCTGCATGCTGTATGCGGAATTCTTGGGGTTCAAGTCCATACCTCCCTGAAAGTGGCAATGCAAGAAGGCAGAGTGGTAGAGTGCAAGAAATAGAGCTGGCGGAAGAGACACCGGTCTTCATCGTTTGGGGTATTCAGTACAAAAGTTCAGAATTTATGTTGCAGAGGTACGAAATGTTGTTTGGGGTATTGTATGCATTTCTGATGGCCCCATTACAGGAAGGAGAGGGAGCCTCTGGAGAGGGTGCAGAAGAGGTTTAACAGGATGTTTCCTGGAATGGAAGGCACTGGCGATAAGAAGCATTTGGATGAACTTGGTTTGTTTTCTCTGCTGCAATGCAAGCTAAAGGAAGGCCTGACAGAACTTGATAAGAGTATGAGAGGCACAGGTAGGGCAGAGAGGAGAAATGTCAAATATTAGAGGGCATGGCGATAAGATTCAAAGAGGCAAGTTTTTTTTGCACAGCGAGTGGCAGGTGCCTGGAATGCTCCGCCATTTGTAGTGGTGAAAGCAGATATGATAGTGGCCTTCAAAAGGCTTTTAGACAGGCACGTGCATACGCGGCGACTGGTGGGGATGCATCATGTGCAGGCAGAATGGATTCGTGTTTTTCGGCATTATGCTCAGCACAGGCATTGTGGGCTGAGGGGCCTGTTTCTGTGCTGTGCTGTTCTATTTTCTATGACTCTGTGCTTCTATGATATGAAATATCAACTCGGTTTCTCTGTCTGTGGATGCTGCCTGACCTTCTGAGCATCCTCACCGGTTTCGGGTGATGTAAAGCTCCTGGACCATGAAGCATAGCGAGCTCTCAAAGGGAAGAAAATGCTGGGGAAAAGAGCAGATTATTTTTTAAGACCATAAGATAAGATATAGAAGCAGAAGTAGGCTATTTGATCCATCTAGTCTGCTCAACCATTCAATCGTGGGCTGATCCAATTCTTCTAGTCATCCCCACTCCCCTGCTTTCACCCCATACTCTTTGATGCCCTGGCTAATCAAGAACCTATCTATCTCTGCCTTAAATGCACCCAATGACTTGGCCTCCACAACTGCTTGTGGCAACAAATTCCACAAATTTACCACCCTCCGACTGAAGTAATTTCTCCCCATATCTGTTCTAAATGGACGTCCTTCAATCCTGAAGTTGTGCCCTCTTGTCCGAGACTCCCCTACCATGGGAAATAACTTTGCCATATCTAATCTGTTCAGGCCTTTTAATATTTGGAATGTTTCTGTAAGATCCCCCCTCATTCTCCTGAACTCCAAGGAATACAGCCCAAGAGCTGCCAGACATTCCTCATACAGTAACCCTTTCATTCCTGGAATCATTCTCGTAAATCTTCTCTGAGCCCTCTCCAATGTCAGTATATCCTTTCTAAAATGAGGAGCCCAAATCTGCACACAATTCTCCAAGTGTGGTTTCACGAGTGCCTTATAGAGCCTCAAAATCACATCCCTGCTGTTATATTCTATACCTCTAGAAATGAATGCCAACATTGCATTCGCCTTCTTCACCACTGACTCAACCTGGAATTAACCTTTAGAGTATCCTGTACAAGGACTCCCAAGTCCCTTTGCGTCTCTCCATTTTGAATTCTCTCCCCATCAAAATAATAGTCTGCCCGTTTATTTTTTCCACCAAAGTGCATGACCATTCCCTTTCCAACATTGTATTTCATTTGCCACTTCTTTGCCCATTCCTCTAAACTATCTAAGTCTCTCTGCAGGCTCTCTGTTTCCTCAACACTACCCACTCCTTCACTTAACATTGTATCATCGGCAAATTTAACCACAAATCCATAATCCCGTAGTCCAAATCTTTGACATACATACAGAAGGGACAGTAATTAGACTGCCTGGAGAGCAGAGAAAGTGCAGGTCATGCCTGAGTCACAGTGATGCATGTCTGGGTCTTGAACCAGCCACCTGCCTTGAATAGTGAAGCATTAGCAGGCATGCACTCATTGGGGACATCATTACAGAAGGTTGCAAATCCAAGGCATCAATCAGTAACTTTTACAAGCTTGTCAGCTAAGTAAGGAACTCCCGTCGTTTTGCTCAGAGTTAAGTAGTTTTCCTTAGCACGAGGAAGAATCTCCTTACAAACTCCTTACAGGCAATGGCGGGAATTGAGCCCCGATCAGTCATCACTGGCATTCTAATCCAATGTTCTTTTAAATGGTCTGAATTTAGCGGGTTTTAATGGTCTACCTCTATTCATGTTTTTTTTTAAATGCTGAATGAGCAGCCAAACCATGTGGGAGAGGAAGCAGGAAGTGGACCCTTTGGTTGAGCATCCCTGGGCAACCATGAAGGACGCTGCAGGTGTGGAGGGTTACTTTTAATGGCTTGGAAGGTTATGGATTTGGATCCAGCTCCAAAACCTTAAAAGAGTCCTGTTCTCCAGGGGAAGGCTGGTAGAGCGTCTCACTTTTCAGGAGAGTTGCCATTTCATGAGAGAATAAACTGCAACCTCATCTGCCAATTCCAGTTGTTCAAAGTTCAAAGTAAAGTTTATTATCAGAGTACACACATGTAACTACATACAACCCTGAGATTCTTTTGCTGTGGGCATACTTAGCAAATCTATAGAATGGTAACCGTAAACAGGATCTGTAAACCTCAGGAACTGTAAACAAACTATGCAAATGCAGATAATAAATAAATGGCAATAAATAACAAGCATGAAGAAACAAGATAAAAGAGTTCTTAAATGAGTGTAGTTATTCCTTCTTGTTCATGAGCCTGATGGTTCAGGGGTAGTAACTGTTCTTGAACCTGGTGCTCGTGAACCAGAACCCCAGTTGTGGGAAAGTAGCCCCACTGTTTTGTGGACAGTCTTGGGAGAGACAAAGGCTGTAGGAGTAAACCCAGACAGCAAGTCCGGAGTAGAGTCCCTAAGGCGGCTGGACATCATTAAACATCCTTCTGGCAGCTCCTGCATCCAAGCTGGTGCCAAACATACTGCTTCATAAGATTTCCTTTGGACTACACTGGTGAGGCTGAGAGGGGGATCTTGACGACTGGGCATCTCAGGATCTCCAGGCTTGTGATGATGGTCATCACCCATTGTCCTTCGAGACAGATGGATGCCAACCACCACAGTAACATAGTGGTTAGCGTAATGCTATGACAGCAACAGCAATAACGTGCTATATTGGTGCCAGGAGCATGGCAACACTGTGCCCAGCACAATCCCCGCTGACTTGATTTGACGCAAACGATGCATTTCGCTCTGAATTTTGACCTACGTGTGACAAATAAAGTAAGTCTTGACTTTTAACTATTTTTAAAGTTCCGAAGTGTATAGGCCCAATATGTTTAACGTCCCCTTACAGAACGAACAACCCATACCAGGAGTCTGGTGAATCTGGACAGCACTTCTTCTGCAAGTATATTCTTTCTTACGTAGGCAATCTAAGTTTGTACACAGTATTCCAGGCCTATTGAGGTAGAGTAAGAGTTCTCCTTTGAGCCTTCAACAACATCACTGAAGGGATAGGGAGAAAACTTTCTCACTGTGTGTCAGTGCTAAACATCTGAAGAACATTAGCTGCCAGTTTTTCTCCTCTCCCTTCCACTGCTCATCCAGCTTCATCCTCTGATCTCCCAATATTTCTGACAACTTGCTCCATCATCAGCTGGTCACCGACATATTGTGGTTTTGTGCACTGACTGGATTTCCTTCTTGCAGCAATAGCTGCCTTTAAACTACAGTCTATTGATGAGGTCCTGATTGCAGGGAGAAGTAGGGCACAATAAGGCTTTAATCCTTGGAAGATAGGAGGCTTAAGCGGAGTCCTTATAGACCTGTATAAAATCTCGAGTATATAACCTTTTTCTCAACGAAAGGCAATCAAAAGTTACAGGGCGAAGGTTGGAGAGGAGAGGGGAAATATTTAAAAGGGACCTGAGGAGCACATTGATCATGCAGATATTGGTACGTATATAGAGTGAATTGCCAGAGGAAGTAGATTTAAGATTCGACATTGTTTGTTGTCATTCTTCAGCACACAAGTGTAAAGGAAAACAAAATGATTGTTACTCCAGATTCGAGGCAGCATAAAAATACACAAAAAAGCATAAAGGACACAATTAAAAAACAAACAAAATAATTCACAATAAATGTAAAAATAAAAGCAATCCTATAAACCATAATGAACAAGTAACTGTTATATCCATAGACTGATTGCATGTACAGTACATAAAGTGGCACTAGGTGATGTGTGTGTATTGGTGGTGGTGGTGGGGGCTGGTTTTGTGAGGTGAGTCAATGGGTGGAGGTTTTGATCAGCCTAACAGCTTGGGGGAAGTAACCGTTTTTGGGTCTAGCGGTTGTTTTTGTCGATGAAGAAAGTTCAATAACAATATTAAAATATATTTGGACAGCTGTTTATTTGAATTTGAGTTTGAATTTACTTAAATCTTACGTCCATCCCATAATGTGATGGAGTAAAAATTTTTGCGTTATGACTCCGTCGCAATGTACAGGCATGTGAATTTAGAAGTCTAATGGCTTGTAGAAAGAAGCTGTCCTGTAGCCGGTTGGTCCGGGCTTTAATGCTGCAGTACCGTTTGCTAGACGGAAGCAGCTGAAACAGTTTATGGTTGGGGTGACTGGTGTCCCCGATAATCTTCCAGGCCTCCTTTATGCACCTGCTGCTGTAAATATCCTCAGTGGAGGGAAGTTCACATCCACAGATGTGCTGGGCTGTCCGTACCACTCTCTGCAGTGACCAGTGATCAAGGTTGGTACAGTTCCCATCCCAGGCGGTGATACTCAGGGAAAAGTAAATGTGGGGGAGTATGTTCCATGGTAGATGGGTAAGGTTTAGAAAGGTATGGGCCAAACACAAATAAATGGAACTAGTTCAGATGAGCAACTTGAAGCATCAACCGTTCCTTTCCCTTCACAGATGCTGCTCATCCTGCTGAGTTCCTCAGCAGATAGTTCATTGCTCCAGATTCCAGCATCCGCAGTCTCTTATGTCTCCATTCTTGCCTAACTGGGCATCATGGATCAGTTAGGCCACAGGAACTGAGTCATAGTCATAGTCATACTTTATTGATCCGGGGGAAATTGGTTTTCGTTATACAGTCCATGCTGTATAACCCAATGACTACTCGCAGAGCATTATGATTGTGAAAGGGACTGTATATTCTCAGAGAGGATGTGGGTAGGAGAGTAAGAAACATTGAGAGATCAATCATGATGCCACTTTTCATCATCAGATCTTGTGAAGGCAATCTCACTGCTATTACTACAGCATAATTAATCACCTTTGCCAAGAGTTTAACTCAGCTCTGGAAAATATGTTTTGCTGTTTATGCAAACTGATTTGAATTATTTTCTTTTCCCCTGTTGGAAGCCCTTTTTTGGTACATGTAATTCATTAATTAGAGGCTTAAGAAGTCAGCGGAACAGGTTGCTAACTATCAAAGACTGTACAACAGCAAAGGGAGAATCAGTATTGTGCTGAAAAGGATGAGTTCAACGCAGTGATGCCTCTCGCAGGTGAATGAGCTGCCTTGTTCTCAGCTTTCTGAAGCTCGAATGTGACTGGCCCTTGCCCCATTGCCGGTGTAGGCTCCTTGAAGCCCATTATTCGTGAGTGAAGAAGTGCTTCCCAGACGCTTGGAACCTCATTGTAACACCCAAAATGGTGGAGGAACTCAGCAGGTTATGGAGGGAAACAGACAGCCGATCATTCAGGTTGGGACATTTCACGCGGTGTCAGTTGACATATCTGATTAAGACCCTTTATGACAGTCCAGAGGAAGGGTCTTAGCCTGAAATGTTTACTGTCCATTTCCCTCAACAGGTAATAGCATGACCTGTGGGGTTTCTCCAGTGAATTGTGTGTGACTGTAGCTTCCAGCATCTGCAGTCCTGCATATTCAATTAAATGCCTATTACACCGTTGGCATTTAGGGCCCATCGCCTTGCATGTTAGTGTAACACCATTACAGTGCCAGGAACCCGGGTTCAATTCCCACCACACAAAATACTCTGCAGATGCTGGGGTCAAAGCAACGATCACAACACGCTGGAGGTACTCAGCAGGTCAGGCAGCATCCGTGGAAACGATCAGTCAACATTTCGGGCCGGAACCCTTCGCCAGGACTGAAGAGGGAAGGGGCAGAGGCCCTATAAAGAAGGTGGGGGGAGGGTGGGAAGGAGAAGGTTGGTAGGTGCCAGGTGAAAAACCAGTAAGGGGAAAGATAAAGGGGTGGAGGAGGGGATAGGCAGGGAGGTGAAGGAATAGGAGAAAACACAATGGGTAGTGGAAAGAGGCGGAACCATGAGGGAGGTGATAGGCAGCTGGGGGAGGGGGCAGAGTGAAACTGGGAAGGGAGGGGGAGGGAATTACCGGAAGTTGGAGAATTCAATGTTCATACCAAGGGCTTGGAGACTACCCAGACGGTATATGAGGTGTTGTTCCTCCAGCCTGAGTTTAGCCTCTTCATAGCAGTAGAGGAGGCCATGTATGGACATATCAGAAGGGGAATGTGAAGCAAGGTTGAAGTGGGTGGCAACCGGGTGATCCTGTCTGTTGTGGCGGACGAGCACACCTTCTTTATAGGGACTCTGCCTCTTCCCTCTTCAGTCCTGACAAAGGGTTCCCGCCCGAAACATTGACTGATTGTTTCCACGGATGCTGCCCGACCTGCTGAGTTCCTCCAGCGTGTTGTGAGTGTTGATTCAATTCCCACCGCTGTCTCGAAGGGTCTTATGCACTCTCCCCGTGACCTCATGGGTACTCCAGTTTCCATCCACATTCCAAAGATGTACGAGTTAGAATTAGTGAATCGTGGGCATGCTATATTGCCACCAGAAGCACGGCGATACTTGCCCAGCAAATATTCCAACGGTGTTTGCCGTTGACGCAAACATCACATTTCACAGCACATTTCGATGTACATGTGACAAGTAAAACTAATCTTTAATCTTCAACGTTATTGCGGTGTTTCTGTTTGCTGCTGTTGGTTCAGGTCACCACTTCTCACCAATGCATCAGCAGTGTTCCCTGCAACATTTTACTAGTTCTGGAATCGCTTTCTTTGTCAGTCTTCCGGCAGTCTCCCATTGTTCTAAAGGTTCTGTGAAACTTAGTTATCAGGACCGATCTCTGCTGTAGTTACAAAGAGATGACAGACCTTCCTCAGTTGAGTTCTGTTCCAATGCCACTGGTGTGATATTAAGCCAGGGATGTTGGTGGGAACAGCATTTGACCATATATTTGACCATCAGCATTTGGCCTCATTCTGCTCCCCGTCTAATGGTGATATGGTCTCTCTCACTGGATTCTTGGGTGCTGTGTGCCGGCCAACCCTCAAGCTGGTTCAGTTGTGTCAGGCAAACTCTGACATGTATGCAGTGGCCCAAACAAATAAGTGAAGAAAAGACAAGAGGGACAAAGAGCTTATCTTTTAAATTCATTTGTTCGGAGTGCATGGGTTAGTGGTAGAATCTTGGGGGAGTTTGATGGGAGTGTGCCGAAAACATGGTGAGATTAGTGTAGTGTAAATGAGTGGTTGGTGGCCAGCATGGACTCAGTGGGCCAAATAGACTGTGTTCATTGTTCATTGACTTTATCATTATTATTAGCCTGCCTTTAGTGGGAAATGTTATTTTAGTTTTTGTTCCCCCTGCTACCCTCTCTTTGCTTCATCTAGCTCTCCCAGAAAATAAATGGTTGAGAATTACTGCACATACACTAAATCAGGACAGATCTCCGTCCAGCAAATCCTGTGGGGAGTTGATGCATGAGCTAATCTTCCCTCTTGATGACTCTCACTAGGACTTCAGTGGCTGTCAAAGCCGTTCTGCTGGAGTAGCAGAGACAATCTACCCACACTACGCTGGCTCAAGGTGTTTTGCCGTAGCCAAGCTCACAGCAGGGATCGCATTGGGTTTAATGGTAATCTCCAAAGGCAGCTGCTCAGCAAACCGGGGGGCTGGTGCAACATCTGCCCACTATTCCCTTAAAATGGCATTAATGTAGGGTTGTTGTCAACAGCTGGTTGATGGTCAGCACAGACTCAGTGGGCCGAAGGGCCTGTTCTGTGCTGTATATCTCTTTGACTCTAACACTCCATTTCTCCCACGAGGGAGATACTTTCTCTACCTGTAAGCAAACAGTGTTATTAACAACTTCCTCTTGCATCTGCCAAGAAGTTTACTTGCAATTTGAAATCTTAAGAGTAATCTACGTGTTTATCATGACCGTTGGGCAGGGCAGTGCTCCATTCAGCTTCCCTTCCATTCTTTATTCATTGCCTCGATAAAGCAACCAGCATCATCAAAAGCACCTCCCACTCTGGATATTCTCTCTTCTCCCCCTCCCATCGAGCAGAAAACAGAAAAACCTGAAAGCACGTGCCATCAGATCCAAGCACACCTTCTATCTTGCAGCTCTAAGACAATTGAACAGACTTCTTGTTCGATAAGATGGACTTTTGACCAAGCGATCCACCTCGCCATGGCCTCGTGCTTGATTGTCTGCCTGCACTGCACTTTGTCTGTAATTCTAACGCTGGTATTGATTTTCCCTCCTGTACTCCCTCAACACACTTATGTTTTGAAGTGATTTGTATGAATGGTGTGCAAAACTAAGGTTTTCACTGTTGGTTGATACAATTACCAATTCCTTATTTAAAGTAAATTTATTATCAATATACATTATTATCACCATGTACAACCCTGAGATTGGTTTTCTTGCGGGCAATTGCGGTAAATACAAGGAACATAATAGAATCAATGAAAGACTGCACCCAATAGGATGGACCTACAACCGGTGTGCAAAAAAACAACAAACTGCAAATACAAAAAGAAATAATAATAATAAAAAATAAACAATAAATATTCAGAACATGAATGAAGAGTGCTTGAGAGTGAGTTCATAGGTTGTGAGAACATTTCCATTATGGGGCGGGTGAAGTTGGGTGAAGTTATACACTATAGTTCAAGAACCTGATGGTTGAGGAGTTAATAACTGTTCTTGAACCTGGTGGTGTGGGTCCTGAGGCTCCTGTACCTTTTTCCTTATGGCGGTAGCAGGAAGAGAGCATGGCTGGGTGGTGGGGGTCTCTGATGATGGATGCTGCTTTCCTGTTGACAGCACTCCATGTAGATGTACTCAATGGTGGAGAGGGATTTACCCGTGAAAGACTGGGCCAGATCCAGTACTGCTTGCAGGCTTTTCCATTCAGGGGCACTGATGTTTCTATACCAGCGGAATAAATATGCACCTGGGATACCTGCATTCTAATGCTGAAGTAATGTAAGATATTAAACCTATGGATGAAGTAAGAAGCTGATTTAAAATGCACCATTAGAAGGTAAACAAGTGCAAGAATCAATTAAAGTCAACTGAGCTGCACAGAAATTTTAATTCCATACTGTGGACCACCTGCGTGATTGCAATCAGTCCGAAGCATCAAGTAAGTGCTGATCGTCCACAGACGATCTGTTCCAAAGCATATGTTTTGGATACTTTGTCAGACTTTTGAAGAGTGCAGTTGTTGGTGCAAGTGTTACAGGTATGGAGAAGAGCTGCCACAGCTGGCAGAGCTGCTGCCTCACTGCTCCTGTGAACCAGGCCTCCACAAGCCTGACCTCCAGCGCTCTGCGGGGTGAATACATTCTCCCTGTGACTGCCAGGGCTTCCTCTGGCCATTGCAGTCTCCCGACCAGGAATAAAGAGAAGACTCCTCATCAGACCAGCTCAGGCCTGGTGACCACACTTGTGTAAATGACTGAGTTTGCTCTTTATTGAAAGAATCTGTAAGTAACTAATGTCCACTCACTTCCTGGAGAAATTATCCTGCTTGTATTAGGGTGATTTGCTGGAGGTTTTGTTTCCTCCTATTCCAATAGAACGGCTTCTTTGTTTGGAAATTGACTTTGTCGTATAATCGTCTATAAACACAGTCATCTTCTGCTGATTGGATGATGCAGTGTTGTCAATTGACTCTCCGCTATGAGGAACCCAGAACTCCACCGTGCCGTAATCCCTCTACTACCAACAGACTTGATCTATTTGGGGAAAGATCACAAATGCAGAATGGAACATGGCAGACAAGCTTCTACACGGGGACACCAGCAGACTGTTGGTTGTAGATATGTTCAGTGTCCACGAGCTCATTGGGTGTACATGTTCCATGTGTCTTCATCGTTAGGTACTATGTTGTGTCACTCAATCTGTTGGGGGTGGGATCGAGCATGTGACTTAGCTAGTCACGGTCCATTGTATAGAAAAGACAATTTAAACAAAAAGTAGTGTCAATGGAAATAGCTGGGGGTGGGGGGGGGGAGATCTACAACAACTTCCCCCACGAAGGCAGGGTGATTTTCCTAGAAGAATACCGTGAGTGGAGGAGCATCCTAACTACCAGAGCAGCAAAGGCATTCTGACTCATCCCGTGGGGTGCTGATGCATAAACTACAAACAAGTTGCTGTGGAAACTCAGCAGGTCAAGTAGAGGGAAAAGATCAGAGGATGTTTTGGGACAAAACTATTCAGCTGGTTAGACCAACATGAGCTACCCCCTGATGACTCACTATATCTAGAACCCCCACCCCCTAACCCCCTCTCCTGTGCCTGTACTTGAACTGGTGGACAAAGTGAGAGAGAGCCATTCTTTGTCCACAGTCAGCAACCCTGCAACCTTTGCAGCCGAGAGTTCTTGAGTATTTGTCAAGAGAAGAGTGTGGTCATGCAGAGCGAAGGGTAATGATGATGCTCTTTGTCTGTGAAACATAATTCTGTAGATACAGGGGAATTAGGATGGGAGAAGAAATGGATTTGAACTGATAATTTTCCACCATCTCACCTTGACCAGTCGTGTAGGCAGCTCTCTGTGAGATGGCAAGACATGGGTGCAAGGCTCAGAGCACCTCCATCCTATTTCTGTTAGTAGAGGTAATGTGCCACCTTCAACTGCAAAAGGGAAAAAAGGACGTGTGTTGCAATGTGCTGAGTGGGCTGCCTGCCATTGTTGTATAGTTAAGGATATGGATAAGTTGTGAGATCCATGCCTGGCTACTGCTGAAGTAGTGACCATGAGTGGATTGAATGTGAGCGTGGTGGTGGAGACGACTGTGCTTTGTAGATGTGACTGCACCAAAAGGGAGGAGCTCATTATACATCTCTTAAGTAATACAACCAGATCTTTAGCATCCATCTCTTGTTGCAACATCTTACACAGAGTCTTTTCCCCAGGTCTGAGGAATCAAGAACTGGCAGACATAGGTTTAAAGTGAGATCTAATCAGAACCTGGGGGGGAGGCAATTTATTCACACAGAGGTCAGTACATGGAAGTAGCTGAGGCAGGTACATTAACAACATATCAAGTACATGGCCTGGAAAGGTTTTAAGGGGCATGAAACTAGGTTAGATGGGAATCTTTGTTAGCATGGACCAGTTGGGTTGAAGGCCGTGTTTCTGTGCTGTTTGACTTGATGACTCTCTCTTTCAGTGGTATGTCAGCCAAAATCTGACATCCCTAATGCACATGTGACCCCACCCTCACCTGCACCCCTCCCACAACAGACCAGCTTCCCTGTCGGACTTCAAATCCTTGATTACTGTGACCTGAACCCCTTGCCGTTTTCTAGCACAAATGAATTTCTAGATCAGCGCACCAAAAAAAAAGCACCATCTTTTCTTTTAACCACAACCAAAAATGGGCATCAGCAGCACATTAACTTCACAAGGCCACAATGTGCCACAGTGGCATAGTGGTTTGAGTGAGGCTATGCCAGCTCGGGCCGTCGGAGTTCAGAATTCAATCCCATCATCCTCTGTAAGCAGTCTCTGTACCTCCTACCTGTGGAATGCGTGGGTTTCCTCCGGGTCCTCCCACAGTACAAAGATGTACCTGGTCGTTTAATTGGTCATCGTAAATTGCCCGGGGATTAGGTTAGGATTAAATCAGGGCTGTTAGGGGGTTGCTGGGCAGTGTGGCTCGAAGGGCCTATTCTGCAGCATATCGCCAAATAAAAATAAATAACACCTTTTAGAGTGTTGTGCAGTAACAGCAGATTACTGTAATCTTACAATATCAATATTATTTGATACTAGCTGAAGCTAATTTCATGCAGTTATAACTCCAAGTTCCTGCCTCTCCATGTATTTATCCAGATGTGACAAAGTTAAATGAAAATCTGGAAAATGCCTTTTTACTGCTCCTGCTGTATGGATGATCAATATTTTTATGGGACTGTGGTGGATCTGAAATTGCCTAGTGAGGCCTAGTGCATTTTGTAGGAAAAATTAAACTCTGGAAGTTCTGAAATTACCCTAATGATTGATGAAATGACTGATTTAAGATTAATTAATCTGTTACTTTTTGGAAGTATTTGTTAATAAATACAGAATGTACTGATTGCTCCTAATGTGTTGGGAAATGCTGGAAAGCCAGCATAGAAAGGAAATCTTTAAGAAATACCAAAAGAATGTGTCTCACTGGAAAATTTCAGTTTAATTAGTTCCAGCTGAAAGTGATTACATTAAGTGCAGCAGCCATTAAAAATTAAATAGATGAAGAACATAAAAGACTTAATCTAATATCTTCATATATGATCACAACTATGCTGGTTGCCAAAATAAGGAATCTGTTGTAGGATTACGGAAGTTTAGACCTATGCTGGTGAACAGGTTCTGTGGGACATTTGCCAGAGTGTTGCAGATCAGGACCAATTAATGGAAGCCAAGTTGACACCCCACTACAGTGCGTGTAGCATTGCATAGTACTCAACAAGAGTGTTCCTTCTCTCTCTCTCTCTCTCCCTCTCTGGGTTAGAGAACAGAACAGAACTTTCAGCCTGATGCACTGGGTGTGCTGCTCAAAGACAAACACAAGAACACCTAAAAGTTGGGGCGGGAGTAAGTCACCAGGCTGCTCATCATTCAGTAGCACCATAGCTGACCTACCCCTGGTTTTCTCTGTACCAGGTCCCCAATCCATCATTCTTTCAAAACAGTTATCTCTTTCCACTTTGAATATGTCTCATGATCCAGCTTCAACAACTTTCTATGGAAAAGAAAGCACGAGAAGAAATTCTAACATTGCTCAGTTTTACCTGCCTCTTTATCCTGAAAATATGGCCCCCATTCAAGTCTTTGCTACTGGCAAAAACATATTGACATCTACCCTGTCAAGCTCCCTTAGAATCTTAATGCTTCATTCTTTTAAACTCCAAAGAATATGGATCCAATCTTTTAGCCTGTCTTGATGAAATAGCCTGGTGCATCACTTCAAAGTAAATATATGTCACTATGTACAAAAATGAGACTTGTTTTTCTGCGGGCATGCTCTGCAGATCTATAGAATAGTAACCATAACAGGATCAATGAAAGATCAACTACTGTGCAGAAGACAACAAACTGTGCAAACACAAATATAAATAGATAGCATTGAATAACAAAAACATGACTTTAGAAGATAAAGAGTCTTTAAAGTGAGACCATTGGTTGTGGAAACATCTCAATGGCTGGGCAAGTGAATGTAATTATCCATTTTGTTCAAGAGCCTGATGGTTGAGGGGTAATAACTGTGCTTGAACCTGGTGGTGCGAGTCCTGAGGCATCTGTACCTTCAACTTTTGGACTGTCATCCTTTTTTTCTTCACATAATTGAAGAATACCTTGGGGTTTTCCTTTATCCTACTCACCAAGGCCTTCTCATGCCCCATTCTTGCTCTTCTCAGCCCCTTCTTAAGCTCCTTTCTTGCTTTCCTATATTTCTCAATAGACCCATCTGATTCCTGCTTCCTAAACCTCATGTATGCAGCCTTCTTCCACCTGACTAGATTTTCCACCTCACTTGTCACCCATGGTTCCTTTACCCCATCATTCTTTACCTTCCTCACCCGGGAGAAATTTATCCCTAACATCCTGCAAGAGATCTCTAAACATCGACCACATGTCCATAGTACATTTCCCTGCAAAAACATCATCCTAACTCACACCCGCAAGTTCTAGTTTTATAGCTTCATAATTTGCCCTTCCCCTTTTAAAAATGTTCCTGTCCTCTCTGATTCTATCCTTTTCCATGATAATGCTAAAGGCCAGGGAGCGGTGGTCACTGTCCCCCAGATGCTCACCCACTGAGAGATCTGTGACCTGACCCGGTTCATTACCTAGTACTAGATCTAGTATAGCATTCCCCCTAGTCAGTCTGTCCACATACTGTGACAGGAATCTGTCCTGTACACACTTAACAAACTCTGCCCCATCTAAACCCTTGAAACTAATCAGGTGCCAATCAATATTAAGAAAGTTAAAGTCACCCATGTTAACAACCCTGTTATTTTTGCACCTTTCCAAAATCTGCCTCCCAATCTACTCCTCTGTATCTCTGCTGCTACCAGGGGGCCTATAGAATACTCCCAATAGAGTAACTGCTCCCTTCCTGTTCCTGACTTCCACCCATACTGACTCAAAAGAGGATCCTGCTACATTACCCACTCTTTCTGTAGCTGTAATAGTATTCCTGACCAGTAATGCCACCCCTCCTCCCCTTTTTCCACCCTCTCTATCCCTTTTAACGCACTGAAATCCAGGAATATTGAGAATCCATTCCTGCCCTGGTGCCAGCCAAGTCTCTGTAATGGCCACTACATCATAATTCCATGTATGTATCCAAGCTCTCAGTTCATCACCTTTGCTCCTGATGCTTCTTGCATTGAGGTACACACATTTCAGCCCTTCTACCTTACTGTCTTTACACCGTTTATTCTGCTTCTCTTTCCTCAAAGCCTCTCTATATGTTAGATCTGGCTTTACTCCATGCACTTCTTTCACTGCTCTATCGCTCTGGGTCCCATCCCCCTTGCAAATTAGTTTAAACTCTCCCGAACCATGCCAGCGAACCTACCTGGAAGGATATTGTTCCCCCTTGAGTTCAGGTGCAACCCATCCAATCTGTACAGAAGAGATCCCAATGATCCAGAAATCCAAAACCCTGCTCCCTGCACCAACTCCTCAGCCACGCATTCAACTGCCATCTCCTCCGATTCTTACCATCACTGTCACATAGCACTGGCAGCAATCCTGAGAACGCCACCCTTGAGGTCCTGTTCTTCAGCCTTCTGCCTAGTTCCCGAAACTCACACTTCAGGACCTCATCCCTCTTCCTGTCTGTGTCGTTGGTCCCAACATGTATCACGACTTCTGGTTGCTTTCCCTCTCGTACCAGGATGTCGTGCACCCAGTCAGAGACATCCCGGACCCTGGCACCCGGGAGGCAACAAACCATGCGGGTGTCCTTCTCACGTCCACAAAATCTCCTGTCTGCTCCCCTGACTATAGAGTCTCCAATGACAACAGCTCTCCTCTTCTCTGTCCCACGCTTCTGCGCCACCGGGTCAGACTCAGTGCCGGAGGCCTGCCACCGTGGCTCACACCTGGTCGGTCGTCCCCGCCAACAGTGTCCAGGACGGTAAACATTATTCAGGGGAATGGCTACAGGGGTGCTCTGCACTACCTGTCTGCTCACCTTCGCTTTCCCCCCTCTGACTGTCACCCAATGACCTGCTTCCGACAGCCTAGGTGTGACTACCTCCCTGTAGCTCTCATCTATGACTGCCTCATTCTCCCTTATGAGTCGAAGGTCATCCAGGTGCTGCTCCAGATTCCTTACACGGTCTTCCAGATCACCCAGCCGTATGCACTTCAGGCAGATGTGACTCTGTGGGAGAGGGGCGTTCCCCCAAGACTGCCACATCTCACATGAGAGGCACATCACCATCTCAGGAGACATTGTAAAGACTAACTGCGAGCAAGCTTGTCCTCCGCCTCTTCTCGTCGAAGCCTCTCGAGTCAAAGCCTCAAAGCTCCACTCCTTCACTGGCCCACTCACTCACTGGCCACTTTCCACAGGCTCGCTGGATCCCCCAGGAGACTGCAAAAGCGCCAGATCATGTAGTCAGTCAGAAGTACATCCTTTAAAGGGAAATTACAGGCTGCGGACTGCAGTGATCGCAGTTCAGAAGAAGTATATCTACTGGAGTACCTAGTAGTTTTGTGATCTGTCTGCAAAACGTCACCATTTGGTACCAGCGCCATCTTGTCCCTCAATTGTCTCCGGCATTTGGACTTTGAGATCATCAGCGAATTAACTTGCAGTCCTCTTTCACTCTCATCATGATGCCCTGTTATTGGTGCATCATGCTAATGGGGAGGGGTCTTCACAAGCAGGGAAGTAGCATTGGCACAAACCTTATCATCCCTGAGTATCACTCCGATGTTTGTATTTTGGTGAGTATTTGGATAGAGGGAGTTGCCTCTCTCCTTCTCTGGCAATTTCTTCGAGTTGAAGGTGATTTGCATCTCTTGAATTCTTCATGGGGTTCAGGGTACTGTGAAACTTTTAATCTTGGACAACAGCAGGGGTTTCCTTCCTGCTCAAACTAACTCTCTCTTATGACCCAGAATGAAAATATTCAGTGGCAAGAATCTGAAAGCTTAAGTGACTGCGCAGTGAGCGAAACTAGCATTTATATAACTCCTTGGGCAATATAACACAAAACATTTCACAAACAACAGGGCATGACTGAAGCTGTGTTGACAGAAAAGTGGCAGAAACATTTTGCAGAAACTGAACCTATGTAGCTCTGTTTTGATGAGATGATAATCTGATTTCCACTGCCAGTCAAGGGTAACACAGCCCTGTGAAACTCCTCCTTACTGCATCTCAAGTGGCTTCAGTAAAAACTAAGTTTCAAGATTCACGTACAGTGAAATGTGCCATTTGTGTGAAGGTGTGATGGGTACAGCCCACAAGTATCAACACGCATTCTAGTGCCAACATAACGTGCCCACAATGCTTTGCAGAACAATCCAGGACACAACAAACAACAAAACAACAGCAGCAAACTATTTAATGCACAGTGGTTGTTTCTATCCAGTTGAAAATTGCACTTTTTAGCGTCACAGGATGGTCTGTTTAATTGGTACTTATCCTTCCCGGTTTATTCCCCTTTCAGTTCTGTAGGTCCTGATACGGCCTATGTAGGACCAACAGGGTCTCCCACAAGAGGTTCCCGACAGAGTGGATAGGTGGGTTGTTTGGGGCATTAGGCCCTCAATCCACTGGTTGTCCCTGGATTCTGTCTCAGGGGTTTACAGACCTCAGCACCTCCCCAGATCCTCCTCCTCTACTTTGAGCAGCCTGTGAGTTGGCGGCGACGTTCGTCCATTTCAGAACCAGGTTTATTGTCACTGACATATGTTGTAGTTTTGCAGCAACAGTACAGTGCAATACATAAAATATACTATAAATTATGATGAGAAATACATATTTAAAAAATCAAACGAACCTTGCAAAAAGGGAGCAAACATAGTAAGATGGTGTCCATGGGTTCATTCCCCATTCAGAAATCTGATGGTGGAGAGGAAGAAGCTGTTTCTCAAATGCTGATTAGTTGTCTTCAAGTTCCTGTAGCTCCTCTCTGATGGTGAGAAGAAGGTGTGTCCTGGGCGATGGGGTCCTAAATGATGGATGCTACCTTTTTGAGGCATCATCTTTTGAAGATGTCATCAGTGGTGGGGAAGTTAGTTCCCATGGTGGAGCTGACTGAGTTTACAGTGAAGCCTTGGAAAAAGCCTTACACCTTTTTCTCTGTCCTCCCAGTTAATCTTGTTGTGATAGGACAAATGCTTTTCCATTTGGTTTTGGTAATGGTAAACACAAAATAATCTGCAGATGCTGGGGTCAAAGCAACACTCACAACACGCTGGAGGAACTCAGCAGGTCGGGTAGCATCCGTGGAAACGTTGACTCATTGTTTCCACGGATGCTGCCCGACCTGCTGAGTTCCTCCAGCATGTTGTGAGTGTGGTTTTGGTAATGGTATTGGTTTATCATTGTCACATGCACTGAGGTACAGTGAAAAACTTAGTTTTAAATGCCGCCCAGACAGATTGTTTCATCACATCAGTACACCAAGGTGCTAGAAGGGAAAAACAATGACAATGAAGATTATAGTGTGACAGGAAAAGTGCAGTGAAGGCAGGCAACAAAGTGCAAGGGTCAAGGTCAGGTAGATTTTAAGATCAAGTAGTCTCTTTAAGAGCCATATAACAGTGGTATCGAAGTTGTCCTTGGTCAAGTGCCAAATGCTTTCAGGCTTCTGTATCTTCTACCTGATGGGAGTGGGGAGGGGAGGGAATGACCAGGCTGGGAGGGGTCTTTGATTATACTTTCCCAAGGCAGCGAGAAGTAGAGACAGAATCCATGGAGGGCAGGCTGGTTTTCATGATGGACTGAGCTGTGTCCATTTCCTACATTTCCAGAGTGGGACATTCCCAGAGTATTTCAGTGGATGCATATTACACTGGATATAGAACTGGAGAAGCCAGATGTCAAGTTATACATGAAGCATCGAAGCCGTAGTGAACGATGGTGCCTGCTCCCTCCTCGGTGAAGTTCTCACGTATTTTCTCATGCCAAGGTGGTAGTTTGGCCACCCAGAGGCTCCCTGTAACCTATTCGTGGAGGAGGTTCAACCTTCGACGCTACAGAGGGGTTGTAAATGACTCCTGGTCGTGAAGGTGTCGGATCAGGCGGCTTCACCACAGACAAAAAGCTGGGCCAATAATTGTGTGCAAAGCATAAATTTTCATGTAGAGGAGGTGTACTTGACCCCACAACATTAATAAAGATCTTTTCATTGGTGACAGAGGGTGGCCAATATATGCAATGAGCTACCAGAGGCAGAAGCATTAACAACACTTAAGACAGGTTAATGGATAGGAAAGGTTTAGAAGAAAATGGGCCAAATGCAGACGCTTAGTTGGGAATCTTGGTTGGCATGGAGCAATTGGGCCCGGGGACCTGTTTCCTTAGTGTATGACTCCATGACTGCCAAGCTCTGCACTGCATGGCGGTGCGGAGAGAAAGGAGGGTGCGGGATTGTTGGGGTCAACCCTTGGGAAGTCAAACCGATGGGCTGGCTTTCCCTAAGTGAGCCTGGAATTCATGCATGAACTTTGCCAGCCCCTGCTCTTACCCCTCCCCGTCACGCAGAACGTACTCCGATCTCCGGCACAGTTGGGAAGTGTACCCCACAGTACTACTTTGCGTTAAGGGAAATGCAACAAAATTGTGCCGTGATATTGTTGAGCCACCCACCCATAAAATGCCCTAACTTTAAAGATTACGAATTAAATATGCCACTCTTCCAAAGCATGTGTGAAGATTTGTCCCTGCATTCGAAACCGTGACTATGCTTTCGGACGAGTAATTGGTTGTGTGTGAAGTACATTGGGATACTTCTGAGAAATATAATGAAATGCTTTGCAAATCCTGGCTTTTTGCTCTCATCTGCAAACATAAAATTGAGTGGCTGGCTTTAGATTCAGAGCATATTTTACTTGAAATTTATTGAAGAAAAGCACTGGGATTGGAGCTTCTGACTTGATGGAATGCTTTGTTGTTGGATGGGTGTGTAAAATTCCTAGTGCACTCTCTCAAAAGCCCAACACAGTGCAGCAAGTCCCTTTCTTAACAAAATTAAATTCCTTATTTCATAAAAGATGTGCACGTGAAGACAATAGTCAGGCAAAGAATAACCATGTAGCCACATAGCTCTGATTAATATATTACTGATTGTTCACATCACAATGCAAGCTACTTAAATTACATAACACTGTATCTGTCAGTTATCACAAGCAGGATTGAGTGTTCCTGTGGTATCCTTCCCTCAGAGATGCTCTGTGTGGATTGTAACTTGTATGAAAGGGTGTCACACCTCCTTCTGTCCCTTGGCAACGCTTGTCCCCTGGAGAGTTCCTTCAATGAGAAAGCCACCATGGTTTGGGTAGATTATAGAAGCTCTTTTTCATGCCTGTCTTACTGCATACTCTTACATGGAAGGCCCTGGTCCTGCGATAAGGACAATGATGTAGATAAGGCTGGGGGCCACCGAAGTCCTCTCCCAGCACAGAGGATGCATTAGGGTTTCTAACCCACCAGGAGTATCCCTTGCATTTCTTGGAACGAAAGATTAAACTCCTGGGTGCTGTTGTGAACAAGTTGGTCAAAAAACCATTGGATTAGAAAAATAGTTAACATTTTTGTTTATTTTTAGCAGGCATGGTTTAAAAGACATGACAGTATGGTGGTCTGGATTAACACAATAGCATAACTACTTACAATACTTTCCTGACTCAGCTGTTGTCTTTCTGTATGCCTGCGTCACTCTCTCTCTCTCACACACACACACACACACACACACAATTCTGCCCCCTCTCTCTTTAACACACCTTGCCTCTCTGACACTCACTGCTGTCCTTTTCCTCTCTCACACACTGCTCCCATCCCTCCCTCATACATATTGCTCCCTCTCTCTGTCTCTGCTTGCCCTTCCTTCTCTCTTGCACACTCTGCTCTTTCTCTCAAGCACACACACAGAGCTGTCCCCCCCACCCCACACACACATTGCTGCCCATCTCTCATGCTGGGCTTGCTCTTATTGCCCTTCCTTCCTTCTTACACTCGCTGCTCTCTCACACACACATACAGCTGCCCCCTCTCTCAAACACACACCACTGCTCTCTCTCACACACACACAGCGCTGCCCCCTCTCTCAAACACACACCACTGCTCTCTCACACACATACACAGTCCTGCCCCCTCTCGCAAACACACACCACTGCTCTCTCACACACACACACAGCGCTGCTCCCTCTCTCAAACACACACCACTGCTCTCTCTCACACACATACACAGTCCTGCCCCCTCTCGCAAACACACACCACTGCTCTCTCACACACACACACAGCGCTGCTCCCTCTCTCAAACACACACCACTGCTCTCTCACACACACACACAGTCCTGCCCCCTCTCGCAAACACACACCACTGCTCTCTCTCACACACACACAGTCCTGCCCCCTCTCTCAAACACACACCACTGCTCTCTCACACACACACACAGCTGCCCCCTCTCTCAAACACACACCACTGCTCTCTCTCACACACACACAGCGCTGCCCCCTCTCTCAAACACACACCACTGCTCTCTCACACACACACACAGCTGCCCCCTCTCTCAAACACACACCACTGCTCTCTCACACACATACACAGTCCTGCCCCCTCTCGCAAACACACACCACTGCTCTCTCACACACATACACAGTGCTGCCCCCTCTCGCAAACACACACCACTGCTCTCTCACACACACACACAGCGCTGCTCCCTCTCTCAAACACACACCACTGCTCTCTCACACACATACACAGTCCTGCCCCCTCTCGCAAACACACACCACTGCTCTCTCACACACACACACAGTGCTGCCCCCTCTCGCAAACACACACCACTGCTCTCTCACACACACACACAGCGCTGCTCCCTCTCTCAAACACACACCACTGCTCTCTCACACACATACACAGTCCTGCCCCCTCTCGCAAACACACACCACTGCTCTCTCACACACACACACAGCTGCCCCCTCTCTCAAACACACACCACTGCTCTCTCACACACACACACAGTCCTGCCCCCTCTCGCAAACACACACCACTGCTCTCTCTCACACACACACAGTCCTGCCCCCTCTCTCAAACACACACCACTGCTCTCTCTCTCACACACACAGCTGCCCCCTCTCGCAAACACACACCACTGCTCTCTCACACACACACACAGCTGCCCCCTCTCTCAAACACACACCACTGCTCTCTCACACACATACACAGCTGCCCCCTCTCTCAAACACACACCACTGCTCTCTCACACACACACACAGCGCTGCCCCCTCTCTCAAACACACACCACTGCTCTCTCACACACACACAGCTGCCCCCTCTCTCAAACACACACCACTGCTCTCTCACACACACACAGCTGCCCCCTCTCTCAAACACACACCACTGCTCTCTCACACACACACACAGCTGCCCCCTCTCTCAAACACACACCACTGCTCTCTCACACACACACACAGTCCTGCCCCCTCTCGCAAACACACACCACTGCTCTCTCTCACACACACACACAGCTGCCCCCTCTCTCAAACACACACCACTGCTCTCTCACACACACACACAGCTGCCCCCTCTCGCAAACACACACCACTGCTCTCTCTCACACACACACACAGCTGCCCCCTCTCTCAAACACACACCACTGCTCTCTCTCACACACACAGTGCTGCCCCCTCTCTCAAACACACACCACTGCTCTCTCACACACATACACACAGCTGCCCCCTCTCGCAAACACACACCACTGCTCTCTCACACACACACACACAGCTGCCCCCTCTCTCAAACACACACCACTGCTCTCTCACACACACACACACAGCTGCCCCCTCTCTCAAACACACACCACTGCTCTCTCACACACACAGCTGCCCCCTCTCTCAAACACACACCACTGCTCTCTCACACACATACACAGTCCTGCCCCCTCTCGCAAACACACACCACTGCTCTCTCACACACACAGCTGCCCCCTCTCGCAAACACACACCACTGCTCTCTCACACACATACACAGTGCTGCCCCCTCTCGCAAACACACACCACTGCTCTCTCACACACACACACAGCTGCCCCCTCTCTCAAACACACACCACTGCTCTCTCTCACACACATACACAGCGCTGCCCCCTCTCTCAAACACACACCACTGCTCTCTCACACACATACACAGTCCTGCCCCCTCTATCAAACACACACCACTGCTCTCTCACACACACACACACAGGCCTGCCCCCTCTCGCAAACACACACCACTGCTCTCTCACACACACACACAGCTGCCCCCTCTCTCAAACACACACCACTGCTCTCTCACACACACACAGCTGCCCCCTCTCTCAAACACACACCACTGCTCTCTCACACACACACACAGCTGCCCCCTCTCGCAAACACACACCACTGCTCTCTCACACACATACACAGCGCTGCCCCCTCTCTCAAACACACACCACTGCTCTCTCACACACACACACAGTCCTGCCCCCTCTCTCAAACACACACCACTGCTCTCTCTCACACACACACAGCTGCCCCCTCTCTCAAACACACACCACTGCTCTCTCACACACACACAGCTGCCCCCTCTCTCAAACACACACCACTGCTCTCTCACACACACACACAGTGCTGCCCCCTCTCTCAAACACACACCACTGCTCTCTCACACACATACACAGCGCTGCCCCCTCTCTCAAACACACACCACTGCTCTCTCACACACATACACAGCTGCCCCCTCTCTCAAACACACACCACTGCTCTCTCACACACACACAGCTGCCCCCTCTCGCAAACACACACCACTGCTCTCTCACACACACACAGCTGCCCTCTCTCTCAAACACACACCACTGCTCTCTCACACACATACACAGCGCTGCCCCCTCTCTCAAACACACACCACTGCTCTCTCACACACACACACACAGCTGCCCCCTCTCTCAAACACACACCACTGCTCTCTCACACACACACACAGCTGCCCCCCTCTCAAACACACACCACTGCTCTCTCACACACACACACACAGCTGCCCCCTCTCTCAAACACACACCACTGCTCTCTCACACACACACACAGTGCTGCCCCCTCTCTCAAACACACACCACTGCTCTCTCACACACACACACAGTGCTGCCCCCTCTCTCAAACACACACCACTGCTCTCTCTCACACACACACAGCTGCCCCCTCTCTCAAACACACACCACTGCTCTCTCACACACACACACAGTGCTGCCCCCTCTCTCAAACACACACCACTGCTCTCTGTCACACACACAGCTGCCCCCTCTCTCAAACACACACCACTGCTCTCTCTCACACACACACAGCTGCCCCCTCTCTCAAACACACACCACTGCTCTCTCACACACACACACAGCTGCCCCCTCTCTCAAACACACACCACTGCTCTCTCACACACATACACAGCGCTGCCCCCTCTCTCAAACACACACCACTGCTCTCTCACACACACACACAGCTGCCCCCCTCTCAAAAACACACACCACTGCTCTCTCACACACACACACACAGCTGCCCCCTCTCTCAAACACACACCACTGCTCTCTCACACACACACACAGTGCTGCCCCCTCTCTCAAACACACACCACTGCTCTCTCACACACACACACAGTGCTGCCCCCTCTCTCAAACACACACCACTGCTCTCTCTCACACACACACAGCTGCCCCCTCTCTCAAACACACACCACTGCTCTCTCACACACACACACAGTGCTGCCCCTTCTCTCAAACACACACCACTGCTCTCTCACACACACACACAGCTGCCCCCTCTCTCAAACACACACCACTGCTCTCTCACACACATACACAGCGCTGCCCCCTCTCTCAAACACACACCACTGCTCTCTCACACACACACACAGCTGCCCCCTCTCTCAAACACACACCACTGCTCTCTCACACACACACAGCTGCCCCCTCTCTCAAACACACACCACTGCTCTCTCACACACACACACAGCTGCCCCCTCTCTCAAACACACACCACTGCTCTCTCTCACACACACAGTGCTGCCCCCTCTCTCAAACACACACCACTGCTCTCTCACACACACACACACAGCTGCCCCCTCTCTCAAACACACACCACTGCTCTCTCACACACACACACAGCTGCCCTCTCTCGCAAACACACACCACTGCTCTCTCACACACATACACAGCGCTGCTCCCTCTCTCAAACACACACCACTGCTCACACTTTTGCATGTTGTTACCTCCATCTCTCCCTCTCATGTGCAGTGCCCGCCTCTTCCTGAGAGGGATAATAAATCAGCCACTGTGGAATGGCAGAGCAGACTCAAAGGGCGAATGGACTAATTCTGCTCCTATGTCTTATGATCTTATGGTCTGAGCAACGTTCCGACCCGAGGTGTCCACTTGGAAGCATGAATGGCCCCCGACAGAAGCCCCATTCTCTCCACTTACTTCATTCTTACATTTGCCAAAATCAGTTGTTCTATTCTCTGTCTAGTCTGATGCACCGCTCCCTTTTCTCTTGCTTAAACATTCTTCAAGGCAACAGAAAAGAAAGAAAGAAAAACAAGTTTGCACCGTCTAGCACTGAGGAGTAGGCGAAGTTTGGTGCTTCATATGGTTAAACTGGATTGTCTCAGCCTACAGCCCAACCTATAAAGGGATAATCAGAAGACAGCGAAAAAGGGACTGGCAATTCATGCTGTATATTCTTAACATGTTCTTAATTCTGAACCCTTCACTAATTTTGTACAATGGTGAAATTGCCTCATTCCAGACCATGCACTAGACAGCAGAAGTGGCCCTTCAGCCCACTAAGACTATGCTAACTCATTCCCATTCATTATACACTAATCCCATTTGATTCTCCGCACATTCCTGTCACTTTCACCCAGATCCCTCCACCCCATCCCCACCACTCACTTACACACGGGCTGCAATTTGCAGTGGACAGTTAACTTACCAACCCATGGATCTTTGGCAAGTAGGAGGAAGCCCACTCACTCACTGGGGGAGAGCTCCGAGTTCCACTCCGACACCACCGGGGGTCAGGATCAAACCGGGGTCACTGGGGCTGTGAGGCAGCAGCTTTCCTAGCTAAGTAACTCTGCCATCCCATTGTTGAACGAAAAGCTGCGATTGGGGGTGAGCTCATTCCAAGACAAGCTGCACGGAGGGAGGAGGTTCTCCAGCCTTGCTAGAAAGTTGCATGCTTCCTCTACAGCTGCATGTGCTGATTTACTCTGCATTTTTGGAAAAAAATGTTTTAGGTGAAGCAGTCCTCTCCTTTCTCAGTTACTGTGCCTGTTGTTACACCACAAGCATCCAAGGAATTCAGTCAGATCCATGGTCACTCAAAAAATCTTCAAAGGCTGATACAACAGTTCCCCTTGACAGCTAATGTTTGGATTGACCAACCCTTCCACACCACAGATTATCACAGCGAGGAAATTCTCCCACCCGAAGGAGCTGTTATTAATTGGAGGTCGCCTACCCAGAATGGGTTTTACTGCTGAGTACACTCGCCCCAGGTAACCCTTCTTGGGAAATCCCGGTGCCGCTATGCAGACTCGCTTAATCCCTATAATGCAAAAATGCTCTCTGTATCAGAGCGTAACGCCGAGGGTCTCGTTATTCCCCAATTAGATCTGCTGACCTTCAGCACCACCCTGTACTAGTGGAGAGTTGACTCAAGGGTGTGTGTGTGTGTTGTAGTGGCTTCACAATCTGCCTTCCGCTACTTGATTTAGTGAGCGTAAAGATACCTGTTTCGTGATGCATTTAGATTCCATTTGAAGTGTCAGCTCTGATTAAAAACACCACTGCACCGTGTCTGCCGCTTTACATAATTTTATCCTTTTTGCTATCTCACTGGTTATTTAGTTCTTCATTTTACCTGCTGGATCCCATGCTTGTGAGGTATCAGGAGACTCGTGCTGCTTTGCTCAAGCAAGTAAAATCCTCTCATCTAAAGAAGAAAAATATTCCTGCGGTCTAAATACAACCCCAGTTGGTAACTCCATGGCCTCACTGCATTCACCTCTTCAACACATGACTATGTTACGTTTGCAAATCCCTCTGTAATATCATTATTCCCCACCAGCTTGTGTGTTTCATAATCTTAGCCCAGCCTAAAATGCATCTAATAGTAAGTGCATTGGATGCATTTTTAACCAACTGCAAGAAATTGAGGAGTTGTGAATGCAGCCCAATCCATCGTGCAAAGCAGCCAACTCTCCTTTGCCTCTGCCTGCACTTCCTGCTGTTCTAAGAAAGTACCCAACATAATCAAAGACCCTTCCCACCTCAGTCATTCACTCTATTCTCCTCTTTTGTCCGGCACAATTTTTTAAAGCTTGAGAAAATGTACCAGCAGGCTCAAGGACAGCTTCAGTCCTGCTGTTATAAGACTCTTGAATGGACCCCTTAAGGTGGTTCGAATCACTGCCCTTGGAGAGGCCACTGGCTCGAGTCACTGCCCTTGGAGAGGCCACTAGTTCGAATCACTGCCTTTGGAAAGACCACTGGCTCGAGTCACTGCCCTTGGAGAGGCCACTAGTTCGAATCACTGCCTTTGGAAAGGCCACTGGCTCGAGTCACTGCCCTTGGAGAGGCCATGGGTTAGAGTTGCCACCCTTGGAGAGGCCACTGGTTTGGGTTGCTGCCCTGGGAGGGGCCGCTGGTTCATGTCACTATCCTTGGAAGGGCTGCTGGACCCTAATGCTCTCAGAGATGTTATCGAAATTCTGAAATTTATGGATTGGACTATAGTTCATTTCGGTCTCTTTCAGTTCTATATATTTTCTTGTATTCTCAGCCAGTTTTGTTCATTGCAGATTGGCGGGCCGGGGGTTTGAGTGATCTGTTAGTTTTTGAGAGAATGGGGGTGGGGTTTCGGCATTTACGAATTTTTGTTTCTTTTTCTCTTTGTGCTAGGGAATGATGTTTTCCTTCGAAATACTTCTATGGGTTTCTGTGGTTTATGGCTATCTGGAGAAGACAAATCTGAGAGTTGTATTCTGCTTACATATTTCGATAATGAAATGAAGCTTTGAATCTTTTTGATAAAGATGAACTCTTGATCTCTTAATCTACCTCACCCCAACCCTTGTGCCTAACTGCGTAGCTGCACTGCACTTTCTCTGTAACTATAACACTATGTTCTCTGTTGCTCTTTGCTAAGATATTTCTTGTTCTTATATTCCACTTTTTTTTCTTTTTACATGACGTCAATGTGTAGAATGATCTGTCTGGATGGCATGCCAAGAAAAGCTTTTCACTGTACCTCAGTACACGCGACAGTAATAAATCAATTGCCAACAAAGTAGGGAATCTGCCCTGGAGTTAGAGGACTGTGTACGTGCGTGTGTGCACGAGTGGGTTGAAGGAACTGGGTTTTGTTTTGCTGTTGTCACTCAGTATGTTCTGTGTTGTTCTGCTGAACATTGTGGGGATGATAGTTGACTCTGGAATGTGTGGTGACATTTGCCGGCTAGGGTGTGTTGGTTGCTAACACAAACAACATAATTCACTGTATATTTCAATGTTCGTGTGATTAATAAATCTAAATCTGATGCTCAATGGTGTTATATAGTCATGAAGTCCTTCAATCTTTATATCCTTTGTTAAATCTCCAAGAGCTTTAAATTTGGACTCCTTTGGATTTTTATGCACCAGCACTCCTAGTCACGTCTTGAGCAGCCCAGTCCTAAAGCTCTGGAATTCCCATCTGAGCTTCTGTGGCACTGCCTCCTCCTTTACAGTCACTCTTTAAAACTTAGCTGTTGGTCACCAGTCTAATGAGTCTTCGGAAGATGGACCTCCTGTGAAGTACCTTGCGTAATAACCTTCACCAGGGAGGGAGATGTGTGCTGTTCATCTGGAAGCACCAGCTACATTCAATCTCTGCCGGAATCCACCTGTTCGGCAACCACCTGTAAGCAAGCACCAACTCCAAAGGAGACAAGCTTTGTATGTGGCCCAACTCCGTAAATTGTACCTTGGGCCATTTTACTGTTTCACATGCACTATATATGTATAAAACAAGTACTGTTGCCATGTCCTCTCATTTTAGACCAACAACTTCAATTCTCCTTGTGGGAAGTCTGGCCCATTTAAACATGGATTAGAGGTAATTGGTCTATGATTGTCATGTGTGCTGAGGTACAGTGACATTCTTTGTTTTGTATGCCATCCATACAGATCAGTTCACCATGCCAACATGTCAAGGTAGTACATACGATTAGCAATATCAGGATGCAGATTGGAGTGTTGTGGCTGCAGGGAAAGTGCAGTGCTGGAAGACAATAAGGTGCAAGGGCCACAATGAGGTAGATTCTGAGCTCAAGAACCTACCTTATCATACAAGAGATCTGCTTGACAGTTTTATAACAGCAGGATGGAGACTGTCCTGGAGCCAAATAGTAGCTGCTGGCATCTTCTGTCCAAAAGGACAGAGGTAGAGTGGTCTTTGATTGTGTTGATTATGTTCTTGGATTAAAGAACATGTGTTATGAGGATAGGCTGCTGGAGCTAGGGCTTTTCTCTTTAGAGCAAAGGAGGATGAGAGGTGACTTGATAGAGGTGTATTAGTGTTGGCGCATGGGCAAGTGGTTAAAGCATTCGTCTAGCGATCTGAAGGTTGCTAGTTCGAGCCTTGGCTGAGGCAGTGTGTTGTGTCCTTGAGCAAGGCACTTAACCACACATTGCTCTGCGACGACACTGGTGCCAAGCTGTATGGGTCCTAATGCCCTTCCCTTGGACAACATCGGTGGCGTGGAGAGGGGAGACTTGCAGCATGGGCAATTGCTGGTCTTCCATACAACCTTACCCAGGCCTGCACCCTGGAACCTTCCAA
Source organism: Mobula hypostoma (assembly GCF_963921235.1). NCBI lineage: Eukaryota > Metazoa > Chordata > Chondrichthyes > Myliobatiformes > Myliobatidae > Mobula > Mobula hypostoma. The sequence goes on along the minus strand of NC_086102.1, from coordinate 119,739,642 downwards.
GGTGCAAATCCATGGTCTCATGAGACTAACGAATGCCTATAAGAAGAAGAAGATGGCTGCTATGGTAGCATAGTGGTTAGCACAGTGCTGTACCGTACAGGAGACTCTCAGATTCTGATTCCTTCAGTATGCTTTTCTCCAAAGGACGCGGGCCTTGCCTATTGAGTTATGTGGAAGCATGTACCATCAAGACTGGCCGTGTAATGGATTTATAAGTGGCCAATGTTTTAATGGTAACTAGTTATTGGCTCATTATCGGCACGTGTACCAAGATAAGAAGCTTTGGTTTGCATGCTATCCCGTCAGGTCATTCCATACATAAATATCTCGGGCTGGTACAAGGAGGAAACAATAACAGGATGCAGTGTTAGTATTAACAAGAAAGTGCAGTACAGGTAGACAAAGTGCAAAGGGCACACACGAGATAGACTGAGAGACCATGTGTTCATCTTTATTACATAAAAGATCCATTCAAGGGTCTTATAACAGTCGGAGAGAAGCTGTTTTATGTTGTCAAGCTCTTGTATCTTCTGCCCGATGAAAGGAGGAAGAGTTAGTAAGTATGCTGGGAGGGGTCTTTGATTGTGTTCATAAACACAAGAAAGTCTGCAGATGCTGGAAATCCAGAGCAACACACACAAAATGCTGGAGGAACTCAGCAGGTCGGGCAGCATCTACGGAAAGGAATAAATAGTGGGTCCGGTAGAAGGGTCTCAGCCCGAAATGTCAGCTGTTAGGATGCTTTCTGTGGTGTTCTGTGAAAATTGGTGGCTGTTAGTAGGAATGTGCTGAATATGCTTTCCCTACAGCTGTCCTACTGCACCCTTTTATAATGTTAAGAACTCCATTAGGTCACTTGCACAGCCTTTTCGAATGGTTGTACACCAAGTGGGCTTAGGTGGATTTTAATCTATTAAAGCAACAGGATCAGACATTGTGCATGAGTGTAACCTTCCAATCCTGATAGGAGAATGCATTAGCCCTTGTGCATCGTCACGGAAACCTACCTTTATCTCTGGATTTTGAGCCACCTCCATCCTGATTTGTGTAAAAGTCCAATAAATTGCAAATCAGCTTCTTAAATATAATCTAAATGAATAAGAAAGCAGCTTTTTCTTGAAATACTTTTTTTTTTGATGACCTTGCAATTACCTCCCTGAGGAGGACAGTCAAGTGGCTGTCACTCTGGAGAGAGTGCCAGCAGCCACAGGAAATTATGCTCAACCTCTCCGTAAACTGTGCCTGTCCACAGCGGTACCTGGCAGAAGGAGCAGCAGCCAGCGGTGTTTAAGGAGCAGGCTTTGTTAGCAAGTGAACGTCACCTCCACACTGTGGACTAGTCATACATGACCAGCACGGGAGTGAGCCGTGTATGAATCTTCAGATCCTCAAGCGGCAGGGCAGTGGCTGCCTGGCGCATTGTGTGAAAGAGCTATTTTTGCCTCGCAGTTGAATGGGGTGTTACTTCTCATACGTCCATCACTCAACAGTTGCCTGTTACTCCAGCAGTCTTGGCTGCCTTCTTTGACAAATGTGGCTGTCAGTCAAAGCCAGCAGGCCCTATTGTAGGAATCAGAACCAGCACTCTTCCTGGGCCTAGACGCTGAGTTTGAACGCATGGAGCAATTTAAAGGCCTCAGTCCTGGGCAAGACTCAGCAGTTTCTCATTGATGACCCAGTTCTTTTCTTAATTGCTTTGGAGCTTTTGGGAATCAGGATCCAGGTCTGGGAGAGGTGCTGACGCGAGTTCTGCACTGAGAGCTGGCCCCTGGCAGGCAGGCTGTCTGCCGTGCCTGGTGAGGACTATTGATGCCAGTCGCTGGGCTAGTGGCCATGAAGGAAAAGCTGCATCGTTTTGCCACATGAGTCTGTGGTGGTGAGGCGACACGCCAGCAAAGGGCAGATAGCATCATAGGCTATACACGTGGGTTGTCTGCTCACTATTTATAGATCAGCAGGGAAGTGAACAAGGACATGGGTATCGGGGAGAGCTCATCAAGTGCCTGAGGCTGTTATATGCTGCAAAGGCTCAGCGCGTCACGAAAACCCACCTCCCCTCTGTGCACTCTGTCCACACTTATTGAAGCCTCGATAAAACAGCAGCATAATCAAAGACCCCACCCGCCCACCACAGCAATTCTCTCTTCCTCCCCCTCCATCAGACAGAATTTACAAAAGCTTGAAAGAACGCACTACCAGCCTCAGCTCTAGCTTCTTACTCTGCTGTTATACTGATCCCCTCCTTTGTTGATGGGATGGACTCCTGACCCCACGTAACCTTGCACTTTGCTGTCTGCTTGGGCCGTACCTTCTCTGTGACATAGCACTTTATTCTGCAGCCTCTTATTGCTTTCCCCGTAAACCGCCTCGATGCTCTGTATGGATAGCATGCAGAACTAAGTATTTTACTGTACCCCGGCACTTGTGATAATAATAAGCCAATTTACCAATGTACCTGACGGTTGCAGCAATTCCCTTTGTTTCTTCTCTGTCTGTGACTTCTGGGACCAAATGTAATTGTCAATTGAACTTGGTTTCTACTCTTTTACAAACATTCTGTTTTTCCTCTTTCTCTCTCTATCTTTCTCTTTCTCTCTATCTCTATCTCTCTCTCTCTTCATCTCTCTATTACTCTATCTCTCTCCACAGAGAGTACCTGACTTGCTGAGGACTGGCATTTTCTGTTTTCATTTCAGATTTCTGTCATCTGCAGTGTATTGATTCTAACTTTGGAAAGTTGAGTGAGCTGGGGTTTTTCTCTTTGGAGTGAAGGAGGATGAGAGGTGACTTGATAGAGGTGTCTATAATGACAAGAGGCATAGATTGAGTGAATAGCCATCGTCTTTTTCCTAGGGCAGAAATGGCTAATGTAAGGGGGTAGAACTTGAAGGTATTTGGAGGAAAGTATAGGGGGTGTGTCAGCGGTATGTTTTTTGTACAGAGAGTGGTGGGTGTGTGGAACACTCTGCCTCGGGTAGTGGTAGAAGAGGATACATTAGGGACATTTAAGAGACACTTAGATCAGCATATGGATGGAAGTAAAATGGAGGGCTATGTAGTAGAGAAGAGTTAGATTGATCGTGGAGTAGTTTAAAAGGTTGGCACAAAATTGTGAGCTGAATGACCCGTGTGTACTGTTCTATGTTCTATCTTGGATGCCGAGTGTGAGCAAACCTATCCTGACCGACAGCATCACATCACTAGCTGTAAGCAGGACGAATGACAGCAGGTTTAATTTTATTAACTTCTGTGTCTAATGGGCGATTACTTTGGAGAGCACTTGCCCTCAGTCTGCAGGAATGATCCGTCTTGTCTGCGGCTTCCCGCGTTGTTCAAATGCCCAATGCAAGCTTAAGGGGCCAAACCTCATCTTCTGTCTGGGCTTACCACAGGCTTTCAGTGTCAACATCACTTTACATAGGTCCTTTTGAAATGGCTTTCTGCTCATTATTTTGAGTTGACCCAATAGTATTGCCAACATTCCACTGCTGCACTGGGTCTCCAGGAATTGAAAATTAGTCTCCATGAGCAAGGTGCAGCAGGTTGTGTGATTCACAATAAACCCTGTGGTGGCCTGCCAAGTTGACTTACTCAAGTAGCCTGTTTAAGGTAGAGGAAACAAATTGGATCAGCTTACAACACTAAAAGCTGGACATTTTCTCCGGAAAAGCAGGAAGGTTGGGCAACATTGTGTAGAAAGAGAAACAGAGTTAACATTTCAGATTGTATATCCCTCACTGAACTGGGAAAGAATGAAAACCAGTTAACTTTAAGTGGTAGAGACAAAGAGAATATTCCTGATAGGATGATAAACTGTTGTTAAGTTATCTGGTTGACAGATTAATGACAATAGTTAAATGGAAAGAACAGAAACAAGGTTACACAAAAGCTATGAAATGCAGAGCTGATTGCTGTAGGAATTAATCTGGGGACAATATTGTCAGGAGCATCATTATACTTTTCAGCAGCTTTTTGTGCTTTAATATGTAGAAATATTGAGATGGGAGCACTGGCTCTTTGTGTGGACTGTGCATTTGAGGTGGAGCGGCCAGGATGGCCTAGTTAGGATAGTGATAACAAAATGAAGATCCTCCCAGAGGATAGTTCCTTTCCAACATATTTTTAGGTTTCCAGAAATAATCAGACTCGCTAACCAAAGGTGCTAGAAGTTCACATGGCAGATGGTGGTCTAGCAGTGTTTTGACAAAATTGGCTGTGTTTGAAGGAAGGTAGAACTCTCTCTAAGGTCACATCCTGCCTGAGGTAAAATTTTACAGGTTGGATCTTCTCTGCGAACCAAGCCCTGTGGACGTTTGCATCTGTGGCACTGCTACCCCACAAATAGTGCCTAGAGGTAATTGCACCGGTACAGCGTCTGAATGCGCCAGAGCACCCACAGTGCGAATAACCTCATCAAAGCAGACACAAGGCTCGTTTACAGTTGACACAATAAAACCATAAATCGAGGCACCAGGGACATACTTTGGATCTTTCATAACTTCGCAGCTCCTTAACAGTTTTCTGTACAGTAACATCTCACGACAGGGTTGATATTAAAATAAGATTCTTTTCATAAGCTGCAAACTGAAGTGGGAATAAGAAGTAACATCAGCTCTTGCCTTCTTATTTATTTACACGAAATTAATTATATTTCTCTTTTTCTCTCTGCATTCAAGATTTATAATAGACTGGGACCACTGTGTACAAATGAAAAAAAATCGGCTCACTGTTTGAAGACAAAATGCACAGAATACGTTCTGCTCTATTTTCAGTTGCTATGGAATTCCATTACTTAAGGCTTGAGAGTGCCGTGGTGTTCCTTGCATGTTAATGCAGCAGAGCACGCTCGCTCCTTAGAACAGTGGAAGGCAGAGGCACTGCATTTCCAAGCTGAAAGGCATCATTCACAAGAGGAGAGAACAGTCTGTGACCAACCCAGCACCAGATGTTAATGGGAGCTTTGGTGAATTCATTCCAGCTCCTTGAATGACCTTCAGATTTTCGGGTTGCTGTGCTGTCCCGGGGAGCTTGTTCGGAGACGCAAGTGTAGGACAGTCTTAATACAGGTGCAAAGTGGAGACAGGGCTCGCGGATCCATTGGAGCTTACTTAAAACCCGCCCAAAAGGGAGATGAAGCTACTCAGGCTATCTTTGCCAGTAATTGTTAAATGACAGTGCTGTTCCTAGCAGCTTGATTCTTACTGAGTTTAATGGGAGCTCTGAAATGCAGAAGGAAAGCAGTGTGAACGAAGAGAGGAGCTAATTTTACGATGCATATTAATAGCTGGCAAGCTTTCCATATTGGGCTGGGATCAGCGGCAGGGGTCTGTTTATGATGCCGCGGGAGGAGGAACGATGGGAGCACGTTGGGAGCACAGCTAGAGAAGTCATACCACTCTGCCATGGCTGTCATTATATGACAGGGGTCAGGGGCAGGGGGAGGGCACTCTCCACAGGTTTAAGCCAACTGTGCTCTTTCATATTTAGTTTAACCTAGAATAAAATGAGGCCACAGTGATGAGCTGGCTCCTCCTCACGGGCCCATCTCGAGCTCTTGATCTTTGAGCACATCCTGCATTCTGTTCGTTGTGTTCTCGTTCTGTAAATGGGAGCAAGTAGGGTGATTGCTGATGTTAAGAGTTGGAATGCTTGGGTGGGCAGTTCGAAAGGTGATAGAAGGGACTACTAGTCCACTAGTCCACTTTCCCTGGTCTAAGAAAGTATTTCTTTTGTATTTTTTTTTGTCGGTTAGGCCACATTTGGAATATTGTGCTCAGTTTTGGTCACCCTGCTGCAGGAAAGATGCCATGAAGCTGAAAAGAGTGCAGAGGAGATTTATCAGGATGTTATCAGGACTCGAGGGACTGGTTGAGCAAGTTGGGACTGTCTTCATTGAAATGTGGGAGAATGAGGGGTAATCTTAAAATCATGGGGGACATAGATAGGGTCTTTTTCCCAGGGTTGGGGAATCAAGAACAAGAGGGCATATGTTTAAGGTGAGAGGGGCAATATTTAATGGACCTTAGGAGCAAGAGGCTGGTCAGTGTATGGAATGAGGTGCAAGGGGAAGTGGCTGAGGCAGGTATATTAACAGCATTTAAAAGGTCCATACACTTACTGAATATCTGAATAAGGAACGATTAGAGGGTTATGGCCCAAATATGGACAAATGGGGCTTGTCTGGCATGGACCAGTTGAGCTGAAAGGTCAGTTTCTGAGTTGTATGACTTGACGGGAGCAGGAGCAGAAGAGGAGACACAATTGTTGGAGGCCTGGTATTTCAGGTTGTGGGAAAAGCCTTACCTCTTCTGGAGATGTCAGCAAATTAAACAATGCCATACTTGGCAAGAAGGAGGTCCAGAATAATGATGGGAGATGGGAGCATTGTGTGCAGCAAATAATAGCCAAGGGCCGTTGAACATTTTATTTTTTTATTTTATTTGTTTAAAGACATATGTAACATAGTAACAGGCCTGCAATTTACTGCCATGTGACCAATTCACCTACTAACCTGTACGTCTTTAGAATGTGGGAGGAAACCAGAGCACCAGAGGAAAGCCATGCAATCCCAGGAGAAAAATCCAGACTCTTTACATCCAGGGTGAGAACTGAACCCAGGTCCCTGGTGCTGTAACATTGGTGTGCTAACTGCCACGCTGTCGGCTTTCAGATCTGCTGCGGAGTGCCCATGGTGACTGAGGGCTTGTACAGAGAGTGTCACAGGACTGCTCAGCCTTGTCAACCCGTGACAGGAGTTCAGTGCTGTTTTTGATGAATCTTACCCGGCGCTCCATTTGTCTTCCCTCAACAAACATTGACGTCACCTGAACACTGCTGACATTTGACTTGAAGCCTTTGAGCCTTGTCAGAGAGTGTCAGCGAATTTTTCACCTGCTGCCCCTCAGCAATATTTCCCTCGCAGAGCTCCCTCGGCAGACTACACTGACGTTTCTAGTGGCTTAGCTGATTATCAAATGATGACAATGTTGCTTGACAGGTTTTATTGAAGTGAATTATTCTGTTGGTGCCTTACCACCATGTTACTCTTAACAACAATGAATATGTGATCCTATTTTAAATTATGGAACCGAATGTCAACGTAGGTTTGGAGTTTAGCACAGAGGCTGTTCAGGGCACATAGGGATTACCTCATTGGCATAAAATTACCATTATATTAGTTTGGAGTAGGGAATGGTCATACCCATGACCTGGCCAGAGTTCATCCCAGATCGGTAACAGTGCAATGCAGTGATTAGCCATGAGGTTCCTATATCAAGAAGGACGTCATGAGTTGAAACAACTTTTGATTTGTTCTGAGGTTGCAACAGGCACCAAAGAGACCAGCCTTGCCTTGACTGAAGATCCACCAGCTATTGAGAGGGGAATATGGATCTATATTAGCGCAGAGATGAATTACGGGGAGTTTGATGGGCACCCAAGAGACATTAATTTACGGAACTATGAAGACAGTGCAGAAAATTGAAACTGATTGGATAGCTCTGCAAAGCGTTGGCATAAACTCAGTGGACTGAATGCACCCTCTATTATAATTCTGATACTACAATCCTCCCTGTTTATGTCTACCTGAGAGTAATGGTTTACCAGCATGAAGGCAATGAGCTGAATGATTTCATGTGCCTTTGTGTGTTCATTTCTGAATGCACATGTGACATACATATGTGTATTTGTATATGTCCTAATCAGATATAGTGCATGTGTACATACGTGTTTGTGTTTGTACATCCTTGTGTTTGTGTATGTCAATGTACCTGTGTGTATGTGTGTGTGTATGTGTCTATGTCAGTGTGCATGTGTCTGTGTCAATATGCCTGTGTGTCTGTGTGTGTCGCTGTGCCTCAGTATGCGTTGGTGCTTTTGTTTGTGTATCTCTGTATTTATGTATGAGAGATTGTGCCTGTGTGTGTGTCTATATGTGTGTTACCTATGCCCAGTTACAAATCCAGTCCTCCTTAGATAGAGAAATTTTAACACGCATTATGACTTTAAAATGGAGTCTGGGTGATGTTTTTATATCCTGGTCCAATTCTCTTCATCGTCTTCCTGTGGTTCACCTGAAGTGTGTGGAGGAGGATACATGATAAGAATTGCAAGCAAGCACAACTACCACAGCACAATTACGTTTTTACTGGGCCCTGACTGTATTGGAGCTTCTCAAAAAATAAAACAGTGCATTATTGTTTCAGAGTCCATCTTAAAATCCAAAGTGAAATGAAAGCAGAGTTCATTGTTTAAATTTGGTAACTATTGTAAGTACATTTTCAATGGTACAATGGTTTCATTTTACATCAGAACATGTATATAGTATACAACCTGAAATTCTTATCCTTCGCAGGCATCCATAAAACAGAAGAACCCTCCCCCAACGCACAAATAGCAGCAAAGCATCAAACCTCCCCCTCCCCCTCCCCACTTATACCCTCAGGAGACATCAGCACCCCACCCCACCAGCCACCAGGCAAGCATAGCAAAGCCCCTAAAAAGACCTTGATCTCAGTCCATCAGAAACAACAGTCCATAACCCAGAACTGTGTCATGCCATAAGTGCTCTCTCTCACTAACAAGAGCGAGAGGGGAGACCAATAAACTGCTCGCTGTTTTGATGTTATAGTCTGCAGCATTGCTTCTATTCTGAGTTTCTCCGACTTGAGAATTGGCAGCAAAATCTCTGTCACCATCGAGAGAGGGGGAGAGCGATCGCCTGAGTGCAAAGGCTTTTGACAGCCTCACCTGCTGTCTCGATGTTCTGATCTCCTGCGACACATCCGCTGGTGACACTGGCAAGGAACTGAGTACACAGGGTCGTGCGAGGCCACACCCTAATGGCACGTATCTTCCAGCCCTCTCCTGGAGAAATTGAAAATGGCCAGTTAGCGAGCTTCAGGAGTGGAATCCACCACCGTGAAGAGCCGCAGTTTGAATGCATCTGTAGATTACGGACTCCGATAGAACCCCAGCCACCTTGAAAAGGACAAAAAGAGACATTAAAGAGTGGAATTTAAGCTGTATCACAGATGAGCTCACAGAAGTTGCCGTCTGGTGCCATTTTAACTCCTCTTCCTTCACACTTTATCAAGTATTCTTTGAAAAGACTGAAGACTAAAAATTAATTCTATTTGCCACATGTACATTGAAACATACAGTGAAATGCGTCATTTGGGTCAACAACCATCGCACTCCGAGGATGTGCTGAGGGCTGTCTGTAAGTGCTATCATGCTTCCGGCCCCAACATAGCACGTCCACAGTTTACTATCTCTCGCTCTTCGGAATGTGGGAGGAAATCGGAGCGTCCAGACGAAAGCCGCGCAGTCACGGGGAGAATGTACAAGCTCCTTATTGACAGTGCCGGGAATTGCAGCCCGATCACTGGCACTGTAAATTGATATGCTGACTTCTATACCATGCTGGCACCCAATTGATGTTTCCTGTACTGACTGAACACATCGCTGCAATGTGGAGAAACTGTTGGCTTTGTAGTTAAAAAAAAATTAACCTGGTTAATCTGCCCAACTTGACAGCGGGAGGAGAGACTGCACAGTGGTCCAGTGGTACAGGGTGTAGGGTTGTGATTGACTGGAAGGTCTTGTCATCCTGGTAAGAATGACCCCGGGACAGCGCAACACCAAAACGCTGCAGGTGCTGGAGCTCCGAAGTAAGAGGAGCAAATTCTGAGAACAGTAGATCAGGCAGCATCTGTGGAGAGGGAAACCAAGTACACCAGGACCAGGATAGATTGGAGAAGAAGCAAGTTTTAAGGTGCAGAGAAATCAGGGGGTGAGAGGAACAGGAAGGTTCATGAGATGATTGAAGGCAGAAGCAAATAAGTGACAGAAGTTTGAAGGAAAATGGTGCAGGAATGTGACAGGCAAAGAAACAAAATCTAGAAGGGTAAGAGGGAAAGGCACATTAGTTGAAATCGAAAAGTAAAACTCCAATTATCTGGCATCCAATGGTTTGGAAATCCCATCTGATTGATCGGGAATGAGAACCAGGAGACAGAGTGAAGCAGGGTGCATGGTCAGAGTGAGGGTCTGGACTGTGGTAGGGAATGTGGCTGAAGTCAAGGAGAGACATTTCTCTTGAGATAGTTGCTGGATTTCTTGGAGATTTTCTTGGATTAATGCTCCCCAGTTTGGATCACCCTCCTCTTCAAATAGAAACCCAGAAATTAATGCCTTTTCCTATAATGTTCAGTTCATGTATTGGGGAGATGTGCTCACTGAGAGAAAGGCCCTCCTTGATACTGCCCTTTTTCTCATTGCATTACCAAGACTATCCAACAATGAAAGAGTCCTCCAAACTCTGTCGCTTCATTTTCGGATTTTGGCATCCACCTGGTTAATGCTTTGCAATAAATAAAACCAGATTTTATTTCAAATACTAGAATGCAGCCTGACCAAAATTAAATCCTATGATATAAGTGGAAGAAGCTTTCTGTAAGAGAATATGGATTCGGCATGTTCTTCCAACGATTATGAAACAATGTGTGCTGCATATTGAAGAAGGGTACAGATGCCACTTCTGAATACACTGTTATGTAGTTTACAGAAATTAAATATTTAAAAAACTAATCCTTTTGCTGTTAGTTTATACAGCAAGTAGAGGAGTACATGCAGTAAAGTTGCATTGGGTCCATATGATGGAGCAGATGGCTGCTGACTAATTTCCAAAGGTTTGATGAGTGGAAATTGTTCCTTTTAATTACTTGTCAGCCTGGTGACTGCGCAAGGGTTAAGAGCTGGTGGTTGAGCAAATGTGAATTGACTCCTCCCGTTGGAGTCCTTAAGGTGTATTTACAGGGGCCTTCAACAGTTTGTCGCAGTGGATTGACTGTTCAATTGAATAAGATAACATTGTTAGGCTAACTGACAAAACATTCATCCTTTCTAGTACCATATAGATCAAGTAGAGCTAAAAACAGTCAGTACAGGGACAGCCCCTTCAGCCCACAACGTCTGGGCCAGACTTGACGCCAAATTCAACTAACCACCTCTGCCCACACATGATCTATATTCTTCCATTCCCTGCATATTAATGTGTCTGGTATTCAACATTTCTGCCCTGGGAAAAAAGATCCTGTCTATCGGCACGATCTGTTTCTCTCAGAATTTTATAAAACTCTTATCAGATCTTTCCTCAGCCTCTGATGCTCCAGAGAAAACAATCTAAGGTTGCCCAGCCTCTCCTTAGAGCTGATTCCCTTTAGTTCAGGCACTGTCCTGGAATCTCTCCAAAGGCGTTACATCCTTCCTGTAATGGGGCGACCTGAACTCAATGCAATAATTCAACTCCGGCCCAAACAAGATTTTACACAACGGCAACATGATTTAATGACGCTTATATACACAAACCAATCTTCTGTCCGTGGACTCACTTTACACTGCACCCTGTTGGAGCAGTGATGCCAGGATAATTAAGGACACGACCCACCCAGCCAACACACTTTTCGTCCCTCTTCTCTCCGGGAGAAGGCCCAGGAGCTTGAAAACTCGTACGGGCAAATTTGGGAACAGCTTCTTTCCAACTGTGATAAGACTGCCGAACGGATCCTGACCCGGATCTGGGCCATACCCTCCAAATATCCGGACCTGCCTCTCGGTTTTTTTTCACTACCTTACTTTCCCTTTTCTATTTTCTATTTATGATTTATAATTTAAATTTTAAATATTTACTATCGATTTGTACTCCAGGGAGCGGGAAGCGCAGAATCAAATATCGCTGTGATGATTGTACGCTCTAGTATCAATTGTTTGGCGACAATAAAGTATAAAGTATACTCTCTGCCCTCAGCAGTGAAGCGAAGCATGCAATGTACTTTCTTTACTACTCTTTCTACCCGTGCTTCCACTTTCAGAGAGCTGTGCACTTGGGAACTCCGAGATCTCTGATTTAAGAAAAAAAACATTGATTCACCCAGAGGGAGAAATGTTTAGGTCGGCAGGGATTCCAGTGGGTGCATTGAGACAAATCACCTGAAGGATTATGGTGTCCTCAGATGTTGCAATTGACATGTGAGGTTAGGATACTTTTTTACATGTGGAATTCCCAATCTCGGCTGCTGTCCGAATGATGAGGGTCCATGGCCGGGAGAGGAAATCAAGCTTGCTGAAAAAAGAAATCCTCAGATAAATTCACACATGATCTGGGTTTAAGAGTGCCACTTGCACTTGGAAGAGAGGATGCAAAGAAAAATGCTGGTAAAGAGGACAAAATGACCAACTTCTTATGCTATAACCAGCAACTCCTTTAACCATTTCTCTTTTGCATTTGTGGTTTTCCTGTGGTCACAATACATCATCGTTTGAGGAGCCTTACAGAGAATTGTGAAAGGTTATGGACCACAAAGGGATATTTTGCACCATTTGTCCCATTGTCCTGGTCTTTCACCACAACCCTACAATAAGTTCTCACATTCATTACTTGTCCATGCTTTTTTTGAAAATGTTTTAATGACTGTGTTTCCTCATCTTTTCAGACACATTTTTCTTTGCATCCTCTCTTCCAAGTGCAAATGGCATGGACCAACAGGCTCCAGGACAGCTTCTTCCACCAGGCCATCAGACTGATTAATTCACACTGACACAATTGTACTTCTAAGCTATGTGACTGCTCTGTTGTATATTGTAGATACTATTTATGACAAATTACTGTAATCTGTACATTGCACATTCAGATGGATACATAACATAAAGATTTTTACTCCTCACGTATGTGAAGGATGTAAGAAATAAAGTCAATTCAATTCAATTTGGTCACAACAACCTGCTGTGGTTAAAACAAAAGTTTACTCCTGTCGCCTCTGGGACTTTCACTGACCACCTTAGGACTCTGGCCTTCTGAGCCTTCAGTTACCAGAAGCCTTTCTTAGCTACGCTACTGAAAACCCACCATAGATTTGTCAGCCTTCCCTGGTGTTTGTCAATGGCACAATGGTTAGCACTGCTGCCTCACAGCACCAGGAACCTGAGTTCAATCCCACCCTCCGGTGCTTTCCGTGTGGGGTTTGCACATTCTCCCTGTGACCGCCTGTGTTTCCCCCAGGTACTCTGGTTTCTTCCCACCTCCCAGAGACCTGACTAATGGGTTGATTAGGCAGGGTGGGTGGAAGCATAAATCAGGCTGTAGGGCGGAAGAATTTTCAGAGAAATACTGTAAGTGGGGGAATGGGATGGATGGGACTGCTCTGAGAAGAGGCAGAGACTTTTAGACCAAATAGCCTCCTTCTGTCCTGTTTTGAATACGTCTCCCTGCTGGTATTTTCTGCCCACTGCTCAAGACCTTGATGCTCCTGCTGAAAATGTTCCAGATATAGTCATATTCCCCTGACTCAACCCATTACAACAGATTAAAATGATTCCTTATGATTACTTCAGGTTTTAAAATGCCTCCATGAATAAAATCCAGGATCTCTTGGCTTTATAATGGTAAGTCTGCAACAGGCATTCAGATGAAGGTAACCCACGGTCAAATATGAAGGAACAGTCGGAGAAAAGGCCTGTAGATCACAATATAAAAGCAAAGCTCCCATGGTTCAGCATATTCCTTTCTTGAAGCTAGCATGTTAATTATCGAACATGATGGGCTTTAATTTCTGTAGCTTAAGCCTGGTATTTCTTAGCTGTTTCCAGAGATACTTTTTTGTAGATGATGGATGTGCTTACAATGTCCTATTTTCAAGAACTGCATCTCCGTGATTGAATGCGTTGTTGGGAGCTTCATTGTCGTTTTAGACAATTTATGTTTAGCCGAAGTGGGAGTGTCGTGTGCTGTAACTCAGTTGGGGCAGCTGATACATGGATGATCAGTGAATAAATATAATTTAGTAGGGGCTGGCACAGAAGCAGCTGATTACTTATTGCAATGTATATGGCACCTCAAGGTTGAAAACAGCATTGTGGAGATCAACATCCTGATATAACTGAAGTTCATGTTTAATACCAACTTCCACAGACATCAGTGTTCATCCTGTACCACACTGAAGGCCAGGGTATAATAGCAGCATCCAAATCTGTTTTCTATCCAAATGGTACATTTACAAGAGGGAATCATTGGGTTAACCTTTCTAACCCAGATCACCAATGGTCTGTAAGATTTCTACACAGAGAGGTAGGTGCATGGTACGCCCTGGCAGGGGTGATGGTAGAGGCAGATAAATTAGGGGCATTTAAGATAGGCACATGGATGATAGAAAACTGGAGGGCTGTGTAGGGGGGAAGAGTTAAATTAATCTTAGAGTTTGTTAAAAGGTCACTGTGGGCCCATGGGCCTGTAGTGTGTTCTAATGGTCTCTGTCCCATTCCCACCCATTGCTCCACGGGGAGGGGTGGGACTGAATCTGTGCATTGGAGCCTCCAGGCTGTGACGCATCCGGTTAGAATGCTCTCCACTGAGCATTTATAGAAATGTGTAAGGGTCTTTGGTGATGAAACAGGGCTGCGGGCCTGCCTTCTTTGTGCTTGCATCAGTTCTTGGATCAGTCCTTAGCTTCAGGAGTTTCGGCACTAGACTACTGGATGTTACTCATATCGATGCCCAGGCGCACTTCGGCTTCACTTGCTTTGCATACTGCATAGCGATATACTCATGCTTCCAGTGAACCCAATGAAGTTAGAGGGAGGAGAAAACAAACTAGCACCCTGGGGTCCACTATCCGGCTGCAAACACTAATGAGTAAGCTAGATGCCAAATCGGCAGGGTTTCTGCATAATCAAATGCTATTTTATTGGAGTTTTCCTAAAAAAACATTGGGTTTATGAGTCAGAGTATTTCCTGCAGTCCTGAGGGAAGGGTATCAGCCCGAAACATCAACTGCTTGTTCCCCTTCACAGATGCTGCCCAACTTGCTGTGTCTGTACAACATCTTGTGTGTGTTGCAGAGTGTTTTGAAGTGGGTACATAGCACAGTCATTGATCTAATGGTGGAGGTGAGCTGGGAATGGAGAGTGCAGCAGAGGGAGGAATGACAGCCAGTCTGTCCTTGATTGCTTGTAATAACCACAGATGATCAGGGTGGAGATTAAAAGCCAGCCACTTGGACAAAGGTCCAAAAGTTTGATCGAAGTGCTAAGTTTACTTTCTTTAGTGATACAGCACGGTAACAGATCTTCCATACCAATGAGCCCGCACCACCCACTGCCCGTGCAGTTTGTGTTACAAAGAGCGTAGGGAGCGGACCCAGGTGCAGGGCAGCGACATGTAGGTAGCATTAACAGAAGTGTGGTATTTAATAGTTGCAAGGAAGGCCAGGGAGTGAGGATTAGATGCTTACGTGGATGTGAACATTGGACAACAAACTAGAGGAGCCTGGACTCGGACTTGGACACGGAGCCTGGACTTGAACTCATACACGGAGCCTGGACTTGGACTGGGACATGGAACCTGGAATTGGACTTGAACACAGAGCAACAAAACCAAACAACGACAGACTATTCGTATCTTGACTCGAAGTAGCGGCAAACGGCCAGCAATACTCAGCTAGCCACGAAAACGACAGAATTTGTATCTTGACTCGGAGTAGTGGCAAACAGCCGGCAAAACTCAGCTGGACACGAAAATGACAGAATTCCCAAAGCAACCCCAGGCACCGAAGCAACTTTGAGTCTACTGTGCTCGATGGCCCGGAACATGCTTTGCCGCACTGGCTGAGGTGTAACGGTCCAACCCCGAGTAGACATAAGCCGGTTTTATGTTGCCGGTTCGGATGAGAATCAGGTGCCTTGATCAAGGAGCCAGGTAAAACACAGGGAAAAGGAAATTAAAAGAAATGAGGAGTCAATGGACCGGGCCGTGACAGTTTGATTAAAATGTCCTGAAAAGTAGTGCAGCCTCCATGGACCCAGATTTGATCATGACCTCGGGAGCTGTCTATGTGGACTTTGCACATACTCCCTGTGACCACGTGAGCTTCCTCCAGGAGGAGCTCTGATTTCCTCCCACATCCCAGCATCTTTGGGATGCTGATTCAGGCACCACGGTATGGTGGTGGTTAGCACGTTGCTATTACAGCTCAGGGCGTTCTACAGTTTGGAGTTCATTTCGGCTGTCGTTCTGTAAGGAGTCTCTGAATGTCATCCCCGTGGAATGTACGGGTTTCCTCCAGGCTCTCCGGTTTCCTCCCACAATCCAAAGGCATACTGGGTAGGTCAACTGGTCATTGTAAAAATTGTCCTGGGATTCGTTTTAGGGTGAACCGGGTTTGTCGGGTTGGTGGGACAGTGTAGCTTTATTGATATCATGAAATAAATAAAAATAAAAATTCGTGCTGTTGATTGTTGTGGGTTAATTGATTAAAGTTACCTCGAACTCAACGGCTGTGAAGGCTGCAACAAATCCATCAGCTCTAATCGTCGTGGTTTCCATGCCATTGGAATCAGTTGGTTGATTTGTGAAGTATCGTGTGCTTCTTGGAGTGCAACATCAAGTACACGTTAAACAAATACACGCACAGGCGCCTTCGCTCTGTGGACCACTTCTTCAGAATGAAGACCATCATCCTCGACCTTGAGGGATAGCCACGACGACGAATTGATTACAATAAATTACCCCCTAGTATGAGCTAGTGACAAATCAAATAGGGGGAATTGATGGGCATGTGAGAAAAAGAATAAGTTAGCAGGGTGCCTGGGAATATCAAGAGGGGGATGGGATTGGTGGGATTGGTCTCTTGGGAGAGAGTGTGGACCTCGAGGAGCTAAGGCGTCTCTTCTGTGTCCCTGTAAGTAAAAATTAACTCTTTAAAAGGAGGAATGCTTTTAATCATTTTCCAAACAGTGAGCTCCAAATTTTGAAAGGTTCTTTTTTTCTTTTACAAGCTGAAAGCGACACACTGTTCCCTTGCAGCCATTGAGGTTGGAAGAATAGTATGATGTGAGTGGGCTTTCTGTGTGGTTACCAGCCCAGGTCAGAGGGTGGAGACTCATCTCCCCAACACTGGGCTCCAAGAAGCCCGGGGCAGGTTTCTCAGGGACATCAAAAAGCATTTTCTTTGCTTTCTTTCATTTTTTAAGCATGCTGGTGTAGTCAACTCAGAACTGGAACTGACAGTCCCAAGGGAAAAGAGGAGCAGGCAGCAGGTCATCAGAGTCAGGCAAAGACAGGGCAAAGGAGAGGGAATGTAAGGACCATGCTTCAGTGACGATACAGGGTCTTGACCTGAAACGTCAACAGCTCCCTTCTCTCGACTCAGGGAGGTCCTCCAGAAGATTGTTTGTTGCTCCAGATTCCAACATCTGCAGTCTCTTGTGTCTCCACCTCCAATAAAGGCCTTCCTAGATATCATGGCTCACTTCTACGCCAATCTGACTGAGCCCATCCTTCTGGATAGGAGTGGTGAGCCTCCAAGGATAGGTCCCTCAGTTTACCTCACCTGTCAGTTACTTCACATTCAGGCGGCATCTGGCATGTTTGTTGTGTGAAGGTACTGCATTTGCACAGCCATTCTTCACTGCCTTCACCACAATGCTAATTCAAGTTCAAGTGTATTGTCAAGGGCATACATACACTAGGATATAAATACCATGAAAAGTAGCTATTCTCTGCAGCAACGAACATAAATTACAAATTACTTACATTAAGCAATGAACAAAGAACTAGAAAAGGTAAATGCCCATTTAAAAATTATCAATCGTTAATAAAATGAGGGTCAGCTATTCAGACGCAGAGAAGAAACATTTTAATGTACATGTCAAGACTGTAAGGAATCAATTTTCTGAAAATTAAAGTTTTTAATGTTTTCTCAATAAATCATTCTTCAGCCTATGCTGGATTTGAGTGTATGCATCCTATTTCACTGCACTGTGCTTATTAGTAGCTTGTACTTCCAGTAAATATTTCCCCAGCGAAATCCTTTGGAGACAAAGGAGCAGGAGAAAGATACCCTGATTGTACGATACAGTAGTCCAGCAAGATCTGGCCCAGTATCTTAGCTTTGATCAGACAAAAGTAGCTCATTTAGAGCTTGATTGAGACTGGGTCAGTGCCAAATCCGGTTTTGTTGTTGACCCATGGCAGCTGTTGGAGAGAGGATATCTTCAGCCCATCTGTTTTGCCTGGACTGAACCCAAGGTGACAAAAATTGAAGAGAAAGAATGACCTAACACACTACTTCGCCTGTGCCGTGCTGAGAATGGGGCACACTGAGTCCTCAGTTGATGGGATTAGTCATAAAGGCATAAAAATTCCCCCTGCCACCTTTTCTTGGATTGTTTCTAGTCTAGCCCCTCCATTGAACACAGGCGAGGTAGCCTCCCAAGAAGAGAGGTGACTTGAATTGTAACTGATTGTAGATGAACAAAACCTTGGGTAACCATAGCTTTCTTTCAGAAACTTTATTCAGATTGCGTGTGTGCGTCTCTGTACAAGTTACAATATCAGGTCATTATGTTGTCAAAAGAGTGTGTTTCCTCCCTGCAATTATCTAGCCTTGGAGCGTTGCCAGAAAACCCTGTTCCAGAGTTCCAGTTTCGGTATGACATCGTCGGGAGTGAAGTTGCTGCCTTTAGATCCTGTGGCATCAATGGGATTTTCTCATTGGTGTTCCTAGTCAATATTATTCTCTCAGACAATACTATCTAAATAAAAAATCAGCTGATTTGCACAATATCATAATGCTGATTGTGGGAATTTGTCATGTCTGCACTGGCTAATTTATTTCCCCTGTTCACATCAGGGCTGAACTGCAAAAATATGCATATTGTCCTCCATAAAATGCCCTGAGACATCCCGAGATCATCATGAAAGGACCAATCTTCCCCTTTGAGGTGATTTATATGTAGTGCTCTAAATCAGTCTTCAGGAATAGTGATAGCTGTGCTGTGTTTGATTTCAAAAGCATGCTGATATCAAAACTAATTATTGAAGTACTGTTGCTATCTGGCAAAAAAATTAGGTTCAGCTGTCGAGATTAATAATGCATTCGTAGCTAATTTATAACAAAGGAGGACCTAGTGCCAATTATGATTACCTTCCAGCTGTGGTGAATCACTTTCTTTTTAAGATTATTGAATCACAAATTTAACAGAATTCAGCACTTCAGCTATTAATCTATAACCGTTAAATGGCATTCTGTAGCTCAGGGATGTAATGAGTTGCAATGCTGTGTACGACAGAAGGGAATTGCCATTCTGTCATCAGATGTTATCAGCCGTCGGTTTTGTAGATTGGCTGGGGACATTTGAGTGGTGCAAGTCCTTCGGCAGTGTCAGTGAGTTAGCTTATGAACTGGCTCAGGAGCTTGTGCTCACAGAATGGTCTTGACTCCCCTCACCCCATCACTGCTGGCAAATAAGTCAAGTTGAGCTTATTGTCACGTGAGCAAGCAGAGTGAGGTACAGGTGCTTGCACAAAAGCTTGCATGCAGTAGGGTCACAGGCACGTGGGTGCAGGTAACACACAGAACAAAAATGATACCAATCAGAGAAGGAAAAGGGCGGTACAAAACAAGTCATTCATGCAAAAGCACAATTAGAAGCAAATCGGTGGTCGTGCCAGAGGTGGCCCAGAGTGTTCTGTTTGCTGAGGTCGGGTTACGATCGTGTGGGTCAGTTCAAGAACCTGATGGCTGTAAGAAAATAGCTATTCCTGAACCTCTTAGTGGGTGACTTCGGGTTTCTGTAGTTCCTGCCTGGTGGTAGCTGTTAGAAGAGGGGAAGACCTGGATGGTGGGGAGCCTTGATGATAGATGCCACCTTTTTGAGGTAATGCCTCCTGTAGATGCTGTGAAAGGCTGGGAGGGCAGCGCATGTGATAGACCTTGATCTCTTGTGCTTTGGAATTTTCCACATCAGGCAAACGAAACCCAAATGAAATATGAACCCGAACAAGGTAATTCCAGCCAAATGGCCAATGATAAGGAAGGAAGATTTTCCACATATAGCTTTCGGTCCTGGAGAAGTGGTTACCTCAATGCAGTGACCAGGAATTACTGTTCTTTTGTATGTCTGTGCACCACTCAGGGGAGGGCATGGTAGGGGCCTCCCTCCCAGTTGTCTGCCTTCCTTTGAGCAGTTGAGCCAAGATGTCTGACTGTTCATGTGGGCCAACTCCATAAGGTTACCCTCTGGCCGCTGTGTTGCAACGACTGGAACGAGTTCTGGTGTATTTGCTTGTCTTTGCTCATGCCAGCCAATCCGTCCAGGGGTGACTGGGTCTGATTCAGTGCTTGCCAGGCTTGAAAGAACATACACAAAGTCAGCAAGTCAGGCAGTATCTATGGGGAGGGGCTATAAACAGCTGATGTTTTGTGCAGCGACCCTTCATCAGAACTGGAATGGAAGAGGACAGAAGCCAGAAGAAGAAGATGGGGAGAGAGAGATAGGGGTTCCAACTGGCAGGTGAGAGGTGAGAGGAATCAATGTTGGAGGCTATCCAGATGGAATATGAGGTGTTGCTCCTCCAGCCTGGGCCTGGACTCATCGTGGCAGTAGAGAAGGCCACGGTCAGACTTGTTGGCATGTGACTAGGAAGTGGGTTTGAAATGGGTAGCCACAGATCCTGCCTTTTGTGGTGGACAGAGCATAGGAGTTCAACGAAATCTCCCAATCTATGTTGGGTCTCTCCAATGTGGAGGAAGTGCCGCCAGGAAGACCGGATGCAGTAGATGACCCTGACAGACTCATAGGTAAATTGTTGCCTCACCTGGAAGGACTATACGGGGCCCTGAATGGTTTTGAGAGAGAAGGCACCGTGGCAGGTGTAGCATTTGTCCCATTTACAGCAATCAGTGCCAGAAGGGTAATTAGTGGGGAGGGACAAGTCAGCAATGGAGTCACATTGAGAGAGTTCTCTGTGGAATGCAGAGAGAAGGGGAGAAGAAAAGATGTGCTTATTGGTAGGATCCCATTAAATATGACAGAAGTTATGGAAAACCATGTGCTGGATATGGAGACTCATAGGGTGATAGATAATGGCAATGGGACTCTTATCCTTCTTACAACACCGGAAGGATGGCAGATGGATGGGATAATGGAGGAGTTATGGGTGAGGGGAGCATCAATGCCACCTCACACCATTGTATTCTGGCCATGGTAGAATAGGGACCTTCTGGGGCCAATGATTGCCATAGGGGCTTGAATGCATTCTATATGAAGTTGATGTGTTCTAGTTTTATTGTAAATAGTATGAATTATGGAATATTATATTATTGTAATAATGTGATATTGTAATCATTGAATAAACCTTTGAAAAGGGATAAAAAAGAAAAAGAAAGATTATTGAACTTCACTAGATTGAGAGATATCATTGGGTTGACGGAGATCTTTGTGGTGAGGGATATTGTTCAGTTAAGCGAGATAATTTGGGTGCGAAATATCACAGAGCTGAGGGAAATCACGGGGTTGAGGGACGCCATGTAGTTGAGGGACATTGTGTGCTTGAAGGATGCCAGAAAGTTAAGGACATCGCAGCTGCCCTGTTGTAGAGGACAATGAGCTATTGTGATCTTTGACCTCCAATATAGACAGGCATTGATGTGGAAGCAGGAAAGCCGTAGCTAAAGATGACCTCTAAGTGCTGTGCTCTGCACGCTGTGGTCACGAGTGAGGGGTCACAGATATTGGTCTGTTGCTGCTTTTCACTACAGCAATGCTTTCAACCACTGAGTGTTTGTGGGTCACAACACACTCTGGAAGCTGAGCAGAGATTTTTACTCTGCCCATTATCTGTTTGCCAACAACCTGTTATTATCAGTACATTAAAGGGGAATGAATAGTTACTCATACATCATCAAAGGTGAGTGCTCTGAAAAATTATATAAGGAAGTAAACGAAAGGTCTTGAGCCTAAAAGTTTACTAGAGTGACTGATGTGTATGTTGCTTATCAGATTTGTGGCCCATCTTTTGTGGGGCATTGAAGCTGCAAAAAATCTACGCAACAGCAATAACGCACCATGTGAGATGCTTCCATTGTGTCTGCGGGTGTCACATAAATGGATCTTGCCTTCTTCATGGACTGTTCTGTCAATTCATTTGGAGGCAGCACTGTGGAGCAACTACTGCCTCTCAGTACCAGTGACCCAGGTCTCTCCTTCCCTCAGCTTTCTGCAGGGACTTCCATGTCCACTCATTCTTCCCCACTGGTCTCCCTCCTGACACTTACCACCGCATGCGAGACAAGTACTATGCCTGGCCAGTCACCTCCTCCCTCACCACTATTCGGGGCTCCAGGCAGCCCTTCCAGGTGAGGCAACGCTTCCCTTGCAAGTCTGCATCCGGTGCTCCCGCAGCAGTGCCCTCTGCATTGGTGAGACTGGACATAGACTGTGGGACCGCTTCTCTCCATCCATCTCAAGAAGTGGGATTTCCTGGTGGCCACCCATTTTAATTCTACTTCCCATTCCCAATCCAACATGGTCTCATCTACTGCTATGATGAAGCCACTCTTGGGTTGGAGGACCAACACCTCATATTCCACCTAGATAGCCTCCAAACTGAAGGCATGTCATCGATTTCTTTAACTTCTGATCATTTCTACCCCCCCCCCAACCCTTCTCTGTATGTTTTAAAGCACACACGACAAAGGTCTTCTCCAGGAGGATAAGATGGTGGTGCGACGCAGCTTGGGCGGCCACTCCGGTGAATGATATCTGTAATCTGTCAAGTAGGGTGCCGTGCACAATCCTGATTTGATGGAGACAGACGTGAGAGAACAGAGGAACACCTGGAGAAATTTCTGAAATGCTTCTTTCGCTGCTGCTGTTACTGTGTGATCCTGAATCTCCGGAGAGGAAGGCCTCGAGTCCTCGGCTTTGCTTGTTGCTCGACGGCCAGGGCGGGGTCGAAGCGCTCAGCAGAGATGGTGCTCAGTGCTCGGTGTTGAAGGGCTGGTTGGAGGCTCAAGGTTTTCAGACGGACTCAGAGTCAGCTGTGGTCAGGTGCTTCCAATGCATCGACAGTTGTCGGTGCCTGGAGGTTTATGGCAGAGAGAGTTTCTCCCTTCTGCCGCCTGCTATCGGGACTATCGGGAGTCGATCGGAACTTTGAGACTTTTTTTTACCATGCCAATGGTCTGCTCTTTATAAAATTATGGTATTGCTTTGCACTGCTGTAACTATATGTTGTAATTATGTGGTCTTGTCAGTGTTAGTCTTTGGTTTGTTTTGTTTTTTTGTGATATCACTCTGGAGGAACATTGTATCATTTCTTAATGCATGCATGCATTTCTAAATGACAATAAACAAGGACTGCGTGTCCTCATAATCTAAAAAAAAGCTAATTTTTATTGGTTAGCACTCCTCCCTCGTCAGGAGCATTCTCCTCTCATGCTCTCTCCCTGAACACTGCACATCATCGTTTGTTTACCATCCATCATGCTTTCTAACACCATCACCTTCCTTTGCTTTGAATTCAGTGTGAAGAGAGAAGCCGGTTCTGAGAAAATGGCATCTTCTGAAGGACAGCGAAGCACGAGGGTTAACCTGAGAAGCAAAATCAGCATGGGTCCTTTAAGAGCAGCCGCCATTCCCGTTACCCACCCCCCTCCCACATCCGCCCCCTCTGAATTCCGACTTTTCCACTGTGAGAGGGGTCCGCCCCTCCCTGCCATGTATCCCCTCCTCCCGCCCAGATCGGTGGGCAGTTTTCAGAGAAGGGCTCCGAAAACTGCTGCCCAGGTCTGTAATAAAGGATGGTGATACCCCAGGTGACTTAGGTGCGAACCCTACTCTAGCAAGCTCTGTAAGATGGCTCCGTGTTGGCACATTCTAATAGAACAACAGCTGCAGAGCTTGGAAGTGAAAATTAAATGCAGCCGGATCTCTGCC
Source organism: Mobula hypostoma (assembly GCF_963921235.1). NCBI lineage: Eukaryota > Metazoa > Chordata > Chondrichthyes > Myliobatiformes > Myliobatidae > Mobula > Mobula hypostoma. The sequence continues at coordinate 119,715,867 of NC_086102.1, read as the reverse complement.
CCAAGAGGTGATCAATATTCTGCCTGTATCCACATTCTCCTCTATCACAAATGTTTACCATCATGAAGGTTAAAATTAACCAGTTTAGTCTACAACTATCACATTCCATTTACTAGTTATTTTTAAAGCCACCTTATCAAACATTAAGCTGCTGGATCTGGAGAACAAAGCTGTTTGGAGTTAATATTGCAGAATGTGTCCCAGTGCCGTTCTGTGGGAGAGTCTCACATCATCCTCCTTTAGAGGAGGCCGCTTTGCTTGGTAGGTTATCCCTCTCAACACTCTGCGGTCGTGGGTGTAGCCTGAACCTAGCCCAGTTTATTGGTGAGCACACTGAAGGAAATGTCACTCTGCCTTGCTATCACTTTTGTAGGAAACAGGAGCAATCTCAAAGAAATTACAAACATTCTGGAAGAATTTAATCATGCACATTCAAGAAGGATTGTTCCACTCCGAGGTACAAAGCCAGCGTTGCTCCTCGGTAGTTAGTAATTAGAAATCAATTTATGGTTGACATGTGTACTGAGATAAGTGAAAAGCTTGGTTTGGCATGTCACCCATACAGAACGTATCATCATGTCACTACATTGAGGTAGTAGAAGGAAAAGCAATAACGGGATACAAAATATAGTATTACAGTGACAGAGAAGGTGCAGTGTAAGCAAAGACCACAATGAGGTTGATTGTGAGGCCAAGACTTCATCTTTATCATGCACGAATCTTATAACAGTGAGGTAGAAGCTAGCCTTGAGCCTGGTGGTGTATATTCTCAAGCATTTTCATCTTTTGGACGAGGGGAGAAGAGAGAATGACCGGGGTGGGAGCTGGCTTTGATGATCCTGGCTGCTTTTCCAAGGCAGTGTTGATGGAGAGATGGTTGGTTTTCATGGTGTGCTAAGCGGTGTCCATAAATCGCGGTAGCTTCTTGCTGTAGCTGTAGCAGTTGCCAGACCAAGCCATGATGTATCTGGATGGGATATTTTTTACTGTGCATCTGCAAATGTTGGTAACAGTCAATGGGGAATGTGCCGAATGTCCTCAAGCTTCTGAGAAATTAGAGCTGCACGCTGATGTGCTTTCTTGGCCATAGTGTCCACATGGCTGGACCAGGTAAAATTGTCAGTGATATTTACACCCAGGGGCTTAAAGTTACTCACCCATCTCCACCTCAGCACCATTGGTAAATACTAAGCATGTGGGCTTACTAGTAAATTTGATATGCCACTCTTCTTTATCCAGGGAGAAGTGCATGTGTGCCCACATTGTCCCGGCACCCAGTGTGTTGTATTTGTATCTACACGCATGATGGAGGGAGGAAGAGAAGGAGAGGTTCGATGAAGTAGAAAGAGAGAAGGCGGGGTTAAAGAGCTACATCCATGGTTTAATTTGCGCAGAATGTTTATCACTCTCCCACTGCAAGGATTACATAGATGCTTTTGTGAATTGGGAACACCATTAGGCTCTGAGCACCACAAACATATTCATTCATATGAGCAGGGATGAACAAAGGTGTGACTCCTGGCTGCCACCTGCCCCTCATCACTTAGTAACATTGCTGATCAAAATCTCCTCAGCACAAGCTCTAAAATGTATTGCTGACATTAGTTGCTTCTTCACAGAAGAGATGCACCATGATAGAACACATTTCGTTGTTTTGACGCATCTTTCAATTTTCAGTGTAAAATATTTAAGTGTGAAATATGCAGATAGAGTAAACAGTCAGAATCTTTCCCAGGGTAGAAATATTAAATACTAGAGAGTTAATGTAATTTTGACATTTACTGCTCCCTCTACCACCAGTAGGTAGTGGCTGTAGTCTTCGATCTCCATTTTCTGTCTGTGAACAGGTATGTTCGTCAGGTTTGATTTACCAACTTTCACAATAATGTCATTGACTTTTTCATTTAGAAACCTTTTTCTCTAAGATACACACCACCCTCTATACAAAAATTTGCACAATCCACCTTGACAACAAAATTTCTTTGATAGGAAGCTTTCCAGGTACACATCTGTTGAACAAATTGAGGAATGTTTGGAGCAACACACAGATGCTGGAAGAGTTCTATGGATCAGGCAGCGTCTGTGGAGGGAAATGCACAGTCAGCTCCCTTCGTCAGAAATAGCAGGATGACTCTATCTAGTGAGCAGAACCCTGGGGTGTTACAATTACAAGGAGTGAGATGGGCCCAGTAACTCCTCTGAAACATTCCTCTCCGACAGAAATCTCACCGGCTGTGGGCTAACTCAATAACCTTGTCTTAGGTCCTGCACTAATCTAAATGGAATGTCCGTGGTTTATTTGAGTTTGATTGTTTTCAATGTGAAGTGCTGGTTTGATTGGTAATGTGAAGATGATGTTGAGCAGCTCATTACTGCTCATTCTGAGCCCTGTAATCCTGTTTTGTTTCAATGAAACTGCTCATATTTTAACTTGCTCTCTGTGCAAATAAGGTTTAATTTTCTCATTTCCATTGGGCATTTTACAAATACCATTAAACTAGAGGTAGTCAACAAATCTTGAATCGCAATTTTTATCATTAGCAAAGCTAATTTTTGGATGCACAGTAATTTTCATTTCTGCAGAGTCACTCAATTATTGGCACCTCAGGGAGGAATGCTTTGATTGTCAGTTTATATTATGGTTAGCAGATTGTTTAATGGATGGCACCACTATAAATGCAGAAGGAACCTTGTTCTTGTAGGGTTAGATCATCAATTTATTTTCTTTTACACTTTCTGAAAAAAGGGATCAATAACTTAATTTTACAATGATAATCAACCGATCGACAGGAAGATTGACCTATGTAATGTTTCGCCAATATATCTCTAATCCTCCGTCTCTTGTGCTTTAAATCATAACAGTGTGCGCCGGGACTGAGAACAAGCTCAGCACCCTCTCTGATCTGGAGCAGCAGTATCGCGCATTACGGAAGAATTACGAGAACTGCGAAGTTGTCATGGGCAACCTGGAGATCACCAACATCGACCGGAACAGGGACCTCTCCTTCCTGCGGGTAAGGTGGCAGCGTCTTGATGCTTCATCACGAGTCCAGGGTGTGCCCAGCAGAGATGCTGAGGACAGTGCTTTCTCCTGTACCACTTCCACTTACACATGCCCCAGACAGGAGAGCACCCAACCAGTGTGCAAAGTATCAAACTTGGAATCCGGGAACCTTTCAAGTTCAGGTAGAGGATGCAGACAGTGGGTGTGCAGCGGGAAAAGGGCATATGCGCAAGTCAAATCTTTCAGGTGCAGTGTCCTACTGAAACATTAACCTCCCCTTTCGCTCCATCACATTTGACAGGCGCGCATTCCCAATATCCTGTTTTCCAGTTTGTATTTGCAATTTTCCCTTCCTGATGCGTTTAGTTTTACCCTCCTCTGGAAGCGTGCAGTGCAGAGACGTTGAACGAGTGATGATGTTCTTCAGGAGAAATGATCCTTAGACATTCAGAGACAGAATCTCCTGGTGCCAGTTGGTGTTAATCTTCTCCACTATAACAGTTTGCACTAAAACCATTTAATGATGTGATTTACAGTTAATTACTTAAATCTGTTTGGTAAACTGTTACAGCGAAACATATCTATCACATGCCAGACCATTAACAATCTAATTAAGCATCTTGGAGTAGATTTAAGATAGTGCAATCTGAAAAGAAGCTTTGAAGCCCTGTGGGAGGGGTGCGTTCTGATGAGGCTCGGGCACTTTCTTTTTATTGTCCGTATGTCTGTCTAGGGAGCATGAACCCTACTTACTTGCATTAAATCTTGTCCATCTCTTATGGAAGTACAAAGTACTTGCAGCATCAAGTGGCTTGGCAGTATCCGTGGAAGAGGTTATAACTGGTGTTTTAGGTCAGTGTACTTTCTTGGAAGTCAAGCTTCAAAGGTCAAAGTTCAAAGTGATTTTATTATCAAAGTGGATATATGTCACCAAGTACACCCTGAGATTCATTTTCTTGCAGGCATTCGCAGTAAATATGAGAAACAGGAGAGAATCAATGAAAGACAAACAAGTCAAGCTTATTGTCATGTACACAAGTATGGTGAGGTAGAGGCACAGTGAAGAATGTACTTGCAGCAGCATCATAGCCACGTTGGGACAGGAGCACACGGAATATAAATTATACCTTTGAGTGAGGAAAGGAAAGAAGACTGCATGCATAATACCTGAGTGCAAAGGATAAATACACTGGAAGCCAGATCAATGGTAGTGCAGGAGGTGATTGGTAATGTTCTGTTGCTGGGATAGTTAGGGTTGTGCAGGTTGGTTTAAGAACCTAACAAAAGAAAATCTGCAGGTGCTGGAAATCCAAAATGCTGGAGAAACTCAGCAGGCCAGGCAGCATCTATGGAGAAGAGTAACTAGTCAGTCTTTCAGGCCAAACAGGACTGGCGAAGGGTCTCAGCCCAAAATGTCAACTGCATGTTTTCCATAGTTGCTGCCTGGCCTGCTGTGTTCCTCCAGCATTTTGTGTGGTTTAACGACCTGTTGGTTGTAGGAAATCTGCTGCTCCTGCACCTAGTGGGTACTTCAGGTTTCTGTATCACCTGCTTGATGGCATCAGGAAGAAGGCATGTCCTGAATGGTGGGGATCCTCGAAGATATTTGCCGCCTTCTTGAGGCAGCACCTGCTGTAAATGCTGGCTGTAGTCTGGAGGGCCGTGCCCATGATAGACCAGATGTGTCCATGACTCTCTGCATTGATCACAAGACTCACTTGCATTGCCACTTTCAGGGAGGTATGGACTTGGGCCCCAAGATCCCCGTGTATGCTTCAGTACTATTCAGGGTCCTGCTGTTAACTGTATACTTTCCCTTTACTTTCGAGCTCCAAAAGTGCAACACCTCACACATACTTGGATTAAATTCCGTCTGCTATTTCTCTGCCCATAAATATAACTGATCGATATTTCATTTCTTTTAGTCATTGGTCATGTAGGACAGCGGTCCCCAACCACCGGGCCGCAAAGTATTCGCTACCGGGCCACAAGGAAACGATATGATTTGGCGATATGAGTCAGCTGCACCCTTCCTCATTCCCTGTCACGCCCTGTTGAGCTTGAACACACGCGCGGTCATTACCTGCGCGTCATCCATGTCAGCGTGGGAGGGAGATCAACTCCTCGAGCTTGCAAATGATGACGGGCTGAAAAGTATGTTTGACATAACATCTCTGCCGGCATTCTGGGTCAAAGTCAAGGCTAAATATCCTGTGATAGGCAAGAAAGCACTGAAAACGTTGCTTCCATTTCCAACATATCTCTGCAATGAATGCAATGAAAACGAAATTGCGGAATAGACTGGACATAAGGAACCCCCTTCGAGTATCGCTGTCTCCCATCACCCCTCGATGGGACCGTCTTGTTGCAGGGAAACAAGTCCAGGGCTCCCACTGATTCAGCGATATTGGTGTGTTGCAATGATTTTATATGTTCATACGGGGAAATTATGTGCTGTGTGTTTAATATCCAAACGTTACTTAAAATGTTATGATACTATTGATTATAAGTGACTTATATAACCATATAGCAATTACAGCACGGAAACGGGCCATCTCTGCCCTGCTAGTCCGTGCCGAACGCTACTCTCACCTAGTACCACCGACCTGCACTCAGCCCATAACCCTCCATTCCTTTCTTGTCGATATATCTATCCAATTTTTCTTTAAATTATAATATCCAACCTGCCTCTACCACTTCTACTGGAAGGTCGTTCAACACTTACTTCAAGCCCCTGTCCTCCCCTGATAATTGACTTATCACTATATTCATGCGAGGAAAATATGCGGTGTGTGTTTAATATTAAATTCGTTTGATAACCCCTTTCAGAAAGGAAACTGAGTGTATTAGCCACTTATCACCTATATTCCGGTCATGATTAACACCCCTGCCCCCCGGAACAGAATCGCCAAAAACGACTTTTAGGAAAATAATCGGCAGGTACACACATGCGCAAGTTGCACATGCGCACACAGGTGCCTGCGCAAGGCTTCATGGTCATTGTAGTCTTTCTTGGGGTAAACACAACGAATTGGACTGCTACTCTTGTCTGTTGGCAACCCTCCCCCCCCCCCCCCCCCGGGTCGGCCGCTCTGCAAGAATATCGTTAATATTAAACTGGTCCGCAGTGCAAAAAAGGTTGGGGACCCCTGATGTAGGGTACTTATAACCTTGGCTGGATCCTCTGCCTATGAGAAAGGAAAAGAGATAAATGGGTGACTTAGCCAAGATCAGCCATTTAGCACAACAACCTTCACTGTCTGGGGAGAACTATTCCCAATGGGTGACTCAGACTGGGGCGAATTTCCTGGCTCACAGAATCTTCGTGAGCAAATCATTCCCCCTGTAATTTCAACTCCAGCAGGTAAATTTGTCTTTTCCGAGGGTCTAAGATGACTGCTGACCCATTAACATCTCCCCATCCATTGCACCAGTCATCTGAGGTCCTTGCCCACTCTGCCACTTCACATTCTGAATTTGAAGCTGTCCACTGACCTTCACTTGAAATACGAGTAATTGCTGGCCCAGTAATTATTCACAGCTGTTCCTGTTGGATTTTCAAGAGTAATTATCCAAGGTGAATAAGAGATTAGCATTCTGGCAGTTTACTTTGTGAGCAGGAATGAGTGGCAATTCATATTGTTATGACATTCCAAAACTGGAGAGGAATTATAGAGCGACTTCAGATATTTCTTTTTTATCAGGATTTACTACAATGAAGCTTTTGGTTCTGTGTGTGATTGCTGACAGAAGAGAGAGCAAAATGAGAATCTCAGGTCTCTGTCTTTCGTTTCTTGGAAACAACACCGAAAATGAATAGTTGTCATATGGGGGGAGGCATTGGGAGCAGACCCAAATGCAAGGCACAGACACTGAGGTACTAGGAACAGGACTCGGTGTGTCAAGAAAGCAAGGGAAGTGGGGAAGAAATGACGCTGGACAAGACACAGGCCCTGGATTAGGCTAGGATGCAGGGCCTGGGCTAGGACATGGACAAGAAACACGGGACCCAGACAAGGAACTAGGAACAAGAAGCCTGGACTAGTGACATAGAACTCCGGAACCAGAGTCTGGACAAGGACCCAGAACCTGGGTCTTGGTTTGGACTCGGAACCTGGGTCTTGACTTGGAACCAGAACCCGGGTCTAGGCTAGGACTCGGGACTAGGATCTTGGCAAGGACAGGACGTGGCTACAGAACAGGACATGGAACTCCTGCACAGGACGAGGCACATGGACAGGACGAGAATGCAAAGCCGTGGCTTGGATAGGACGAGGTTCTTGGATGTTGCTTGGACAGGATGAAGTTCTTGGACGTGGCTTGGACAGGACGAGATAGTCCCAGCACCGGGCTGGGCGTGGTACTCCTTGGCTGGGCGAGGCACATGGACAGGACGAGAACACAAAGCCTTGACTTGGTCGAGGGAGAACAGGAACACAAAGCCTTGGTCGAAGGAGAACAGGAATGCAGAGCCTTGGTTGAAGAGAACAGGAACACAGAGCCTTGGTCGAGGGAGAACAGGAACATGGAACACAGAGCCGGGACCTCTCCTCAGGAACAGGACTTGGGGCCGGGGCACTACACAGAGTCAGGACCCCTCCTAGGGAGCAGGACGTAGGGCTGGGACTCATACACAGAACACTGAGAGACAGAACTCCACTGAAGGTAGCAGCAAATGGCCGGACCTACCAAGCAGAGGCAAGGGCACAAAGAGACGGTTCCAAACAACGAAAGACAGTCCCTTATCTAGACACAGCAAGGCCCTGGTCTTGCCCTGGTGGTTGAACCTGACGGCGTTAGAGGCGAGGACACAGGCGAGGCTTCAGAAGGAAGGGGAAGGGGAGGGAAGGGAGCAGTCCAGCCCAAAATGTGAATCAGGTGCCTCAATTAGAGCACCCAACAGCAAAAGGGAAAACTGGAAATCCTGGAATAAGGAACGATGGACCGGAATGTGGATTTCACGGACCGGATCATGACAATAGTTTTCCATTCCTGGTACTATCTCTCTGTTTTCTCTGGTCTCCTGAATGGTTAACCAGCTTCCTTACCAACAACTTCTTGTCTGCCCCTTCACCATTATGCAATAATGCTAGTACCTTGTGAAATCTTGCAGCAGCTCATTCCACACTTCTTCACTCAGAGGTTGGTGAGAGCATGGACCAAGCTGCCAGGTGAAGTGGTGGCTGTGGGTTCAATTTGAACATTTAAGGGAAGCTTGGATAAGTACATGGATGGGGTGTGGAGGGCTTTGTTCGAGATGCAGGTCAATGGGACTAGGGAAAATAATAGTTTGGTATAGATTAGGTGCGTCGAAGGATCTATGTTGTGCTCTGTGACTCCTGCGAGGCTTTACTTAATCAAAGGGATGTTGATCGGCTAGATAGTAGCAGTGATGTCTGAAAATGGAAGGGGTAAAGGGTAAGAGGTTGGGAGGGGATCTGAGGAAGTGCGTTTACACCCAGAGGGTGGTCGGAATCTGGAGCTTGTTGCCTGAGTGAAGAAGGCCTCTGGCCTTCATCAGTCAGGGCAATGGGTATTGATCTAGGGGTGCTACGTTGCACTTGTACAAGATATTGGTGAGACCACTTTTGGAATATTATGATCAGTTTGGTCACCCTGTTGTCGGAATGGTGTCATTCAGCTTGAAAGAATGCAAAGGAGATTGATGATCATTTTTCCAGGACTCAAGGGAGTGGGTTGAACAGGCCAGGACTTTATTCATTGGAGTGCAGGAGACTAAGGAGAGATTTTAGTGAGATTTATAAAATGATGGAAGGCATAGTTAGGGTGAATGCTCACCGTCTTTTTTCCATGGTTGTGGAATCAAGTACTGGAGACCATAAGAAACCTCAAGAGGTTCTGCAGATGCTGGAATCCGGTGTAATACACACAACATGCTGGAGGAACAGGCAGCATTAAAAAATTCAAGGTTGAAAGTAAATTTATTTTCAAAGTACATATACATCACCGTATACAACCCAGAGATTCATTTTCTTGCAAGCATTCACAGTAGAACAAAGAAGTTCAGAGAATCAATGAAAAATTGCATACAGACTAATAAACAGCCAATGTGCAAAAAAAGGCAATAAATTCTGCAAATACAAAAAAAAGGGGAAAAAAACTAAATAATATTAAAAATAAAGTAATAAATATTGAGAACCTAAGTTGTAGAGTCCGTAAGATACAGAATCAGTTCAGAGTTGAGGTGAGTGAAGTTATCCACTGTGGTTCAGGAGACTGATGGGGTAGGGGTAATAACTGGTCCTGAACTCGTTGGGGTAGGACCTAAGGCTCCCGTACCTTTCGATGATGTTGAATGAGAGGTTGTTATTGTGGCACCATTTAGCCAAACTTTCAATCTGCATCCTATATGCTGATTCGTCACCAACTGATTCAGATAACAGTGGCATGTCACCAGCAAACTTAAATATGGCATTGGAACTGTGCTTAGCCTCGCAGTCATGGTAGAAGAATTGAATTGACTTTATTTTTTACATCCTTCACATACATGAGGAGTAAAAATCTTTACGTTACGTCTCCGTCTAAATGTGCGATGTGCAATCATAGTAATTTATAATAATTAGAACAGTTAAGGTAACATAGAAATACACTCAAATCAGTGTTAATCAGTCTGATGACCTGATGGAAGAAGCTGTCCCAGAGCCTTTTAGTCCTGCCTTTTAAGCTGCAATACCATTTCCCGGATGGTAGCAGCTGGAACAGTTTGTGGTTGGGGTGACTCTGGTCCCCAGTGATCCTTCGGGCTCTTTTCTCACACCTGTCTTTGTAAATGTCCTGAATCATGGGAAGTCCACAACTACAGACAGACGCCCTGGGCTGTCTGCACCACTCTCTGCAGAATCCTGCGATTAAGGGAGGTACAGCTCCCACAGCAGGCAGTGATGCAGCCAGTCAGGATGCTCTCAATTGTGCCCCTGTAGAGCAGGGGGCTAAGCACACAACCTTGTGGTGCAATGTGCCAGTGGTGGTTGTGGAGGAGATATGAAAGTCATAGAAGAGTACAGCACAGAAGCAGGTCCTGCAGACCATATAGTCCACTTAAGCTGCCTGCTCCCATCGACCTACACTGGGGCCATAGCTTTCCATACCCCTATCATCCATGTACCCATCCAGACTTTTCTTAAAACATTGAAATTGAACTTACATGCACCACTTGCTGGCAGCTTGCTCTGCACTTTCACGACCCTCTGAGTGAAGATGTTGCCCTTCATGTTCTCCTTAAGTTTTTCGTTTTCACCCTTAACCCCTGACCTCTAGTTGTAGACTCATCCAACCTCAGTGGAAAATCCTGCTTGCATTTACCCGATCTATACTCCTCATAATTCTGTACGCCTCTGTACATCTTCTATCTTCTAAGGAATAAAGTCCTAACCTATTCAGGTCCTCCGTTCCAAGCAACATCCTTGAAAGTTTTCTCCATTCATCTTTCATGCAGGTAGGTGACCAAAGCAGCACACAATATTCCAAATTAGGCCTCACCAATATCTTATACAACCTCAACATAATATCCCATTATCCCATCTCCTATACTCAATATTTTGATTTCTGAAGGCCAATGAGCCAAAAATTTTCTTTACAACCTGATCTACCTATCACTAACAATGAATTGTGGACCTGTATTCCCAGATCCCTTTGTTCTACAGCACTCCTCAGTGCCCTAGCTTTCACTGTTTAAGAGCTACTTTTGGTTGGTCTTACCAAAGTGTAACACCTTACACCTACCTGCATTAAATTCCATCTGCCATATCTCAGCCCATTTTCTGGCTGGTCCAAATCCTGTTACAAGCTCTTGTTGCCAATCAGAACTGACTGAGGTCTGCAAGTGAGGAAATCGAGGATCCGGTACCACTTGGAGGTATGGAGGCCAAGGTCTTGGAATTTATTGATTAGCTTTGAGGAGACGATAGCGTTGATTGCAGAGCTGTAGTCAATAAAGCACATCTTGATGTATGTATCTTCATTGTTCAGATGTCCCAGGGTTGAGTGAAGAGCCAACGAAATGGCACCTGCTGTTGACCTGTTGTGATGGTAGGTAAGTTAGAGCAGAGTTAATATCACCAGCATCTCAAAGTACTTCATTACAGTGGATGTAAGTGTTACTGCGTTTATGCAGAGGAATAAACAATCAACGTTTTGGGCCGAGACATTTCATCAGGACCAGTCATCAAAATGCCGAGTTCTTCCAGCATTTTGTGTGTGTGTTGCTGGAGGGCATAGGTTTAAGGTGAGAGGGGAGGAATTTAATAGGAACCTGAGGAGTGATTTTTTTCAGCCAGAGGGTGGTCTGTCTGAGCTGCTAGAGGAAATGGTTGAGACAGGTTACAATATTTAAAAGGCACTTGGACAGGATAGGAATATGGGCCAAACAAGGCAAAGGAGGTTAGCTGAGATGGGAATCTTAGTTGGCCTGAACTTGTTGGACTGATGGGCCTGTTTCTATTCAGTATAACCATGACCCCTTGAGTGGACAAAGAAGGCAGATACTCTCACAATATTTAAAGGCTACCTAAAGATAATCACCAACACATTGAAGGCTACAGACCATGTACTTGCTGTCAGGATCAGTATAGATAAGTACATCATGTTCAGCATGGCCATGTGTGTGCCTAAATACCATTCCAATGTTGCTGTTGGGTTACCTTTGTTCTAGATCCACCCGCTTTCTCCTCTGCCTCATCTCTCTAAAAGAGCCTTCAAGTAGCAAATTGTGATTGGATCTTTGAAGTGGATCAGAATCAGTGGAAATTACATTCTGACAGGTTGCCTTATATTCACAGGGATACATCTGAGGAAAGTTAAAGTTCAGCAAAACAATTTAGAATTCAGCTCAGTAGGAACATTAATCAGGCAAACAAGATGATTGGAGAGTGGCCCAGTCAAGTTCTTCAACACACGGAAGGGGTGAAGGCGGAGAGCGACACTGCAGAGCTGTAAATATAGGGAGTCATTATAAGTCCGGAGGTGAGCCCAGGATCAATGGAGTGTGGAGTTTGCTCCTAACGGGTGAACTGGGGTGACTAGAATAAATACATTCAATGAAAGTTGTAAATGAAGAATGGACATCAGATTTTACAGGCAGGGTTCAGTAAGGACAGATGGTGGCAGGTTTAGTGGACTATAAATTAGCCCAGTTGGCATGGTGCTGTCTTCTCAAAGCTTTGCTTGTTGCTCAGGCCCTTATTGCAGCAGTGCGGGTGACTTAACTTTGAGTAGGATCCCATTCTACACGCTTGTTGACTCTCCGAATAAATGGAAGTCTGAAATTCAGTTAAACTGGCTAATTTCATCTGAGGCGTGTCAATGTATTGCTGAAACAGATCGGTGTTTTTAGAATGCTGCATTACAGCGTGATAGAGTGTGGCTCTGTGTCTGATTCTGGATAGTAAGCACCCAGACCACCCTGCTCAATATACATCTGTTGGAAGTATCTGATAGCATTAGAGATAATGCAGACTGGATCCACATGGATGTAGGCAGGGTTAGTGAACAATGGCTATTAGGCAAAGGGGCAATTTATTTTATGACAGACCCTGATTAAGAGGATCCATTCTCCCTAAACAGGGAGATACAGCAAAGGGACAAAGATGAATGTAAACGGGAGAAAGATTGTAAGGAGCTGAGTCGATTCTGTAACTGAATCATGAGAAGCAGCCCTTATCACATTGTAAATGAACTAGATGATGACCAAAAGTGCTATAAACAATGAAATGGCGATCAATCCAAAGGCACAATGCGGCAAATGCTGGAAATCTGAAATAAAAACAGAGGGCGCTGGAAAAGTTTGACAGATCAGGAAACATCTGTGAAGAGAGAAAATAAGTGGATGCTTTAGATCAATAGACATTTATTTGAACCAGGAATTCTGGAAGTTGACCGAGTTTATTTCTAATTTTTCGCAATTCTGATGAAAAGGCAGTGCCACTGCTTCTCTCTCAATGGATGCTGCTTGACCTGCTGAGTACTTCCAGAATTTTCAGATTTTTTTTAACAATCAACAGATCTTTTTATGCTCCTTCCCACCCCACTGCTCCTTCTACACCTCAAAGTGTATAAGACCATAAGACATAGGAGCAGAATTAGCTCTTTCAGCCCATCGAGTCTACTCCACCATTCCATCATGGCTGGTTTATCACCTCCCTCAACCCCATTCTTCTGCTTTCTCCCATAACCTTTGACATCCTGACTAATAAAGAACCTACAACCTCTGCTTTAAACATACCCAATGACTTGGCCACCACAGTCGTCTGTGGCAATGAATTCTACATATTCACTACCCTCTGGTGAAAGAAATTCCTCCTTATCTCTGTTCTAAATGGACATCCATCTATTCTGTGGCTGAGTCCTCAAGTCCTAGATTCCCCCATGATGGGAAACATCCTCTTCACATCCACTTTATCTCGGCCTTCTATATTTGATAGCTTATATAACATGGCAAGTATGGCAGATATAGAAAATATAGCAAGGCACTAAAGTCCTCTTTGATTACGTACGCCCCTGGACACAGAGGAAGGGAAGTGGAAAGGGCAAGACATATCAACCAAAATCTTTCGGTACTGTATATTTCCATGCTTCTGAGATCCCGCAATAATTTTCACGACCAATATCTATTCAACATAAATTAGGTTACTAATGAAATTGCTTCACAGGCAAGAATGGACCAAGTCACTGAGGTTGTATCTTCCCAGTAAACATATTAACCTTGTTCACTTGTTGCTGGCATTATTAAGCTTACCTGAGGTATTTAAGCAACAGCTTAAAAGTAAACTTCTCTGAATCACTCATATCTTTCCTTATTCCCAGTTATAACTTTTCTTGTTTCAGCCTCTAAAAGACCCAAATTATTTTTTTAATCTTTTACCATTCCCCTTGGAATCTGCTTTTATTTTTGTTTAATTCCTATCTAGTATTTCCTGAATTTTTCTCAATTACATTTGCTTTTATGTTCTGCTGATTTTTAAAGCCAGCATAGGTTTGCTATTCTTTTTGGCCATGTTTGTTTTGTTTTAAAATCCAATACTATAATTGATTTCTCAGAAGACCTGCTTTTTGCAGTTGAGCTTTTATACCGCAAGGTAATGTATATTAGTCTAGAATTATGATTTACGTATTTTAAGTGTCTTTAAGTGTTTACTAGTGCTGTCATGTCCCTTAGTTTCACTTCCAAATCCATCATTTAATACTTTAACACGAGGAATTCTGTAGGTGCTGGAAATTCAAGCAACACACATCAAAGTTGCTGGTTAACACAGCAGGCCAGGCAGCATCTCTAGGAAGAGGTACAGTCGACGTTTCAAGCCAAGACCCTTCGTCAGGACGAACTGAAAGAAGAGATAGTAATTCTTTCAGTTAGTCCTGACGAAGGGTCTCGGCCCGAAACGTCGACTGTACCTCTTCCTAGAGATGCTGCCTGGCCTGCTGTGTTCACCAGCAACTTTGATGTGTGTTGCTTGATTTAATACTTTAATAGTTCTTCATTCAATTTTAGGACAGTGGATTTGTACATTTAATATTTTCAAACTGTGTGTGTGTGTGTGTGTGTGTATGTGTGTGTATGTGTATGTGTGTGTGTGCGTATCTGTGTGTGTATGTGTGTGTGTGTGTGTGTGCGCGCGTATCTGTGTGTGTGTGCGTGTGTGTATGTGTGTGTGTGTGTGTATGTGTGTGTGTGTGTGTATGTGTGTGTGTGTGTGTGTGTGTGTGCGTATCTGTGTGTGTGTGTGCGTGTGCGTGTGCGTGTGTGTGTGTATGCGTGTGTGTGTGTGTGTGTGTGTGTGCGTGTGCGTGTGCGTGTGTGTGTGTGTGTGTGTATGTGTGTGTAATGTACTGCTGCTACACAACAAATTTCATGACGTATGCCAGTAATCCTGATTATGCTCAAAACCTACTCTAGGATATGCGGTGTTCCTGTTGACTCCTGGCCTGTAACCATTCAGAGTTGAGAACGAGCATTCAAGGTAGTAGTGAGAACTTGACGTCCAAGATGACAGAGACATAGATGTGTATGAGGCCGGAACAGAGATGGTTGGCCTCGCAGAGGCGGAAGAAGAAATCGTAGTGTTATAGACTGACACAGCATGGGAGTGGGCCCTTCAGGCCATTATAGCAGACAGCAAGTACCAGTTCACAATAACTCCACACTAACCAATTTTATTTTACCCACTACTCCCATCAGTTCCTCTCAAACTCTACCACCCATCCAAAGCCTGGCAACTCAGAATGACCAATCAACACCCCCCCCCCACAACATGCAGGATGTGGGAAGAAGCTGGAGCATCCTGGAGAGACCCATAGTCACAGAGAAAATCTGCACAATGAACACTAGAGGCCAAGACTGAACCCAAGTTGTTGTACTTGATCGGACATTTGTTGATTTTACCTGTTCTGGCCTCTCTGTGATTCCAAATCTAACCTATGCCACTGACTCTTCAGTGCCCTCTGAAATGGCCCAGGAATTACTCACCTCAGGGGCAATAAATGCTAGCTTTACCAGTGAGATCCAGATCTCAAGTGCTGAAAAAAAATGTTTAAACAACAGACTATGGTTTGGTGCATTGTGTAATAAAGAGAGGGATGGCCAAGGGAATACAGCACAGGCACGAGGAAATCTGTAGATGATGGAATTTCAAGCAACACACATAAAAGTTGCTGGTGAACGCAGCAGGCCAGGCAGCATCTCTAGGAAGAGGTACAGTCGACGTTTCAGGCCTAGACCCTTCGTCAGGACTAACTGAAAGAAGAGCTAGTAAGAGAATTGAAAGTGGGAGGAGGAGGGGGAGATCCAAAATGATAGGAGAAGACAGGAGGGGGAGGGATGGAGCCAAGAGCCGGACAGGTGATTGGAAAAAGGGATATGAGAGGACCGTGGGACAGGAGGTCCGGGGAGAAAGGTCCAGGGGGAGGGGGGAAGCCCAGAGGATGGGCAAGGGGTATAGTGAGAGGGACAGAGGGAGAAAAAGGAGAGAAAATATAGTGAGAGCGACAGAGGGAGAAAAAGGAGCCACACTCAGGTTGGAGGAACAACACCTTATATCCTGTCTGGGTAGCCTCCAACCTGATGGCATGAACATTGACTTCTCAAACTTCTGCTAATGCCCCACCTCCCCCTCGTACCCCATCCCTTATTTATTTATTTATATACACACATTCTTTTTCTCCCTCTGTCCCTCTCACTATACCCCTTGCCCATCTGGGCTTCCCCACTCCCCCGTTTCTTTCTCCCTAGGCCTCCTGTCCCCTGATCCTCTCATATCCCTTTTGCCAATCAAATGTCCAGCTCTTGGCTCCATCCTCCCCCTCCCGTCTTCTCCTATCATTTCGGATTTCCCCCTCCCCCTCCCCCTCCCACTTTCAAATCTCTTACTAACTCTTCCTTCAGTTAGTCCTGACAAAGGGTCATGGCCCGAAACATCGACTGTACCTCTTCCTAGAGATGCTGCCTGGCCTGTTGCGTTCACCAGCAACTTTTGTGAATACAGTACAGTGCGTGTCCTTCAGTCTAGGATGTTGTGCCCACCTTTTAACCATTCCCTCCTACATTGCCCTCCATTTTTCCATCATCCATATGCCTATCTTATATTTTCTTAAATGTCCATAATGTATCTGCCTCTACCTCAACTCTTGGCAGGACGTCCCTTACACCCACCACTCTCTGTGTAAAGAACTTATCTCTGACATCTCCCCCCACCAAATAGTTTCCTTCAATCACATGAAAATTATCCCCCCTCATATTCGTCATTTCCACACTGCAAAATAGTCTCTAGCTATCCACATCACCTTGAAAAGAACTACTGTATTAGAGGAGGATAGTCTGACCGATGACGCCTCAACTGTGGCATAGAGTTGAGTTGGGACAGGAGTTTTGCAAATAATAGGTATAGATTTCAGGAGGCAACGGTGTTCATCGGGGGTGGGGGGCAAGGCTGGTGCACAGGTCAGTTTGCAGGGACAGGGAACACCAAGGGCAGTGTTTTGGAGAAAGAGTGGAATGGCTCATACAGTGCACCTTGATCATAGGAAGGCTGTTGCACATAGGGCTGAGAGTGAAAGGGACGAGGATATAATCAACTGCAAAAGAAATTGCTATCTTGTGGCATATGGCAGTGAGTCATAATCCAGAAACAATTTGCATAATGCACACCCATTCATGCATCATATTTCAATTTGTCTCAAAAACCACACGGAAAGTATCTCAAAATAAATTAATGGATTTAATCTCTCACCCAGTGATGCTTCAGTTTCAGGTGTAGACAGACAGGACAGGTAATCTCTCTGGGAAAAAAAGCAGCAAAACTGAAAATATAATTCAGCAGTAAAGTGTGCTATTATTGTTTGCAATACCACTGCAGCCTGTTCTGTGGCATTCTTGACAGCCAACTTCAATAAAATAACCTTTACTTAAGCAACACAGACAGTAATATTTCAGGCTGAATAACAAACTGCCCATGTAACCCTTGTCCATCAGCTGAGACACCAAGCTATATTCTCTCTGCAACTTTTCCAAGGGACAAAATGGAATTGGGTTTGTTGGCAGCATCCCCATTAACAAGAAACCTGATTGTAAAATTCCCCTGCTAAACACACACTTAGAACACATTCGGAGGCACACAGCGGCAATTGAATGACAATAACAGCTTGCATAAACATATAGTTCCATCAGCAGAGCAGAAATGGCCCAAGGCATTTCATAGAAATGTCAGCAGAAATTGACACCGAGCTTTGAATGGAGATACTTGGAGTTTTTGCAAACAGCTGAACCTTAAAGAGAGGAGACAGAGGAGCAGAGGTGAGGAGATGATGGGAAGAGAATCAGGCAAGTTTGGGGTGAAGGAAACTCCGGGTGTGTGGAGGTACTGTTGGAGGAGTGCTGATACCCTGAAGTGTTTCAAATCTTGGGGGAGCTAACCAGGCAAAGGAAAGGTCTGAGCTTCTGGTAAGGTTACTATGGCATATAAACTGTGAATCATAAAGAGTTGCAGAGTATGAAAGCAAGGAAGTCAAACCGGTTCAAGCACTTGTTAGCCTGCAGATAGAGAACTACATTCAATTCTATCCCACTTTTAAAGTGCATGAAGGTCTGAGAGGGTGCAGGAAAAAAATGACAAGAATGGTTCTGGAAATGTGGGATCTCAGTTCTAAGGCTGGACTGGAGGAGCAGGGCTTGTTCTCCTGGTAGCAAAGAAGGTTAAGGGGAGATATGATAACAGGTGGTTGGTTTAGCTAAACTACTCCCTTGAAGCTATACTTCAAGGACCCTGAGGCACAGATTTAGAAGTTTAGTCAAAAAGGAGATGTAGGGAAATGCTTTCTTGCCACAGAACTGGTTGTAAACAGGAATCAGTTGGGGTTTCTTGGGAAGAAATAGGATAAATGCTTGACAGTGTATAACCTGCAGTGCTGCAAGGAAGTGCAGCAGATAGGATTGTTCCATAAATGGGCTGAATGGCCTCTTGCGCCAGAACTGTGCTATGATTTGAAAACCAAGCTTATTTCATGTAGAATCTGAGACAGGGTTGGACTTTGCTCTTGAGAAAAGGCAAATGAAGGGGTGGGTTTTGTTGGCAGCATGGGTTTTTGTTGATTGAGGTCAGAGAAAGAGAGGTCCTGCCCCTGAAAGAGAGGTAGGCAGTTCTTTTTCAGATTGAAATTTTGGTACTTATATTCCTTAAATAAAAATAGCTTATTGAGATGGACTGACATAAATATCATGAACAGGCTGTAGTTATTGCAGAAAACAATAATAATCCCATTGTATGTGGGTTGAGTGTTGCCTGCCTTGATGAAGTCTGTTCACCAGTCCACTACAGCCAACAGTTCTACATTACCACAGCACCTCAGTCATTCCTTTTCTCCCCTCACCACTTTGCCCACTATTAATGGAACTCAATGGGCCAGGCAGCATCCATGAAGGAAATGGACAATCAACGTTTCGGGTTAAGACCTCTCATCTGGACCAAAGGGCCTGCTGAATTCCCTGAACTCCTCCAATGTTTCGTTCGTTGGTCCAGATTCCAGCGTCTGCAGTCATTTGCGTCTGCCAAGTTTTTATGTTCAGCATTAAGCTGAAACGTTTGCACTGTTTGACCTTCCACAGGTGCTGACTGACTGGTGGGTGTTTCCATCACTTCCTGCGGCACTCTGCGCGGGAAGAGCCATTGCATTGTGCTGTGCGTGACATTTGCCTCTCTTCTTTCCAGGTTCACCGGAACATGACTCTTTTTCTCCACTCGTATTCAGTGCAGCTCTCTGTCTGGTTCCATGCTCATCAGTAATCAAACAATTATCCAAACTATTTCAGACAACACTAAACCTTCCTTCCACATCGTTAGCTTTGATGTCTTGATTCATATCATCTGCCATCGCAATGGATTTTTACAACTCTGCTCAGCATAATCAATTGACTTCCTCCATATCGCTGCTGATTGCCAGCAATTGATGCACAATTGTGGCTCCAGCCGGCAGAGTTGCTGCCTCACAGCACCAGAGACTCTGGTTCACTGCTGACTTCGGGCGCCGTGCATGCAGGGTTTGTGCATTCCCCTAGTGGCTTTCCTCCCATGTCCCAAAGACACATGGGATGGAGGCTGACTGGCTGCCATTCTGACTAATGAAGTGAGTGTATAGAAAGGTATTTGATGACCACCTTGGACACGGTGTGACAGAGGTCCTGTTTCAGTGCACCATGAGTCCATGTCTGTGATGGCTGCCTCTGTCTAGCTCAGTGAGAGCTTTGAAGGTCAGTGCAGAGTCACTGGGCTGAAGAGGTTGCAACACGCATGAGAACTAATTTTTCTGCAGGGATCGCTCTCTATGGGACTCCCTTGTCCATTCATTCCTCCTCTCTGACACTTAGCCCTTTAAGCAGGACAAGTTGTACATCTGCCCCTTCACTTCCTTCCTCACCACCATTCTGGGCCTGCCAGGTGAGGTAAGACCTCACCTGAAAGTCTGTTGGGATCATTTATGGTATCCAGTGCTCTCGGTGCACCCTCCTTTATGTTGGTGAAACCTGACGTAAATTGGTGCAACCTCTTCATCAAGCACCTTCTTTCCATCCACAACAGATAGGATTTCCTGGTAGCTATCCATTTTAATTCTACTTCCTATTCCCATTCTGACATTTCAGTCCACGACATCCTCTAAGACAACAATGAGGACACTCTCAGGTTGGAGGAACACCTTGTATCTCATCTGGGTAGCCTCCAACCTGACAGCATGAACATCAATTTCTCAAACTTCTCGCTCCTTCTCCTACTCTCTTTTTACATTCCCTAATCTAACTCCCTCTCTTCTCCTCTCCTGCCCATCACTTCCCTCTGGAGCCCCGTATCCTTCTCATTATCCACTCTCATCTCCTGTCAGATTCCTTCTTCAGTCCTTTAGCTTTTCCACCTAACACCTCCCAACTTCTCACTTCATTCCCCCCTCCTCCACCCACCCTTCTTCCACCCCTTATGTGATTTCACCCATCTCCTGCCAGCACGTCCTCTCTCCTACCTTCTTATCCTGGCTTTGCCTCTTTTTCTTTCCTGCCCTGATGAAGGGTCTCGGCCTGAAACATTAACTGTTTAGTCATCATAATATACAGTACATATAATGTTGCCACGTCTGATTCAACCGAACAAGTCCAGGTAACCCTTGCCTGCGGGAATGTTAAGTGTATTCATGGAACATTTTCTGAGGAGGGTTAAGATTTGTTTGGGCTTGTCTGCAATAGCATGTGTCTGTGAGGAATTGAGCTCGGCTCCCTGTTCTACACTGGACTGCTTTGCTGGTGAATCAAATCATCACGGGTTATCACCCAACTCCCTTCAATGAACCAAAACTGCTGCACCATGCTGCTTTCATGAGAAATGATCAAAAGACAGTTCTCGTTTTGTCATTCATAACAAAAACAAGCTGGGATCCAACAAGCTTTATGATTTCTCTTCTGTAAGGTTGCTCTTTTACTTTAGTGGGTTCAGGCCATAGCTCCACCTCTGAATCAAAGGATTGTGGGTTCAATTCTAAGGGACAAACATCCCGCCTGGATAGTCTACAACCCAATGCAATTAAGAGCTTTTCAATTATAGGTAGCTCTCCCCTCTGGTGACTTGTTTCAGTCCCTCCCTCCCTCCTTCTGATCCTCCTCCAGTTTTCCTTATTTTCCCTCTGCCCTCAAAACCCCAACGTGCCCCCTACCACCTCCAGGTTTCATCCATCCACTGCACACACAGTTCACCCATATCCTCCTGTCCCCTACTGCTTCCTCTCACAGGTTCTGGTTCAATCTACCACTCACCTCTCCCCTAACAGTTCTCATTTTTGCCTCCTTAACTTATCAGAGTCCAGAACTGGGAGGCCTTGGTGTTCCTGGTTATCTCCCTCCAACAGCTGTCTTCAACCATCACATTCCCTCTCTTCACATTGCTCCATCTGCCTCTTATTTTATCTGTCTGCCCTCTGTCACCTACCACTGTCTTCCAGCTCCATCCCTACCCCTCCCTTACCTGACACAACCTGTCTGTCCTCTCACATTCTTCCTCAGTCCACAATTTCCATTGCTGTTCTTACCAACATCTTGTCTTTCAGTTTCTTAGATTTCAGAACACAGAACCTTGACTCCTTGCACCCCAACTGCACCAAGTCCTGGTGATCCCTGCTGTGGTACTTGCTCATCCATGTTGTTTCTGGCACCTCCTAACCTCCATAGCCTCACCTGTCCCTATCACTCCAAAACACCCCATCTTTCCCATATCATTTAGGGTTCTCAGCCGACACCTGATTCTTATTTTACCATCATCGCCTGACATTTCTCCAGATGTTCTTCAATAAGCACACTCACCATGACTCTCTGAATTCCTTGACTTCCTTAGAACCTTTTCTAATGTCTACTGTTTGCCTAAGTGTTTGTTTTCCATCCTAATGTAGGGGATGACCTCATAGAGGTCAGAGAATCATAGTATGAAACAAACCATTAGTCTACCAAATCCACACGGACCATCAAGCATGGTAAATTGAATGCTATTTTCATTCTTCCCATTTGTGCCCCCTTGTTCCTCTCTCCTTCTGATACACCAGGCTCTTATCACCCTATTTCTTCCCTTCCCCCTTCCTCTTCCCCCTTCCCCTTCCCCCTCCCCCCCATATGTCCATGACCCTCACACTCCTCACTGTGGTCCCCCTCCCACCTCTCTCCCTTTATCCCATGCTCCACTTTCCTCTCCCATCAGATTCCATCATCTTCAGCCCTTTATCACTTCCACCTATCGCCTCCCAGCTTCTGATGCCATTTTCGCTCTCCCTCCTGCTTTAGCTGCCTATCACACTCCCTGCCTGGGTGCACCTATCATCTGCTGGTTCTTGTTCCACACCCTCCCTCCTACCCTTTTATACTGGCTGTCTCCCTTCATCCTTTCAGTACAGGTGACAAGTCTCTAGCCAAAACATTGATTGTCCACCGCCCCCCCCCAATACACGCTGTCACAGGAAGAACAAGTAAACCCCATACAGATGATGCACGCGGTCAGATGGAACCCGAGATGTGACACGGCAGCCCTACTACCCACATAGCGGTGGTCAACATCATTCCAATGACGCTCTGGGAATTAACTTGAAATACATGTTGCCACATTAATAGCACTATCCTGTTGTTCTGATCAAAATGCCAATATGTGGCAGGCTGGACCACTATACACCAGCTTTCTGGTCCCTTCCAATCCATCAGAAAAAATGATAACTCGTGCCAAAGAGAATTCTTTTAAAGCCAGGATTCACTGCTGCCCTTGAACGTTGATCTATCATTTAAAAAAACCTAATTAGATGTAATTAGATTGTATATAAATATAATTAGGGGGTATATCTACTTGCCGAATAATAATCAGTAAAGAGCAATTATCAGTCACAATTTATAATGTACTGTGCGATTCATACAAATCCCAGAAAATGGATGGAATGCAAGAATTGCGTAAGAATGACTGCAATGTCAATGAACAGGAGCAGAAGTTAGTGGGAATTTGCCTTGGTCAGGAATGTAAAATTGAAATGCTTGAAGATTTCGCATATGAATGCTGCCCCATTGGCTGCACTTGCTGCTGCCTCTTGTGTCCTGTGACTGGAAAATAGATTTTTCTCAGATTAATGCTGGCAAACTGGCTTTGGGCCTGAAACTGTGCCCATTTAGTGGTGAGATTGATTGACACGTGTGCCTGTCAATTAGTTTCCCCTTGGGCTCATTGACATTAACACAGGAGGGGAGGAAACATAAGTACCATGCGATGAGGAGGCCACGACTGCCCATTGTATGCAGAGATTGTAAATGGAATAAATAGAGTGAATCTTCCCTGCAGTTCCTGTCTGTCATAACCACAGACCACCAACTCAATCAAGTAATCTCCATAAAGATTAGTAAGTATAGCAGGACTCCACAAAGCAATCCTTTAAATAGCAACGACTTGCACTTGTATGTTATATTTGAGAGTAAGAGTTCGGTCATCTCTACAACTCATCTTTACAGCGGTGGGGATTCTTCCTTTTCCCTCCTATTGGGCAGAAGATACAAAAAAACCTGAAAGCACATGCCACCAGCCTCAATCCTGCAGATATGAGACTAACGAAACGTCCCTTAGTACGATAAAGGTGGACTCTTGACCTCGCAATCTATTTCTTTATAGCCTCACACCTTATTTGAGAGTAAGTGTATGTTATATTTGAGAGTAAGAGTTTGGCACGGACTAGAAGGGCCGAGATGGCCTGTTTCCGTGCTGTAATTGTTATATGGTTATATGGTTATGTTTTAATATGGTGTAGCAGGTTACCAGAAACTCACTTAAAGGTCTTAAGCAAAGCTGAAGCCAACTCTTGTCTCCAGCTGGTATAGAATAGGGGATTTCATTGGTTTGTTTCATTGGCAGAAGTGCTTTCTGACTCTCACAGCTATCTGGACTATTCCTCTTCTCACCCTGTCTCTTGCAAAAACGCCATCCCCTTCTCGCAATTCCTCCGTCTCCGCCGCATCTGCTCTCAGGATGAGGCTTTTCATTCTAGGACGAGGGAGATGTCTTCATTTTTTAAAGAAAGGGGCTTCCCTTCCTCCACTATCAACTCTGCTCTTAAATGCATCTCCCCCATTTCACGTACATCTGCTCTCACTCCATCCTCCCACCACCCCACTAGGAATAGGGTTCCCCTGGTCCTCACCTACCACCCCACCAGCCTCCGGGTCCAACATATTATTCTCCGTAACTTCCGCCATCTCCAACGGGATCCCACCACTAAGCACATCTTTCCCTCCCCCGCCTCTGCATTCCGCAGGGATTGCTCCCTACACAACTCCCTTGTCCATTCGTCCCCCCGATCCCTCCCCACTGATCTCCCTCCTGGCACTTATCTGTGTAAGCGGAACAAGTGCTACACATGCCCTTACACTTCCTCCCTTACCACCATTCAGGGCCCCAAACAGTCCTTCCAGGTGAGGCATCACTTCACCTGTGAGTCGACTGGGGTGATATACTGCGTCCAGTGCTCCCGATGTGGCCTTTTATATATTGGTGAGACCCGACGCAGACTGGGAGACCGCTTTGCTGAACATCTACGCTCTGTCCGCCAGAGAAAGCAGGATCTCCCAGTGGCCACACATTTTAATTCCACATCCCATTCCCATTCTGACATGTCTATCCACGGCCTCCTCTACTGTAAAGATGAAGCCACACTCAGGTTGGAGGAACAACACCTTATATTCCGTCTGGGTAGCCTCCAACCTGATGGCATGAACATCGACTTCTCTAACTTCCGCTAAGGCCCCACCTCCCCCTCGTACCCCATCTGTTACTCATTTTTATGCACACATTCTTTCTCTCACTCTCCTTTTTCTCCCTCTGTCCCTCTGAATATACCTCTTGCCCATCCTCTGGGTCACCCCCCCCCCGTCTTTCTTCCCGGACCTCCTGTCCCATGATCCTCTTGTATCCCCTTTTGCCTATCACCTGTCCAGCTCTCGGCTCTATCCCTCCCCCTCCTGTCTTCTCCTATCATTTTGCATCTCCCCCTCCCCCTCCAGCTTTCAAATCCCTTACTCACTCTTCCTTCAGTTAGTCCTGACGAAGGGTCTCGGCCTGAAACGTCGACTGTGCCTCTTCCTATAGATGCTGCTTGGCCTGCTGCGTTCACCAGCAACTTTGATGTATGTTGCTTGAATTTCCAGCATCTGCAGAATTCCTGTTGTTTGCTTTCTGACTGGTCTCTTTCTTAGGCAGACTGTGATGGGGCAGGGACATTGATTGTGCAGATATGGCAGAAGCAAAACGTAGTTACATAAAAGATAAACTCAGAATTGAAGCAGGAATGGGCTATTCAGCTCCTTGTGCCTGCTGTGACATTCAATGGCAGACCTTTTACCTCAGCACCTCTCTCTCGCACCAGCTCCACGCCCTAGATTCCTTTAAAATAGAGAACATCCAGTGACTGAGCCTCCACAGATCTCTAGACTCCCAAAGGTTCATCACCCTCTGAGTGAAGATATTTCTCCTCATCCCCGCTCTGACCGTTTGTGCCCTGATTTTGAGGTCTTCATCCCTGATGTTTGCTGGAACTGGCTTCGGAACATGCCTGACAATCAAGTGACCTTTGAAGGAGAGTTCCTTCATTCTATACTCAAGCCGTTGCTTGTTCATCTTTAATTGCTTCCTGTCGCATCTCTCCCCAGGGCTCTCAACTTCCAGACGTGGTCTAACTCTACCCCTCCTCCTCTCCAGTAACTAATATCATCAGGAATGGTCTTTATCCCAATGAGACCTTCCAGAACAGGATCCGCCCATGATGAAGCTGGCAGTTTGCATCTCTCTGTAGCTTTTTTCCGATCCTGTGCAGTGGCCCCTCCATACCCGATGATGATACAACCAGTAAGACTGCTCTCCACGGCGCACCTGTAGAACACCCCAAGGTGTTAAGCCATTTCTCGTGTCAGTTACACCTCTTTCCACCTGTTCAAAAGCCATAGTGCCAGATGACTAACCTTTTAACATCCTCCAACAGGCCAAACCAAAGATGAGTTCTTACTTCTCAGAGGTGGCACACTAAAGGAAATAGAGTCATAGAGTTACATAGCAAGGAAACAGACCCTTTGCCCCCATTCATTCATGTTGACTGAGGTAGCCCTTGAAATAGTCACATTGGATTGAATTTGGTCCTTATCTCTCTTAACCTTTCCTAGTCATGCATCCATCCAAATGCCTTTTAAATCTTGTAGTTGTTCCTGCTTCTACCACTTCCCCAGGCAGCTTGTTCCATGTATTCACCACCCTCTGTTTGGGAAACCTACCCCTCTGGTCCCCTTTCAATCTTTTCCCTCTCATCTTAAACCTCTGCCCTCTGGTTTTAGACTCCCTTACTTCATCTGTGACCACTCACCTTATCTATGCCCCTCATGATTTTATGTGAGACCCCCACTTAATCTCCTTTGCTCCAGGGAAAATAGTCCCAGTGACTCCAATCCCTATAAGTCAAGCCCTGCAGTCTGGCAGCACCCTTGTGAGTCTCTTGTTTAATCACATCCTTCCTATGGCATGGTGACGGGAATGCACACAGTTCTCTGAGTGCGATCTCACCAACATCTTGTACAGTTGTAACATGGCTTTCCAAGTCAACGTCCGGATACAGGAAACCCTGAACTTTAGCTACCTGACACTTAGTGAAAATAACCACACTTGAGAAAAGATGTCTGCTCAGATCGAGGGGTGGACCACATTCACAATTCTGCCTCTCAGTGACTGTTTTACCTGGAAATTCCTGTCCCAGCAAGAACGACTTTGCAATTAACAACTCGGCCCTTTATATTTATGGTTGCACTATTTGAGAATAACTCTTCTCTACAACCTTGGGGATTCTTCCTTTTCCCGATTGGGCAGAAGATACAAAAAAAACCTGAAAGCACATGCCACCAGCCTCAATCCTGCAGATATGAGACTATCGAAATGTCCCTTAGTACGATAAAGGTGGACTCTTGACCTCGCAATCTATTTCTTTATAGTGTTACGTACCCCGTAACAGGTTTGCCAAACCAGCAGAAATGGACCACTCAGTTGGAGTCTGGATTACTGGAACTAAGAAAGTTTTATTAAAGAAATAAGCAACACAGTACTCTAATAGTAAGGATATAAATGCAACAGGTTAGCAATGACTAAACACACATGTACACAGAACTAGGATAATAGGGTCACTCAGCTCTATCGCAGTCTAGGGGTAAAATGTTCAATCACAAGTGACAGAGTTCAGTTTAGTTCAGTTCGCAGTAATCGCCGTCGTGCCGTTGGGGGGAGAGAGAGAGAGAGAGCGAATGCTGATATTCAAATCGGATTCAACAGACCTTTGATATTCCTCGCAGTTAGCTTTCGGGCGAGCCCTTTGTAATGCCTTCTGAGGTCACCGACTGTGACCCCTCCGTTTCAGATATGATCGTTCCTCTGCAGTGAACCTGGCACCCAGGCAAGGGTGGACACACACACCAGTTTCCCGCCGACCGTATCTTTCCACCCTGTGCGTCTATGGCTGGTCCCGCGTTAGTCCTCCAAAAACTCCTACCGATTTGTGGGGGGCACACCGCTTCCAGGGTCTCGTTACCTCGTGGTGTCGTGTGTGTTGTCTCAGCAAACCTGCCCCTTTTTATCCCCCTGCTGGGGTATCGCCTGTCCATCACACTTCAAACAGTTCAGGATTCAAAAGGAGCCGGTCTTGACAATACTCAGACCGGTGTCTTCTTCCGTTAAACTCTCTCGTCTCTTCATTAACATTTCCAAATGCTGCTCCATTGTCTTACTTATCTCTCTCTCCTGAAGACAGGTGGCAGAGCAACTGTTGATCCCAGGGTTCAAAAGGAGCCGGTCTTGACAATATTCAGACCGGTGTCTCCTCCCGTTAAACTCTCTCGTCTCTTTATTAACATTTCCAGATGCTGCTCCATTGTCTTACTTATCTCTCTCTCCTGAAGGCAGGTGGCAGATCAACTGTTGATCCCACTGGTGCTAGCACAGGACAGTTAACATCTTAGTCTAGGTGTACTTTTGCAACCATCTTTTGTCACAATAGCCTCACACCTTATTGCTTCCCTGCATTGCACTTTCTCTGTAAGTGTAACACTACATTCTGCACTTTGTTACTGATTTTCCATCCTACTACCACAATGCATTGATGTGTTGAAACGATTTGTATAGGCGGCTTGCAAAACTCAAGTTTTCCACTGCTCCTCAGTACACGTGACTAAAATAAACCCATTTACTTTGATTTGTTTACTGCTTATTCCCCCGTTGCAAAAATGTAACATTTTTCTCGGCAAGTCAGAATAAGCAGAGTTAACTTTTTATGGGTGCTGTTATTTCAGTGCAAGCTAAGGTTACACGTTGTGCATTTGTGTCTCCATTAGGCTGAGTCCTTGAGAGTTGCTTTCTGATCTTCCTGCTGCCTGAATGTGATTATGATTGGTGGGCTTCTCCACTCAGCCTGACCTTGCCTTCCCAGCGGGCATCTAATGATATGCAGGCTTCTGCTTGCGATCGGAAGAGTGTCACTTCTGCCTTTATCCAGAAGTTAAATAAATAGAACAAATTAACCGCCAGATGCATTTGTGGGGAAGTTGTCATGGAATTAATTGAAAATTTATACCAACCTGAAATATGTGACATACAGTTCAGCATAATGGACTCCAGCCCTGTGCATGCAGAGAGTTAAGAAGTTAATTTAGATCAATATTACTCTGATGAAATTCATCAGTTAGCAGATCATGTAGTTTGTCTCCTGGTAGCTGCCCACCATTTACACAGAAGTCAATGAGATTTTAATTAGCGATCACTTGACAATTATATATATAATATATCTATGGCATTGATATGTGTTTCCGATTCTGTGCCTTTTCCTTCATTCATGAGATACGGTAAAACCAGCACTTATTACGTACACTCAATTGCTCTGGAGAAGGTGCCTGTGAGTTGCCTTATTGACCAGCTGCGGTTCTGGCAGGGGCGACACTCCCACAGTGGTGTTGGAGCAGGTTCTGGGATCGAGACCCCAGTGACGAGAAAGCACTGGCAATATGCAGTACTTTCAAGAACAGATATTGTTGCAACTTGAAGAGAGATAGGTGTACAGCAGCTATCACTCTTATCCTTCTTGGCGGTGGAGATGTGAATTTAGGAGCACAATTAATTAGAGCAATCAATGTGCAGCTAACTCCCTTCACTATTACCACCCCCCACCCCCCAGCCTTCAATAGGTCTTCAGCATTCAGTCAGGTTGTTGATATTTTACCCTGACAATCACAATCTCATTGTAGGAGAACTTCACCAAACAGACAATCCAAGGATCTTGGTGAATGCCAATACATTAAAGGAGTAAGTGTTGTCCCTGAGTATTTTACGTAAAACTGTAAAGCCCAGGGTAATTACATTGTACAGAAAATGATTATTGTGTATTTTAATGATAATGTCCTTTCATAATGACAGCATAATGGTTACAGACAGAAGCAGACGAAAAAGAGGTGTCAAGCCAGTAATTATAAGAGCTGAGCAGCTCTCTAATTGTACTGCAGGATCACAGTAATTAGTGACAAACTAACTTCACACAAGAACAAAGAGCAGAGGAGTTGAATATTGAAGAATGCGGATTTGATGATTTTAAAAAAAATCTTTTGTGAGTGTCCTGAAAGATTCTAACAGTGTTATTTTCTCTGCCTTCCCATGTATTTTTTTTTCCAAAGAAACATTGGCTGGGAGTCCAAATCAAACTTAAATTGCAGATGTGGTGTAATTTGGGAATATCGTATTTCCAACTAGTTTCAGCTTCACGGATGAAAGTTTTGGGGTTGAGCAGGGTGCTGGTGTTGCTGCTCACTGGAGGAGCGCTGAAAATGGGCAACCCCATCCGTATCCGCTGCTCATTCCCTTCAGGTGAAACAAATCAGTCCAAAAATAACAGAACAGAAAGTTGAGACCTTGGACGCGTTCAAGGCTTCAGCTGTCAGAACTGCCTTCCTGCCTGCGTTGTTATGTGAACGCTAATGTAGGCAATGCACACCTCGCGACATAAAATTTTCACACAAAGCATTGAGTCAAGGAATAGTGGAAAAGGTCCTTCAATCCACCATGCCAATCAACAAATAACCATTTACTCTAACCCTGTGCAAATCCTTTATTATTCTCCCCAGATTACCTTCAACAGCACCCACTCCCTGCAAGATTCCACCACTCACTCCCACACCAGTGCCTCTTTACAGCAGCCAATCAATCTATTGGTGTGCAAGGCTTTGGGTAACAGAACAGCTGGAAGAAACCCATATGGTTACAGGGGCAACGTGCAAACTCCACACATTGTATTCCCCCACCTTCTCAAAGGGAATTGGGGATGGGCAGCAAGTGGTAAATGTTAGCCTTAACAGTACCAGAAAGGATCTGAATCACTTCTCGTCTTGCCTGCTCCTTGTCCTCTGTCCCAGGCATTCCCATACTTTATTCCTTTTCTCTTCTCTCCACATTACTCCCTTAACTCTATTAAACGGAAATCAGATTAGAATGTGGTCACAAGCTGCTAGTCTGTCTTTTCCAATTTGTGTTTTCCCTTACCTCACCATCTGCCCTTCAGTTGTTGCACCAATGATGCTTAGAATTCAAATATCTTACTAAGAAGTATCAGAACTGGCCTTTTCTGGCAGGACAGCACTAGTAAGGTAATTAGCCAGGTTCATAATCCAATGAGTTCCCTTCATTTTGAAAATCAATGTTACCTCATGAAAGACTGTTTTCTTTCTCTTAATTCTTTCTCCTTCCCCTAGTCTTAGCTTCCTGTGCCACTCTGACAGTACTGCCTTCCCATATCACACTTTTTCTGTATCTCTCTCCATTTCTTTCCCGTTTCCTCATCACTCTGGCCCACTCTCTCTCTCCAGTCTCCTGTCCTATATCAGAGTTCACTTTCCACCTCGCTCTAAAACTTCAGCCTCTCTTTCTTTCCGTGTGGTGGGCAAACACAGAACAGAGGCTACACCAAAGGTCCGAGCAGCACAGTGGCTTTTTTTCTCATTTCCTTCCTGAGAACATGATTCTCCTCTTTTTTTAAGCTCAGGCAATTTGAGTTTTAGTCCAGAATGCTTTTTAAATGTATCCTATGCTGACACTTCAATTAATTTTGAAGTGAAACTGCTTAGAACTATAAAAAAGTCCCCCAATACAAGTTCTTGTTATTGCTGCCTCCTAAAAATGAGAAATTACCCAGGGAATGCTCCAGTCATGGGGCCCAATGTGCATCTAGGCAGAATATATCAAATCCAAGATGAAGCTGAGATTTTTATTTTTCAAAGACATTAAAACACACAAATGCCTATCTGCTCAAATGCCTTTTGAATGTTGTAATTGTAACCTGTTTCTACCACTTCCTCTGTCAGCTTGTTCCACATAATTACCTTGTCTGTGTGAAAAAGGTACCCCTCAAGGCTGTTTTAAATCTTCTCCCTCTTACATTGAATGCACTTCCTTTAATTTCGGACTCCCCTAACCTGGGTGAAAGACTGTCACCGCCTACCTTATATGTCATTTTTTATAAGGAAACTCCTCAGCCTCCTGCGCTCCGGGGAAAGAAGTTCCAATCTATCCAGCCTCTCCTTATATCCCAGGCCCTGTAACATTCCCTGAAGTATTTTGCCCCTCTCCAAAGCCGACCAAATGATCAAAATAAGAGTATTTAAAAAAAATTATCTCTAAGAGTTCAAGAACATCTCACTCCAACATGACATTGGCATTCATAAACACGAGAAAGTACGCAGATACTGGAAATCCAGAGCAACACACACAAAATGGAGGAACTTGGCAGGTCAGGCAGCATCTATGGAAATGAATAAACAGTCGATGTTTCTTCAGGACTTGGAAGGAAGAAAGAAGACTCTAGCATAAAAAGGTAGGGGGAGGGGAAGGAGGATAGCTAGATGGTGATAGGTGAAGCCAGATGGGTTGGAAAGATAAAGGGCTGGAGAAGATGGAATCTGATAGGAGAGGAGAGTGGACCATAGGAGAAAGGGAATAGGAGGGGATGCAAGTGAAGGTGATAGACAGCTGAGAAGAGGTAAATGGTCAGATTGGGGAATAGAAGAAGAGGGGAGAGGAGAGACCTTTTTAACCAGAAGGAGAAATCGATAGTCATTCCATCATGTTGAAGGCTACCCAGAGGGAATGTAAGAGGATCTCCTCCATCTTGAGGGTGGCCTCATCTTGCCAGAAGAGGAGGCCATGGATCGACATGTCGGAATAGGAACTAAAATGTTTGGCCACCGAGATGTTCTGCTTTCGACAGATGGAGTGGAGATGCTCGATGAAGCCCAATTTGCGGCAATTTGTTGTGGAAAGTGAACAACAAAGTAAATATAATGACACGAGAGAGAGCAAATTTATAAAGCCTGAGGTATAATTAACGTTATTCAGATGGGTTCAAGAACCTGATGCGAGTGGGGAAGAAACTCGAGGTGTGTGTCTTCAGGCTCCTGTATCTCCTGCCTGATGGTAGCTCTGAGATAATTGGTCTACCCCTGCTCTGATTCTGTGCTGTTGTTATTTTAGTTATTACGGAAGCTGAGCTTCTTTTCTCATCTGGACATTAGGAGAACTTTAGTCACATTGTACAGTTGCCATTTCTTCTGCCGTAAGAAAGAATGGAGGAATTGAGAAAGTTGACATAAATGTGGTGACAAGTAGACTGAAGTTGTAGGGAGAAATCGCCCTTGTAGGGAGGATTGACATCAGTCCAGTTTCAACTTCTGGCGCTGTCTCTGTGGAGATTGCTTAATTTGTCATGACTGAATAGGTTTCCTTGTGTGCTCTTCTTTCCTTCCATACCCATAAGGTGTGCTGGTTGGTTGGATAGCTTCATAAATTTATATATTTACTTATTGCCTTGTGTGCTGGTCAGTGGTCACTGTGCCTTCCTCTGGGACATTGGGCCAGTGTTACTGGGTCATTCTCTTCATCCTGAGTGAGACACATATGGTTGCCCCTCTCTAAATTGCCTTCATTCCTGAAGCAGGGTGTCCCTTTGTCTCCCCTTTGCTTTCCATGAGCCACTGGGCACGGTGGTGGTTTAAAGAGTCACGAGAAGTAACTTCCTCCTAGTGTGCTGGCTAATGGGGAAAAAAAGACTTAAAGTGGAAAGTTGAATGAAAGGGAATAACTTTCAGGGGTGCAAATAAGAAGGAGAATGGGATGAATGGGATTGCTCCTCTGGGAGCCAGCCTTGACCTTATGGGCACAAGGACTGCCTTCTTTTGCATGATAAGTATGTATGTATATTGCATTGGACAAGTAGTCTCCACGTGACTGATTTCTGAAATATCAGATTATGCTATAAATATTCAACACAAGAGATTCTGCAGATGCTGGAAATCCAGTGCATCACGCACAGATATTGCAAATCTGTAGGATAAATAAATAATCTGGAGAAGATGGAAAGCCGCTTGCAGCTGGCCTTCCTGTCGCTTGCATTTTTCATTTAAAATCTTTCTGAGATCCGCTGTAAAACAGACAGCCCTGAAAAGTAACAGTTATTGAGGTAATTTGGTCTGTGCCTGCACTGCTGATCATGTTACCGGCCTGAGATCTATTTGCTCAGAATTGCTTTGAGTTGTAAGCCTTGCTTAGGAACAACAATAAAGAAGGCTAATCCCTTCCCTCCCTCCTATATTGATTTATTGAGTGAACTCAGGGACTGACCCACTGCCCCATTGGATGAAGAATCTGAAGACTCACCACTGTGGAAGTGTCTTCTCATTCTCTGATGGCCAACACCAGCCTCTGGGTACTCCAGCCAGGGGAAGCGTCATCCCAGGAAACCCCACAAGGAGTTTGATGTTCCAACTGATGAACCTTTCATTCTTCTCGAGAGCACAGGTTATGCTGCTTTCCTCCTGTAACAAATCCGCCACCCCAGGAATCAGTCCGGTGAACCTTTATGCACACCCTCTGTTGCAAGAATAAGAGTCGTATGGAAATAGTGGGTCACACGGAGAGTCATTCAGCATGGAAGGACGCCCTTCAGTGCAAATGTTCCATGCCTACCATGATGTCCCATCTGAGCAAGTCCCATTTTTCCTCTTTTGGCTATATCCCTCGAAACCTTTCATACCGACATGCCTGTACCAGGGGTGTATTTTAAATCAAAGTTGCTGGTGAACGCAGCAGGCCAGGCAGCATCTGTAGGAAGAGGTGCAGTCGACGTTTCAGGCCGAGACCCTTCGTCCCAACTTTGATGTGTGTTGCTTGAATTTCCAGCATCTGCAGAATTCCTGTTGTTTGTGTATTTTAAATGTTCTTTATTGTATCTTTGTTCCATCCAAGAATCGTGTGGACCTGGAAAAGTCCAGGTGGTAACACACTAGAAATCAAATTGACTTTATTACTATAAACCAAAGAGTTAGGAACTCAGTGACTCAATGCAAAACATATCCAGGTGTAGACTGTAATAGTGACCACAACCCAGTAGTATGTCATGTAAAAGTAAAACTTAAAAAAAACTAAAGAAGCAAACACCTGAACAATCCCTTGACTACTTGCAATTAATTAAAGAAAAAAACTTAAGACAAAAATTTATAATTGAATTAAAGAATAGATTTCAAAGTCTAGAAATAGAATTAGTTGAAGATGATAGCAATCATGTAGAAATGAAATTTAACTCTCTAAAGGATGCCTTGGTAGAATCAGCAAAGCCAGTGATTCCTAAAAAAGAAAAAAGCGCAAAGAATAAATGGATGATAGATGAAATCAAAGAACTAATGGAAGAAAGGAGACAGAAGAAAGCAAATCCTATAGAATATAAGTCCTTAGGTAAAAATGTTAAAAGCTTATGTCAAAAAGCCAAAGATGAATGGTTAAACCAGGAATGTGAGCAAATAGAAAGAATCCCTATTACTGATCCAAAAAGGTTACATCAACAAATCAAGAATATCACTGGTAAAAAGCTCCTCTGTTCTTCAAGTGGATGTTTGAAAGTGAAGGACGGTACCATTATCATAGAAAAAGATGAGATTATGAACAGATGGACTGAGTATATTCAGGAATTGTTTGAAGACGATCAAGGTGAAAAACTAGAAATTAAGAAAAACATTGAAGGTCCAAGTATTTTAAAATCTGAAGTTCGTAATGCAATAAATAAGATGAAGAAAGGAAAGGCAGCAGGTCCTGATGAATTAGTAGTAGAACAAATTATTGCCCTTGATGATTATGGAATTGAAAAACTTACTGATTTAATCAATGACATTTATGAGACTGGAATAATACCAGAAGAGATGAAAAAATCAGTATTTATCACTCTTCCTAAGAAACCTAGAGCAATAGAATGTGAATTACATAGAACCATAATTTTAATGAGTCATATCACCAAGATACTTCTAAGAATTTTGGTGACAAGAGCTAAAAGTAAGATACAAGCTAGGTAAAGAACTATGTGGTTTTGTGAAAGACAAAGGTACAAGAAACACAATATTGATGTTAAGGTTACTATCAGAACGAGCTATTCAAGTGCAAAAAGATTTGTTTGGTTGTTTTATTGACTACCCAAAAGCATTTGATAAAGTGAAGCACAATAAGTTATTTGAAATATTACAGAAAACTCGATCTAGATTCGAAAGACCTCCACCTAATCAGAAATCTGTACTGGGAACAAACTGCCGCTCTAAGGATAGATGGAGAAGTGAGTCAGTTTACGAAAATCAAGAGAGGCATTAGACAAGGGTGTGTTTTCTCCCCTGATTTATTTAATGTGTACAGTGAAACAATATTTCAAAAAATAAGATACATCTTGGGAATCAAAGTTGGCAGTGAAAACATCAATAATTTCAGATATGCAGATGACACTGTGTTAATTGCAAGTACGGAGGAAGAACTACATAACTTAATTGACATAATTGTTGAAGAAAGTGCAAAAATGGGTCTATCTATCAATTGCAAAAAGACAGAATGTATGGTGATATCCAAAAAGAAGGAGAATCCTATCTGCAGGCTGAGAAAAAACGGGGAGGACATAAAACAAGTACAGAACTTTTGCTACTTAGGAAGCTGGGTGACATCAGATGGCAGGTGCAACATGGACATCAAAAGAAGAATAGGGATGGCACAAGACACCTTTACGAGAATGAAGAGTGTACTGACCAATACTAAACTAGGCATGACAACCGGCCTCAGAGTACTGACATGTTACGTTTATCCAGTTACGTTATATGGCTCAGAACGTTGGACAATATCTAGTAACATGAGGAAATGAATTGTAGCAGCAGAGATGTGATTTTTGAGGAGGGTGCAAAGAATATCATGGTCAGAACGAATATCCAATGAGGATGTCATGAACAGAGCAAACAGAAAAAGAGAAATAATGTATGAGATCATGAAAAGGCAACCTAACTTCATTGGACTTGTGATTAGGAAAGAGGAGTTAGAATGCACGGTAATTATGGGAAAGATTGAAGGGAAGAAAGCAAGAGGAAGGCAAAGACAAATGATGATGGAGACAGCAGCCAGAGAACTGGAAAAGAATACCAATGAATGGATCCACTTGACCCGAAACAGGAGTGTGTGGGCCATGGCAGTCAAAGCTCAAACTGGGCACGGCACCTGATGATGATGATGATGATTGTATTTGCCTCAATCACTTCCTCCAACAGCTTGTTCCCTATATACACCACTTTCTGTATGAAGAAGTCACCCCTCAGCTCAAGCCTGTTTAAAATCTTTATCATCTTATCGTAAACCTTATTTTTAAATTCCCTTTCCTTGAGAAACACAGACTGTGCGCATTCACTCTACTTTTGTCCTTCATGATTTTATACACTTCCTTCAGATCACCCATCATTTTCCTACACTTCAAAGAATAAAGTCCAGCCCTGTCCACCTTTCCCGATAACTCAGACCCTCAAGACTTGGCAGCAACCTCATAAGACTTCCCTGCAGTCTTCCAAGTCTGCTGATTTCTTTCCTATAACAGAGTGACCAAAACGGCACACAAGTGTGGCTTCACCAAGGTCTTGTACACCTGCAGCATAAAGTGGTGACCTGATATGAAGCCTCCAGTGCATTAGTGAGCGGAAGCACCTCTATCTCTCTGGATTGGAGTTTATGTAACTCTGGAAGAGGACTGGAGAGCTGAGCCTCCCTAAGAAAATCCTCTGCTGAAGAATTCTGAGAAATTGGTGCTCTGGAGCTCAATCCATCTTCCTCAGCAGATTTACCAACACTGAGGCAGCTTCAGGTTTGCCTTAGAAGGAGTGTAGAAGTGCTTCCTAGGCCAAGGCCTGCTTGCACTGTTTCCTGGTCCAGTTGCCCAGCAGTGAGGTCAAATGTACAATCAAAGTTCAAAAGTCCAAAGTAAAGTTATTATGAGATTCTCTGAGTTACTCTGAGATTCATTTTGCTGCAGGCATTCACAGTGGAACAAAGAAATACAGTAGAATCAATGCAAAACTCTACACAAAGACTGAAGAACAGTTTATCTGCAAAAGGAGACAAACTGTGCGAATACTAAAAAAAAAGCTAATAAATAAATAAATAATACTGAGACCATGAGTTGTAGAGACCCTGACAGTGAGTCTGTGGAATCAATTCAGTACTGGGGTGAGTGAAGTTATCCACGATGGTTCAGGAGCCTGATGGTTGAGGGGTAATAGCTGTTCCTGATGTGGGACCTAAGGATCCTGTACCTTCTTCCCTGTGGCAGCAGCAAGAAGGGAGCATGCCCTGGATAGCAGGAGCCGTTGATGATGGACCAGTCATCATAATTCCATGATGATTGATGTCATTGTCTTTATGTGTAACCAGGACTGGAGGGGCTTGAGCTATAAGGAGACTGGACAGGCTGAGTTTTTTTCCCTAGGAGGCTGAGGGTGACATTTAAAAAGTTTATAAAATCACAAAGAAGGGAATTGGACAGAAGGGATTGATCATTTAACTTGATGCTTGTTGGCTGAATGGCCTTCTCTCTGTTCTAGTGAGATTTTCATAAATGCTTATGTATTGAATCTAATGTGCAGTGTTTATAGAAGAGTATTAACTTGTAAAGGAGGGGGAAAGAGATGACATATGATTTTGGAGTTTCTGTTTTGGGCATAATCAGGAGATTGGGAATAAAATCACTGTTGAAATAGAGCTAGTTATGTATAATCGCAAACCTCAAAAATTTCCATGAACCATTGAGCAGTGTAAGGCAACATGATTGTTTTTTTCATTAAGGAGTATTCCTTGTCAATTTAAAAATGGTAACTCAGTGCTGCATTGTTATTACTATCCAAAGTGGGTTATTCAGCAAATGTAAGTGTTTTAGTCAGGCACCCTGGCTTGTGAATGGCCAGCTTAACATCACAGAAAGTGACAAGTAATTCTGAAGGAACTTCAGGCTGAATTGTGCACCAGTCATTTTCTTGGTGAATGTAATTTTTCTAACACATTTACAACTTCTGAAAATGTGTAGCTCTAAAAAAATGTCCAGTTTGAAGAGACAACCCAAGAAACCTTCATACGGGCACAATTGGTACAATGTCTTCACAAATTGTATATTCTATCGCAGCATAGGAAGAGACAAATTTAGCCAATTAAGTCTATGCCAGCTCACAGAAGTCCCATTCCCCAGTATTAACCCTGTTGCCTACATGTCAGGTAACTCTTCCAAGATTTTATTGCTCACCTACAAAGCAGGGGTCAAGCTTATTAAGCAACCAGCCTCCCTTCTTACTATCTTGTCTGGACAGTATGGCCTGTTTCACAGTCAGTGCAGGTTTCAGTCAAGGCTGTGCCACCACTGGAGAAGGATAATCCCAACTGGTCCCAATGCATGTTGTGATTCCATTGTCGAGGCTGCATTTATTGTCCATCCTTAATTGCCTTTGACTAGGCTGCTTATGAGTCACTCGTACACAAGGTTGGGAGCCCTAGATACAGACCCATTGATAATGAAGTCTTGAATGAGTGCAGCAAAGGTGCTTTTACTAGAGATGCAGAATAGAAATTGTCTTCATGAGTGTATATAAAGATCAAACAGTGAGACCCTCAGTGAGGTCCTCAAGTGGAATCAGGAAGTGGGACGATCTCCCACAATGTTGTCAGGTAGGGGGTTCCAAGATTTGAATCCACTGCCTATCACACTTGAAAAAGGGAGGCTGAATTGCCCAGCAGTACCATCACAGACACTTACAAACTCAGTCGAGAGAATGGTTCAATATGGTGGAAGTACTTTAAGGCAGAGGGCATCTTCATGAAATAACAAAAATAGTAGAGTTTAAAACTAATTGGAAGAGAGTTCTGAAGTAAAGAAGACTGTAAATTACGGTGTGTGCAAATCCAAAGAAGTAATGCACAGTATTATATTGCTCGAAATAAAACAATTATACTGTAAGTAGGTTTATACAGTATTTCCAATTGTATTTTTATTCGTGACGTTAGTTTTATAAAAAGATTGTTGCTTTGAATTTTATTTTAAGTAATATTAAACACTATGAGGAGCTGACATAAGTATGATATGATGATTGTGAATCAGCTTTTCAATGTGTGAGAATGGGTGAGAATAGTGCAATTTAAGTGACCTAGTAGTGCAAATAAATGAATTATGGTTGAGCAAAAGGGCACAGAGTCAGGGACATTGTTCTGAGAGTTACCCCCAACTTGCTAAGTTGCTTTTAAATTTAACTAACATAACCTCAGTTCGCATTAATACAGCACTAATGCATGAAACGCTGGCGGACTTTAGCAGATCATGTTGAATCTATTGAAGGAAATGCACGGTTGACATTTCATGTTGAAGGCTCAACCCAAAATACTGACTATCCAATGTCTTCCATAGCTGCTTCCTGACCTGCTGAGTTCCTCCAGCATTTTGTGTGTTGCTCCAGATTCCACCATCAGCAGTGTCTTGTGCTGCAGCAAAGACACAGTGGTGTCTTGTGGGCACCGTTGCCGAGGCCAGCATTAATTGCCCTTGAGTAGGGTGGCAGTGAGCCAAAATGCTCCAACGCAAGGTTAGTAGCCCAGTGACAATGAAGGAGCAGCAAAGTATTTCCAAGTCAGGATGGTGTGTAACTTTAAAGGGTGTTGCTCCTTTTGTTCCAGGCTTGAGAAGTCATAGCTTGTTATACTGGAGAAAGCTCCAGGGTGGTGTGCACTGGCTAGAGAAAGTACCATCAGATCACGTGGACAAGCCACCAACCTTGCCAGGTCTGTTCATGTCCGCACAATATTAGCTGGATGGCAGAATAATAATGAGTGATGATGATGGTGAAAGAGACCCCTATTATGGGGAACTGGGGCTGGGTGTAAAGGTCACTCTTGACCGTGGCACACTGCCTGGGAACTGAGCTATTTGTGAGAATTCCTGATGTGATGGTAAGATGAGTTCGGCTCAGGAACAGCATCAGCTGCTGTCAGATCAGTGGACCCCCCCCCCCCCCACACACACACACACACACACCTGGTGTGCCTGGGATTCCTTCACCTAGTGTACCTGAGATCTCCTCTTACCTGTACAGGGCCCTGGTGAGACCACACCTGGAGTACTGTGTGCAGTTTTGGTCTCCAAATTTGAGGAAGGACATTCTTGCTATTGAGGGAGTGCAGCGTAGGTTCACAAAGTTAATTCCTGGGATGACGGGACTGTCACATGTTGAAAGATTGGAGCAACTGGGCTTGTATACTCTGGAAATTAGAAGGCTGAGAGGGGATCTGATTGAAACATATAAGATTATTAAGGGATTGGACACGCTGGAGGCAGGAAGCATGTTCCCGCTGATGGGTGAGTCCAGAACCAGAGGCCACAGTTTAAGAATAAGGGGTAGGCCACTTAGAACCGAGTTGAGGAAAAACTTTTTCACCCAGAGAGTGGTGGATATATGGACTGCTCTGCCCCAGAAGGCTGTGGAGGGCAATTCTTTGGATGCTTTCAAGAAAGAGATAGATAGGACTCTTAAAGATAGCAGAATCAAAGGTTATGGGAATAAGGCAGGAACTGGGTAGTGATTGTGGATGGTCAGCCATGATCACAGTGAATGGCGGTGCTGTGCTGGCTCGAAGGGCCGAATGGCCTACTCCTGCACCTATTGTCTATTGTCTATTACTTGAGGACCAGAGTGTCTCCTGAAGCACTGAAGCATTGCTCTGTGCATTCGGTCTAAGGAAGGCCCTGAAACGGGAAGGAATGGGCATTTTTATACAAACAGCCTGATTGGCACCACTCCCATATAGGGCCAAGGCCAGGATCGGGTGAGGAGAGACTGTAGCCTCCACTCTGTGTTGTTCGAACCCTCCTTCACACTGACCGACCAGGCTCTGCTGACCCACAGTGACAGGCTTTGCAGCAGGAGAGGCCAGCGCATCACTCACAAATTAAAATAGGAATCTAGCAGCTTGTGTAGTGTCTGAATCAGCATCTGCAAACCACGCCCTGGAGACGTTAGACGGTCAGGTAGAGGTGACATCGCATGTTTATAGACAGAGTGTGACTGTGCAAGGACTGATTTAAAAAAACCTACCGGGATTCTGTCTTTGTTGGCTCACAGACACATTCTAAATGTAACTGGATGTCACGGACTGGTAGGTATCTCCCTGATTGCCCATAGGCCATGCTCAGCACCTATTTAAATGCATTCAACAATGTGGGCTGTCTAACCTGAGACACTTACAATTTGCTAGATAGCAGGTTTGCACACCTGAGCTCATAGCTTTCTCCTTGCAGACTTTAGACACAGAGGGACAAGGTGCCCCTGACTGGGGCCTGCTATGTAGCTATTGCCAGTGATGTTGTTGATGGCTACTAGGCCAGGGAGTGACCTTCATCTGGAAGAATTGGAAAAGAATGACTCTGCTTGGCTTAATGAAGCAGTTACTGGATTGGGAAGGGTAAACATCAGCTCTGAGGGAATGAAGACAGAGATATGTGGTGATTTTCCTGTCAGTGTTGGTTGCTGGGGTTGGTGAATAGGATCCTGGACAGAGATAGGCTACAGATAGAACACAGAACAGGTAGCTTAGTACATCACGAACACCAGCCTTCCCTTTGTGGACTCTTTCTAACTTTATGTTGCTTCAGAAAAGCAACCAACATGGTCAAAGACCCCTCCCATCTTGGACGTTCTCTTCTTCGCCTTCCCACCAGCCAGACAATAAAAAAGCCTGAAAGCATGTACCGCCATGCTCAAGGATAACTATCCAGCAGTTACAAGAATAACCCATCATTTGATTAGTAATTAAATTAGGTTGGCATAACATTGTGGGCTGAA
Source organism: Mobula hypostoma (assembly GCF_963921235.1). Taxonomy (NCBI): domain Eukaryota; kingdom Metazoa; phylum Chordata; class Chondrichthyes; order Myliobatiformes; family Myliobatidae; genus Mobula; species Mobula hypostoma. The sequence goes on along the minus strand of NC_086102.1, from coordinate 119,673,598 downwards.
TTGCCTGTTCCTTACTGTACTGTCCTATGTTCTAATATTGAACAGTTCCCTAGTGCAGTAAAATGGTCTTTTAACTTCGCAATGGGCTTCATCATGGCCTTGCACCTCAGTCTGTCAGCACTGCACTTTCTCTGTAACTAAACACCATATCTGGCATTCTATTATTGTTTTCCCTTGAACTGTTGTGATGAAATGATCTACATGATGGCACGCAGCACGGTTTTTCACTGTACCTCACTGTGACAATAGTAAGCCAGTTACCAACTTATGAATTTCCTACAAACAGTACAGGACAGGAACAGGTCCTTTGGCCCACAATGCCTGTGTCGCATTATACCAATTTAGACCGTAAGGTATAGGAGCAGAAGTAGGCCATTCGGCCCATCCAGTCTGCCCCGCCATTCAATCATGGGCTGATTCAATTCTTCCAGTCATCCCCACTCTCCTGCCTTCTCCCCATACCCTTTGATGCCCTGGCTAATCAAATTTAAACAAATCCCTTCTGCCTGAGCATGAACCATATCCCTCCATTCCCTGCTTATTCACGTTCCTGTCTAAAAGCCTTTTAAATGAAGTATCTAAGCACCATTATCACGCCTAACACTTACGGCAGGACTTTGTTCCCGCAGGCTCTGGTTTCAGTTTCTTAGTGGAAGGGATGAAGTGAGGCCAGAATAAGTGACGTCGGAGGGAGTTATCTCCAGCTTCCTTGCAGTGCCCTGCCTTGAAAGCGTAACATCTTCACCCCTTACCTTCCACAGTACAACATGCCTGGCTGATGTCCAGTTCATTCCGGCAGATGAGATACCTCAGGGTAGGAGTGAAAGATGGGAGGTTCTCCACTCAGGTGAATACTTGATAACTGACACGTATTTCCCTTCCCTTAGAAAAATGAAAAGCAGTGAGTAACTTTCCAACCACAGACAAGTGAAAATCTACAGATGCTGGAAATCCGAGCAACACATACAAAAATACTGGAGGAACTCAGCAGGCCAGGCAGCACCTATGGAAAAGAGTACAGTCGATGTTTTGGGCCGAAACGCTTCAGCAGGACTAGAGAAAAAAAGATGAGGAGTCGAGTTGAAAGGTGGGGGGAGGGGAGGAAGAAGCACAAGTTGATTGGTGAAACTGGGAGGGGGAGGGTTACATTCCGGATCTATGGAGGAAATGGACAGTGGATGTTTAATGTTGAGATCCTTCAGCTGAGCTGGAAAGAAACTGGGAGGCGGGGGGTGAGAGGATAAAAAGGTGGAGGTCAAGGGTGAAGCAAGAGCTGACGGGTGATAGGTGGATCCAGGTGAGGTGAAGTGATTGTCAGGTGAGGGAGTGGGGATAATGTCGATCAGGTTATCAGGTCCCCCCTCCTTATAAAGTGAGTAATTGTGTGTTTTGCTCTGTTTCTTAATACGATCTCCTCAGCTGAATGCAAATACCTGCTCCCAATGATTCTTGCAGTTGAGCAAAGATCTTTATTTATCTTTCTGCTCATCCCACTTGTCAGCATATCATCACTTTGTTTGCCTTCCTTTGGGCCAGAGCCATGTTTGCATCATTATTTTCTAATCATGTTATTTGTCAGTCATTAATTTTAATGCAGTTTACTTTTGTATTAGCTGGTCTATAGACTTCCCAGGTAGATCATGTTGATCCAGATTTAATGGCCATGGTCTGTGTCAACTAGTTTTATAAACCATGCCTTTTGGTTTGGAATTGGAATTGGTTTATGTTGTCACATGTGAAAAACAGTGGAAAAACTTCTCTTGGGTACTGTTCACACAGATCAGATCATTACACAGTGCATCTAGCAAGTACAAGGTAAATCAAAACACAGAATGCAGAATGAAGTGTAACAGGTAGTGCAGGTAAACAATAAGGTACAAGATCATAGTGACGTAGTACATGAGGTCAAGAGTCCATCTCATCATACTAGGGAACTATTTAATTGTCGTATAACAGCAAGGTAGAAGCTGTCCTTGCTCCTGATGGTAGATTAGTTAATGCAAATCTTGCATTTTTGTTTGTGTTGTCTGCTACAATTAGATTTTTCAAACAGTAAACAGAGTTTACCTGATGAGTAACGCCACTGTCATCTTCCCGAGTGTTGAGCCTCCACCGTTGTCGATTGTATTTTCAAACATATCCAATTTATGACTTTTGCGAATTCTCCAGAGCTGACCCACAGGCTTGTGTAATGTGTGAGGATTGAGAGAGGTCGGGATACCAGAGGGATTTTGGCTCGGCACAGCTGGGAATGCCACCACATGCTTCAGTTCATGCTGATGTACCTTCCTCTGTTGGTACCGACTGGAACAGAGTTGAAGGGGTGTGGTGGGCTGGTTACTGGGCCGAAGGGGACAAGGAGAGAAGATTTCAGGAGAGAGAGGAGAAGAGAGAAAGGTGTGAGGAAGTCAAGAGAGATTAAATGGAAATCGGGAGAGGACAAGGGAGTGGAGAGAGGGAGGACAGTGAGTTGCATGAATGCAGAGGGTAATGGATAACGTTGGGAAAGGACCAATGGTACAGATTTTGGAGAGATCTAGAAGGACAAGAAGGCGAAGCTGTGGAAAGAGGACAGTTATCACAGGTAAAGTAAAGGATGGGAGGGGGTAAGTAATTGGAGAGAGTTGAGGCTGATTGTAGTGAGAGGGCAGAGAAGCAACCAACCTGTCCTCTCAGAATACTCCAAACTGCTGGTTGTGCCCATGGTGGAGGTAAGCTTTTCATTGCTCAATGGAACCGCACACAGGGTAGTGGTTATGCTGAGAGTGAACGGTATCTCTTTTGCTATTACCTTTTCCGGCAAGATGGCGATGTGCTCGGTCGCAGAAACCTCTCTGTGCCCAAACAAAGATTAATTCTTCATCCTTTATTTCCTTTTTACGATGGGTAAACACTGATGGTTATCAATAATAATCCTTGTACATCTTCTTCGCGCTTTTTCTGGCTTAATGACATAATTCCTGTAAGAGCGTCACCAAAACTGTACACGATACTCAGTGGCGACTTTACCAATGTCTTGCATGGTTGTGTAGTAACTCTGCAAGTCCATCAGGTACTGCAGGTCTCCCCCGCTAGAGAGTCGCGCGATAGTGGTGGAGCTGGACGTGTTGTGCATCGTATTGTGTCCTGCTTCAGCCACCCAGGGAAGAAGGCAGAAGAGGGATTGCACGGAGGCGGCATGCGTCCAGCAAATGGTGGGAATGACAGGCTTGGAATTTTTATTGTGATCACAAGACCCTGTTGGACATTGGTAATGTAGAATACTGCGAGTCTTATTCACTGGTTCACCGGCGAGAACGACAGTGGGGGGAGCTGTGTGGCCTCGGTTGTTCCACAGACCAGGCCCTCAAGCCTCCTGTTCCGTGCTGCAGCCGTCAGGGAATCAGTCCCCAGAGCTAGCTGTGTGCCACTGGACTGGGGGCTGCCCCTTCCCATTGGTACTGCTCTCCAGTGTTCGCTCGTTGGAAGTCAAGCTGCGTTTTGTTCGTCTGCGCTGCTCTTGCGCGAGATGAAGAACTGCTGTGGTCTTGTTCTTGCAGTAAACTGGCTGCAAGTGTGACATACCTCATGGATATCTTGTGACTGTCTTATGAGGATGATGTAATGGTCTTTTGGAGGTCACCTGATGTAATTTTCCTGCTGATGTGAGGTCATGTGATGACCTGTTCTCACCAGGTATGTAAGTGTGGACCCCTGGTGACGCAGTTAGTTTTCCAGTTAGAACGTTAGCCAGATACTCCGCTCCGCTGCGTATTTGCTTTATGACGCAGTTTCGATTTAAAACGGAATTTTACATTCTATTGTAAGGTACAACAGTGTTGGGCCGCCAGTTTAATCAATCGCTGCCAGATTTGTAGATGTATCTTTTCAGTAGTATTGGAGAGTGAAGACAGGAACCTGAAGGAGTCACTCGACGATTGAAAGGATCGACCAATATTGAATTTGTTAAAGAAGGAGTGATCTGCATGAGATAGCCTCTGCTAAAAGTGGCAGAAAAGGCTGTGCAGGATCTAGTATCTAGAGGGAAAGGTCAGTGCCTTTAAACCGTTTTATTTCTGTCGTCGTGAATCCTGTGGACAAGGCAGGATCCGGCTGAGACTGGGGTGATGTCGTGTCTTCGAGGAATTCTTTACTTCAGGAAAGTCTCTCCAAATTGACTGTATAAATCTCTTGGACTTTCGAATTTACCATTCTAAGAACTGTGTTTGAATTTACCGCTTTAAGAACTGTTTTCGCATTTATCGCTTTAAGAACTAGTACTGAGTGGTGATTTGTTAAATGGCCACATAGCAGTTTACTTCCAGTTAAGATTTTTTCGTTTGTTTATTTCTTTTATATATTGAGCACAGTTTAATAAATGTTTGATTGTTTTTATAAAACCTGACTCAATTCAATTCTATATTCATTGTTGACGGTCACGTGACACAAGACAGTCAATCTACTATCAGTTCACAGGCCATGACACTCAGGGATTTGAGCTATATTAATATTATCTTTGTAACTGTATGTTTTTCTGCTATTGTCATTATAGATGTTGTATTCACTGTTTGCTGTGTATGACTGTTGGCCCCAGAGGAACACTATTTCATTTGGCTGTGTACATGTGTATGACTGAATGACAATTAAACTTGAACTATGAGTGATTAGCATCTGAATGCAGCTCAACAGTGTGAAGATGCATCTCAGAGCTACAGAGTCAGTCTACGTCCACACTATGCTGGATAATTTTGAAAGCGCCGGTTTCAAGTAAAAACGACAGGCGTCCACACTAAGCGTTTTTCAAAATATCTCCGTCCACATTAGGCGGATATTTGGGCGAATCTCCTCCTACTGGGCATGCGCAGGACACACAGAAAACAAGCAAAGAGGTAACGATATACTTCGTGCGCGTTTGTCCAGTTACAGAGTAGAAAAACTTTAAAGGAATTGCTCTTGGTTCTCGCGCAGGAGGACTTAAAACTTAAAAAAAAACAAATACTGGAGCATATGGAGGCAACCGACAGGGAGTTCATGGATAGTATGACCCAGCTGACGACGAACATTGAAAAACTGACTAACCCTGTTGCATTAATAAAGCACCTTGTTAAATGTATAAAACGTCTGCATCGGCGTTATCTTGTCCATTTCCATACAATGTTACATCAGGCTGTTACACATCTATTGTCAGAGAAGTACTTACATAAATAGGTAAACCATCTTCATACAAGCAAGGACAGAAAACAGGGCGAAGTGAGTATACTTATTTATTCAGTAAGCTATGGGTCAAAGTATTTGGTGAGTACATTTCTAACCCTTCTGGCTTCAGAATCGTCCATCTGTTCTGAAATTGTTAGGTGATGGCGTTCAAGAAAACAACGAACATCTGTTCCGGCACGTCATGATAGCGTTTTTAAATAGTCAAAAAAGCTCACTTTACAATTTAACTCTCACGCCGTTCACACCGACTGCGCGTTATAACAGCTTGCGCAGTACCAAGCAGAAGCAGAAAAAGGCATTGTTGTTGTGGTGTTGTCATGACAGCGTTTTTAAATCTCTCCGGTTACCCCGTACACACTACGCCGGATATTAAGCGTTTTCAGATTTATTCACTCTGGAGAGTGTTTTCGAAAATCTCCGTTTTCGGGGGCTGAAAACGCCGGCTCAGTGTGGATGGGAGGGCAAAACGAAGAGAAAAAGCTTTGTTTTCAAAATTATCCGGCGTAGTGTGGACGTACCCTTAGTATTACAGAAGGGAAACAAGCCTTTCTACCTAACTCAACCAACCAGATCGGTATGCTCATTTTATTTTGTCCCAAATGCTCACAGCCCCCTAAACCTTTCTATCCGTCTACCTGTACAAACGTCTTTTAAATGCTGTTACTGTACCTACCTCTACCTCTTTCTCTTGATCGCTCATTCCATATGGACACCACCCTCTACGTGAAGGATTTACTCCTTTTGAAATCTTTCCCCTTTCACCAGTGCCCTCCGGTTTTTGATTTCCTTTCATTGGGGAGAAGACTGTGTGCATTGACCCAAATGAGCTCCCTCATTATGTTATACACCTCTATAAGGCCATCCTTCAGTCTCGTATGCTCCTAACCTCTCCCTATAACTCAGGCCCTTTAGTCCTGGCAACCTCCTTGTACATCTTCTTTGCACTTTTTCTGGCTTTATGACATAATTCTTGTAACAGCATCACCAAAACTGTACACGATACTCTGTCTCAGCTTTACCAACGTCTTGCACGGTTGTGTGGTAACTCTGCAGATTGGATTGCAGTTACTCACCCTGAAATTCTGGCAGTACCTCCCAAACATACAGCCTCTGCCAGCAGATAGGAAAAGAGCAGTGAGCCTGGGAACATCACCACTAGAGTGTTTCCATCCAGGTTGTAAGCTCTTCTGCCTTGGAAATATGTTGATAATCCTTAATTGTTGCTAAGTCTAAATTCTCTTCACAAACACACCAGAAGGACTTGCAGCTCAACATCACTTTGACAAGGGCAATTAGGATTGTGGTCTGGCCAGCAATGCTCATATTACATGTGAGTGTAAAATACAGGAACTTGTTGCATTGCAGTTCCAAGCCATTTAGAAGGAGGAAATAAATAAGTACATCTGTGCTAATTGCAATTTAAACACAAGTAAAACATGATTATTATCACAGTTTTACAGACATGCTTGTCCAAGTGTTTCTCCAAACAAAGAACAAATTGTAGAGTTTTAACCAAATATTTGATTTTTTTTTAGTCATCTCTTGGCCAGATAAATTGAGAAGATTCCACATTCCTGAGTAGCGGCTCAGCTGAATCTATCGGACACTTACGACAGTTCTTGCTGAGAAGTCTGAATCTAAGTCCTCCGAATGGTTTCCCATGTAACCTTCTGTAATGTGGATCACCGTACAGACAAAACGAAAATGACGGAAGTTTTGCTGGCTTCGTGAGCATGTTTGGGAGTTCTATTTGTACTCTGCCTACTCGGCTTGGCTGAAGGCTCACTACTTCCTGAAAGATTCCCTTCCATTCTGCTATTTTCTCTTCTGGTTATGTTCCCTACCCGCACACTCATTATATCCGGTCAGCTCAGGAGCCATACAACTTTGGCCCACCATATCTATGCCATCTACACTCATCTCTTTTACCAGTAGTTAGTGTGTGCCTGTTACAGTCAAGTCAAGTCAAGTCACTTTTTATTGTCATTTTGACCATAACTGCTGGTACAGTACATGCTAAAAATGAGATGTTTTTCAGGACCATGGTGCTACATGAACAATACAAAAACTACACAACTACATAAAACAACACAAAACTACACTAGACTACAGACCTACCCAGGACTGCATAAAGTGCACAAAACAGTGCAGGCATTTCAACAAATAATAAACAAGACAATAGGCACAGTAGAGGGCAGTAGGTTGGTGTCAGTCCAGGCTCTGGGTATTGAGGAGGCTGATGGCTTGGGGGAAGAAACTGTTACATAGTCTGGTTGTGAGAGCCTGAATACTTCGGTGCCTTTTGCTAGATGGCAGGAGGGAGAAGAGTTTGTATGAGGGGTCCTTCATAATGCTGTTTGCTTCACGGATGCAGTGTGTGATGTAAATGTCTCTAATGGCGGGAAGAGAAACCCTGATGATCTTTTCAGCTGACCTCACTATCCGCTGCAGGGTCTTGCGATCCGAGATGGTGCAATTTCTGAACCAGACAGTGATGCAGCTGCTCAGGATGCTCTCAATACAACCTCTGTAGAATGTGGTGAGGATGGGGAGGGTGGGAGATGGACTTTGGTGAACGGAGAGTGGTCATTCCATGTCCTCCTGAAGTCAACAACCATCTCTTTTGTTTTGTTAACATTCAGAGACAGATTGTTGGTTCTGCACCAGTCTGTTAGCAGCTGCACCTCCTCTCTGTATGCTGACTCATCGTTTTTGCTGATGAGACCCACCACGGTCATGTCATCGGCGAACTTGATGAAGTGATTCCATAAGACCATAAGACAAAGGAGCAGAAGTAGGCCATTCGGCCCATCGAGTCTGCTCCGCCATTTTATCATGAGCTGATCCATTTTATCCTATTTAGTCCCACTGCCCCGCCTTCTCACCATAACCTTTGATGCCCTGGCTACTCAGATACCTATCAATCTCTGCCTTAAATACACCCAATGACTTGGCCTCCACTGCTGCCCGTGGCAACAAATTCCATAGATTCACCACCCTCTGACTAAAAGAATTTCTTCGCATTTCTGTTCTGAAAGGGCGCCCTTCAATCCTGAAGTCATGCCCTCTCGTACTAGACTCCCCCATCATGGGAAACAACTTTGCCACATCCACTCTGTCCATGCCTTTTAACATTCGAAATGTTTCTATGAAGTCTCCCCTCATTCTTCTAAGCTCCAAGGACAGCACAGTACAGTCGTGGGTCAGCAGAGTGAATAGCAGTGGACTGAGCACATAGGCCTGGGCGGGCCCCATGCTCAGTGTGATGGTGTTGGAGATGCTGCTTCCAATCCGGACTGACTGAGGTCTCCCCGTCAGGAAGTCTAGGATCCAGTTGCAGAGGGAGGTGTTCAGGCCCAGCAGGCTCAGCTTTCCAATCAGTTTCTGAGGAATGACTGTGTTGAATGCTGAACTGAAGTCTATGAACAGCATTCGAACATACGTCTTTTTTGGTGATTTAAGTTCTGGTACTTCTTAAATATTGTGGGAATACCTGCTCCCACCAGCCTCTCAGGGGGTGCATACTATTAAAGTAAAGGCATCCATTAGTCTTGCGAGACCATGGATCTGCGCCTGGAAAGTCTTCACTCTCCAGGGCGCAGGCCTGGGCAAGGTTGTATGGAAGACGAGCAGTTGCCCATGCTGCAAGTCTCCCCTCTCCACGACACCAATGTTGTCTAAGGGAAGGGCATTAGGACCCATACAGCTTGGCACCATTGTCGTCACAGAGCAATGTGTGATGAAGTGCCTTGCTCAAGGACACAACACTTTGCCTCGGCTGGGGCTCGAATTCACGACCTACAGGTAGCTAGTCCAATGCCTTAACCACTTGGCCATGTGCCCACACTATTATAAGACCATAAAACATCAGAGCAGAATTAGGCCATTTGGCCCCTCAAGTATGCTCTACCATTCAATCATGGATGATTTACTTACTCTTTCAACCCTATTTCCTGCCTTCCCCACATAACCTTTGACATCCTTACTGCTCAAGAACCTATCAACCTCCACTTTAAATGCAGTATACCTAATGACTTGGCCTCCACAGCTGTCTGCAGCAATGAATTCCACAGATTCACAACCCTCTCCTGAAGAAATTCCTCCTCGTCTCTGTTCTAAACATTCTAAACCTTCTATTCCAAGGTTGTGCCCTCTGGTCCTAAACTGTCCCACTATTAGAAATGTGATGGCTTATTTTGGATATATTAAACATAGTTACTTTGAGTGTTGAGTTCTTGAACTGATAATGATAAAGATGAGCAGCAACTTTCAGGAGTTTGAAGCTTTTATCGAGCTCACAAGCAACACTGAATTAAAATTTGTTTTCAAGCAGTGTTTTTTCTAAGGTAAAAGATAACTCCCAACCCCACTTTCAGTTGAGCCATCTACCCTCTAGTTTTGCCCTCTTAAGCTGTGGTCGGAAGCAAACGCTTCAGCCCACCAATTCAGCACTGACCATCTGACACCCATTTAGACGAATCCTGCATTAATTCCATTTTGAAAGGGTGGTATGATAGCGTAATGCTTTTAGAGTACCAGATCAGATTTTAATTCCCACTGCTGTCTATAAGTTTTCCCCATGACAGAGTGGGTTTCTTCCGGGTACTCCGGTTTCCTCCCAAATTCCAAAGATGTATGGAAAGGTCAGTAAATTGTAGGCATGCTATGCTGAAGCTGGAAGCATGGAAAAACGTGAGCTTACCCAGCACAATTCTTGCAGATTTTTTGTAAATGAATCGTTCCCCTGTATGTTTCGATGTACATGTGACAAACAAATAAATATTCTCTTCACTCTCCGCATCAAAACCTCTGCGTTCTCTCATGTGGAAGGAAACCAGAGCACCGTGAGGAAATCCTTGTCGTCACAGGGAGAACGTGCAAAATCGTCACAGGCAGTACCCAAGGTCAGGATCGAACTTGGGTCACTGTCGATCAGCTCCCGACTGGTTACCACTTACAATGCATGAGAAGTTGGAACAACCAGCCCTGGGTGAGAGGGCTTAAGATAAGACTGTTGGCAGTGCTGTGAAGGGAAGGACTTGAAGGCAGTTTGGTCAAAGCCCTTGGTAAATCTGGTATAATTGAACAATGCAGCATGAAGCCAGCGGGACGTCCTTCTAATTTGGAGGTTCGAAAGGTGCTGTTGAAGTAGCCTTGGCGAGTAATTATAGTGCATCTGTTTTCAGGGATGAACAGCAAAGTGAGCGTCATTCTCATTGTCTCTTGGGCCAAAGCAAGGCATGTTCTGCATGCAAACCCCCTTCCTTCCTCTCTGCCACCTGTGCGTGTGCACAGTGAATAGGATGATAACGGCAAGTGATTTGCCATCATCTGTTTCCTTGTTGGAAGCAATATTCTCCACCTCTCCTGCCTGATTAATTGCAAGTGTTCTTGTCAAAGATCTCTGTAAACAAACATGACTGTTGAGTGGGATGTAGAGAAGGTGGAAAACTAGTCCAATTTAATTGGAATGGAAGTGCTTTCACATGTTTTTTAATTAAGCAACTATAATGAATTTCTCTTTCAGGAAACAGATCACCAGTTATTAAAAAAAAGTGCTCCAAATCCGCTGTCACTTTTTTGTGCACTGCTGGATTCAAGGGATGGCCAATCCCCCTGCCAGGCGTTCTGTCAGTCTCAATGTATTCTTGGTTTATGGCAATATTCTGCTGATAAACTAATTGGTGTTAGAGGTGACAATTAATGTATTTTAGCACAGTGAAGATTTGGGTATGAGAAGTTGCAATCCTAAGCAAAGGTTTGCAGAGAGGAAAAAAAAGCTTAACTGTGAGGGACTTTGGACTACAGCTGGTTAAATGCCCTTCGACACTTGCAGGCTGGTGCTCCTCCCTCATCGGCATACAAACATGGACCAGCATTTTGCAATACGATTATGGCTGATATTAGCATATTAGCAGATTAAAATAATCATGTTCCCTGTTTTTGTGTGTAACCATCTTTCACTGTTTTAATTAGTCTCCGGAGTTTAAGTGGTATCCCCTGCCGACTGAGACTAATTATTGAAATACATGTTATGTAAATGAGACACTGGTTGGGCAAGGTGGTGTGGCACCTTAAGTAATACAATACCTTGGAGTTCACACACATGTTAGCTTCGCATACAAAATTTCGATATCTAATTAGACACAAACTTTTGACCATCCATCTACTCATTGCTTATTTCCTTTAAGAGCAGAGTTCCATTTTAGATAGTGAATCTTTACTTTCGTTAGGCAATGAAGCTGGGTGTGTGCTGGCAAGTAACTCACCTCCCGGCAGGCTTCAAAGTCTCTCCACTGCCGATGATATCAAGTACCCGATCGACTGGTCCGATCTCCCCTTCACCATCAGGTCTGTCTAACCTGAAGGTGCCGGGGATCTGGTTGGGAGCGGCTGAAATGTATAACAAGAATTAGCTGGAGTGGATTAAAAAAGTCATGGATTTGGACTGTAGAAATAGTGCTCGCACTCTCTATCAATAACTGGGAAAAACTTAATAATTGTATGTGAGGTGCTCCTGGAGCTGCTGTACATGACACAGTACTTGGCCTGTCGAAGATAGAGTGAGTCACGATGTACAAGTCCTGAGAGAATGGGGGTGAAAGTGTTGCCGTCATCCTTATGACGACCTTAATGTATGGCTGCATCAGGCTGGGTACTGCATATGGCACCAAGTATCACTACATGCCTGTCCTCATGCTGTGAAGGACACATCTGGCCTCATTGCTGTGTAACTTCTGGACTTTGCTGCTCTACCTGTCCTTCGCAGAAGAGTTCTTCCAAGCAAGCACCTTTGACCACAAGTCGATCACTGCCCCAGCAGGTTCCTGGGGACTTTCTCCCTACCCTCCAGCAGGTTCCCCTGAAAGCCCATCACTCTGTCTCCACACCTCCGCGAGCAAGCCATTGTTAAGTGCTGTATGTAGCACTGTTCATGGCACCTCTGTAAGCTGGCTCAGATCGTTGGTGCAGCAATGAACCAGATGAAATTTCATTGATTTTCTGTGCAGAGGGCACACCCGACAACTTATTGACAGTTTGCTTCAATTTGTTTAGTAAAGCTGTAGGGGTAGAAACTGCCTGAAATTTTGTGAAGTCAGATTCACATCTAATGTCAGGAGGTAAGTCTTCTTCCGGGGGTGATTGTTCATCAGGACTAAGCTGCTGCCTCTTGGCCCACTGAGTTTCTGCAGCAGTTTGCTTTTCTGGAATTCTTTACCCAACGGTACGGTCCCTCTCCCAGAAGAGTTCAGTAGCTCAGAAGGATAGCTCCCCACCCGCTTCTCAAATATGTCAACTTGTTAGCAATCTCTTGCTAATAAATATACTTTATTTTAAATGAGCTTGTCTACAAGGTGGAAAATTCGTGATTCAAACATAATGATTTAAAATAACCTTCTTGAAGTGAGCAGCAGAAGTGAAAAGTGGAAGAAGGATATAAAAAGACTGCATAAATATTCCGCAGATCTCTGTGATTATTAATCGTGCAATCAAAACTGTACCTGCAATCAGTGGAAGAAAACAAAGAGGAGCAATCACAACTATTGCCAATCCAGTGATCTGCTGATGACACACATATATGACAGTGGCACATAATCAGTTAAATTGTCAGTTCCTGCTCTTCACAGGGATATATCAATGAAGTTTGCATATGGTTTGAGGTCAATTCTATTGGAAGCTGGTTGTGGAGCAGATTAAAGCAGTAACTGTGCAGGCCCAGCTCGTTTCTCCTCTGCCTCTGTTTCATCTTCTTTACTTTGTTATTCCAGTCAGTGGAGCCTGCAGTGTTCAGACGTCTGCTTGGGAAAGTTTGGGAAGATACTGCAGTGCAAATTGGTGCACACTGTAGCTGTGGTTAGGATTAAGGTTACAACATAGAACACAGTACAGTACTGCACAGGAACAGATTTTTGGTCCTCAATGTTATGCCAAACTATTTAGGTTAATGACACCTAAGTAAACTAATCCCTTCTGCCTGCCCATGGTGCATATTCCTCTATTCTCTGTATATTCATTAAGAATCTCTTAATCCTGTATCATATCTCTCTCCACCACCAGTCCTAACAGTGCATTCCAGACACTCACCTCTCTATAAAAAACTTGCCCTGCACATCTCCTTTGAATTTTCCCCCTTTCACCTTAAATACATGCCCCCTAGTATTAGAAGATTATAACTGTGGGGGCAGGGGAAACACTTTCTGTCTACTCTCCCTATGCCACTCATTATTATGATTATAATCTTGTAAACTACTATCAGAAGTCCCGTCAGCCTCTTTCGTTCCAGAGGAAGTCGCCCCAATTTGTTCTATGTCTCCTTGTAGTTCATGAGATAATCGAAGTGACAGAAGGCATTGCAAGCTTCATCATTTGGGCGTGATAATATCAGGAATGAGTTGAAATTAATTGCAAAAATACCCTGTCCTTTTATTTATATTTACTGATATGATTGACATCATTATCATTTCAATTTGTCACGTAATGCCAGACCTCATCTTAGCCAGGTTCAAAGGGAAACTATTCCAATGGTTGGAGTCATATCAGCGCAAAGGAGGATGACTGTGGTTGCTAAAAGTCAGTTATCCCTGCCTGGAACATCACTGTGGGAGCTCCTCATGACAGGAGTGTGGATGGAGAATTATAGGATTCACTGAGGAGGACATAAATAATCTTCCAGAAATAGTAGGGGACAGAAGGTCCAGTGAGATGGAGGAACTGAGCGAAGTACATGTTAGTAGGGAAGTGGTGTTAGGTAAATTGAAGGGATTGAAGGCAGATAAATCCCCAGGGCCAGATGTTCTGCATCCTAGAGTGCTTAAGGAAGTAGCCCAAGAAATAGTGGATGCATTAGTGATAATTTTTCAAAACTCGTTAGATTCTGGACTAGTTCCTGAGGATTGGAGGGTGGCTAATGTAACCCCACTTTTTAAAAAAGGAGGGAGAGAGAAACCGGGGAATTATAGACTGGTTAGCCTAATGTCGGTGGTGGGGAAACTGCTGGAGTCAGTTATCAAAGATGTGATAACAGCACATTTGGAAAGCGGTGAAATCATCGGACAAAGTCAGCATGGATTTGTGAAAGGAAAATCACGTCTGACGAATCTCATAGAATTTTTTGAGGATGTAACTAGTAGAGTGGATAGGGGAGAACCAGTGGATGTGGTATATTTGGATTTTCAAAAGGCTTTTGACAAGGTCCCACACAGGAGATTAGTGTGCAAACTTAAAGCACACGGTATTGGGGGTAAGGTATTGATGTGGATGGAGAATTGGTTAGCAGACAGGAAGCAAAGAGTGGGAATAAACGGGACCTTTTCAGAATGGCAGGCAGTGACTAGTGGGGTACCGCAAGGCTCAGTGCTGGGACCCCAGATGTTTACAATATATATTAATGACTTGGATGAGGGAATTAAATGCAGCATCTCCAAGTTTGCGGATGACACGAAGCTGGGTGGCAGTGTTAGCTGTGAGGAGGATGCTAAGAGGATGCAGAGTGACTTGGATAGGTTGGGTGAGTGGGCAAATTCATGGCAGATGCAATTTAATGTGGATAAATGTGAAGTTATCGACTTTGGTGGCAAAAATAGGAAAACAGATTATTATCTGAATGGTGGCCGATTAGGAAAAGGGGAGGTGCAACGAGATCTGGGTGTCATTATACACCAGTCATTGAAAGGGGGCATGCAGGTACAGCAGGCGGTGAAAAAGGCGAATGGTATGCTGGCATTTATAGCGAGAGGATTCGAGTACAGGAGCAGGGAGGTACTACTGCAGTTGTACAAGGCCTTGGTGAGACCACACCTGGAGTATTGTGTGCAGTTTTGGTCCCCTAATCTGAGGAAAGACATCTTTGCCATAGAGGGAGTACAAAGAAGGTTCACCAGATTGATTCCTGGGATGGCAGGACTTTCATATGAAGAAAGACTGGATGAACTGGGCTTGTACTCGTTGGAATTTAAAAGATTGAGGGGGGATCTGATTGAAACGTATAAAATCCTAAAGGGATTGGACAAGCTAGATGCAGGAAGATTGTTCTCGATGTTGGGGAAGTCCAGAACAAGGGGTCACAGTTTGAGGATAAAGGGGAAGCCTTTTAGGACCGAGATTAGGAAAAACTTCTCCACACAGAGAGTGGTGAATCTGTGGAATTCTCTGCCACAGGAAACAGTTGAGGCCAGTTCATTGGCTATATTTAAGAGGGAGTTAGATACGGCCCTTGTGGCTACGGGGATCAGGGGGTATGGAGGGAAGGCTGGGCCGGGGTTCTGAGTTGGATGATCAGCCATGATCATAATAAATGGCGATGCAGGCTCGAAGGGCCGAATGGCCTACTCCTGCACTTATTTTCTATGTTTCTATGTTTCTATGCTTATGGTACTTACTGATTATAGATCAAAAGAGAAATTGGTGAATTGATTTGAATACAAGCGGAGGAGTGTTATACACATCACCATTTTCAATGGTCTTCGTATGGTCACAAATCTATTCCAGTAGTATCCACCTGAATATGTCCTACAGGGCAGTGTACACTTAGACCTCTGCATATACCTCACAACTTCCTGGTTTTGAAATCAATTATCTTACGTTTTCTCCTGCAAAACATTGAAATGGTTTTAAGAAACATTAGAGCTAGTCGGCAGAAAAAATGACTCAAACCATTCTTTTCAAAATGTACCACTTCGCAGTGTTACCTCTCAACAGCCAACTACATGGCCACTCTGCAAGATTATTAATACTTACCCGTAATATTTTGGCTATTTTGCCCTGCATTTGGTGTTCCTCATGCATTTAGAAATTAGGTTCTTAACATAAATTTTGAAGAGCATGATCCCATCATTGATCCTTGTGGAATGCTACTACACCGCCTCATCCACTGTAAATAGCTTCCCTTTGCCCCTACTCCCCGCTTTCTGTCCCGAAGTCAATTAGCAATTTATTCAGCTGCTTACCCCTTTACTTTGTATTTTTTAACCTTATTGGGGTATATTACCAAAGGCTGCTTCTAAATAGAGATAAATTATGTCTACCACACCGCCATTATCTACGTTCGTTGTTACTCTTTCGCAAAGACAAATGGGATTGATCAAGCAAGATCCTTCTTTTTGAAATCTATACCAATTAATCATTATTTTATTTTTTGTTTCTAGATTGTTCTCTCCCTTAGTAAGTGTTCCATTATTTTCCCTCTCTCTGCTATTAAGCTGGTTGGTCAATAATTCCCTAGGCATGTTGTTATATACCGGTGTGCACCAGTCCTTCGGCAATGCATCTTGTCATAACAAACAACTAAATATGTGTGATATTGTCTTTACAAGCTCTGCCCTAGAATTGTTTAATATTTATAAATACAAATCATCTGAGCCAAGTGTTTTATCCTCTTTGAGTTTGACGAGCTTGCTTAATGGTACCCTTCTTGTACTTACCTCATTAATCATCTCAATGTACATTGACATGTCTACCTATTTGATCTCCCTGATAAATCTGTCTTCTCCCTGTAATATTCTTCCATCTTTCCCTTAACATCCTGAATCCTTTTATAGAATCATAGATTCATACTGCATGAAGACAGATCCTTTAGTCTAACCAGTCCATGCCAACTAAGATGACCTATCCCGGCTTTTATATTCAATGCCCTGACCAATGAAGGCCACGAGGAATTCTGCAGATGCTGGAAATTCAAGCAACACACATCATAGTCACTGGTGAACACAGCAGGCCAGGGAGCATCTCGAGGAAGAGGTACAGTCTGCATTTCGGGCCCAGACCCTTCGTCAGGACTAACTGAAGGAAGAGATAGTAAGATATTTGAAAGTGGGAGGGGGAGGGGGAGATCCAAAATGATAGGAGAAGACAGGAGGGGGAGGGATGGAGCCAAGAGCTGGACAGGTGATTGGAAAAAGGGATACAGGAGGATCATGGGACGGGAGGCCCAGGGAGAAGGAAAAGGTGGAGGGGGGGGAAAAACCCAGAGGATGGGCAAGGGGTATAGTCAGAGGGATAAAAAGGAGAGAGAGAGAAAGAATGTGTGTATATAAATAAATAACGGATGGGGTACGAGGGGGAGGTGGGGCATTAGCGGAAGTTGGAGAAGTCAAAGTTCATGCCATCAGGTTTTTATTACTATTTAATTATTTATGGTGCAACTGTAACAAAAAGCAATTTCCCCCGGGATCGATAAAGTATGACTATGACTATGGTCATGCACTTTGGTAGAAGAAATAAACGTAGACTATTTTCTTAATGGGGAGAAAATCCAAAAATATGAGATGCAAAGTGACTTGGGAATCCTTGTGTAGAACACCCTAAAGGTCAACTTGCAGGTAAAGTTGGTGGTGAGGAAGGCAAATGAAATGTTAGCATTCATTTTAAGTGGTCCAGAATACAAGAGCAGGGATGTGATGCTAAGGCTTTATAAGGCACTGGTGAGGCCTCACCTTGAGTATTGTGAACAGTTCTGGGCTCCTCATCTCAGAAAATATGTGTTGGTATTGGAGAGGGTTCAGAGGAGGTTCTCGAGGATGATTCCGAGAATTAAAGGGTATCATACGAGGCACATTGCATTTGCCTTCCTGGGTCTGTAGCAGCTGGAACTTAGAAGGATGAGGGGGGATCTCATTGAAACCTTTTGAATGTTGAAAGACCTAAAGAGAGTAGATGTGGAAAGAACATTTTCTGTGGTGGGGGAGTCTAGGGCAAGAGGGCACAGCCTCAGCAGAGAGGAGCATCCACTTAAAACAGATATGCGGAGAAATTTCTTTAGCCAGAGGGTGGTGAATTTCTGGAATTTGTTACCACAGGCAACTGTGGAGGCCAGGTCGCTGGGTGTATTTAAGCGGAATTTGTTAAATTCTTGATCGGCCAGGGTATCAAAGATTACAGGGAGAAGGCTGGGGTGTGAGGCTGAGGAACGGAAAGAAAAGGAGCAGTCATAATGGCCCAAATGGCATAATTCTACTCCTATTCCTCATGGTCTTATTTCTCATTTCCTTTCACTATGAGCAAAAGAAAATAAGATGATTAGTGGTTTTGGTGATGATGGTTCATGGCCCAGAGGCAGGTCAGAACATTTGATGTTTTGCTTTTGGTAAGGATTGATAGGCCAAAAATATCAAACTGTGTTAGCAGGTTTGGTGATAATGACAGGACTGGATTTGAAAGAGTGGCGCAGTTAGATCAGTAGAAAGTGGATTTGAATGAGAATGGAGAAACTGATACAAATTCAGAAGCTTGTAAGCTTTTTTTTGCACCATTGACCAAGGCATAAACACACGGAAAGTGCTGAGCATTGTAATTATGACAGTTTGGCTTAATGACAATATATAAGCTTAAGTAATGCTCAGGGAAATAATCATATTTTTTAAAAGAAAGTAAGACAGTGATAACATAAATTCCAATTAATTAGTCAGGATTGAAACAAGATCAGCTATTGCAGTGCCTTGAAAAATGAATTGAGAAACTAGGTCTGAATCCTTGCACTTCATTTCCGAAGTAGCATGTTAATTGTCATTAGTCTCAATAAGAGCAAGAAAAATCACTTAAGAAATATTTATCATACAACATAAATTCCAATTTTATTCTGACAATAAAACAAGTTTTTTATTAGCTTATAAATCATCACTTCCATGGCATTTTGATCCCACTGTTTAATTGTTTAAACCAAAACAATAGATAATTATTTTTGCATATATTCATTAAATTTTGATCAATAAATATGTTGCGCAGGAGATTTTGGAAAAAAGCTCATTAGGCATGCAATCTTGGGTGTTTATCTTGGAGCCTTATTTCTTCAAATCTTTAACTATTCTGATGGCTTCAGTGTTCCTGAGGGTGAAGCAAATTCCCTCAATCCCTGCCCAATCCCACCAATGCTGCGTATTTCCCAAAAATATAAAGGTCCAGGTTGCCCACTATTTACATACATTCTTGGCCCCACCTACATTTAGTTTGATCCTTGGGACAGTCTTCTTCAGCAAACCCCTCCCAGGCTGGGAATAGCGCTGGTTTACCCCCCTCCACTCCCACAGGTTCAATGGCTGTCAAAGCTGTCACTGTTTCCGATTTCTCAGTTGAATTCAGTCATGATCTTGGTGCAGTCTGTAAGAATAAAAAAAAGATTAAAAGACTGAAATGCTCGATCAGATACTCACAAACCAACAAAAGCAAACTGCTACATCTGCCTACAGCCCCTCCACATGCACACGCATACGTGCATTCACACAAGTGCACACACACACTCATTTGTTTCGTTGACGCATTCAGGGAGAAAGCTTGCTGCTTCGACAGCATGCCGCGAGGTGCTCCAAGTCCAGCCTGTAATCCTTGCGTGAGGTGTGACGGAGAAATACGACTGATGTGACGTTGACACTGTTGGTTGTTGTGCCACTCTTATCAAGCTGCATCTGTACCCATGGTCTGTAATCATGACCAGCCCATGATATTCCGCTGGTTTCCCACCTGATTCTCTTCAGTCAGTGGACAATTGACTTCTACTAATAAATTCCTTCTTCTTCAGCCCTTAATTTCTTTCAAATATTACCTCCAAGCTTCCCACATCATCCCCCCTCACCCACTTTCCTACATCATCCCCTCATCCACCTTCCTACAATATCCCCCCTCACCCACCTTCCTACATCATCCCCGACCCACCTTCCTACATCATCCCCCCTCACCCACCTTCCAACATCATCACCCCCTCACCCACCTCCCTACATCATCCCCTCACCCACCTTCCAACAGCATCCCCCCTCACCCACCTTCCTACAACATACCCCCTCACCCACCTTCCAACATCATCACCCCACCCACCTTCCTACATCATCCCCCCCACCCACCTTCCTACATCATCTCCCCCCACCCACCTTCCTACATCATCCCCCCTCACCCACCTTCCTACATCATCAACCCCTCACCCACCTTGCTACATCATCCCCTCACCCACCTTCCTTCATCATCCCCTCACCCACCTTCCTACATCATCCCCTCACCCAACTTCCTGCATCATCACCACACCCACCTACCTACATCATTCCCCCTCACCCACCTTCCTACATCATCACCCTTACCCACCTTCCTACATCATCGCCCCTCACCTACCTTCCTACATCATCCCCTCACCCACCTTCCTTCATCATCCCCTCACCCACCTTCCTACATCATCCCCTCACCAAACTTCCTACATCATCCCCACCTCACCCACCTTTCTACATCATCCCCTCACTCACCTTCCTACATCATCCCCCCTCACCCACATTCCAACATCATCACCCCTCTCCCACCTTCCTACATCATCCCCTCTCACCCACCTTCCTATATCATCACCCCTCACCCACCTTCCTACATCATCACCCCTCACCCACCTTCCTACATCATCCCCTCACCCACCTTCCTACATCATCACCCTGACCCACCTTCCTACATCATCACCCCTCACCCACCTTCCTACATCATACCCTCACCCACCTTCCAACATCATCCGCCCCTCACCCACCTTCCTACATCATCCCCTCACCCACCTTCCTACAGCATCACCCTGACCCACCTTCCTACATCATGACCCCTCACCCACCTTCCTACATCATGACCCCTCACCCACCTTCCTACATCATCCCCTCACCCACATTCCTACAGCATCCCCTCACCCACCTTCCTATATCATCACCCCTCACCCACCTTCCTACATCATCCCCCCTCACCCACCTTCCTATATCATCACCCCTCACCCACCTTCCTACATCATCCCCCCTCACGCACCTTCCTACATCATCCCCTCACCCACCTTCCTACAACATCACCCTGACCCACCTTCCTACATCATGACCCCTCACCCACCTTCCTACATCATCTCCTCACCCACCTTCCTCCATCATCCCCCCTCACCCACCTTCCTACAACAACCCCTCACCCACCTTCCAACATCATCACCCCTCACCCACCTTCCTACATCATCCCCCTCAGCCACCTTCCAACATCATCACCCTGACCCACCTTCCTACATCATCACCCTGACCCACCTTCCTACATCATCACCCCTCACCCACCTTCCTACAACATCACCCCCTCACCCACCTTCCTGCATCATCACCCCTCACCCACCTTGCAACATCATCACCCCTCACCCACCTTCCTACATCATCACCCCCTCACCCACCTTCCTACATCATCCCCTCACCCACCTTCCTACATCATACCCCCTCACCCACCTTCCAACATCATCACCCCAACCACCTTCCTACATCATCCCCCCTCACCCACCTTCCGACATCATCCCCCCTCAGCCACCTTCTTACATCATCACCTCCCTCCCACCTTCCTACATCATCCCCCCTCACCCACCTTCCTACATCATCACCCCTCACCCACCTTCCTACATCATTCCCCCTCACCCACCTTCCTACATCATCACCCCTCACCCACCTTCCTACATCATCACCCCTCACCCACCTTCCTACATCATTCTCCCTCACCCACCTTCCTACATCATCCCCTCACCCACCTTCCTACATCATCACCCCTCTCCCTCCTTACTACCTCATCCCCCTCACCACACCTTCCAACATCATCCCCCTCACACACCTTCCTATATAATCACCCCTCACCCACCTTCCAACATCATCCCCCTTCACCCACCTTCCTACATCATCCCCTCACCCACCTTCCTACATCATCCCCCCTCACCCACCTTCCTACATCATACCCCTTCACCCACCTTCCTACATCATCCCCTCACCCACCTTCCTACATCATCCCCCCACCCACCTTCCAACATCATCCCCCCTCACCCACCTTCCTATATCATCCCCTCACCCACCTTCCTACATCATCACCCTCACCCACCTTCCGACATCATCCCCTCACCAACCTTCCTACATCATCCCCCCTCACCCACCTTCCTACATCATCACCCCTTACCCACCTTCCTATAACATCCCCTCACCCACCTTCCAACATCATCACCCCTCACCCACCTTCCTTCATCATCCCCTCACCCACCTTCCTACATCATCACCCTCACCCACCTTCCGACATCATCACCCCTCACCCACCTTCCTACATCATCCCCCTCAGCCACCTTCCAACATCATCACCCTGACCCACCTTCCTACATCATCCCCTCACCAACCTTCCTACATCATCCCCCCTCACCCACCTTCCTACATCATCACCCCTCACCCACCTTCCTACATCATCCCCCTCAGCCACCTTCCAACATCATCACCCTGACCCACCTTCCTACATCATCACCCCTCACCCACCTTCCTACAACATCACCCCCTCACCCACCTTCCTGCATCATCACCCCTCACCCACCTTGCAACATCATCACCCCTCACCCACCTTCCTACATCATCACCCCCTCACCCACCTTCCTACATCATCCCCTCACCCACCTTCCTACATCATACCCCCTCACCCACCTTCCAACATCATCACCCCAACCACCTTCCTACATCATCCCCCCTCACCCACCTTCCGACATCATCCCCCCTCAGCCACCTTCTTACATCATCACCTCCCTCCCACCTTCCTACATCATCCCCCCTCACCCACCTTCCTACATCATCCCCCCTCACACACCTTCCTACATCATCCCCTCTCACCCACCTTCCTACATCATCACCCCTCACCCACCTTCCTACATCATCCCCCCTCACCCACCTTCCTACATCATCACCCCTCACCCACCTTCCTACATCATCACCCCTCACCCACCTTCCTACATCATTCTCCCTCACCCACCTTCCTACATCATCCCCTCACCCACCTTCCTACATCATCACCCCTCTCCCTCCTTACTACCTCATCCCCCTCACCACACCTTCCAACATCATCCCCCTCACACACCTTCCTATATAATCACCCCTCACCCACCTTCCAACATCATCCCCCTTCACCCACCTTCCTACATCATCCCCTCACCCACCTTCCTACATCATCCCCCCTCACCCACCTTCCTACATCATACCCCTTCACCCACCTTCCTACATCATCCCCTCACCCACCTTCCTACATCATCCCCCCACCCACCTTCCAACATCATCCCCCCTCACCCACCTTCCTATATCATCCCCTCACCCACCTTCCTACATCATCACCCTCACCCACCTTCCGACATCATCCCCTCACCAACCTTCCTACATCATCCCCCCTCACCCACCTTCCTACATCATCCCCCCTTACCCACCTTCCTATAACATCCCCTCACCCACCTTCCAACATCATCACCCCTCACCCACCTTCCTTCATCATCCCCTCACCCACCTTCCTACATCATCACCCGCCACCCACCTTTCTACATCATCCCTTCACCCACTTTCCTACATCATCACCCTGACCCACCTTCTACATCATCACCCCTCACCCACTTTCCAACATCATCACACCTCACCCACCTTCCTACATCATCCCCCCGCACCCACCTTCCTACATCATCACCCCCTCACCCACCTTCCTACATCATCCCCTCACCCACCTTCCTACATCATCCCCCCTCACCCACCTTCCTACATCATCTCCCCTCACCCACCTTCCTACATCATCACCCCCTCACCCACGTTCCTACATCATCACCCCCTCACCCACGTTCCTACATCATCCCCTCACCCACCTTCCTACATCATCCCCTCACCCACCTTCCTACATCATCCCCCCTCACCCACCTTCCTACATCATCCCCTCACCCACCTGCCTACATCATCCCCTCACACACCTTCCTACATCATCCCCGCACCCATCCTACATCATCCCCACCTCTCCCACCTTTCTACATCATCCCCTCACTCACCTTCCTACATCATCCCCCCTCACCCACATTGCTACATCATCGCCCCTCTCCCACCTTCCGACATCATCCCCCCTCAGCGACCTTCTTACATCATCACCCCCCTCCCACCTTCCTACATCATCCCCCCTCACCCACCTTCCTACATCATCCCCTCACCCACCTTCCTACATCATCACCCCACCCACTTTCCTACATCATCCCCTCACCCACCTTCCTACATCATCGCCCTCACCCACCTTCCATCATCATCCCACCTCACCCACCTTCCTACATCATCACCCCTCACCCACCTTCCTACATCATACCCTCACCCACCTTCCAACATCATCCGCCCCTCACCCACCTTCATACATCATCCCCCCCACGCACCTTTCTACATCATCCCCCCTCACCCACCTTCCTACATCATCCCCTCACCCACCTTCCTACAACATCACCCTGACCCACCTTCCTACATCATGACCCCTCACCCACCTTCCTACATCATCCGCCCCTCACCCACCTTCATACATCATCCCCCCCACGCACCTTTCTACATCATCCCCCCTCACCCACCTTCCTACATCATCCCCTCACCCACCTTCCTACAACATCACCCTGACCCACCTTCCTACATCATGACCCCTCACCCACCTTCCTACATCATCACCCCTCACCCACATTGCTACATCATCACCCCTCACCCACCTTCCTACATCATCCCCCCTCAGCGACCTTCTTACATCATCACCCCCCTCCCACCTTCCTACATCATCCCCCCTCACCCACCTTCCTACATCATCCCCTCACCCACCTTCCTTCATTATCCCCCCTCACCTACCTTCCTACATCATCCCCCCTCCCACCTTCCTACATCATCCCCCCTCACCCACCTTCCTACATCATCCCTTCATCCACTTTCCTACATCATCACCCTGACCCACCTTCTACATCATCACCCCTCACCCACCTTCCTACAGCATCACCCCTCACCCACTTTCCAACATCATCCCCCCTCTCCCACCTTCCAACATCATCTCCTCACCCACCTTCCTACATCATCACCCCCTCACCCACCTTCCAACATCATAACCCCTCACCCACCTTCCTGCATCATACCCTCACCCACCTTCCTACATCATCACCCCTCACAAACCTTGCTACATCATCCCCCTCACCCACCTTCCTACATCATCCCCTCACCCACTTTGCTACATCATCACCCCACCCACCTTCCTACATCATCACCCCCCACCCACCTTTCTACATCATCCCTTCACCCACCTTCCTACATCATCACCCTGACCCACCTTCTACATCATCACCCCTCAGCCACCTTCCTACATCATCCCCTGACCCACCTTCCTTCATCATCACCCCTTACCCACCTTCCTACATTATCACCTCCTCACCCACCTTCCAACATCATCACCCCTCACCCACCTTCCAACATCATCGCCCTCACCCACCTTCCTACATCATACCCTCACCCACCTTCCTACATCATCACCCTCACCCACCTTCCTACATCATCCCCCCTCACCCACCTTCCTACATCATCCCCTCACCCACCTTCCTTCATCATCCCCTCACCCACCTTCCTACATCATCCCCTCACACAACTTCCTACATCATCCCCACCTCTCCCACCTTTCTACATCATCCCCTCACTCACCTTCCTACATCAACCCCCTCACCCACATAGCTACATCATCACCCCTCTCCCACCTTCCGACATCATCCCCCCTCACCCACCTTCCTACATCATCCCCTCACCCACCTTCCTACATAATCACCCCTCTCCCTCCTTCCTACCTCATCCCCCCCACCACACCTTCCTACATCATCCCCCTCACACACCTTCCTATATAATCACCCGTCACCCACCTTCCAACATCATCCCCCCTCACCCACCTTCCTACATCATCCCCCCTCACTCACCTTCCTATATCATCCCCTCACCCACCTACCTACATCATCCCCCTCACCCACTTTCCTACATCATCCCCTCACCCACCTTCCTACATCATCCCCTCACCCACCTTCCTACATCATCACCCCCACCCACCTTCCTACATCATCCCCCTCACCCACCTTCTTACATCATCCCCTCACCCACCTTCCTTCATCATCCGCCCTCGCCCACCTTCCTACATCATCCCCCCTCACCCACCTGCCTACATCACCCTCACCCACC
Source organism: Mobula hypostoma (assembly GCF_963921235.1). Taxonomy (NCBI): domain Eukaryota; kingdom Metazoa; phylum Chordata; class Chondrichthyes; order Myliobatiformes; family Myliobatidae; genus Mobula; species Mobula hypostoma. The sequence continues at coordinate 119,647,448 of NC_086102.1, read as the reverse complement.
TTCCTACATCATCCCCTCACCCACCTTCCTACATCATCACCCCTCACCCACCTTCCTACATCATCCCCCCTCACCCACCTTCCTACATCATCCTCTCACCCTCCTTCCTACATCATCCCCCCTCACTCACCTTCCTATATCATCCCCTCACCCACCTACCTACATCATCCCCCTCACCCACTTTCCTACATCATCCCCTCACCCACCTTCCTACATCATCCCCTCACCCACCTTCCAACATCATCCCCTCTCACCCACCTTCCTACATCATCCCCTGACCCACCTTCCTTCATCATCACCCCTTACCCACCTTCCTACATTATCACCTCCTCACCCACCTTCCAACATCATCACCCCTCACCCACCTTCCAACATCATCGTCCTCACCCACCTTCCTACATCATACCCTCACCCACCTTCCTACATCATCACCCTCACCCACCTTCCTACATCATCCCCCCTCACCCACCTTCCTACATCATCCCCTCACCCACCTTCCTTCATCATCCCCTCACCCACCTTCCTACATCATCCCCTCACACAACTTCCTACATCATCCCCACCTCTCCCACCTTTCTACATCATCCCCTCACTCACCTTCCTACATCAACCCCCTCACCCACATAGCTACATCATCACCCCTCTCCCACCTTCCGACATCATCCCCCCTCACCCACCTTCCTACATCATCCCCTCACCCACCTTCCTACATAATCACCCCTCTCCCTCCTTCCTACCTCATCCCCCCCACCACACCTTCCTACATCATCCCCCTCACACACCTTCCTATATAATCACCCGTCACCCACCTTCCAACATCATCCCCCCTCACCCACCTTCCTACATCATCCCCCCACACTCACCTTCCTATATCATCCCCTCACCCACCTACCTACATCATCCCCCTCACCCACATTCCTACATCATCCCCTCACCCACCTTCCTACATCATCCCCTCACCCACCTTCCTACATCATCACCCCCACCCACCTTCCTACATCATCACCCTCACCCACCTTCTTACATCATCCCCTCACCCACCTTCCTTCATCATCCGCCCTCGCCCACCTTCCTACATCATCCCCCCTCACCCACCTGCCTACATCACCCTCACCCACCTTCCTACATCATCCCCTCACCCACCTTCCTACATCATCCCCCCTCACCCACCTTCCTACATCATCCCCCCTCACCCACCTTCCTACATCATCCTCTCACCCTCCTTCCTACATCATCCCCCCTCACCCACCTTCCTACATCATCCCCCTCACCCACCTTCCTACATCATACCCTCACCCACCTTGCTACATCATACCCTCACCCTCCTTCCTCCAACATCCCCCTCACCTACCTTCCTACATCATCCTCCCTCACCCACCTTCCTACATCATCCCCTCACCCACCTTCCTACATCATCCCCCCTCACCCACCTTGCTATATCTTCCCCCCTCACCCACCTTCCTATATCATCCCCCCTCACCCACCTTCCTACATCATCACCCCTCACCCACCTTCCTACATCATCCCCTCACCCACCTTCCTACATCATCACCCCACCCATCTTCCCACATCATCACCCTGACCCACCGTCCTACATCATCCCACCTCACCCACCTTCCTACATCATCACCCCTCACCCACCTTCCTACATCATACCCTCACCCACCTTACAACATCATCCGCCCCTCACCCACCTTCATACATCATCCCCCCCACGCACCTTTCTACATCATCCCCCCTCACCCACCTTCCTACATCATCCCCTCACCCACGTTCCTACATCATCACCCCTCACCCACCTTCCTACATCATCCCCCCTCTCCCACCTTCCTACCTTATCTCCTCACCCACCTTCCTCCATCATCCCCCGTCACCCACCTTCCTACATCATCCCCCCTCACCCACCTTCCTACAACATCCCCTCACCCACCTTCCAACATCATTACCCCTCACCCACCTTCCTACATCATCACCCTACCCACCTTCCTACATCATCACCCCCGACCCACCTTTCGACATCATCCCTTCACCCACCTTCCGAGATCATCACCCTTACCCACCTTCCGACATCATCACCCCTCACCCACCTTCCTACAACATCACCCCCTCACCCACCTTCCTACATCATCAGCCCTCACCCACCTTCCTGCATCATCCCCCCACACCCACCTTCCTACATCATCCCCCCTCACCCACCTGCCTACATCACCCTCACCCACCTTCCTACATCATCCCCTCACCCACCTTCCTACATCATCACCCCTCACCCACCTTCCTACATCATCCCCCCTCACCCACCTTCCTACATCATCCTCTCACCCTCCTTCCTACATCATCCCCCCTCACCCACCTTCCTACATCATCCCCCTCACCCACCTTCCTACATCATACCCTCACCCACCTTGCTACATCATACCCTCACCCTCCTTCCTCCAACATCCCCCTCACCTACCTTCCTACATCATCCTCCCTCACCCACCTTCCTACATCATCCCCTCACCCACCTTCCTACATCATCCCCCCTCACCCACCTTGCTATATCTTCCCCCCTCACCCACCTTCCTACATCATCACCCCTCACCCACCTTCCTACATCATCCCCTCACCCACCTTCCTACATCATCACCCCACCCACCTTCCTACATCATCACCCTGACCCACCGTCCTACATCATCACCCCTCACCCACCTTCCTACATCATACCCTCACCCACCTTCCAACATCATCCGCCCCTCACCCACCTTCATACATCATCCCCCCCACGCACCTTTCTACATCATCCCCCCTCACCCACCTTCCTACATCATCCCCTCACCCACCTTCCTACATCATCACCCCTCACCCACCTTCCTACATCATCCCCCCTCTCCCACCTTCCTACCTTATCTCCTCACCCACTTTCCTTCATCATCCCCCGTCACCCACCTTCCTCCATCATCCCCCTCACCCACCTTCCTACATCATCCCCCCTCACCCACCTTCCTACAACATCCCTCACCCACCTTCCAACATCATTACCCCTCACCCACCTTCCTACATCATCACCCTACCCACCTTCCTACATCATCACCCCCGACCCACCTTTCGACATCATCCCTTCACCCACCTTCCGAGATCATCACCCTTACCCACCTTCCGACATCATCACCCCTCACCCACCTTCCTACAACATCACCCCCTCACCCACCTTCCTACATCATCAGCCCTCACCCACCTTCCTGCATCATCCCCCCACACCCACCTTCCTACATCACACCCCCTCACCCACCTTCCTACATCATTCCCCCTCACCCACCTTCCTACATCATTCCCCCTCACCCACCTTCCTATATAATCACCCGTCACCCACCTTCCAACATCATCCCCCCTCACCCACCTTCCTACATCATCCCCCCTCACTCACCTTCCTATATCATCCCCTCACCCACCTACCTACATCATCCCCCTCACCCACTTTCCTACATCATCCCCTCACCCACCTTCCTACATCATCCCCTCACCCACCTTCCTACATCATCACCCCCACCCACCTTCCTACATCATCCCCCTCACCCACCTTCTTACATCATCCCCTCACCCACCTTCCTTCATCATCCGCCCTCGCCCACCTTCCTACATCATCCCCCCTCACCCACCTGCCTACATCACCCTCACCCACCTTCCTACATCATCCCCTCACCCACCTTCCTACATCATCACCCCTCACCCACCTTCCTACATCATCCCCCCTCACCCACCTTCCTACATCATCCTCTCACCCTCCTTCCTACATCATCCCCCCTCACTCACCTTCCTATATCATCCCCTCACCCACCTACCTACATCATCCCCCTCACCCACTTTCCTACATCATCCCCTCACCCACCTTCCTACATCATCCCCTCACCCACCTTCCAACATCATCCCCTCTCACCCACCTTCCTACATCATCCCCTGACCCACCTTCCTTCATCATCACCCCTTACCCACCTTCCTACATTATCACCTCCTCACCCACCTTCCAACATCATCACCCCTCACCCACCTTCCAACATCATCGCCCTCACCCACCTTCCTACATCATACCCTCACCCACCTTCCTACATCATCACCCTCACCCACCTTCCTACATCATCCCCCCTCACCCACCTTCCTACATCATCCCCTCACCCACCTTCCTTCATCATCCCCTCACCCACCTTCCTACATCATCCCCTCACACAACTTCCTACATCATCCCCACCTCTCCCACCTTTCTACATCATCCCCTCACTCACCTTCCTACATCAACCCCCTCACCCACATAGCTACATCATCACCCCTCTCCCACCTTCCGACATCATCCCCCCTCACCCACCTTCCTACATCATCCCCTCACCCACCTTCCTACATAATCACCCCTCTCCCTCCTTCCTACCTCATCCCCCCCACCACACCTTCCTACATCATCCCCCTCACACACCTTCCTATATAATCACCCGTCACCCACCTTCCAACATCATCCCCCCTCACCCACCTTCCTACATCATCCCCCCTCACTCACCTTCCTATATCATCCCCTCACCCACCTACCTACATCATCCCCCTCACCCACTTTCCTACATCATCCCCTCACCCACCTTCCTACATCATCCCCTCACCCACCTTCCTACATCATCACCCCCACCCACCTTCCTACATCATCCCCCTCACCCACCTTCTTACATCATCCCCTCACCCACCTTCCTTCATCATCCGCCCTCGCCCACCTTCCTACATCATCCCCCCTCACCCACCTGCCTACATCACCCTCACCCACCTTCCTACATCATCCCCTCACCCACCTTCCTACATCATCACCCCTCACCCACCTTCCTACATCATCCCCCCTCACCCACCTTCCTACATCATCCTCTCACCCTCCTTCCTACATCATCCCCCCTCACCCACCTTCCTACATCATCCCCCTCACCCACCTTCCTACATCATACCCTCACCCACCTTGCTACATCATACCCTCACACTCCTTCCTCCAACATCCCCCTCACCTACCTTCCTACATCATCCTCCCTCACCCACCTTCCTACATCATCCCCTCACCCACCTTCCTACATCATCCCCCCTCACCCACCTTGCTATATCTTCCCCCCTCACCCACCTTCCTATATCATCCCCCCTCACCCACCTTCCTACATCATCACCCCACCCATCTTCCTACATCATCACCCTGACCCACCGTCCTACATCATCCCACCTCACCCACCTTCCTACATCATCACCCCTCACCCACCTTCCTACATCATACCCTCACCCACCTTACAACATCATCCGCCCCTCACCCACCTTCATACATCATCCCCCCACGCACCTTTCTACATCATCCCCCCTCACCCACCTTCCTACATCATCCCCTCACCCACGTTCCTACATCATCACCCCTCACCCACCTTCCTACATCATCCCCCCTCTCCCACCTTCCTACCTTATCTCCTCACCCACCTTCCTCCATCATCCCCCGTCACCCACCTTCCTACATCATCCCCCTCACCCACCTTCCTACAACATCCCCTCACCCACCTTCCAACATCATTACCCCTCACCCACCTTCCTACATCATCACCCTACCCACCTTCCTACATCATCACCCCCGACCCACCTTTCGACATCATCCCTTCACCCACCTTCCGAGATCATCACCCTTACCCACCTTCCGACATCATCACCCCTCACCCACCTTCCTACAACATCACCCCCTCACCCACCTTCCTACATCATCAGCCCTCACCCACCTTCCTGCATCATCCCCCCACACCCACCTTCCTACATCATCCCCCCTCACCCACCTGCCTACATCACCCTCACCCACCTTCCTACATCATCCCCTCACCCACCTTCCTACATCATCACCCCTCACCCACCTTCCTACATCATCCCCCCTCACCCACCTTCCTACATCATCCTCTCACCCTCCTTCCTACATCATCCCCCCTCACCCACCTGCCTACATCACCCTCACCCACCTTCCTACATCATCCCCTCACCCACCTTCCTACATCATCACCCCTCACCCACCTTCCTACATCATCCCCCCTCACCCACCTTCCTACATCATCCTCTCACCCTCCTTCCTACATCATCCCCCCTCACTCACCTTCCTATATCATCCCCTCACCCACCTACCTACATCATCCCCCTCACCCACTTTCCTACATCATCCCCTCACCCACCTTCCTACATCATCCCCTCACCCACCTTCCAACATCATCCCCTCTCACCCACCTTCCTACATCATCCCCTGACCCACCTTCCTTCATCATCACCCCTTACCCACCTTCCTACATTATCACCTCCTCACCCACCTTCCAACATCATCACCCCTCACCCACCTTCCAACATCATCGCCCTCACCCACCTTCCTACATCATACCCTCACCCACCTTCCTACATCATCACCCTCACCCACCTTCCTACATCATCCCCCCTCACCCACCTTCCTACATCATCCCCTCACCCACCTTCCTTCATCATCCCCTCACCCACCTTCCTACATCATCCCCTCACACAACTTCCTACATCATCCCCACCTCTCCCACCTTTCTACATCATCCCCTCACTCACCTTCCTACATCAACCCCCTCACCCACATAGCTACATCATCACCCCTCTCCCACCTTCCGACATCATCCCCCCTCACCCACCTTCCTACATCATCCCCTCACCCACCTTCCTACATAATCACCCCTCTCCCTCCTTCCTACCTCATCCCCCCCACCACACCTTCCTACATCATCCCCCTCACACACCTTCCTATATAATCACCCGTCACCCACCTTCCAACATCATCCCCCCTCACCCACCTTCCTACATCATCCCCCCTCACTCACCTTCCTATATCATCCCCTCACCCACCTACCTACATCATCCCCCTCACCCACTTTCCTACATCATCCCCTCACCCACCTTCCTACATCATCCCCTCACCCACCTTCCTACATCATCACCCCCACCCACCTTCCTACATCATCCCCCTCACCCACCTTCTTACATCATCCCCTCACCCACCTTCCTTCATCATCCGCCCTCGCCCACCTTCCTACATCATCCCCCCTCACCCACCTGCCTACATCACCCTCACCCACCTTCCTACATCATCCCCCCTCACCCACCTTCCTACATCATCACCTCTCACCCACCTTCCTACATCATCCCCCCTCACCCACCTTCCTACATCATCCTCTCACCCTCCTTCCTACATCATCCCCCCTCACCCACCTTCCTACATCATCCCCCTCACCCACCTTCCTACATCATACCCTCACCCACCTTGCTACATCATACCCTCACACTCCTTCCTCCAACATCCCCCTCACCTACCTTCCTACATCATCCTCCCTCACCCACCTTCCTACATCATCCCCTCACCCACCTTCCTACATCATCCCCCCTCACCCACCTTGCTATATCTTCCCCCCTCACCCACCTTCCTATATCATCCCCCCTCACCCACCTTCCTACATCATCACCCCTCACCCACCTTCCTACATCATCCCCTCACCCACCTTCCTACATCATCACCCCACCCATCTTCCTACATCATCACCCTGACCCACCGTCCTACATCATCCCACCTCACCCACCTTCCTACATCATCACCCCTCACCCACCTTCCTACATCATACCCTCACCCACCTTACAACATCATCCGCCCCTCACCCACCTTCATACATCATCCCCCCCACGCACCTTTCTACATCATCCCCCCTCACCCACCTTCCTACATCATCCCCTCACCCACGTTCCTACATCATCACCCCTCACCCACCTTCCTACATCATCCCCCCTCTCCCACCTTCCTACCTTATCTCCTCACCCACCTTCCTCCATCATCCCCCGTCACCCACCTTCCTACATCATCCCCCTCACCCACCTTCCTACAACATCCCCTCACCCACCTTCCAACATCATTACCCCTCACCCACCTTCCTACATCATCACCCTACCCACCTTCCTACATCATCACCCCCGACCCACCTTTCGACATCATCCCTTCACCCACCTTCCTACAGACATCACCCTTACCCACCTTCCAACATCATCACCCCTCACCCACCTTCCTACAACATCACCCCCTCACCCACCTTCCTACATCATCACCCCCGACCCACCTTTCGACATCATCCCTTCACCCACCTTCCGAGATTCATCACCCTTACCTTCCTGCATCATCACCCCTCACCCACCTTCCTACATCATCACCCCCTCACCCACCTTCCTACATCATCAGCCCTCACCCACCTTCCTGCATCATCCCCCACACCCACCTTCCTACATCATCCCCCCTCACCCACCTGCCTACATCACCCTCACCCACCTTCCTACATCATCCCCTCACCCACCTTCCTACATCATCACCCCTCACCCACCTTCCTACATCATCCCCCCTCACCCACCTTCCTACATCATCCTCTCACCCTCCTTCCTACATCATCCCCCCTCACCCACCTTCCTACATCATCCCCCTCACCCACCTTCCTACATCATACCCTCACCCACCTTGCTACATCATACCCTCACCCTCCTTCCTCCAACATCCCCCTCACCTACCTTCCTACATCATCCTCCCTCACCCACCTTCCTACATCATCCCCTCACCCACCTTCCTACATCATCCCCCCTCACCCACCTTGCTATATCTTCCCCCCTCACCCAACTTCCTACATCATCCCCCCTCACCCACCTTCCTACATCATCACCCCTCACCCACCTTCCTACATCATCCCCTCACCCACCTTCCTACATCATCACCCCACCCACCTTCCTACATCATCACCCTGACCCACCGTCCTACATCATCCCACCTCAGCCACCTTCCTACATCATCACCCCTCACCCACCTTCCTACATCATACCCTCACCCACCTTCCAACATCATCCCCCCTCACCCACCTTCCTACATCATCCCCTCACCCACCTTCCTACATCATCACCCCTCACCCACCTTCCTACATCATCCCCCCTCTCCCACCTTCCTACCTTATCTCCTCACCCACCTTCCTCCATCATCCCCCGTCACCCACCTTCCTCCATCATCCCCCCTCACCCACCTTCCTACATCATCCCCCCTCACCCACCTTCCTACAACATCCCCTCACCCACCTTCCAACATCATTACCCCTCACCCACCTTCCTACATCATCACCCTACCCACCTTCCTACATCATCACCCCCGACCCACCTTTCGACATCATCCCTTCACCCACCTTCCGAGATCATCACCCTTACCCACCTTCCGACATCATCACCCCTCACCCACCTTCCTACAACATCACCCCCTCACCCACCTTCCTACATCATCAGCCCTCACCCACCTTCCTGCATCATCCCCCCACACCCACCTTCCTACATCACACCCCCTCACCCACCTTCCTACATCATTCCCCCTCACCCACCTTCCTACATCATTCCCCCTCACCCACCTTCCTACATCATCCCCTCACCCACCTTCCTACATCATCCCCCGTCACCCACCTTCCTACATCATCCCCTCACCGACTTTCCGACATCAACCCCACTCAACCACCTTCCTACATCATCCCCCCTCACCCGCCTTCCTACATCATCCCCCTCACCTACCTTCCTACATCATCCCTCCACCCACCTTCCTACATCATCCGCCCCACCCACTTTCGTACATCATCACTTCTCACCCACCTTCCTACAACATCCCCTCACCCACCTTCCAACATCATCCCCCCTCACCCACCTTCCTACATCATCACCCCACCCACATTCCGACATCATCACCCCACCCACCTTCCTACATCATTACCCCCCACCCACCTTTCTACATCATCCCTTCACCCACCTTCCTACATCATCACCCTGACCCACCTTCCTACATCATCACCCCTCACCCACCTTCCTACAACATCACCCCCTTACCCACCTTCCTGCATCATCACCCCTCACTCATCTTCCAACATCATCACCCCTCACCCACCTTCCTACATCATCCCCCCTCAGCCACCTTCCTACATCATCACCCCCTCACCCACCTTCCTAGATCATCACCCCTCACCCACCTTCCTATATCATCACCCCTCACCCAACTTCCTACATCATCCCCCCCACCCACCTTCCTACATCATCACCCCCTCACCCACCTTCCTACATCATACCCTCACCCACCTTCCTACATCATCACCCCTCACAAACCTTGCTACATCATTCCCCTCACCCACCTTCCTACATCATCCCCTCATTCACCTTCCTACATCATCCCCTCACCCCCTTTGCTACATCATCACCCCACCCACCTTCCTACATCATCACCCCCCACCCACCTTTCTACATCATCCCTTCACCCACCTTCCTACATCATCACCCTGACTCACCTTCTACATCATCACCCCTGACCCACCTTCCTACATCATCCCCTGACCCACCTTCCTTCATCATCACCCCTTACCCACCTTCCTACATCATCACCTCCTCACCCACCTTCCAACATCATCACCCCTCACCCACCTTCCTACATCATACCCTCACCCACCTTCCTACATCATCACCCCTCACCCACCTTCCTACATCATACCCTCACCCACCTTCCTACATCATCTCCTCACCCACCTTCCTACATCATCCCCTCACCCTCCTACCTACATCATCCCCCCTCACCTACCTTTCTACAACATCCCCGTCACCCAGCCTCCTACATCGTCCCCCATCACCCACCTTCCTACATCAACCCCTCACCCACCTTCCTACATCAACCCCTCACCCACCTTCCTACATCATTAGCCCTCACCCACCTTCCTGCATCATCCCCCCACACCCACCTTCCTACATCACCCCCCCTCACCCACCTTCCTACATCATTCCCCCTCACCCACCTTCCTACATCATCCCCTCACCCACCTTCCTACATCATCCCCCCTCACCCAGCTTCCTACATCATCCCCTCACCGACTTTCTGACATCAACCCCACTCAACCACCTTCCTACATCATCCCCCCTCACCCGCCTTCCCACATCATCCCCCTCACCTACCTTCCTACATCATCACCCCTCACCCACCTTCCAACATCATCCCCCCACCCACCTTCCTACATCATCCCCCCACCCACCTTCGTACATCATCACCCCTCACCCACATTCCTACATCATCCTCCCTCACCCACCTTCCTACATCATCACGCCCACCCACCTTCCAACATCATCCGCCCCTCCCCCACCTTCCTACATCAGCCACCCTCACCCACCTTCCTACATCATCCCCTCACCCACCTTCCTACAACATCACCCTGACCCACCTTCCTACATCATCACCCCTCACCCACCTTCCTGCATCTTCCCCCCTCACCCACCTTCCTACATCATCCCTCCTCACCCACCTTCCTACAGCATCCCCTCACCGACCTTCCTACAGCATCCCCTCACCCACCTTCCAACATCATCACCCCTCACCCACCTTCCTACATCATCACCCCACCCACATTCCTACATCATCACCCCACCCACCTTCCTACATCATTACCCCCCACCCACCTTTCCACATCATCCCTTCACCCACCTTCCTACATCATCACCCTGACCCACCTTCCTACATCATCACCCCTCACCCACCTTCCTACAACATCACCCCCTTATCCACCTTCCTGCATCATCACCCCTCACCCACCTTCCAACACCATCGCCCCTCACCCACCTTCCTACATCATCCCCCCTCAGCCACCTTCCTACATCATCACCCCCCCACCCACCTTTCTACATCATCACCCCCCCACCCACCTTTCTACATCTTCCCTTCACCCACCTTCCTACATCATCACCCCTCACCCACCTTCCTACATCATACCCTCACCCACCTTCCTACATCATCCCCTCACCCACCTTCATACATCATCCCCCCTCACCTACCTTTCGACATCATCCCCGTCACCCACCCTCCTACATCGTCCCCCATCACCCACTTTCCTACATCAACCCCTCACCCACCTTCCTACATCAAGCCCTCACCCACCTTCCTACATCATCAGCCCTCACCCACCTTCCTGCATCATCCCCCCACACCCACCTTCCTGCATCATCCCCCCACACCCACCTTCCTACATCAACCCCCCTCACCCACCTTCCTACATCATCACCCCACCCACCTTCCTACATCATTCCCCCTCACCCACCTTCCTACATCATCCCCTCACCCACCTTCCTACATCATCCCCCCTCACCCACATTCCTACATCATCCCCTCACCCTCCTTCCTACAACATCCCCCCTCACCCACCTTCCTACATAATCCCCTCACCCACCTTCCGACATCATCACCCTGACCCAACTTCCTTCATCATCACCCCTTACCCACCTTCCTACATCATCACCTCCTCACCCACCTTCCAACATCATCACCCCTCACCCACCGTCCTACATCATACCCTCACCCACCTTCCAACATCATCGCCCTCACCCACCTTCCATCATCCCCCCTCACCCACCTTCCTACATCATCCCCTCACCCACTTTCCGACATTATCCCCCCTCACCCACCTTCCTACATCATCCCCCCTCACCCACCTTCCTACATCATCCCCTGACACACCTTCCTTCATCATCACCCCTTACACAACTTCCTACATCATCACCTCCTCACCCACCTTCCAACATCATCACCCCTCACCCACCGTCCTACATCATACCCTCACCCACCTTCCAACATCATCGCCCTCACCCACCTTCTTACATCATACCCACCTTCCTACATCATCCCCTCACCCACTTTCCTACATCATACCCTCACCCACCTTCCTACATCATCCCCTCACCCTCCTTCCTACATCATCCCCCCTCACCTACCTTTCTACATCATCCCCGTCACCCACCCTCCTACATCGTCCCCCATCACCCACCTTCCTACATCAACCCCTCACCCACCTTCCTACATCAACCCCTCACCCACCTTCCTACATCATCAGCCCTCACCCACCTTCCTGCATCATCCCCCCACACCCACCTTCCTGCATCATCCCCCCACACCCACCTTCCTACATCACCCCCCCTCACCCACCTTCCTACATCATCAGCCCTCACCCACCTTCCAACATCATCCCCCCTCACCCACCTTCCTACATAATCCCCTCACCCACCTTCCGACATCATCACCCTGACCCACCTTCCTTCATCATCACCCCTTACCCACCTTCCTACATCATCACCTCCTCACCCACCTTCCAACATCATCACCCCTCACCCACCGTCCTACATCATACCCTCACCCACCTTCCAACATCATCACCCTCACCCACCTTCCTACATCATACCCTCACCCACCTTCCAACATCATCGCCCTCACCCACCTTCCATCATCCCCCCTCACCCACCTTCCATCATCCCCCCTCACCCACCTTCCTACATCATCCCCTCACCCACTTTCCGACATCATCCCCCCTCACCCACCTTCCTACATCATCCCCCCTCACCCACCTACCTACATCATCACCTCTCACCCACCTTCCTTCATCATACCCTCACCCACCTTCCAACATCATTCCCCCTCACCCACCTTCCTACATCATCCCCCCTCACCCACCTTCATACATCATCACCCCTCACCCACCTTCCTACATCATCCCCCCTCACCCACCTTCCTGCATCATTCCCCCACACCCACCTTCCTACATCATTCCCCCTCACCCACCTTCCTACATCATACCCTCACCCACCTTCCAACATCATTCCCCCTCACCCACCTTCCTACATCATCAGCCCTCACCCACCTTCCTGCATCATTCCCCCACACCCACCTTCCTACATCATTCCCCCTCACCCACCTTCCTACATCATACCCTCACCCACCTTCCTACATCATCACCCCACCGACCTTCCTACATTGTCCCCCCTCACCCACCTTCTTACATCATCACCCCCTCCCACCTTCCTACATCATCCCCCCTCACCCACCTTCCTACATCATCCACCCTCACCCACCTTCCTACATCATCCCCTGACCCACCTTCCTATATCATCCCCCTGACCCACCTTCCTACATCATCACCCCTCACCCACCTTCCTACATCATCACTCCCTCACCCACCTTCCAACATCATCACCCCTCACCCACCTTCCAACATCATCACCCCTCACCCACCTTCCCTACATCATCCCCCCTCACCCACCTTCCAACATCATCACCCCCACCCACCTTTCAACATCATCCCTTCACCCACCTTCCTACATCATTACCCTGACCCACCTTCCTACAGCATCACCCCTCACCCACCTTCCTACATCATCCCCCCTCACCCACCTTCCAACATCATCCCCTCACCCACCTACCAACATCATCAACCCTCACCCACCTTCCTACATCATCACCCCTCACCCACCTTCCAACATCATCCCCTCACCCACCTACCAACATCATCACCCCGTCACCCACCTTCCAACATCATCCACTCACCCACCTTCCTACATCATCCCCTCACCCACCTTCCTACAGCATCACCCCCCACCCACTTTCCTACATCATCCCCTGACCCACCTTCCTACATCATCCCCTCACCCACCTTCCTACATCATTCCCCCTCACCCACCTTCCTACATCATCCCCTCACCCACCCTCCTACATCATCACCCCACCCACCTTCCTGCATTGTCCCCCCTCACCTAGCTTCTTACATCATCACCCCCTCCCACCTTCCTACATCATCCCCCTCACCCACCTTCCTACATCATCCCCTCTCACCTACCTTCCTACATCATCACCCCTCACCCACCTTCCTACATCATCCCCCCTCACCCACCTTCCTACATCATCACCCCTCACCCACCTTCCTACATCATCCCCCCTCACCCACCTTCCTACATCATCACCCCTCACCCACCTTCCTACATCATCACCCCACCCACCTTCCTACATCATCCCCCTCACCCACCTTCCTACCTCATCACCCCTCACCCACCTTCCTACATCATCCCCCCTCACCCACCTTCCTACATCATCCCCTCACACACCTTCCTACATCATCCCCTCACCCACCTTCCAACATCATCACCCCACGCACCTTCCTACATCATCCCCCCTCACCCACCTTCCTACATCATCACCCCACGCACCTTCCTACATCATCCCCCCTCACCCACCTTCCTACATCATCCCCTCACCCACCTTCCTACATCATCTCCTCACCTACCTTCCTACATCATCCCCCCTCACCTTCCTTCCTACATCATCCCCCCTCACCCACCTTCCAACATCATCCCCCAACCCACCTTACTACATCATCCCCGCCTCACCCAACTTCCTACATCATCCCGTTACCCACCTTCCTACATCATCTCCCCACCCACCTTCCTACATCATCCCCTGACCCACCTTCCTATATCATCACCCTGACCCACCTACCTACATCATCACCCCTCACCCACCTTCCTACATCATCACTCCCTCACCCACCTTCCAACATCATCACCCCTCACCCACCTTCCCTACATCATCCCCCCTCACCCACCCTCCTATATCATCACACCTCACCCACCTTCCTACATCATCCCCCCTCACCCACCTTCCTACATCATCAACCCCCACCCACCTTTCAACATCATCCCTTCACCCACCTTCTTACATCATTACCCTGACCCACCTTCCTACATCATCACCCCTCACCCACCTTCCTACATCATCACCCCGTCACCCACCTTCCTACATCATCCCCCCTCACACACCTTCCTATATCATCCCCCCTCACCCACCTTCCTACATCATCCCCACACCCACCTTCCTACATCATCCCCTCACCCACCTTCCTACATCATCCCCTCACCCACCTTCCTACAGCATCACCCCCCACCCACTTTCCTACATCATCCCCTGACCCACCTTCCTACATCATTACCCTGACCCACCTTTTCCTACATCATCACCCCCCCACCCACCTTCCTATATCATCCCCTCACCCACCGTCGTACATCATCCCAGCCTCACCCACCTTCCTACATCATCCCCTTACCTACCTTCATACATCATCCTCTCTCCCACCTTCATACATCATCCCCCTGACCCACCTTCCAACATCATCCCCTCACCCACCTTCCTACATCATCCCCCCTCACCCACCTGCCTACATCACCCTCACCCACCTTCCTACATCATCACCCCTCACCCACCTTCCTACATCATACACCCTCACCAACCTTCCTACATCATCCCCCCACCCACCTTCCTACATCATCACCCCTCACCCACCTTTCTACATCATCACCCCTCACCCACCTGCCTACATCACCCTCACCCACCTTCCTACATCATCCCCTCACCCACCTTCCTACATCATACACCCTCACCCACCTTCCTACATCATCACACCCTCACCCACCTTCCTACATCATCCTCTCACCCACCTTCCTACATCATTCCCCCTCACCCACCTTCCTACATCATCCCCCCTCACCCACCTTCATACATCATCCCCTCACCCACCTTCCTACATTATCCCCCCTCACCCACCTTCCAACATCATCACCCCTCACCCACTTTCCTACATCACCCCTCATCCACCTTCCTACATCATCACCCTCACCCTCTTTCATACATCATCACCTCACCCATCTTCCTACATCATCCCCTCACCCACCTTCCAACATCATCACCCATCACCCACCTTCCTACATCATCCCCCCACACCCACCTTCCTACATCATCCCCTCACCCACCTTCGTACATCATCCCCCCTCACCCACCTTCCTACATCATCCCCTCACCCACCTTCCTACTTCATCCCCCCTCACCCACCTTCCTACATCATCCCGCCTTACCCACCTTCCTACATCAACCCGCCTCACCCACCTTGCTACATCACCCCTCACCCACCTTCCTACATCATCCCCTCACCCACCTTCCAACATCATCCCCTCTCACCCACCTTCCTACATCATCCCCTCACCCACCTTCATTCATCATCCCCCCTTACCCACCTTCATACATCAGCCCCTCACCCACCTTCCAACATCATCACCCCACCCATCTTCCTACATCATCCCCCTCACCCACCTTCCAACATGATCCCCCCACCCGCCTTCCAACATCATCCCCTCACCCACCTTCCTACATCATCTCCTCACCTACCTTCCTACATCATCCCCCCTCACCTACCTTCCTACATCATCCCCCCTCACCCACCTTCGTACATCATCCCCCCTCACCCACCTTCCTACATCATCCCCTCACCCACCTTCCTACTTCATCCCCCCTCACCCACCTTCCTACATCATCCCGCCTTACCCACCTTCCTACATCAACCCGCCTCACCCACCTTGCTACATCACCCCTCACCCACCTTCCTACATCATCCCCTCACCCACCTTCCAACATCATCCCCTCTCACCCACCTTCCTACATCATCCCCTCACCCACCTTCCTTCATCATCCCCCCTTACCCACCTTCATACATCACCCCCTCACCCACCTTCCAACATCATCACCCCACCCATCTTCCTACATCATCCCCCTCACCCACCTTCCAACATGATCCCCCCACCCGCCTTCCAACATCATCCCCTCACCCACCTTCCTACATCATCTCCTCACCTACCTTCCTACATCATCCCCCCTCACCTACCTTCCTACATCATCCCCCAACCCACCTTACTACATCATCCCCGCCTCACCCAACTTCCTACATCATCCCGTTACCCACCTTCCTACATCATCCCCCCACCCACCTTCCTACATCATCCCCTGACCCACCTTCCTATATCATCACCCTGACCCACCTACCTACATCATCACCCCTCACCCACCTTCCTACATCATCACTCCCTCACCCACCTTCCAACATCATCACCCCTCACCCACCTTCCAACATCATCACCCCTCACCCACCTTCCCTACATCATCCCCCCTCACCCACCCTCCTATATCATCACACCTCACCCACCTTCCTACATCATCCCCCCTCACCCACCTTCCTACATCATCAACCCCCACCCACCTTTCAACATCATCCCTTCACCCACCTTCTTACATCATTACCCTGACCCACCTTCCTACATCATCACCCCTCACCCACCTTCCTACATCATCACCCCGTCACCCACCTTCCTACATCATCCCCCCTCACACACCTTCCTATATCATCCCCCCTCACCCACCTTCCTACATCATCCCCTCACCCACCTTCCTACATCATCCCCTCACCCACCTTCCTACAGCATCACCCCCCACCCACTTTCCTACATCATCCCCTGACCCACCTTCCTACATCATTACCCTGACCCACCTTTTCCTACATCATCACCCCCCCACCCACCTTCCTATATCATCCCCTCACCCACCGTCGTACATCATCCCAGCCTCACCCACCTTCCTACATCATCCCCTTACCTACCTTCATACATCATCCTCTCTCCCACCTTCATACATCATCCCCCTGACCCACCTTCCAACATCATCCCCTCACCCACCTTCCTACATCATCCCCCCTCACCCACCTGCCTACATCACCCTCACCCACCTTCCTACATCATCACCCCTCACCCACCTTCCTACATCATACACCCTCACCATCCTTCCTACATCATCCCCCCACCCACCTTCCTACATCATCACCCCTCACCCACCTTTCTACATCATCACCCCTCACCCACCTGCCTACATCACCCTCACCCACCTTCCTGCATCATCCCCTCACCCACCTTCCTACATCATACACCCTCACCCACCTTCCTACATCATCCCCCCCTCACCCACCTTCCTACATCATCCCCTCACCCACCTTCCTACATCATTCCCCCTCACCCACCTTCCTACATCATCCCCCCTCACCCACCTTCATACATCATCCCCTCACCCACCTTCCTACATTATCCCCCCTCACCCACCTTCCAACATCATCACCCCTCACCCACTTTCCTACATCACCCCTCATCCACCTTCCTACATCATCACCCTCACCCTCTTTCATACATCATCACCTCACCCATCTTCCTACATCATCCCCTCACCCACCTTCCAACATCATCACCCATCACCCACCTTCCTACATCATCCCCCCCTCACCCACCTTCCTACATCATCCCCTCACCCACCTTCGTACATCATCCCCCCTCACCCACCTTCCTACATCATCCCCTCACCCAGCTTCCTACTTCATCCCCCCTCACCCACCTTCCTACATCATCCCGCCTTACCCACCTTCCTACATCAACCCGCCTCACCCACCTTGCTACATCACCCCTCACCCACCTTCCTACATCATCCCCTCACCCACCTTCCAACATCATCCCCTCTCACCCACCTTCCTACATCATCCCCTCACCCACCTTCCTTCATCATCCCCCCTTACCCACCTTCATACATCATCCCCTCACCCACCTTCCTACATCATCCCCCCTCAACCATATTCCAACATCATCCCCTCTCACCCACCTTCCAACAACATCCCCCAACCCACCTTACTACATCATCCCCGCCTCACCCAACTTCCTACATCTTCCCGTCACCCACCTTCCTACATCATCCCCCCACCCACCTTCCTACATCATCCCCTGACCCACCTTCCTACTTCATCCCCCCTCACCCACCTTCCTACATCATCCCGCCTTATCCACCTTCCTACATCAACCCGCCTCACCCACCTTGCTACATCACCCCTCACCCACCTTCCTACATCATCCCCTCACCCACCTTCCAACATCATCCCCTCTCACCCACCTTCCTACATCATCCCCTCACCCACCTTCCTTCATCATCCCCCCTTACCCACCTTCATACATCACCCCCTCACCCACCTTCCAACATCATCACCCCACCCATCTTCCTACATCATCCCCCTCACCCACCTTCCAACATGATCCCCCCACCCGCCTTCCAACATCATCCCCTCACCCACCTTCCTACATCATCTCCTCACCTACCTTCCTACATCATCCCCCCTCACCTACCTTCCTACATCATCCCCCCTCACCCACCTTCCTACATCATCCCCCCCTCACCCACCTTCCTACATCATCCCCTCACCCACCTTCGTACATCATCCCCCCTCACCCACCTTCCTACATCATCCCCTCACCCACCTTCCTACTTCATCCCCCCTCACCCACCTTCCTACATCATTATGTAGGAAGAATTGGTTAGCAGACAGGAAGCAAAGAGTGGGAATAAACGGGACCTTTTCAGAATGGCAGGCGGTGACTAGTGGGGTACCGCAAGGCTCAGTGCTGGGACCCCAGTTGTTTACAATATATATTAATGACTTGGATGAGGGAATTAAATGCAGCATCTCCAAGTTTGCGGATGACACGAAGCTGGGTGGCAGTGTTAGCAGTGAGGAGGATGCTAAGAGGATGCAGGGTGACTTGGATAGGTTGGGTGAGTGGGCAAACTCATGGCAGATGCAATTTAATGTGGATAAATGTGAAGTTATCCACTTTGGTGGCAAAAATAGGAAAACAGATTATTATCTGAATGGTGGCCGATTAGGAAAAGGGGAGGTGCAACGAGACCTGGGTGTCATTATACACCAGTCATTGAAAGTGGGCATGCAGGTACAGCAGGCGGTGAAAAAGGCGAACGGTATGCTGGCATTTATAGCGAGAGGATTCGAGTACAGGAGCAGGGAGGTACTACTGCAGTTGTACAAGGCCTTGGTGAGACCACACCTGGAGTATTGTGTGCAGTTTTGGTCCCCTAATCTGAGGAAAGACATCTTTGCCATAGAGGGAGTACAAAGAAGGTTCACCAGATTGATTCCTGGGATGGCAGGTCTTTCATATGAAGAAAGACTGGATGAACTGGGCTTGTACTCGTTGGAATTTAGAAGATTGAGGGGGGATCTGATTGAAACGTATAAGATCCTAAAGGGATTGGACAGGCTAGATGCAGGAAGATTGTTCCCGATGTTGGGGAGGTCTAGAACGAGGGGTCACAGTTTGAGGATAGAGGGGAAGCCTTTTAGGACCGAGGTTAGGAAAAACTTCTTCACACAGAGAGTGGTGAATCTGTGGAATTCTCTGCCACAGCAAACTGTTGAGGCCAGTTCATTAGCTATGTTTAAAAGGAAGTTAGATATGGCCCTTGTGGCTACAGGGGTCAGGGGGTATGGAGGGAAGGCTGGGTTCTGAGTTGGATGATCAGCCATGATCATAATAAATGGCGGTGCAGGCTCGAAGGGCCGAATGGCCTACTCCTGCACCTATTTTCTATGTTTCTATGTTTCTATCCCGCCTTACCCACCTTCCTACATCAACCCGCCTCACTCACCTTGCTACATCACCCCTCACCCACCTTCCTACATCATCCCCTCACCCACCTTCCAACATCATCCCCTCTCACCCACCTTCCTACATCATCCCCTCACCCACCTTCCTTCATCATCCCCCCTTACCCACCTTCATACATCACCCCCTCACCCACCTTCCAACATCATCACCCCACCCATCTTCCTACATCATCCCCCTCACCCACCTTCCAACATGATCCCCCACCCGCCTTCCAACATCATCCCCTCACCCACCTTCCTACATCATCTCCTCACCTACCTTCCTACATCATCCCCCCTCACCTACCTTCCTACATCATCCCCCCTCACCCACCTTCCTACATCATCCACCCCTTACCCAACTTTCTACATCATCCCCTCACCCACCTTCCTACATCATCCCCCCACCCACCTTCCTACATCATCCCCTGACCCACCTTCCTATATCATCACCCTGACCCACCTTCCTACATCATCACCCCTCACCCACCTTCCTACATCATCACTCCCTCACCCACCCTCCTATATCATCACACCTCACCCACCTTCCTACATCATCACCCCTCACCCACCTTCCTACATCATCACCCCGTCACCCACCTTCCTACATCATCCCCCCTCACCCACCTTCCTACATCATCCACTCACCCACCTTCCTACATCATCACCCCGTCACCCACCGTCCTACATCATCCCCCCTCACCCACCTTCCTACATCATCCACTCACCCACCTTCCTACATCATCCCCTCACCCACCTTCCTACAGCATCACCCCCCACCCACCTTCCTACATCATCCCCTGACCCACCTTCCTACATCATTACCCTGACCCACCTTTTCCTACATCATCACCCCCCCACCCACCTTCCTATATCATCCCCTCACCCACCGTCGTACATCATCCCAGCCTCACCCACCTTCCTACATCATCCCCTTACCTACCTTCATACATCATCCTCTCTCCCACCTTCATACATCATCCCCCTGACCCACCTTCCAACATCATCCCCTCACCCACCTTCCTACATCATCCCCCCTCACCCACCTGCCTACATCACCCTCACCCACCTTCCTACATCATCCCCTCACCCACCTTCCTACATCATACACCCTCACCCACCTTCATACATCATCCCCCTGACCCACCTTCCAACATCATCACCCCTCACCCACCTTCCTACATCATCCCCCCTCACCCACCTGCCTACATCACCCTCACCCACCTTCCTACATCATCCCCTCACCCACCTTCCTACATCATACACCCTCACCCACCTTCATACATCATGCCCCTGACCCACCTTCCAACATCATCCCCTCACCCACCTTCCTACATCATCCCCCCTCACCCACCTGCCTACATCACCCTCACCCACCTTCCTACATCATCCCCTCACCCACCTTCCTACATCATACACCCTCACCCACCTTCCTACATCATCCCCCCACCCACCTTCCTACATCATCACCCCTCACCCACATTTCTACATCATCACCCCTCACCCACCTGCCTACATCACCCTCACCCACCTTCCTACATCATCCCCTCACCCACCTTCCTACATCATACCCTCACCCACCTTCCTACATCATCCCCCCGTCACCCACCTTCCTACATCATCCCCTCACCCACATTCCTACATCATTCCCCCTCACCCACCTTCCTACATCATCCCCCCTCACCCACCTTCATACATCATCCCCTCACCCACCTTCCTACATTATCCCCCCTCACCCACCTTCCAACATCATCACCCCTCACCCACTTTCCTACATCACCCCTAGTCCACCTTCCTACATCATCACCCTCATCCTCTTTCATACATCATCACCTCACCCATCTTCCTACATCATCCCCTCACCCACCTTCCAACATCATCACCCATCACCCACATTCCTACATCATCCCCCCCTCACCCACCTTCCTACATCATCCCCTCACCCACCTTCGTACATCATCCCCCCTCACCCACCTTCCTACATCATCCCCTCACCCACCTTCCAACTTCATCCCCCCTCACCCACCTTGCTACATCACCCCTCACCCACCTTCCTACATCATCCCCTCACCCACCTTCCAACATCATCCCCTCTCACCCACCTTCCTACATCATCCCCCCTCACCCACCTTCCTACATCATCCCCTCACCCACCTTCCTACATCATCCCCCCTCACCCACCTTCCTACATCATCCCCCCTCGCCCACCTTCCTACATCATCCCCTCACCCACCTTCCTACTTCATCCCCCCTCACCCACCTTCCTACATCATCCCGCCTTACCCACCTTCCTACATCAACCCGCCTCACCCACCTTGCTACATCACCCCTCACCCACCTTCCTACATCATCCCCTCACCCACCTTCCAACATCATCCCCTCTCACCCACCTTCCTACATCATCCCCTCACCCACCTTCCTTCATCATCCCCCCTTACCCACCTTCATACATCACCCCCTCACCCACCTTCCAACATCATCACCCCACCCATCTTCCTACATCATCCCCCTCACCCACCTTCCAACATGATCCCCCCACCCGCCTTCCAACATCATCCCCTCACCCACCTTCCTACATCATCTCCTCACCTACCTTCCTACATCATCCCCTCACCCACCTTCCTACATCATCCACCCCTCACCCAACTTTCTACATCATCCCCTCACCCACCTTCCTACATCATCCCCCCTCACACACCTTCCTCCATCATCACCCCTCACCCACCTTCCAACATCATCACCCCTCACCCACCTTCCCTACATCATCCCCTCTCACCCACCTTCCAACAACATCCCCCAACCCACCTTACTACATCATCCCCGCCTCACCCAACTTCCTACATCTTCCCGTCACCCACCTTCCTACATCATCCCCCCACCCACCTTCCTACATCATCCCCTGACCCACCTTCCTACATCATCACCCCTCACCCACCTTCCTACATCATCACCCCTCACCCACCTTCCCTACATCATCCCCCCTCACCCACCCTCCTATATCATCACACCTCACTCACCTTCCTACATCATCCCCTCTCACCCACCTTCCTACATCATCCCCCCTCACCCACCTTCCTACATCATCCCCTCACCCACCTTCCTTCATCATCCCCCCTTACCCACCTTCATACATCACCCCCTCACCCACCTTCCAACATCATCACCCCACCCATCTTCCTACATCATCCCCCTCACCCACCTTCCAACATGATCCCCCCACCCGCCTTCCTACATCATCCCCACCTCACCCAACTTCCTACATCATCCCGTCACCCACCTTCCTACATCATCCCCCCACCCACCTTCCTACATCATCCCCTGACCCACCTTCCTACATCATCACCCCTCACCCACCTTCCTACATCATCACCCCTCACCCACCTTCCCTACATCATCCCCCCTCACCCACCCTCCTATATCATCACACCTCACCCACCTTCCTACATCATCCCCTCCACCTTCCTACATCATCCCCCCTCACCCACCTTCCTACATCATCACCCCTCACCCACCTTCCTACATCATCCCCCTCACCCACCTTCCTACATCATCCCCTCACCCACCTTCCTACATCATCCCCCCTCACCCACCTTCCTACATCATACACCCTCACCCACCTTCCTACATCATCCCCCCTCACCCACCTTCCTACATCAGCCCCCCCTCACCCACCTTCCTACATCATCCCCTCACCCACCTTCCTACATCATCCCCCCTCACCCACCTTCCTACATCATCCCCTCACCCACCTTCCTACATCATCCCCCCTCACCCACCTTCCTACATCATCCCCCCTCACCCACCTTCCAACATCATCACCCCTCACCCACCTTCCTACATCATCCCCCTCACCCACCTTCCAACATCATCCCCCCACCCCTCACCCTTCATCCCTACATCCACCTTCCTACCATCCCCCCCACCTCACCCCACATCATTCCCACCTCCTACATATTCCCTACCCACCTCCTACATCATCACCCCCCCACCCACCTTCCTAATCATCCCCTCACCCACCTCTACATCATCCCACCTCACCCACCTTCATACATCATCCCCTTACCTACCTTCATACATCATCCTCCTCCCACCTTCATCATCATCCCCCTACCCACCTTCCACATCATCCCCTCACCCACCTTCTACATCATCCCCACCTGCCTACATCACCCTCACCCACCTTCCTACATCATCCCCTCACCCACCTTCCTACATCATCCCCTCACCCACCTTCCTACATCATCCCCCACCCACCTTCCTACATCATCCCCCTCACCCACCTTTCTACATCATCACCCCTCACCCACCTGCCTACATCACCCTCACCCACCTTCCTACATCATCCCCTAACCCACCTTCCTACATCATACACCCTCACCCACCTTCCTACATCATCCCCCCTCACCCACCTTCCTACATCATCCCCTCACCCACCTTCCTACATCATCACCCTCACCCACCTTCCTACATCATCCCCCCTCACCCACCTTCCTACATCATCCCCTCACCCACCTTCCTACATTATCCCCCATCACCCACCTTCCAACATCATCACCCCTCACCCACTTTCCTACATCACCCGTCATCCACCTTCCTACATCATCACCCTCACCCTCTTTCATACATCATCACCTCACCCATCTTCCTGCATCATCCCCTCACCCACCTTCCTACATCATCCCCTCACCCACCTTCCTACATCATCCCCTCACCCACCTTCCAACATCATCCCCCCTCACCCACCTTCCTACATCATCCCCTCACCCACCTTCCTACATCATCCCCCCTCACCCACCTTTCTACATCATCCCCCCTCACCCACCTTCATACATCATCCCCTCACCCACCTTCCTACATCATTCCCCCTCACCCACCTTCCAACATCATCACCCCTCTCCCACTTTCCTACATCACCCCTCATCCACCTTCCTACATCATGACCCTCACCCTCTTTCATACATCATCAGCTCACCCACCTTCCTACATCATACCCTCACCCACCTACCAACATCATCACCCATCACCCACCTTACTACATCATCCCCTCACCCACCTACCAACATCATCACCCATCACCCACCTTCCTACATCATCCCCCCCATCATCCACCTTCCTACATCATCCCCCCTCACCCACCTTCCTACATCATCCCGCCTTACCCACCTTTCTACATCATCCCGCCTCACCCACCTTGCTACATCATCCCCTCACCCACCTTCCAACATCATCACCCCTCACCCACCTTCCTACATCTTCCCCTCACCCACCTTCCAACATCATCCCCTCACCAACCTTCCAACATCATCCCCCCTCACCCACCTTCCTACATCATCACCCCTCACCCACCTTCCTACATCATCACCCCTCACCCACCTTCCTACATCATCCCCTCACCCACCTTCCAACATGATCCCCCCACCCGCCTTCCAACATCATCCCCCCTCACCCACCTTCCTACATCATCCCCCCTCACCCACATTCCTACATCATCCCCCCTCACACACCTTCCTACATCATCCCCTCACCCACCTTCCTACATCATCCCCTCACCCACCTTCCTACATCATCCCCCCTCACACACCTTCCTCCATCATCACCCCTCACCCACCTTCCTACATCATCCCCCTCACCAACCTGCCTACATCACCCTCACCCACCTTCCTACATCATCCCCTCACCCACCTTCCTACATCATACACCCTCACCCACCTTCCTACATCATCCCCCCACCCACCTTCCTACATCAGACCCCCCTCACCCATCTTCCTACATCATCCCCTCACCCACCTTCCAACATCATCCCCCCTCACCCACCTTCCTACATCATCCCCTCACCCACCTTCCTACATCATCCCCCCTCACCCACCTTTCTACATCATCCCCCCTCACCCACCTTCATACATCATCCCCTCACCCACCTTCCTACATCATTCCCCCTCACCCACCTTCCAACATCATCACCCCTCTCCCACTTTCCTACATCACCCCTCATCCACCTTCCTACATCATGACCCTCACCCTCTTTCATACATCATCAGCTCACCCACCTTCCTACATCATACCCTCACCCACCTACCAACATCATCACCCATCACCCACCTTCCTACATCATCCCCCCCATCATCCACCTTCCTACATCATCCCCCCTCACCCACCTTCCTACATCATCCCCTCACCCACCTTCCTACATCATCCCCCCTCACCCACCTTCCTACATCATCCCCTCACCCACCTACCAACATCATCACCCATCACCCACCTTCCTACATCATCCCCCCCCATCATCCACCTTCCTACATCATCCCCCCTCACCCACCTTCCTACATCATCCCGCCTCACCCACCTTGCTACATCATCCCCTCACCCACCATCCAACATCATCCCCTCACCCACCTTCCAACATCATCACCCCTCACCCACCTTCCTACATCTTCCCCTCACCCACCTTCCAACATCATCCCCTCACCAACCTTCCAACATCATCCCCCCTCACCCACCTTCCTACATCATCACCCCTCACCCACCTTCCTACATCATCATCCCCTCACCCACCTTCCAACATCATCCCCTCACCCACCTTCCTATACAATCCCCTCACCCACCTTCCAACATCATCCCCCCTCACCCACCTTCCTACATCATCATCCCCTCACCCACCTTCCAACATCATCCCCCCTCACCCACCTTCCTACATCATCCCCTCACCCACCTTCCTTCATCATCCCCCCTCACCCACCTTCCTACATCATCACCCCTCACCCACTTTCCTACATCACCCCTCATCCACCTTCCTACATCATCACCCTCACCCTCTTTCATACATCATCACCTCACCCATCTTCCTACATCATCCCCTCACCCACCTTCCAACATCATCACCCATCACCCACCTTCCTACATCATCCCCCCCTCACCCACCTTCCTACATCATCCCCCCTCACCCTCTTTCATACATCATCCCCTCACCCACCTTCCTACATCATCCCCCCTCACCCACCTTCCTACATCATCCCCTCACCCACCTTCCTACTTCATCCCCCCTCACCCACCTTCCTACATCATCCCGCCTTACCCACCTTCCTACATCAACCCGCCTCACCCACCTTGCTACATCACCCCTCACCCACCTTCCTACATCATCCCCTCACCCACCTTCCAACATCATCCCCTCTCACCCACCTTCCTACATCATCCCCTCACCCACCTTCCTTCATCATCCCCCCTTACCCACCTTCATACATCACCCCCTCACCCACCTTCCAACATCATAACCCCACCCATCTTCCTACATCATCCCCTCACCCACCTTCCAACATGATCCCCCCACCCGCCTTCCAACATCATCCCCCCTCACCCACCTTCCTACATCATCCCCCCTCACACAGCTTCCTACATCATCCCCTCACCCACCTTCCTACATCATCCCCCCTCACCCACATTCCTACATCATCGGCCCCTCACCCACCTTCCAACATCATCCCCTCTCACCCACCTTCCTACATCATCCCCTCACCCACCTTCCTTCATCATCCCCCCTTACCCACCTTCATACATCACCCCCTCACCCACCTTCCAACATCATCACCCCACCCATCTTCCTACATCATCCCCCTCACCCACCTTCCAACATGATCCCCCCATCCGCCTTCCAACATCATCCCCCCTCACCCACCTTCCTACATCATCCCCCTCAGCCACATTCCTACATCATCCCCCCTCACCCACCTTCCTACATCATCCCCTCACCCACCTTCCTACATCATCCCCCTCACACACCTTCCTCCATCATCCCCTCACCCACCTTCCTACATCATCCCCTCACCCACCTTCCTACATCATCCCCCCTCACACACCTTCCTCCATCATCCCCCCTCACACACCTTCCTACATCATTCCCTCACCCACCTTCATACATCATCCCCCTGACCCACCTTCCAACATCATCCCCTCACCCACCTTCCAACATCATCCCCTCACCCACCTTCCTACATCATCCCCCTCACCCACCTGCCTACATCACCCTCACCCAGCTTCCTACATCATCCCCTCACCCACCTTCCTACATCATACACCCTCACCCACCTGCCTACATCATCCCCCCACCCACCTTCCTACATCAGCCCCCCCTCACCCATCTTCCTACATCATCCCCTCACCCACCTTCCAACATCATCCCCCCTCACCCACCTTCCTACATCATCCCCTCACCCACCTTCCTACATCATTACCCCCTCACCCACCTTCCTACATCATACCCCTTCACCCACCTTCCTACATCATCACCCCCTCACCCACCTTCCTACATCATCCCCTCACCCACCTTCCAACATCATCCCCCCTCACCCACCTTCCTACATCATCCCCCCTCACCCACCTTTCTACATCATCCCCCCTCACCCACCTTCATACATCATCCCCTCACCCACCTTCCTACATCATCACCCCTCACCCACCTTCCAACATCATCACCCCTCTCCCACCTTCCTGCATCATCCCCCCCCATCATCCACCTTCCTACATCATCCCCCCTCACCCACCTTCCTACATCATCCCCTCACCCACCTTCCTACATCATCCCCCCTCACCCACCTTCCTACATCATCCCCTCACCCACCTACCAACATCATCCCCCCTCACCCACCTTCCTACATCATCCCCTCACCCACCTTCCTACATCATCCCCCCTCACCCACCTTCCTACATCATACCCTCACCCACCTTCCTACATCATCCCCCCTCACCCACCTTCCTACATCATCCCGCCTTACCCACCTTCCTACATCATCCCGCCTCACCCACCTTGCTACATCATCCCCTCACCCACCTTCCAACATCATCCCCTCACCCACCTTCCAACATCATCACCCCTCACCCACCTTCCTACATCATCCCCTCACCCACCTTCCAACATCATCCCCCCTCACCCACCTTCCTCCATCATCACCCCTCACCCACCTTCCTACATCATCCCCTCACCCACCTTCCAACATCATCCCCTCTCACCCACCTTCCTACATCATCCCCTCACCCACCTTCCTTCATCATCCCCCCTTACCCACCTTCATACATCACCCCCTCACCCACCTTCCAACATCATCACCCCACCCACTTTCCTACATCATCCCCCTCACCCACCTTCCAACATGATCCCCCCACCCGCCTTCCAACATCATCCCCCCTCACCCACCTTCCTACATCATCCCCCTCACCCACCTTCCTACATCATCTCCTCACCCACTTTCCTTCATCATCCCCCCTCACCCACCTTTCTACATCATCACCCCTCACCCACCTTCCTACATCATCACCCCCTCACCCACCTTCCTGCATCATCCCCCCTCACCCACCTTCCTCCATCATCACCCCTCACCCACCTTCCTACATCATCTCCCCTCACCCATCTTCCTACATCATCACCCCTTCACCCACCTTCCTATATCATCCCCTCACCCACCTTCGTACATCATCCCACCCTCACCCACCTTCCTACATCATCCCCTTACCTACCTTCATACATCATCCTCTCTCCCACCTTCATACATTATCCCCCTGACCCACCTTCCAACATCATCCCCTCACCCACCTTCCTACATCATCCCCCCTCACCCACCTGCCTACATCACCCTCACCCACCTTCCTACATCATCCCCTCACCCACCTTCCTACATCATACACCCTCACCAACCTTCCTACATCATCACTCCTTACCCACCTTCCTACATCATCCCATCACCTACCTTCCTACATCATCCCCCCTCACCCACCTTCCTACATCATTCATTCACCCACCTTCCCTCATTATCCCCTCACCCACCTTGCCCACCTTGTGCTTCTCTCCCTTCCCCCAGTTTCTTTTATTCTGATTTCTGCCCCTTTGTTTTCCAGTCCTGCTGAGAGGTATTAAAATATCAAACGTATATTTGCCATAGATGCTGTTTGCCTGCTGCGTTCTTTCAGTGTTTTGTATATATTGCTGAAGATTTCCAGCGTCTGCAAAATCACTTGTGTCGAAAGCCTCTGTAGGTTACCAGGCATTGTTTATTTTCACACCAGCGAAAATACCACTCTATTTTCTGTGCTCTGTTCCATCTGTTGGCTACCAATCCACTGGCCCTGTGGCTCAGCAGGCTTGGGGTTTGTGTTGGATTGGGGAGAACCTGTATTAGCATAAGAGCTGATCCCAAACTGATGGGCTGGCTACCTCGAATTGGAGAAAATTTCCATATGGTGGAATTCAAAGCAACTCACACAAATAATGGAGGATCACAGCAGGCCAGGCAGCATCTGTGGAAAAGAGTATTGTTGACGTTTGAGGCGGAAACCTTCTTCCTGTCTCATCCTACCTCACGACTTCCTGTGGTTCCTCATTCCATGTAGAGACCACTTCTGTGTGAAAATATAGCCTTTCAGCTTCCTGTTAAATCTCACCTTTAGCCTGTGTCCTCTTGTTTTTGATATCCTCATGGCTGGAAAGAGACTGTTCACATTCACCCCTTCTTTGTCCCTCATGATTTTTTTTACCACAATAAGATAACCTAGCATTCTCCTAGACACCAATAAAAAAAACCCAACCTGCTCAACCTCTCTCCATTATTAATTCCCTTGAATCCTGGCAACATAATTGTAAACCTCTTCTGCAACTTTCTAGCTTAATGGTATTTTTCCTATGGCCGGGTGACCTAAACTGAACACAGTATTCCAAATGTGGCCTTTCCAATATCTCCGTCTGGTTAATACGTATGTTTAGTTCATATGCCGCAAGCCTTTAAATCCTCTGCTGTTGAACTTTCTGCAGAGAGAAATGGCTACACTTTGTTTAATTTCAAAGCTTTTTCAAACCTTTTCTTTTTAACACCCTTCATTGACAGTCTTGCTGATGCATTCAGGGACAGTTGGAACCTTGCCATTCCCACCTCAAACACCTGGTCTTTCTCTGCTCGGATACTGGAAGGGCAGAGGAGTGTATGGGTTTGTGGTAAGGGAAAGAGGTTTCCAGTGGGTCTGTGGAAGAACTTCTCCACCCAGAGGGTGAGTTGGAATCTGGAACACATTATCTGGGATGATGGTGGGGGTAGGTTAATTAGACAGTTAACTATAGATTCAGAATGGAGCAGGCCCTTGTGGCCCAATGAGCCACATTGCCCAGCAGCCCACCTAAATAACACTATCTATATCACAGGACCATTTACAACAACCAACTAACCTACTAACTGACAACATACATCAAAGTTGCTGGTGAACGCAGCAGATCAAGCAGCATCTATAGGAAGAGGCGCAGTCGACGTTTCAGGCCGAGACCCTTCGTCAGGACCTCTTCCTATAGATGCTGCCTGGCCTGCTGCGTTCACCAGCAACTTTGATGTATGTTGCTTGAATTTCCAGCATCTGCAGAATTCCTGTTGTTAACCTACTAACTGATACATCTTTGTATTGTGGGAGGAAACTAGAGCACCCAGAGGAAACAAATGCAGGCTTGGAAAGAACATGCAAACTGCTTATAGGTGCGCCAGAACTGAACTTTAAACACTGAACTCTGAACTCTGAACTCTAGAATGCCCTGAGCTGTAATAGCATTGTGCAAACCACTGTGCTGTGGTGGCATCCCAGGCACAATAGACAATAATAGACAATAGGTGCAGGAGTAGGACATTCGGCCCTTCCAGCCAGCACTGCCATTCACTGTGATCATGGCTGATCATCCACAATCAGTATCCAGTTCCTGCCTTATCCCCATAACCTTTGATTCCGCTATCTTTAAGAGTTCTTGGAGTATCTTGGCAATTACTTAAGTTACCAATTACCTCAGTGTACAAGCATAATGTTCCCTGAAAGTGGCATCACAATTTGGTAAGAAGGTGAAGAAGACACTTGTAATGCTAACTTTCATCAATCAGGCACTGAACACAGGGGTTAGGATGCTATGTTAAAGTTGTGGAAGGGATTGATGAGGTCACACTTGGAGTATCATTACCCTTATCTTGCAAAGATATCCAGCAGTTGGAAAGAGTACAAAGTAGAATTACAAGAATGTTGCTAGGATTCAATGACCTAAATTGTATAGGGCTATCAGGCAGGCTAGAACTCAATGGCCTGAATTGTATGGACCTGTTGGTCAGGCCAGGACTTCTTTATATCTTGGAGCATAGGAGATTGATGGATGGCTTCATCGAGGTTTAAAATCATGAGGGACAAAGATAGTGCAAATACAATATTTTTCTCATGGAAAGGGAATCAAAATCTCGAGTGCGGAGGTTTTAGTTTGGGGGGGGAGGAGCCAAATTTAAAAAGAACTTAATCGGCAATGTTTTCACACAGCGGTGTTACACATATGGAATGAGATGCCAGTGAAAGTAGTTAAGGCAGGTACAATAATGCAAATTTTGAAAATAATTGGACAGGTACATAAAAGGAAAGGTTTAAAGGAATACGGGGCTATGCATGGGCAAATGGTGCTAGCTTGGTCATCAGAGATCAGTTGGGCTGGAGGGCCTGTTTCTGTGCTATATGGTTCTACGACCAAGACATAGAAGGCTACAGGTCAAGTGTGGAGACCACGTGCTGGTCAGTGGGATCAGTATGGAGGCCAGGTGCTGGTCAGTGGGATTAGTGTGGAGGCCAGGTGCTGGTCAGTGGGATTAGTGTAGAGGCCAGATGCTAGTCAATGGGATTCATGTCGAGGCCAGGTGCTGGTCAATGGGATCAGTGTAGAGGCCAGGTACTGGTCAATGGGATTAGTGTCGAGGCCAGGTGCTGGTCAGTGGGATTAGTGTAGAGGCCAGGTACTGGTCAATGGGATTAGTGTCGAGGCCAGGTACTGGTCAATGGGATTAGTGTAGAGGCCAGGTACTGGACAATGGATTTAGTGTAGAGGCCAGGTGCTGGTCAATGGGATTAGTGTGGAGGCCAGGTACTGGTCAATGGGATTAGTGTGGAGGCCAGGTGCTGGTCAATGGGATTAGTGTGGAGGCCAGGTACTGGTCAGTGGGATTAGTGTAGAGGCCAGGTACTGGTCAATGGGACTAGTGTGGAGGCCAGGTACTGGTCAATGGGATTACTGTCGAGGCCAGGTACTGGTCAATGGGATTAGTGTAGAGGCCAGGTGCTGGTCAATGGGATTAGTGTGGAAGCCAGGTACTGGTCAGTGGGATTAGTGTCGAGGCCAGGTGCTGGTCAATGGGATTAGTGCAGAGGCCAGGTACTGGTCAATGGGATTAGTGTCGAGGCCAGGTATTGGTCAATGGGATTAGTGTAGAGGCCAGATGCTGGTCAATGGGATTCGTGTCGAGGCCAGGTGCTGGTCAATGGGATTAGTGTAGAGGCCAGATACTGGTCAATGGGATTAGTGTAGAGGCCAGGTGCTGGTCAATGTGATTAGTGTAGAGGCCAGGTGCTGGTCAATGGGATTAGTGTGGAGGCCAGGTACTGGTCAATGGGATTAGTGTGGAGGCCAGGTGCTGGTCAATGGGATTAGTGTGGAGGCCAGGTACTGGTCAGTGGGATTAGTGTAGAGGCCAGGTACTGGTCAATGGGACTAGTGTGGAGGCCAGGTACTGGTCAATGGGATTAGTGTCGAGGCCAGGTACTGGTCAATGGGATTAGTGTAGAGGCCAGGTGCTGGTCAATGGGATTAGTGTGGAAGCCAGGTACTGGTCAGTGGGATTAGTGTCGAGGCCAGGTGCTGGTCAATGGGATTAGTGTAGAGGCCAGGTACTGGTCAATGGGATTAGTGTCGAGGCCAGGTATTGGTCAATGGGATTGGTGTAGAGGCCAGATGCTGGTCAATGGGATTCGTGTCGAGGCCAGGTGCTGGTCAATGGGATTAGTGTCGAGGCCAGGTACTAGTCAATGGGATTAGTGTCGAGGCCAGGTGCTGGTCAATGGGATTAGTGTGGAGGCCAGGTGCTGGGCAATGGGATTAGTGTAGAGGCCAGGTGCTGGTCAATGAGATTAGTGTAGAGGCCAGGTGCTGGTCAATGGGATTAGTGTGGAGGCCAGGTACTGGTCAATGGGATTAGTGTCGAGGCCAGGTGCTGGTCAATGGGATTAGTGTGGAGGCCAGGTGCTGGTCAATGGGATTAGTGTAGAGGCCAGATACTGGTCAATGGGATTAGTGTAGAGGCCAGGTGCTGGTCAATGAGATTAGTGTAGAGGCCAGGTGCTGGTCAATGGGATTAGTGTGGAGGCCAGGTACTGGTCAATGGGATTAGTGTCGAGGCCAGGTGCTGGTCAATGGGATTAGTGTGGAGGCCAGGTGCTGGTCAATGGGATTAGTGTAGAGGCCAGATACTGGTCAATGGGATTAGTGTAGAGGCCAGGTGCTGGTCAATGAGATTAGTGTAGAGGCCAGGTGCTGGTCAATGGGATTAGTGTGGAGGCCAGGTACTGGTCAATGGGATTAGTGTCGAGGCCAGGTGCTGGTCAATGGGATTAGTGTGGAGGCCAGGTACTGGTCAATGGGATTAGTGTGGAGGCCAGGTGCTGGTCAATGGGATTAGTGTCGAGGCCAGGTACTGGTCAATGGGATTAGTGTGGAGGTCAGGTACTGGTCAATGAGATTAGTGTGGAGGCCAGGTACTGGTCAGTGGGATTAGTGTCGAGGCCAGGTACTGGTCAATGGGATTATGGGATTAGTGTAGAGGCCAGGTGCTGGTCAATGGGATTAGTGTGGAGGCCAGGTGCTCGTCAATGGGATTAGTGTAGAGGCCAGGTGCTGGTCAATGGGATTAGTGTAGAGGCCAGGTGCTGGTCAGTGGGATTAGTGTTGAGGCCAGGTACTGGTCAATGGGATTAGTGTAGAGGCCATGTGCTGGTCAATGGGATTAGTGTTGAGGCCAGGTACTGGTCAATGGGATTAGTGTAGAGGCCAGGTGCTGGTCAATGGGATTGGTGTTGAGGCCAGGTGCTGGTCAATGGGATTAGCGTTGAGGCCAGGTGCTGGTCAGTGGGATTAGTGTGGAGGCCAGGTACTGGTCAGTGGGATTACTGTTGAGGCCAGGTACTGGTCAATGGGATTAGTGTAGAGGCCAGGTGCTGGTCAATGGGATTAGTGTTGAGGCCAGGTACTGGTCAATGGGATTAGTGTAGAGGCCAGGTGCTGGTCAATGGGATTAGTGTAGAGGTCAGGTGCTGGTCAATGGGATTAGTGTGGAGGCCAGGTGCTGGTCAATGGGATTAGTGTTGAGGCCAGGTACTGGTCAATGGGATTAGTGTAGAGGCCAGGTGCTGGTCAATGGGATTAGTGTAGAGGTCAGGTGCTGGTCAATGGGATTAGTGTAGAGGCCAGGTGCTGGTCAATGGGATTAGTGTTGAGGCCAGGTACTGGTCAATGGGATTAGTGTAGAGGCCAGGTACTGGTCAATGGGATTAGTGTAGAGGCCAGGTACTGGTCAATGAGATTAGTGTAGAGGCCAGGTGCTGGTCAATGGGATTAGTGTTGAGGCCAGGTGCTGGTCAATGGGATTAGTGTGGAGGCCAGGTACTGGTCAGTGGGATTACTGTTGAGGCCAGGTACTGGTCAATGGGATTAGTGTAGAGGCCAGGTGCTGGTCAATGGGATTACTGTTGAGGCCAGGTACTGGTCAATGGGATTAGTGTAGAGGCCAGGTGCTGGTCAATGGGATTAGTGTAGAGGTCAGGTGCTGGTCAATGGGATTAGTGTTGAGGCCAGGTGCTGGTCAATGGGATCAGTGTAGAGGCCAGGTGCTGGTCAATGGGATCAGTGTAGAGGCCAGGTGCTGGTCAATGGGATTAGTGTTGAGGCCAGGTGCTGGTCAATGGGATGAGTGTCGAGGCCAGGTACTGGTCAATGGGATTAGTGTTGAGGCCAGGTACTGGTCATTGGGATTAGTGTGAAGGCCAGGTACTGGTCAATGGGATCAGTGTAGAGGCCAGGTGCTGGTCAATGAGATTAGTGTAGAGGCCAGGTACTGGTCAATGGGATCAGTGTAGAGGCCAGGTGCTGGTCAATGGGATCAGTGTAGAGGCCAGGTGCTGGTCAATGGGATTAGTGTAGAGGCCAGGTGCTGGTCAATGGGATGAGTGTCGAGGCCAGGTACTGGTCAATGGGATCAGTGTAGAGGCCAGGTGCTGGTCAATGGGATTAGTGTAGAGGTCAGGTGCTGGTCAATGGGATTAGTGTAGAGGCCAGGTACTGGTCAATGGGATTAGTGTCGAGGCCAGGTGCTGGTCAATGGGATTACTGTGGAGGCCAGGTACTGGTCAATGGGATTAGTGTGGAGGCCAGGTACTGGTGAATGGGATTAGTGTAGAGGCCAGGTACTGGTCAATGGGATTAGTGTGGAGGCCAGGTACTGGTCAATGGGATTAGTGTAGAGGCCAGGTGCTGGTCAATGGGATTAGTGTGGAGGCCAGGTACTGGTCAATGAGATTAGTGTAGAGGCCAGGTGCTGGTCAATGGGATTAGTGTTGAGGCCAGGTGCTGGTCAATGGGATTAGTGTAGAGGCCAGGTACTGGTCAATGGGATTACTGTGGAGGCCAGGTGCTGGTCAATGGGATTAGTGTGGAAGCCAGGTACTGGTCAGTGGGATTAGTGTCGAGGCCAGGTGCTGGTCAATGGGATTAGTGCAGAGGCCAGGTACTGGTCAATGGGATTAGTGTCGAGGCCAGGTATTGGTCAATGGGATTAGTGTAGAGGCCAGATGCTGGTCAATGGGATTCGTGTCGAGGCCAGGTGCTGGTCAATGGGATTAGTGTAGAGGCCAGATACTGGTCAATGGGATTAGTGTAGAGGCCAGGTGCTGGTCAATGAGATTAGTGTAGAGGCCAGGTGCTGGTCAATGGGATTAGTGTGGAGGCCAGGTACTGGTCAATGGGATTAGTGTGGAGGCCAGGTGCTGGTCAATGGGATTAGTGTGGAGGCCAGGTACTGGTCAGTGGGATTAGTGTAGAGGCCAGGTACTGGTCAATGGGACTAGTGTGGAGGCCAGGTACTGGTCAATGGGATTAGTGTCGAGGCCAGGTACTGGTCAATGGGATTAGTGTAGAGGCCAGGTGCTGGTCAATGGGATTAGTGTGGAAGCCAGGTACTGGTCAGTGGGATTAGTGTCGAGGCCAGGTGCTGGTCAATGGGATTAGTGTAGAGGCCAGGTACTGGTCAATGGGATTAGTGTCGAGGCCAGGTATTGGTCAATGGGATTGGTGTAGAGGCCAGATGCTGGTCAATGGGATTCGTGTCGAGGCCAGGTGCTGGTCAATGGGATTAGTGTCGAGGCCAGGTACTAGTCAATGGGATTAGTGTCGAGGCCAGGTGCTGGTCAATGGGATTAGTGTGGAGGCCAGGTGCTGGGCAATGGGATTAGTGTAGAGGCCAGGTGCTGGTCAATGAGATTAGTGTAGAGGCCAGGTGCTGGTCAATGGGATTAGTGTGGAGGCCAGGTACTGGTCAATGGGATTAGTGTCGAGGCCAGGTGCTGGTCAATGGGATTAGTGTGGAGGCCAGGTGCTGGTCAATGGGATTAGTGTAGAGGCCAGATACTGGTCAATGGGATTAGTGTAGAGGCCAGGTGCTGGTCAATGAGATTAGTGTAGAGGCCAGGTGCTGGTCAATGGGATTAGTGTGGAGGCCAGGTACTGGTCAATGGGATTAGTGTCGAGGCCAGGTGCTGGTCAATGGGATTAGTGTGGAGGCCAGGTGCTGGTCAATGGGATTAGTGTAGAGGCCAGATACTGGTCAATGGGATTAGTGTAGAGGCCAGGTGCTGGTCAATGAGATTAGTGTAGAGGCCAGGTGCTGGTCAATGGGATTAGTGTGGAGGCCAGGTACTGGTCAATGGGATTAGTGTCGAGGCCAGGTGCTGGTCAATGGGATTAGTGTGGAGGCCAGGTACTGGTCAATGGGATTAGTGTGGAGGCCAGGTGCTGGTCAATGGGATTAGTGTCGAGGCCAGGTACTGGTCAATGGGATTAGTGTGGAGGTCAGGTACTGGTCAATGAGATTAGTGTGGAGGCCAGGTACTGGTCAGTGGGATTAGTGTCGAGGCCAGGTACTGGTCAATGGGATTATGGGATTAGTGTAGAGGCCAGGTGCTGGTCAATGGGATTAGTGTGGAGGCCAGGTGCTCGTCAATGGGATTAGTGTAGAGGCCAGGTGCTGGTCAATGGGATTAGTGTAGAGGCCAGGTGCTGGTCAGTGGGATTAGTGTTGAGGCCAGGTACTGGTCAATGGGATTAGTGTAGAGGCCATGTGCTGGTCAATGGGATTAGTGTTGAGGCCAGGTACTGGTCAATGGGATTAGTGTAGAGGCCAGGTGCTGGTCAATGGGATTGGTGTTGAGGCCAGGTGCTGGTCAATGGGATTAGCGTTGAGGCCAGGTGCTGGTCAGTGGGATTAGTGTGGAGGCCAGGTACTGGTCAGTGGGATTACTGTTGAGGCCAGGTACTGGTCAATGGGATTAGTGTAGAGGCCAGGTGCTGGTCAATGGGATTAGTGTTGAGGCCAGGTACTGGTCAATGGGATTAGTGTAGAGGCCAGGTGCTGGTCAATGGGATTAGTGTAGAGGTCAGGTGCTGGTCAATGGGATTAGTGTGGAGGCCAGGTGCTGGTCAATGGGATTAGTGTTGAGGCCAGGTACTGGTCAATGGGATTAGTGTAGAGGCCAGGTGCTGGTCAATGGGATTAGTGTAGAGGTCAGGTGCTGGTCAATGGGATTAGTGTAGAGGCCAGGTGCTGGTCAATGGGATTAGTGTTGAGGCCAGGTACTGGTCAATGGGATTAGTGTAGAGGCCAGGTACTGGTCAATGGGATTAGTGTAGAGGCCAGGTACTGGTCAATGAGATTAGTGTAGAGGCCAGGTGCTGGTCAATGGGATTAGTGTTGAGGCCAGGTGCTGGTCAATGGGATTAGTGTGGAGGCCAGGTACTGGTCAGTGGGATTACTGTTGAGGCCAGGTACTGGTCAATGGGATTAGTGTAGAGGCCAGGTGCTGGTCAATGGGATTACTGTTGAGGCCAGGTACTGGTCAATGGGATTAGTGTAGAGGCCAGGTGCTGGTCAATGGGATTAGTGTAGAGGTCAGGTGCTGGTCAATGGGATTAGTGTTGAGGCCAGGTGCTGGTCAATGGGATCAGTGTAGAGGCCAGGTGCTGGTCAATGGGATCAGTGTAGAGGCCAGGTGCTGGTCAATGGGATTAGTGTTGAGGCCAGGTGCTGGTCAATGGGATGAGTGTCGAGGCCAGGTACTGGTCAATGGGATTAGTGTTGAGGCCAGGTACTGGTCATTGGGATTAGTGTGAAGGCCAGGTACTGGTCAATGGGATCAGTGTAGAGGCCAGGTGCTGGTCAATGAGATTAGTGTAGAGGCCAGGTACTGGTCAATGGGATCAGTGTAGAGGCCAGGTGCTGGTCAATGGGATCAGTGTAGAGGCCAGGTGCTGGTCAATGGGATTAGTGTAGAGGCCAGGTGCTGGTCAATGGGATGAGTGTCGAGGCCAGGTACTGGTCAATGGGATCAGTGTAGAGGCCAGGTGCTGGTCAATGGGATTAGTGTAGAGGTCAGGTGCTGGTCAATGGGATTAGTGTAGAGGCCAGGTACTGGTCAATGGGATTAGTGTCGAGGCCAGGTGCTGGTCAATGGGATTACTGTGGAGGCCAGGTACTGGTCAATGGGATTAGTGTGGAGGCCAGGTACTGGTGAATGGGATTAGTGTAGAGGCCAGGTACTGGTCAATGGGATTAGTGTGGAGGCCAGGTACTGGTCAATGGGATTAGTGTAGAGGCCAGGTGCTGGTCAATGGGATTAGTGTGGAGGCCAGGTACTGGTCAATGAGATTAGTGTAGAGGCCAGGTGCTGGTCAATGGGATTAGTGTTGAGGCCAGGTGCTGGTCAATGGGATTAGTGTAGAGGCCAGGTACTGGTCAATGGGATTACTGTGGAGGCCAGGTGCTGGTCAATGGGATTAGTGTTGAGGCCAGGTACTGGTCAATGGGATTAGTGTAGAGGCCAGATGCAGGTCAATGGGATTAGTATAAATCTGTCCTGATGGTTAGCAAATGCGTTCTGGGCTAAAGGGCTTGTTTTTGTGGAGTAGGGCTTTCTGACTATAACTCCACTTTAGTCATGATGAAGGGTCTCATCCCAAAGCACTGGCTGTTTATTCCTCTCCATAAATGCTGATTTCCCACTGAGTTCCTCCAGCATTTTGTGTGTGTGACTCCTCTTTATGTGATTCCATCCACACACACACACCCTGGAACTATTAAATTTGCATTACTCCTTGCTGTATATGTAAAGCTGATTGTTATCCATTGTGGTGATTGATATAGAAATGATTTACTGTAAATTATTGCCCAGTAAATAACAGTGTTCAATATATCAACAAACCTCCTGCCCTGATCCCTGAGTAATCTATTCAGTAGTCTATCTTATTGTAAGATCAATGTTGATAAATCAGCTTTGAATCTGATCCAATCTGTGGTTCCCTGATTCCTTCCCAGGAGAAGCCATCCTTTAGTTAATCTCTTACATCAGTGACTTAATTATTTAGCTGTTAAGGCTGCCATCACAATCCAAGAATTTTGTGAGGTAAATTTATTTTAATCTATTACCAAATAAACTATTGAAACCACCTCACAACATTCCCTCACAAGTAGACTGAACATTGTCCTGATGATGAACTCTTTCTCTGCAAATTTTCACTCTATTTTCCCACAATTTCTTTTTTGTTTACCCCTCTCATAAATCAATATGTATCTCTAAATGTATTTGAAAATATATGAAGCTGTGTATGTAACTCACTCTCCCAAAGGAAAGAGTTTGAGCTTGCACTTAATATCTGCCTGTATTTTCGGACACCATAATTGCACCACTTAATGTTATAGGGCCTTAAGGGATTGCGCTTGGATTGATACTGAAACATGTTGCCGTCCTTCTGTGGCCCCAATCAATTATTATGTTCCTCATTCTGCAGTTTTTCACGTGAGGCATTGCTACAGAGTTTT
Source organism: Mobula hypostoma (assembly GCF_963921235.1). Taxonomy (NCBI): domain Eukaryota; kingdom Metazoa; phylum Chordata; class Chondrichthyes; order Myliobatiformes; family Myliobatidae; genus Mobula; species Mobula hypostoma. The sequence goes on along the minus strand of NC_086102.1, from coordinate 119,605,282 downwards.
GCTCAGGTATTCTCAGTTCCCTGATGTGGTCCGCTTTATGACATGTATTCAGAGTAACCCAGATTTATACACACATTAGTCTCTGGCCTGCTTTTGCAGCTGGCATCAAAATGCACTGATGTGTTTTATCATCACTTTGGGGACATATAAGTTACTGTTAGTTCTTCGATTGTCAGTTGCTTTTAATCTTGCTGAATCCTGACTTTGCAAAGATTAAAGACTGCAGCATTTGGCTTATCAAGGTGATAATCAAGCTTGTTTGGATCGGTGTCTCCCTTTCCCCAGTGAAAGCTTAAACCAACGAATAACTTTAAGTTGATGCTAGGTTGATGCTGCTATTAGCCGCTGTGCTACGGTGTAAACTGAGCGAGTAATATTGTTGAGCCTATACCAGGGATGTCACTGTCTCTGCTGACAAGGTCTGCAAGAAGGCTCAGTCAGAGTCTCACTCATGCTGCCCTGATGTCAGAGATTGGAAAGGTTCGACTTGCATCCAGTAATATGGCTCGATCCTGTATGAATCAGTGATGCTGCAGAGGTGATTTTGAGAGCTTCAGTTTCCTAGGTGGAGATATCACCAATAGCTTGTCTTTTTCCAACCTCTGTGGCCAAAGAACCTTACCAATGCTTCTGGCCCAACGTTATTTCACACTGGGATAATTTGAAAGAAATGTCTGTACCTGTTGTAACAACCAGGATAATACCAGGATGTTGCAACGTTGCTGTTTCTGGGAGCTTGCTGTGCACAAGTCAGGTACCATATTACCACAAGATCTGCACTCTTAAATCCTCCATTAACTGCAAAGAGGTCTAGGATTTCCTGAGGTTGCGAGAGCTTCACCTAAAAGCAAGTCTTTCTATTTCATAATATTTGAGTACACTATATATGAGGAATTTTTAACTTATCCAATTTACAGGCAAACTAGCATCTATTCCCCATCCATGATGTCCTTTTTTTTTCCGGTTTAAGATGGCGCTGGTGAAGCACGGCGATGACTTGCTGGTAGCAAACAAAAAAAGTCTATAAATGACTATTAATCACACTTTTTCTTGGATACGATCACTGCAATCAATAGCCTGTAACTTTCCTTTCGGAGCTGAGCTTTTGAACTGCCTGTAGGACCTGGCATTTCTGTAGTGTGAACAGAAGTCTCAGAGGTACAGGATGGTTGCGGCGTGGAATATACGGCCTAAGTTGAGGCGACGGGGCCCAGGCCCAAGAGCAGGGAATGAGCCAATGTTTGGCAATTGCCGGAGCGGACGTGGAGGTGATTTGATGTGGCAGAGCTGAGGTAGAGTCAAGGCAGTGGGGCCTGGGCGTGGGTCTGAGAGCGAGGTGTGACCTGAGGTTTGGCCAATTTAAGCGCCGGGCCAGAGTGAAAAGGCCAGTCTGTCAGAGCTGGATGTCATGGTCCGGATCGGGGTCCCTTTAAATTTACCTTGTTTATGTTATGATCCAGACCATTGATTCCCTGTTTTCCTGTGTCCCTCAGCTTTGGTTGTTATAGGCAATTAACACTCGGCTGAACCGGTAGTTTACAGTCTCCAGCTTTCAGCCGTTCGGTGCGGGAGCATCTGCAAAGTCATCAAAGTTACGGTGTGCCGATGTCATCTGGCCGGAGCAAGCCTAGTCTCTGCCAAAGCGAGTGCCGGTAATTTGCCCTTCCTCACCGGAGCAACCCTGTCCAGTTACCTCGCCGAAGTGAGCCTGCAAAGTTTCCTCATCAAGGTGGGTCCGTCAGTTAACCCGCCAGAGAGAATCAGGAGCCGCTGTCTACTGTTCCTGGGCCGAGTCTAGAGCTCGCCACTACCCGGAGGTTCCAAGCACCACGTCCACGTCCTGGCTCCGGCAGCAACCAAGTACCATGTCCAAGTCCTGGCTCCGGTGGCATCCAAGTACCACGTCCAAGTCCTGGCCCTGGCGGCATTCAAGTACCACGTCCACGTCCTGGCTCCGGTGCCATCCAAGTACCACGTCTAAGTCCTGGCCCTGGCGGCTTCCAAGTTCTGAGTCGAGTCCTGGCCCTGGCGGTCTGTGATTCCTGTCCTATCCCCCCTGTCTGTATCCCTTCTCTGCCCCTCTCACCTCTAGCCCTCGTCTGCAGCCCTCGCCTGCACTTCGGTCTAGTTCTATCGCCGGAGCGAGATAGGTACTGTCTGGTGTGCTTTCGTGTTGGTCTTGTCTTGTCCTTGCCTCCGTGGGGTAAGTCAGGCCGTCTTGCCATTGCTCCGCAGCGGGTCATGTCTTGTCTTGTCTTGTCCTCGCCTCCGTGGGGTAAGTCAGGCCGTCTTGGTGTTGCCCCACGGGAGGTCATGTCTTGTCGTGTCTTGTCCTCGCCTCCATGGGGTAGGTCAGGCCATCTTGCCGTTGCCCCGCTGGGGGTCAAGTTCTGTCTTGTATTGTCCTCACCTCCGTGGGGTAAGTCAGGCCGTCTTGCCGTTGCCCCGTGGGGGGTCATGAGTCCCGGCCCTATGTCCTGTACCCAAGGAGGGGTCCCGGCTCTCTGTTCTGTGTGTGAGTCCCGGCCCTATGTCCTGTACCCAAGGAGGGGTCCTGGCTCTCTGTTCTGTGTGTGAGTCCCGGCCCTATATCCTGTACCCAAGGAGGGGTCCCGACTCTGTGTTCTGTGTATGTGTCCATGGTTCCATGTACCTGCTCCCTGAGACCGAGGCTCTGTGTTCCCATGTTCCTCCTCTCCCGAGCCCATGTCATGTCCATGCCTGGTTTTGGGGTCCGAGCCCGAGGCAAGACCCAGGTACTGGGTCCTTGCCCAGTCTCGGGCTCAGAGTCCATACCCTAGCCTCTTCATGTCTCCTCTAGTTCTGGGAGCTGATTCTGAGTCCAAGCCCAGACCCTTGGTCCCAGCCTAGTCGTAGTCCTGAGTCCTTGACCAGTTCGCTATTCCTGCTCCTGCCTTACTGTCCTGGTATCAAACAATAAACTAAATTTAATTAACCTCACAAGGTGTGTCTTGCATTTGGGTCCACCCTTGCTCCCAATGCCCCAACAGTGTGACACTGGAGGCCAGGGATGGGCCGATATTCAGCTTGCTGCTCCAGGAGGTTTACTTGACTCTGCGCTGAACTGAGGCTGTGGCCTGCAACTAATGGGCTCCTGGATTGGCTGCAGTGATGACTGGCTTCGTAGCTGTGGACTCACTTTTGCGAACTTCAGTTCTGAATGCTATTTACTTACTTTCATTGTTTGCACGGTTTGTTTATTTTTCTGTGCATTGGGTGTTTGACTGTCTTCCATTTTTATTTATGGGTCCTATTGGTTTTCTTTGTAATGTGGCTGCCTGAAAGGAGACAAATTGCACGGTTGTATATAGTATGCATACTTTGATAATAAATGTACTTTGAACTTTGAAGTGAGTAGGTTGCTAGTTGATTTCAGGTAAAACAGCCTGGTGGGTCTGGAAACACATATAAGCCAGCCTATGTAAGGATGGCTGGTGTTATTTCCTGAATTTCAGTGATATTTGGTCATTGGTTGATTATTATTGCATATACCAAGATACAGTGAAAAGCTTTATTGCGTATGCAATCCATATAAATCATTTCAAACTATCAAGGTATTACAAAGGGTAAAGCAATGTCAGGACACAAAACATAGCTCCCGGTGTGGCTGGTGAAACCCGACGTAGATTGGGAGTTCGCCGAGCACCTACGTTCCCGTCTGCCAGAAGAAGTGGGATCTCCCAGTGGCCACCCATTTTAATTCCACTTCCCATTCCCATTCCGATATGTCAATCCATGGCCTCCTCTACTGTCACCCAGGTTAGAGGAACACCTGATATTCTGTCTGGGTAGCCTCCAACCTGATGGCATGAGCATTGACCTCGCACTTCTGATAATGGAACCCCCGCCGTCCTCTCCTTCACCATTCCCCACCCCATTTTTCCTCTTTCACCTTATCTCCTTAACTGCCCATCACCTCCCTCTGCTGCTCCTTCCCCCCTTTTCTTTCTTCCATGGCCTATCAGACTCCCCCTTCTTCAGCCCCTGTATCTCTTTCACAGATCAACCTCCCAGCTCTCTATTTCATCCCTCCCCCTCCCGGTTTCACCTATCAGACCTTGTGTTTCTCTCTACCCTCCCCCCACCTTTTAAATCTACTCCTCAGCCTTTTTTTAACCAGTCCTGCCGAAGGGTCTCGGCCTGAAACGTCGACTGTACTTTTTTCATTAGATGCTGCCTGGCCTGCTGAGTTCCTCCAGCATTTTGTGTGTGTTGCAAAATATAGTGTTAAAGTTACAGATAAAATGCGCTGCAGGTCAACGAATAAAGCGCAAGGTCCATAATTAGGTAGATGGTGATATCAAGAGTTCAACTTTATTGTATAAGAACCTGTTCAAGCGTATTTAATACGATGGGTTTGAGACTGTCCTTCAGCCTGGTGATGCATGCTTTCAAGCTTCTGTATCTTCTCCCTGATGGAACAAAGAGAAAGAGAGAGCTTCTGCGGTGGGAGTGTCTTTCATTGTATTCAACAGAAAATCTGCAGATGCTGGAGATCCAAGCAACAGACACACAATGCTGGAGGAACTCAGCAGGCCAGACAGCATCTATGGAAAAGAGTAAACCGTCGAGGTTTTGGGCCGAGACCCTTCATCAGGAGTTGGTTTCCCGAGGCAGTGAGAAATGTAGACAGAGTTCATGGAGGAGAGGCTGGTTTTCATGATGGCCTGAGCTGTGTCCTCAACCTTCTGCAATTTCTTGTGGTTTTGAGCAGATCAGCTGCCAATCCTAGCTGTGATGCTGCCTGACAGGATGTCTGTAAAAACTGGCGAAGGTCAATGGGGCAGGCTGAATTCCCTTAGCCTTTTTAGAAAGTAGAGGTGTTGTTGTGCTTTCTTGGCCCAGCCTATGTGGTTGGGCCAGGACAATTTGTTGATAATATTTACGCCTAGGAACTTAAAGCTCTCAACCATCCCCAACTCAGCACAGTTGATGTGCACTGCCCCGCTTCCTGAGTCAATGTTTTGACATTATGCCATCAGCCTTGTTATCTCTTGCTGTACTCTGTCTTGTTGTTATTTGAGCTCTGGCCTGAGGCAGTGGTGTCATCTGCAAACTTGGAACAGAGACTGGCCACGCAGTTGTGTGTGTATATGGAGTAAAGTCTGGGGCTGAGGACAGTTAGGTTTATGTGGCAGCTTGGTAGATTTCGTTGTCATCCTTCATGATGAAGAGGTTATCTACTGAAGGTAGGTACGGCCCACAACTGCCCTGCTGGGATCTGACTCAAGTCTCTGACAAGCCAATGGATTTAATCAGTACATTAGTCCAGCAATGGAGTGCAGCTGGGCTGGCCATCTCTGTAAAACTATGCCAAGTGATTATTAGAGTGTGGAAAGGCTCTGTACGAAAGGGCAAGATCTGAAGAACGCTTCAGCAACTGTGTTTTTGTCGATGATGAATTAACAGTGTTTCAGGTCCCACGTTGGCACCACAGTCGCGTTGCAGTTAGCGCAACACCATTACAACTGTGGGCGTCAGAGTTTGGAGTTCAATCCCAGCATCCTCTGTAAGGCGCCTGTAATCCTCCCCGTGGAATGTGTGTTTTTTCCTCCAGGTGCTCCGGTTTCCTCCCACAGCCCAAATATATGCCGGTTAGTAGGTTAATTGGTCATTGTAAATTATCCCGTGATCAGGTTAGAGTTAAATTGGGGGTTGTTGGTCAGCGCAGCTGGAAGGACCTACTCCAAGCTGTATCTCTAAATAAAATTTAAAAAATAAGAATGCCATTGAATCCCAAATTGTGACCAGGAATTACCAGGAACCACATATTTATTAATATTCCCTTTGAAATGACTTATCAGAGAGAATGAACACAGGGCCTTCGACCTAACCGTCAGTGCTGACCAAGATTCCCATTTAAGCTACTCCCCCCATATTGTTCTAAACCTTTTCTATCCACGCATTTGTCCAAGTTTCTTTTTAATATTGTTAATGTACCTACCTCAATCATTTCCCCTGGCAGCTCATTCCACATACTGATCACCTTCTGGCTGAAAAGTTGCCCCTCAGCTCCTTTTGTAAATCTTTCCCCTCTGTGTCCTTTAGTTCTTGATTCCCCAAACCTGGGAAAAAGACTGTGCACTTTCACCCTAGCTATGCCCCTCACAATTTTATCCACCTCTATAAGGTGCAGATTGATGAGACTAGGCAGAATAACAGTTCAGCACACATTAGATGGGCCGAAGGACTTGTTTCTGTGCTGTATTTCTCTATGACCCTATGATACTCCTCATCCTTCTATGCTCCATATATAAAGTCCCAACCTGCTCAATCTCTCTCTATAACTCAGTCTCCGAGCCCCAGCAACATCCCCATAACATTCCTCTACCATCTTTCATCATCACCCTTCTTAGTTACTTAAAAGAAACACAATCAAAACTTTCCCATTAAAATTTTACCATGCTATTCCTTTACACACTTTCTATCCGCTATCAACTATAACCAAATGAAAGAAGTGGGATGAAGAAAGTATATTTATATTGTACCTTTCATGATTCTGCCCCAGGGTTAGGAACTCTTATTGGTAAAATGTGACAGAAAACTTGTGCACAGGAAGTTCCCACATGCAGCAGGGTTATAATGTCCAGATAATCTATATTGGTGTTGAGAAAGAGACATTGGCCAGGAGTGTGGAGATATTTCTCCCACTCTTCTGTGAAATATTTCCACAGGTGTTTGCCTGTGTGAGCGAGAAGCTTGAGAATTAGGGGCAGGCATAAGCCATTTTGCCCTTCAGTCCTGCTCGGCCATTCAACAAGGTCACAACTGATCGACCACAGCACTATTTTCCTGGATCCCCATACCCCTTGATTTCTTTACTATCAACGCATCTCTTGAGCTCAATTCTGAATGAACCCAGTGACTGAGCCATCACAGTCCCTGAGGTTGAGAGTGCCAGAGATTCGTCAACTCCGTCTGAAGAAAGCCCTCTTTCATCTCAGTCCAAAAAGGCCTTCCTCTTCTTTCAGGATGCGAAAGGCAGCATATCTAACAGATTGCTCTCCTTGCAAGCTTTTAGGATAGGATTTGAATCAAATTTTTCTGACAGAACTTTGGTGACAAGGATAGGAGAAGGTCCATGAATGGAATTATCATAGGTTTGAATATTTGGGCTAAATTGCCCATTTCTGTGTGTTCTTTGAACAATTTGTTTAAAATTGAGATAGTTAAAATCGCTCTCACTATTATAAAATATTGGGATGTATAGATGGGTATAGGTTTATATCTGCTTGAGTTTAGAGGGGATTTGATTGAAGGATCTGGAGAGATTTAGGCAGGGTGCAGGTGGGAAGGATGATTCCTTTTGTGGGAGAATCTAAAATTAGGGCTCACAGTTTGACAGGGATAAAGTATTTTTCTTTCACCTGTCTTGAGTGTCTCTTCCTCAAAGGGTCATGAAAGCAGAGTCCTTGAATATTTTTAAGGCAGAGATAGATGGATTCTTGACAGATAAGGGGGTGAAAGATTACAAGGCAGGAGAACAGGGTTGAGACTGTGATGAAATCAATGAGCTTTTTGAATGAGAGAAAAAGATCGATGGGCTGACTGGCCTAATTTTTTTCTTAACTTGTATGCTTATATGTAAGCACATCCTGCAATTAATTTCATGAAGTGTCTTACCATACCAGCAACACAGAATGTTGAGGGGGATTCCCTCACAATATCATTCTTGGTGAGCCTGTTAATTAACACAGCAGTTTGAAGAGAAATGTTCACGGGCAGTTCATGGCCATGGTAATTGCGTGTGCACTCCCGGAGGCTGAGGCTCCCTGCCAGCTGCAACAGGTCCTGTTGTGTTGGAATCAGAGGAGCTCAGTTAATATATATATATATATATTGGTAGCAATCGTGCTCAAGGACACAAAGCAGAGCTTGTGACATGGTGGTATGCTGGGCAAGGAAATGTCCACTGGTGGCTGCTGTTTATCCCATCGTGGTTACCCCTGTAACTCCTGAGGAAGGGTGTGCTCCTAAGTGAAATGAGAGGGACCTTGAGGAGCTACTGGATTACAACATCTGCAGGAGGGACATGTTATATGCACGGGATGGGGAGGGTGGGGGGTGGGGGAAAGTGTGGAGATGATGGCGACATGGACCTTCTAGAATTAACTCCAAATTAACTTCAGAGTTTCAAGCCAGGTGCCTGCACCCACACTAGTGACTGGTGTCACAAAAAAATATTGTGACCTAACCAGGCATGTGAAAGTAAGCCTTCATGAAATTGGATTTTCTCATGGCACTTCCAGCTCCCTTCACTTTTCCTTATAACATGCTCACTCTGTCACTCACATAGGCAGACTGCTTCAGCCTCCCTCCCTCCATTTCCCTTTGCCTATCTCCCCACTGCTCTGTGAGTGTCTCTCCCTCCTCCCACACCCAGGCTGCGAGTTCTTTCTTGCTCCGTCCCTACAAGCATTCTTAAACAGCACCCAGAGCGGACATTTACCAAGAAGGAGCCATCGGCCACTGAATAGTGAAGAGGGTCCACAGGAAGTGAAGCCTGTGAAGAGGTAATTGTATTGGATTATTGTTATCACATGTATCACAAGGTGCACTGGCAACGTCGGAAACAAAGTGCAGAGGAATGACAGACTCTAATGTCGAGACAGTGACCAGATTTTATTCGTAAGAACTCCTACAGAACATTGGTGGCTTGGCCAAGTGACATCGCAAGATGTAACATTCTCAAAACTAGGACTCTGTGATTAGTACTAATTAGGCGTCCACTTAAATAATACAGGTAATACAGAATCCCCGAGCCTATCAAAATAAACTTAACAAGTTAAGCAGAAAGCACCAGGAGACGGCATTACCAAGACGAGTCACTCAAGAAAAAACCACAAGGAAATCACTCTGAATGATTAATGACACTTGTTAAACAACAATGAACCATACAGGTACTCTAGAAACATTGGAGCCCAATGCTCTCTGGCTTCCTGCACAAGCCAGAAGAGCTGATTACGCACAGGTACCAAGCCACAGTGGTAAAGATTATTCTGTATGCCATCCACATATCATATCAGTGCAAAGGAAAAGCAATAATAGGATGCAGAATATCATATTACCTCTAAAAACAAAGAACAGTGCAGGTAGGTGATAAGGTGCAAAGGCCATAATGAGGTCAAGAGTCTATTTTATCATAGACGAGGTTCACTGATAGTCACACAACAGCGGTCTTTAAGACTGGTGCTGCACGGGTTCGGGCTTTTGTATCATCTGCCCAGTGGGAGGAGGGCACCAGTCTGAAGTGGGTAATGTTGGCTGCTTTCCTGAGGCAATGTCAAGTGTGGAAGGGAGGTTGAGTTTCATGATGTGTCTACAACCCTGCAGTTCTTGTGGTCTCGAGCAGAGCAGTTGCCATACCAAAATGTGATACCTCTGTAAAGTATTGGTGAGGGTCAACAAAGTCACACCAAATTTCCATAGCCTCCTAAGGAAGTGATTGAGCTAAACTGAGGTGAGACTGAAAGTAAAGAAGGAATATCAAATGAGAACAACAAGTAAGGTGAAGGGACTTGTGTGGAACCTAAAGGCTGCCTTACACAGGATGGGCTAAATGGCCTGGGCAGAGTATGATTCTGTGCCAGTCATTTGTTGCAACAAGTGATTCATCAAATGTGATTACCAGGTTGATAGTAACGAAAGAGAGTATCCAGATCTTGGAACAGAGATAGATGAGCGTCCTATGGGCTGATTTCAGCTACTGTAATTCTTCAAGCACAACACAGACTCCCGTAACATTGAAAAATGTGCCTGTCACAGGTCAAGCAACATTAAATGTGAATGCTTTAGTGAGGACAAGCACTGAAGTAGTTTCCATTTGAGATGTTGAGATGTTTGAGATGTTGTGTTCGCAGCATCAGACCACACTTGTCGTGACTGTGCCATGACATATTGGGCACATTTCCAGCTGTTCGCTTCAGTTTTCTGATGTCCGCGTGCAGTGCTAACCTCAAACGATAATATGTGTTTGAGGATGATGGCTTATGAGAAATGACTTTACACCTTTGAGAGGAAAACAGTCAGTGTTTCTGCTCAATGACCTGGAATGTGTTGCAATGGAAAGTTATCAACCTGAAGCAGGAGAAGCAAAAGTCAGATGTATCAGTATTACAGTGAAGTAAAGGAAATTACAGAGGCATTAGAGAGGTGTTGGCCAGAATTGATTGGAAAAGAACACTGGCAAGGATGATGGCAGAGCATCAATGGCTAGAACTGCTGGAAGCAATTCAGAGGACACAAGATAGATAAATCCCAAAGAGGAAGAGGTATTCTAAAGGAAAGATGACACAACTGTGGCTAACAAGCGAAGTCAAAGCCACCATAAAAGCCAAAGAGAGGGCATAAAATAGTGGGAAGTTAGAGGATTGGGATATTTTCAAAAACCAACAGAAGGCAACCAAAAAGTTATTAAGAACGCAAACAACAGGAATTCTGCAGATGCTGGAAATTCAAGCAACGCACATCAAAGTTGCTGGTGAACACAGCAGGCCAGGCAGCATCTCTAGGAAGAGGTGCAGTCGACGTTTCAGGCCGTTAGTCCTGACGAAGGGTCTCGGCCCGAAACGTCGACTGCACCTCTTCCTAGAGATGCTGCCTGGCCTGCTGCGTTCACCAGCAACTTTGATGTGTGCTGCTAGTCATTAAGAAGGTAGCTTAGGAAAATAGAAGGCTATGGGTAAAGCCTAGGTAGTTCAAAGGCATGGACTTGTTCGGTACAGTTTTGTGGGCCAAAGGGCCTATATTGTGCCGTATGTTTTCTATGTTTCTATGTAAATATGAAATACAAAAGTAAGCTAGCTAATAATATTAAAGAAGATACCAAAAGTTTCTTCAGATACATAAAGTGTAAAAGAGAGACGAGAGCGGATATTGTACCACTGAAAAAAATGCTGGAGAAGTTGTAATGGGGGACAATGAAATGGTGGATGAACTGAGAAAGTATTTTGCATCAGTCTTTACGGTGGAAGTTCTAGGTGTAATGAAGTGTGTGAAGTTACCATAACTAGAGAGTTCTTGGGAAACTGAAAGGTCTGAAGGTAGATAAGTCACCTGGACTAGATGATGTATACCCCAGCGTTCTAAAACAGATGGCTGAAGAGATCATGGAGGCTTTAGTAATGATCTTTGATGAATCACTAGATCCTGGATTGGTTTTGGAAGACTGGAAAGTTGCAGATGCCATTCCACTCTTCAAGGAGGTAGAGAAGCAGAAGAAAGGAAACCATAGCTCAGTTAGTCTGACCTCAGTGGTTGGGAAGATGTTGGAGTCAATTATTAAGGATGAGCTCTCAGGATACTTGGAGACACATGATAGTCAGCATGATTTCCACAAGGGAAAGTGTTGCCTGAAAAATCTGTTGGAATCCTTTGAAGAAATAACAAGCAGGATAGGCAAAAGAGGGAATCAGTTGAAGTTGTGAACTTGGATTTTCAGAAGGCCTTCGACAAGGTGCCACACATGAGGCTGCTTAACAAGCTACAAGCCCATTACAAGAAGGATCCTAGCATAGATAAAGCAGTGGCTGACTGGCAGAAGTGGGAACAAAGTGAGCCTTTTCTGGCTGGCTGCCAGTGACTAGTGGTGTTTCAAAGGGGTCTGTATTGGGACCAATTCTTTTTACCTTATATGTCAATGACTTGGATGATGGAATTGATGGATTTGTTGCAAAGTTTGCAGACAATATGAAGATAGGTGGAGGAGCAGGTAGTTTTGAGGAAGTAGAGAGGATACAGAGGGACTTAGACAGATTAGGAGAATGGGCAAAGAAGTGGCAGCTGGAATACAGTATTCAGAAGTGTATGGTCATACACTTTGGTAGAAGGTACGAAAGGGTTGACTATTTTCTAAATGGAGAGAAAATACAAACAATGAGGTGCAAAAGGGACTTGAGAGTCTTGTGCAGGATTCTCAGGTTGTGCAGGATTCCCAATTTGCAGGTTGAGTCTGTGGCGAGGATGGCAACTGCGATGTTAGCATTCCTTTCAAGAGGGTAGAATATAAAAGCAAGGATATAACATTGAGGCTTTATAAAGCACTGGTGATGCTTCACTTGGAGTATTGTGAGCTGCTTTGGTCCGCTTTATCTTAGAAAGGATGTGCTGAAGCTGGAGAGGGTTCAAAGGAGGTTTGCAAATGATTGAATGGCTTGTCATATGAAGAACTTACCTGATGGCTTCGGGCCTGTATTCACTAGAATTCAGAAGTATGAAGGGTGACCTAATTGAAACCTATTGAATGTGAAAGGTGTGACATGGAGATGATGTTTCCTGTGGTGGGAGAGTCTAAGACCAGAGGACAGAACCCCGTAATAGAGGGGCATCCTTTTTAACAGGGATGAGCAGGAATTTCTTTAGTCAGAGAGTGATGAGTCTGTGGAATTCTTTACCACAAGCAGCTGTGGAGGCCAAGTTTTATGTATATTTAGACAGATGTTGATAGATTCTTGATTGGTCAAGACATGAAGGGATACAGGGAGAAGGCAGGGAGATTAGGGCTGAGAGGAAAATTGGATCAACCATGATGAAATGGCAGAGCAGACTCAATGGGCCAAGTGGCCTAATTCTGCTCCTATATCTCATGGTCTTCTGGAGACACAGAGACTGCAGATGCTGGAGTATGGAGCAAAAGAAAAACTACTGGAGGAACTCATTGGGTGAGGCAGCATTTGTGGATGCAAATGGATAGTTGGCGTTTCATATTTTTCACAAGGAAAACATAAATTAAGCATGTCATACACAATTTTCACAAGAAAGAGCACAATTCAAACAAAGTGCCAAGTGGTCTGACTGGTCCATAGTGTGGCTACATGGAGGCAGTGATTCGGAGTGTGAAGGTTAGTTCAAGAACCAGATGGATGAAGGGAAGTAGCTGCTCTTGAAACTGGTGGTGTGGGACTTCAGGCTTCTGTATCACCTGCCCGAGAGTAACTGTGAGAATATGGCATGGCCTGGATGCAGGGGATCTTTAATGATGAGTGTTGCTTTCCTGAGGGATCAACCCCATCATCTCCCATAAATACTACCAACACTGGGGAGGGATGATCTCCCTTCTCTGAGTATTGCTTTCTGGAACGCAGTATTGTCAGTGATTTTCCATAGTTTTGCATTGCATGTTGGTCTGAAAGTTTGAATTGCAAGTGTTGTAAGTACCTGCAAACTTGTTCCCTCAGCTCGAGAAAGGTCTCCTCTTTCCATGGTGACTGGTCACTCTGTAATCACTAAGATATGGTCTCTGTGGTCACTCTCTAATCTCTGAGAGTACTCCAGATGTCCACAGCTGTTTCCTGAGGTGTACTCTGACAACACTGTGAGTGACTTGTTTGTCATCGCCAGTTTTAGAACTATCTGGAGCTCATGGTCTTATACCTCTCCCTGTCAACCTGCTTTCCATCCATTGCCACCACACTGCAAACCACACCTGTACTATCCTGATGCCAAGACACTGCTATGCACCCCATTAGCACGCCGAGCTCTCTATTTCCCTTCGGCACTTCTCCACGACCAAATCACGAAACCTGCCCACTTGGCAGCTGCTTTGTCCACTCTGCTGGCCATATTTTATTGTCTGTTAAGCATCGTTGGACATGCTGAGGTTGTAAAAGGCATCAGTGAAAGGCAAGGCTATAAACCACACCACCTGTCAGTAGTACTGAACATAGTTATATTGAAGCCAATGCAGTGAATTGCAAAGGGAGAGGAAAGTATATTGTTGATACTCTATGGCATGTCTGACATTATAGACTGAGGATGAATCTCTAAACAAATATTTCTTCGAAGTAACTTATCCAATTGTGCTGCTGTGGAAGCACTTTGGGTCATTTCATTATGTTTAGCATGCTGTACAAATACACCTTAAACACAAATTGTTGATGATATCAGATTTCACTACCACCACCATCACTCACTTCCCATCGCCCCTCCCCCAACCAACCGAACCCCGGCTAATCTGGCATGCCAGTTATTGCATGTATTCCTTATCAAAGATCTTTTCAAACACCAACTCATTGCTCTTGTACACTGTTCATGTAAGAGAGAGAGAGAGAGAGAGAGAGAGAGGGAGGGAGAGAGAGACGCATGTACAGTGGAGCATCCCTGGACTGCCTCATACTGATCGTCATTGTTCATTCAATACAGCCCACTCTCTAATCTCTATTTATGTCAGTATTATGAAGTAACATGCCTGAACTCTGTCCTCCTTCCTGTCATAAAACTTCAGGCAATTTATTATAATCATGATGGCGATATCCCTTCCGTGGAGCATTTTCGTTGATTTAGCATTCTGTTTGCTGTCTTCTGTGTGGGGTAGAAGCTTGAGTCAGCAGCCTTACATTCAACTTCTGTTTCCAATAAGAAAATTACAAGCTCCATAAATCTGCTTTCCTTGAAGCTGCACTGATCTGTCATGTCAGAGCTTTGTCTAATGACAAATTATCTTATTATTGAAAATTAAATCCCTTGCTTTTGAGTTTTGCATACTTAAAGAACACCCAGGCACTATGGTTTCTTTTATGCTCCACACAGCCCTTCAGTACCTTTCCCATCCCCTTCATGCATTTGCTCCAGTAAAATTTAGGGTTTGCTTCTTTGGGGGATGTTTACATCTCTCCTTGACCTTTACTTGAAGAGAATTTTGTGAAACTTGGGGAGAATTAGTTGACTGCTTTCCCCTTCAGTTGTCATAGCCCTGTATTGGAAATGATGTTGCAGGTCCTGTGGGATTACGATGGGGGTGATCAGAGGGGATATGAACTCCCACATCCCATACAGAAATGGAAAGAACCCCTCACACTCAACTGATCAGTGCTTCTGCTCGACATCATCCTAAAGCATGGGACTAGCCCTCCATTTCCTTTGACATCAGGTTCATCTTAGAACATAGAGCATAGAACGTAGAAATTTACAGCATATTACAGGCCCTTTGGCCCACAATGTTGTGCCGACCATGTAACCTACTCTAGAAACTGCCTAAATTTCCCTACCACATAGCCCTCTATATTCCTAAGCTCCATGTACCTATCTAAGAGGCTTTTAAAAGACCCTGTCACCGCTGCCGGCAGTGGATTCCATGCGCCCACCACTCTCTGTGTGAAAAACTTACCCCTGACATCCCCTCAGTACCTCTTGCCAAGGACCTTAAAACTATGCCCCCTCATGTTAGCCATTTCAGCCGTGTGAAAAAGCCTCTGGCTATCCACCCGATCAATGTCCCTCATCATATTATACACCTCTATCAGGTCACCTATCATCCTCCGTCGCTCCAAGGAGTAAAGGCCAAGTACACTCAACCTATTCTCATAAGGTACGCCCTCCAATCCAGGCAACATACTTGTAAATCTCCTTTGCACTCTCTCTATAATATCCACTTCCTTCCTGTAGTGAGGTGACCAGAACTGAACACAGTACTCCAATTAGGGTCTAATCAAGGTCTTGTCTAGCTGTAACAATACCTCACGGCTCTTGAACTCAGTCCCACGGTTGATGAATGCCAACACACCATACGCCTTCTTAACAACACTGTCAACATACACAGCAGCTTTGAGTGTCCTAGTGACACAGACCCCAAGATCTCTTAGGTCTTCCAGACTGCAAAGAGTCTTACCATTAATACTATAT
The DNA here is from genome assembly GCF_963921235.1 of Mobula hypostoma. Lineage (NCBI taxonomy): Eukaryota > Metazoa > Chordata > Chondrichthyes > Myliobatiformes > Myliobatidae > Mobula > Mobula hypostoma. The sequence goes on along the minus strand of NC_086102.1, from coordinate 119,589,643 downwards.
TCTGTCTTCAAATTGGACCTACCAAAATGAACCACTTCACACTTATCTGGTTGAAGTCCATCTGCCACTTCTCAGCCCAGTTCTGTATCCTATCAATGTTGAACTGTAACCTCTGATAACCCTGTAGACTATCCACAACACCCCCAGCCTTTGTGTCATCAGCAAACTTACTAACCCACCCTTCTACTTCCTCATCCAGGTCATTTATAAAAATCACAAAGAGGAGGGGTCGCAGAACAGATCCCTGCAGAACACCACTGGTCACCAGCCTCCATGCAGAATATGAACCATCTACAACCACCCTTTGCCTCCTGTGGGCAAGTCAATTCTGGATCCACAAACCAAGGTCTCCTTTGATCCCATGCCTCCTTACTTTCTGAAGGAGCCTTGCATGGGAAAGCTTATCAAATGCCTTGCTGAAATCCAGATACACTATATCCGCTGCTCTACCTTCATCAATGTGTTTTGTTATCTCCTCAAAGAATTCAATCAGGCTCATAAGGGATGATCTGCCCCTGACAAAGCCATGCTGACTATCCCTAATCGGATTATGTATCTCCAAATTCCCATAAATCCTGCCTCTCAGGTTCTCATCCAACAAATTGCCCACCACTGAAGTCAGACTCACTGGTCTATAATTTCCTGGGTTATCTCTACTCCCTTTCTTGAACAAGGAAACAACAGCTGCAATCCTCCAGTCCTCTAATACTTCTCCCATTCCTATTGATGATGCAAAGATCATCGCAAGAGGCTCAGCAATCTTCTCCCTCACTTCCCACAGTAGCCTGGGGTATATCTCATCCAGTCCCAGTGACTTATCTAACTTAATGCTTTTCAAAAGCTCCAGCACGTCCTCTTTCTTAATATCCAGATGCTCAAGCATTTCAGTCTGCTGTAAGTCATCCCCACAAATGCCAAGGTATTTTTCCCTGGTGAATACTGAAGCAAAGTATTCATTAAGTTCCATTGCTACCTCCTCTGACTCCATGCACACATTTCCACTATCGCACCCGATTGGTCCTATTCTCACACGGCTCATCCTCTTGCTCTTCCCATACTTATAGAATGCCTTGGGGTTTTTCTTAAATATTTGCAATATTCTTTAAACTTTCTTTCTTAAATATTCTTCTGCAATATCTGCATTCTGTACAGCACGCGCGGCCGTTCCAAATTGATATCGTATCTGTGAAGTAGGATGCCGTGCACAATCCTGATTTGATAGAGACAGACGTGAAGAAGCACGGAGGAACATCTGGAGTAACTTCTGAAATGCCTGCTTCACTGCTGCTGCTACTGCGTGAGGAAGGGAAGGCCCCAAATCCTTGGCCTTGTCTATTGCCTGTTGCCGGGGTTGAAGCGCTCGGCAGAGATGGTGCTCGGCGTCAGACAGCTAGTTGGAGGCTCGAAGTTTTTGGACGGACTCGGAGTCGGACTGTGGTTGGATGCTTCCAGGATGCTGCATCAGCAAGTTTGCAGCGCTGGAGGTTTACCGTCTGCGTGAGATGATGGAACTTTCAAGAGACCTTGAGACTTTACCATGCCCATGGCCTGTTCTTATCAAATTACAGTATTCCTTTGCACTGTTGTAACTATATGTTATAATTATGTGGTTTTGTTAGTTTTTCAGTCTTGGTTTGTCATGTGTTTCTGTGATATCATTCTGGAAAAGTATTGTATCATTTCTTAATGCATGCATTACTAAATGACAATAAAAGAGGACTGCGGGTCCTCATAATCTAATCTAATCTAATCTAATCTTCACCTGAAGATAAGATTACAGCTGTTATTGCAAAGGTTCTTCCCAGCTGAAATATCTTATTGTGCACCTTCACTGGAAAACAGTAGGGAGTAAGAAGCAGGTGTGACCAATCGGTGCTGAACCAGGAGAGGGATTGTCAAGGGCAAGAATGTAGGTTTATCCCAGGCCAACAAGGAAGTATATACAGTAGTTTTTGACTAAGTTTGGATTCTGTTAGCAGAATGATTTAGGTCATTTATGATGGTAGTTAGAGGACTGATAGCATTTGTACAGAATGAAACACACACAGCAGAGCTATTTTGTTAAGGATCCTAGTTACCTGTTTTGTAGGCAAACAGCCTCCTCTCCAGAGACTTTTGACTCTGCCTGTACATCCTGCTTTCTTTGGAAAGCAGCCAATATAATGTAGGATTCTGCCCCTTCCAAGAGGGAAGATGAGCATAGCTTGAGATCCATACCAACAGGCTTATTTTACCTAAGCCCATTGCCCCTACTGGGGCCTGGGCCGCCAACAGCAGCTCACCAGAGCCCCTTGTCCTGGGCCATTCCTTCAAGTTGTCCCCAGGTGTAGCCCATTTCTTTTAGATGCCCCTAGGGATGAGGTCTTTGGAGCTTCTGTTGGCATTTCTGTAGCTCTGGGTCTTGTACAGGATGAGGTTGCTAACCCCATGCCCAACCCTTCTCCTTCTGCTGCTAGGCTTGCGATGGTCCATGGTGAGGTTAGCAGATTTAAGGACAGCTTGGATAGACTCTTGGATAGACCTCTTGACTCAGTCTTTCCTCACAGTGACCTTGCACCTAAACTGTCTACCTACAATGCACTTTCTCTATGACCATGACACTATGTTTTACATAATGTGACTGCTTTTCCGTTTGTACACCTGAGAGCATTTATGTCTGGAATGATGGCAAGCAAAACAAATCTTATTGTATCTTGGTACATGTGACAATAGTAAACAATTACCATTTACCAATTGCAAAGTTAACCTTATGTAAGGGACAAAACACAGAATATAGACAATGGAGCATAGTACATGCCCTTTGGCCCATGATGTTGTTGTGAAACTTTAACCTGGGCATCACAGTAGCGCAGCAGTTACTGTGATGCTATTACTGCTGAGGGTGTCGGAGTTCAGAGTTCAATTCCAGGGTCTTCTGTAAGGAATTTGTGTGTCCTCCCCGTGGAATGCATGAGTTTTCCTTGGGTGCTCTGGTTCCTATCCACAGTCCGAAGACATTTTGGTTAGGTTAATTAGTCATTGTAGATTGTCCTGTGATTAGGTTTGGGTTTAATTAGGGTAGTCAGTGGTTGCTGGGTGGGGTACCTCAATGGGCTGAAAGGGCTTACATCATGCTGTATCTCTAAATAAAATACCCTAAGATCAATCTTTCTCTTCCCTCCCATGTATCCCTCCATTGTTCTATCATCCATGTGCTTATCTAAGATATTCTTAAATGTCTCTGTTACGTACCCTGTAACTGGGTTGCCAAACCAGCAGAAATGGACCACTTAGTTGGAGTCTGGTTTAACAGAATCTAATAAAGTTTTATTAGAGAAATAAGTAACACAGTACTCTAATCATAAGGATGTAAATGCAACAGGTTAGCAATGATAATACACACGTGTACACAGAACTAGGGTAATAGGAATCAATCAAGCTCTATCGCAGTCTAGTGGTAAAATGATCAGTCTCAAGTGACACAGAGTTCAGTTCAGCTTAGTACAATTCGCAGTAATCGCTGTTGTGCCGTTGGGGGGAGAGAGAGAGAGAGAATATGCAAATCTGATTCAGACAGACCTTTGATGTTCTTCGCAGTTAGCTTTCGGGTGAACCCTTTTATGTCTTCTGTGGTCACCGACTGTGACCCCTCCATTCCGGATACGACCGTTCTTCCGCGGTGAACCTGGCACCCAGGCAAGGGCGGACACACACACACCAGGTTCCCGCCAATCGTCCCTTTTCACCCTGTCAGTCTATGGTCGGTTCCCTCGAACCAGACCTCCAACTCCCACCAACCTGTGGGGGCACACCGCTCCTCCAGGGTCTCGTTATCTCGTGATCTCATGGTTTGTGTCGTGCCTTAGCGAACTTGTTCTTTTTATCCCTCTGCTGGGGTATCGCCTGTTCATCAAACTTCAAACAGTTCAGGATCAAAGCAACTGGTCCGTCAATATTCTGAAATGTGTTTCTTTCACGTTATTCTCTCTTTTCTCTCTTATTAGCATTTTGAATGTTTCTCCATTGTCCCACTTATCTCTATCTCAGCATCAATCTTTTGATAACTTGGTTTTTCATCACGTCTCTAATGTATTTGTCTCTCCCACTACCCCAAGCAGGGCTTTGCACACACCACAACTGTCTGTGTAAAGAAACTTACCTCTGATATCCCCTCAATACTTTCTTCCAATGACCTTAAATTTAAGCCCCCTCACGTTAGCCATTTATGCCCTGGGATAAGGTCTCTTGCTATCCACTCAATCTTTATCTCAAATATCATCTTCTACACCTCTATCAAGTCACCCTTCATCCTCCTTCACTCGAAAGAGAAAAGCCCTAGTTTGCTCAGCCCATCCAGGCGAGACATGCTCTCTAATTCGGGCAGCGTCCTGTTAAATCTCCTCTGCACTCTCTCTAAATCTTCCATATGCTTAGAAAGGTTTAGGTAATAGTTTTGGAAAGATTTAATTCCTCCATTTGAAAGCATGGTGTTGATGGGTTGTGGGTGGACGTGTAATGTTGATGTCTGAATATAAGGATCTAAGAAATCAAAGTCAGTGTAGACTTCTCAGCCTTTAGAGCCTGCTCTACCGTTGAATGCGATGATGGTCAGCCTTTGTCCTGAAACCCAGATCCACTAATCCCCTCATTAGCAAGAAATCCATTGATAAATCCAGTGACTGATCCTCCAATGCCCTCTTGGGCACAGAATTCCAAATATTCGCCACCCCTGGGTGGAGAATTTAATTCTTATCTCAGTCCCGATGGCTGCCCCCTTATTTTGAGATTGTGCTCCTGCTTCTTGATATACTGACAACCCTCTGGGTGGAAGAAGCTGCCCCTCAGGTTGCTACTCAATCCTCTCACCTTAATCCTCTCCCCTATAATTCGTGAAATCCCAACCATGGGAAAAATACTCTGCACATTCACCCAGTCTGTGCCCCTCATGATTTTATACACTTCTGTAAGATCTCCAACTCCCCAATGAAAGAAGCCCTAGCCTGCTTAACCTCTCCTTATGACTCAAATTCGGGCAACATTGCGCAAATTTTTAGGACATAAAACATAGAACATTACAGCTCAGTACAGGCCCTTTGGCCCACAATGTTGTGCCGACCTTTTTACCTATTCAAAGATCAACCTAACCCTTCACTCCTACGTGGCCCTCCATTTTTCTATCATCCATCTGTCTATCTAAGAGTTTCTTAAATGCCCCTAATGTATCTGCCTCTCCCACCACCCCTGGCAGTATGTTTTTTGTACTACAGCTCTCTGACTTCCCTTTGACATCCCCCAATACTTTCCTCCAAACAACTTCAAATTATGCCCCCTCATATTAACTATTTCCACCCTGGTTAAAAGTCTCTGGTTATCCACTCGATCTTTTCTACAGTCTTTGCTTATATTCTTGTACTCAACTCCTCCTGTAATACACATACAGTTGACTTTCCTAATTGCTTGCTGTACCTACAGTTAACTGGGATGCAAGGATATCCAAGTCCCTTTGAACAATACCGTCCCATCTTTCACATTTGAAAAATACTGCCATTCCATCTTTTTCTACCCAAGTATTGGGAGAGGTTTTAGTCTGATACCTCACAGCAGATGGTTATGGTTGGGGGATTGGTGTTTATGCACCCCAATCTCATGAGAACCTCCCGTTTAATAATTTCCTAGAACTCAGTGCTGGATCCCCAAGTCTTGTTTACAGGATTGCCTGTTCTCAGGTTTGAAACCTCCACCTTCTGACTTAAAGGCAGAAGTGTTACACTATTATTGGAAAGTGTTGTCCCCATTGAATTGCACTGAAATACGTAGTTACTTTGCTTTAACAGATTATTGGAGGGATCAGGTGATATAATAATGGTTATCTTGCAGACCCGGATAAAGGGATGGTACAACATCCTAAACCACAGTTACGAAAGTCGTGATTAAGATTTATAAGTCAACTTCAGGTCCTGTTTATTGTCATTAGTAGGAAGTCGGAATATGCACAGATGTGATGAAAATCATACTTGTAGCAGGATTAGAGACACAGCATCCTGATGAAAAGCATAAATTATTCAAGGAAGAGCACAATTAAAACCATGAAATAAATAAATTTCATTGCAGTGCAAAGTGGCCAAAGTGATCATTGTGTTATTACACTGAAGTAGTGATTAGGGTTCACTTTAAAGTTGTAAGTCCATACAGTGACAAGGAACATTATTGATCATATGGCATCACATTAGATTAATGGTATTTTAGGCAACATTGATTTTTTTCTGGCTGAGTTAAGCTACATGGCAGTGCTATAGAAACCATTTTTGGCACTTCACAATGGAGTTTGCATGAAAGTGAGATAAAATCTTAAAGCACAGAATTTCTTTTCATAGCAAATCTTGAAATAATGGGAATGTTTTAATTCATTCATTTAACTACAAACTTACTATGCTCCTTGAACTCAAGTGCTAAATATATGAAAAGTTTACAGTTGAAAGGGCTCAAAACTCAGAAGATTCAGAATAATTGTAGTTGTCCCAATAAAACCCCTTTAAAATGCTGTTACTTATGTACAGACATGCATGGGTGACAATTTATCTTCAGTGTGCCCAGATCAAGAAATCTTATGAGCTACAATTAATCCTGCACAAAATTCAGAAATAAGTGTGTTTTAGCACACTGGAATTCATGTATTTTAAGGTACTGAAAAAGATTCCAGCATTTTCTTTTCTTATGGCATGAAATTGTTTATAAAATGTAAATACAAAATTATTTCCGGCAAGAATTCATTTCACAGTAGCTCCAAATTATTGGCTGCAGGCTCTTCACTCTAGGGGACATGTAATGAGTGAATGGATTTCTAACAATGTGTGACTTGTTTTTATTTGATGTGACTGTGCTTAAGTATCGAGATTCAGGGAACGAACAGGGTGCGAGGGGGAGGTGAGGTGGCCATGAGACGAAATGAAAAGCCCTTCAGTGCTGTGTTTCCTAACCCAAATTTTCTGATTGCGGCTGATTGTGTTCTGCTGATGGAAGCATGAGGCAGCCATTTAAACAACTTCTTTTAATTCTCTGTAGGTTTTCTCTCTGTGTGACCACAGGTCATTTTCCCTTCCTTTCCTTGTCAGACACCATTTGACTTGGTGTCACTTTCAGATTGACCCCTTCTGTGAGAGAGGACTGCTGGGACAGATAGGACAAATAATTTGGCGCTCAAGTAAAATTGAATAGTCTTTCAGCCTGCTTTAAATTCTGGGTACCGACTTCCTGAGTGGAGCTGGGGCAGTGAATAATGAGAATTTTATAACGACCTGCAAGCTGGAGATGGCTCAGTGCGAAAGCAAAAAGAAAGAGAAAATGGCTATTCACTTTTTCTCTCTCTCAAGCCCCTTTCCTTGAGATCCGCCACAGAACCCCAGCTGCTCCCTTGATCACCGTCTTGCTGAATGCTGCAATAACTTGCATTTATATAATACCTTCGATGCAGGAAGGCATATCCCAAATCACTTTACAGCAGTGATGGCAAACAAAATTTGACACAAAGCCAAATGGGAAATTTATGGGATGTCACCAAAGAGCTCCGTCAAAGTGAACAGTTTTAAGAGGGCACTTAAATGACCTGAGAAAAAGAAGCAGGCAGAAACCATTCAGCCCATTATTTCTGATTTCCCATTCAATAAAATCAGTGCCACTTTCCTGCACTAAATGCATACATATGGAATTTATTAATATTCACAAATCCTAGGTGTCTTTACTGTCCAGATGCTCCAGTGACTGAGATGGTGTCAGCCATAGACTTGTTTGGACGGTAGGTGAATTGCAATGGGTCGAGGTTATCTGGTGGCTGCAGTAAATGTGTGCCATTAACGTCCTCTGAAAACACATAAAGATGGTGGAGGTTAGAGCCACTAGGCAGTTCTTCTCAAGTACTGGAATGATAATGGTCTTCTTAAACATAGAATATAGAATAGTACAGCACAGTACAGGCCCTTCGGCCCACAATGTTGTTGTGCCGACCCTTAAGCCCTGCCTCCCATATAACTCCCCACCTTAAATTCCTCCATATACCTGTCTGGTAGTCTCTTAAATTTCACTAGTGTATCTGCCTCCACCACTGACTCAGGCAGTGCATTCCATGCACCAACCACTCTCTGAGTGAAAAACCTTCCTCTAATATCCCCCTTGAACTTTCCACCCCTTACCTTAAAGCCATGTCCTCTTGTATTGAGCAGTGGTGCCCTGGGGAAGAGGCACTGGCTGTCCACTCTATCTATTCTTCTTAATATCTTGTATACCTCTATTATGTCTCCTCTCATCCTCCTTCTCTCCAAAGAGTAAAGCCCTAGCTCCCTTAATCTCTGATCATAATTCATACTCTCTAAACCAGGCAGCATCCTGGTAATTCTCCTCTGTACTCTTCCCAATGCTTCCACATCCTTCCTATAGTGAGGCAACCAGAACTGGACACAGTACTCCAAGTGTGGCCTAACCAGAGTTTTATAGAGCTGCATCATTACCTCGCGACTCTTAAACTCTGTCCCTCGACTTATGAAAGCTAACACCCCATAAGCTTTCTTAACTACCCTATCTACCTGAGAGGCAATTTTCAGGGATCTGTGGACATGTACCCCCAGATCCCTCTGCTCCTCCACACTACCAAGTATCCTGCCATTGACTTTGTACTCTGCCTTGGAGTTTGTTCTTCCAAAGTGTACCACCTCACACTTCTCCAGGTTGAACTCCATCTGCCACTTCTCAGCCCACTTCTGCATCCTATCAATGTCTCTCTGCAACCTTCGACAATCCTCTACACTATCCACAACACCACCAACCTTTGTGTCGTCTGCAAACTTGCCAACCCACCCTTCTACCCCCACATCCAGGTCGTTAATAAAAATCACGAAAAGTAGAGGTCCCAGAACCGATCCTTGTGGGACACCACTAGTCACAACACTTCAATCCGAATGTACTCCCTCCACCACGACCCTCTGCCTTCTGCAGGCAAGCCAATTCTGAATCCACCTGGTGAAACTTCCCTGGATCCCATGCCTTCTGACTTTCTGAATAAGCCTACCGTGTGGAATCTTGTCAAATTCCTTACTAAAATCCATGTAGATCACATCCACTGCACTACCCTCATCTATGTGCCTGGTCACCTCCTCAAATAACTCTATCAGGCTTGTTAGACGTGATCTGCCCTTCACAAAGCCATGCTGACTGTCCCTGGTCAGACCATAATTCTCTAAATGTCCACAGATCCTATCTCTAAGAATCTTTTCCAGCAGCTTTCCCACCACAGACGTAAGGCTCACTGGTCTATAATTATCCGGACTATCCCTACTGCCTTTTTTGAACAAGGGGACAACATTCACCTCCCTCCAATCCTCCAGTACCATTCCCGTGGGCAACGAACACAAAAAGATCCTAGCCAGAGGCTCAGCAATCTCTTCCCTCACCTCATAGAGCAGCCTGGGGAATATTCCGTCAGGCCCCGGGGACTTATCCATCCTAATGTATTTTAATAACTCCAACACCTCCTCTCCCTTAATATCAACATGCTCCAGAACATCAACCTCACTCATATTGTCCTCACCATCATCAAGTTCCCTCTCATTGGTAAATACCGAAGAGAAGTATTCATTGAGGACCTCGCTCACTTCCACAGCCTCTAGGTACATCTTCCCAAGCAAGTGGGAATCTCATATTGAAGCAGAGAGGTTAAAAATGCCTGCAACTGCCCCCACCAGCTGAACTGACCAGAATCTAAGGACACACGATAAATGAACGCTGTCTGAGCCAGTCGCTTTCCAGAACACTGTTCTTACATCCAGCGACGACTGTGGATATAGGTACATTGAGGACTGTCAGGATGGCTCATTGCATTCCAAATCCCTTCTCTTCAAAATGTACTTAGAGTGCTCATCAGAAAGGGATGTGCAGCTGTCGACGATGCTGCCTGACTTTGTTCTGTAGCTCATTATCATGTATAAACCCTGCCACAACTGACCCCGGTCTGGAATTTTGGACCTATGTTATGTTTTAGCATCCCTGATGGCTTTACAGAGGCTGTATCTCACCATTATCTGCACAAAGTTCTACTCCCGTTTTCTTTCCATGGAGCCCTGCAGATGTTTTCCTTTTAAAATTCCCTTCTGATGATTATTACAAGGTGTTCCAGTGCAAATCTGAATAATTCATTAGTTACAAGCAATCCAACTTCACTTCTTGCCTATGTGACAATGTCATTCCCCTGGGTCCAATCCTACTGATAATGGAAATGGCTCTCCTGAACTACTCAGCACTTGAAGTGTTTGCAGTCAAATGCCAAAGTCAAGTTCATCGTCATAAGCATAAGAAAATGTATGCATAGGTGCAATGAAAAATTTACTTGTAGCAGCATCATAGGTACACAAGATTCACAAGAAAGACCTGAGTTAAAGACAAGAATTATATACAATTATACAAGCAAGAACACAACTGGAACAATAAAAAGCCCATTGTAATGTGAAGGTGGTCGTATTGTTGTTATACAGAGGTAGTGATTAGCTTTGTGCAGGTTATTCAAAAGCCAAAGTGTCAAAGGGAAGTAACTCATTTTGAAGCTGGTGGTGTGGCTGTTCAGGCTTCTGTACCTGCTGCCCGATGATAGCTACAAGAAGGTGGCATAGCCTGGATGGTGTAGATCTTTGGTGATTGATATTACCTCCTAATGATGATGGGGAGGGATGTAGCTGTGATATACTGGGCTGAATCACAGCTCCAACTTCTTACGTTCATTCCAATTGCTGTACCTGACCATGATGCAACCAGTCAGGATACTTTGAAAAGCACTTCTGTAGAGAGTTCAATGACATGCCAAAGCTACGTAACCCTGTAACACCGAGGAATTAAATACTGCTGACTGTCTCCGCCACCGACCCACCAATGGTGTATGTTTGCCCTCCTTCCATTTCAAGTCAATAGTCAGTTCTTTGCTTTGGCTGACATTGAGCGAGGACTGTTGCAGCACTACTGAATAATTTACTCTCAGGATGTTCTGAGGCTTTTGATAGCCCAAGTTGTGTTTTATAAGCACTATGTTGTTGGATAGTTGTCAGAAACACCAAAGACCAGATAATCCTCACTTTTAGCAATGTTGGTTGGTGGGTGATTTTTGGGCCAGTTGCAAGAGAGAGCTCTTGGCCTTTCCTCAAAGATCTCTTCTCAAAAAGCTAATCTGGGCTTTGGTTTGACACCTCACCTAAGACACCTCCAGTAGTAATTCCTTAATAATAACCAGAGACCATGCCAAACTCTCTAGATTGTGTCTAAGAGCCAAATATTGTCTTCAGATTGACACAGGATGTGCTGAGAATAAGACTGTTTCATGCTTTGGCCATTAATGCAGTTGGCAACTAAATAATCCCCCATCAACATGAGTACTCCACTCCTGCCTTGCCCCACCTCTCTATCCCCCCCCCCACATGCCGGAGTTGCAATATTACAAGACCCCCTTCAATCTGTTTGACCTGCCTTTATTGGCTAATATCCAACTGCTGCCAAGAGAGGATGCCTTCTGCTTTCCATTCCCCTGTTGTACACAAAGTCTGCTGCACATTCTATTTTTAAGTGACCGTGGGCTTCTCATTAAATAATGCCCTGGTTATTTACCATATTTGTTGGCATAAGCCACTTGAATCATTTCAATTATAGTCGATGCACAGAAGTCGTCCCTGAGCTGAAGACGAGCAATTTGCAGATTTCACAGTGAATGACAGATGAGCTTTAAAATGCCATCTCAGTTTAATAACACTGGTTGCTTATATTAGCACTGTAAGTGACAGCTTCATTTCCAGGTGTGCAAAGTCTGGAGATTACCATTTATCATTTTGCTATGGACGAGCAGCAGACCTGCACTCCATCTTTGTCAGGGGAAGGCAGAAGTGGTGCGTTCGTTCACAGCGAGGGGCACTGAGCAATGTCAGAACTGGGAGAGTTCCTCTTTTGTCACATTGCCACCACAGGCTTCACACTGATGTGGACCTGAGTATTTGGTTGGTTCTTCTGGTTCAGTACTGACCGTCATCAGAAAATGACACAGGAAGTGGGCAGTCAACGTTTCAGGTCACGGCCTTTCAGCTGGACTGAAACACAGAGAGAAGATAGCCAGCAGAAAGAAGTGAAGGGAGGGTTGGGGAGCTGTTGTATAGAGCGATAAGCAGAAGATGGTGGGGTGGGCATATAAGATTCTAAAAGCTTTTTGATAAGGTAGGCAGTTAAAATCTAACCCCCTCCCATGATAAGTGTATCAAAAACTAGACGGTATGGGTTTCACCTGAGGGAAGAGTTTTAAATGTGGTCTGAGGGTAAGTTTTTATGTAGAGAATGGTTGATATCTGGAACGCACTGCCAGACGAGGTTTACAAGGTCCCGACATTACACTACTTTCTTCACCGTGAAATCATGGTTATAATGTCTGATTTTCTGCATTGCATGATGGATGTAGAGGCTTTGGAAAGAGTGCAGAAGAGATTCACTGTGACGCTGTCTAGATTAGAGGCTATGAGCTGTAAGGAGAAGTTGGACAATCTTGAGTTATTTTCTTTGGAGTGTCAGCGACTGAGAAGTTTATGTTTATAGAGGTCATAGATAGGGTAGAGAGTCAAAATTTTTCTCACCGGGTAGAAATGTCAAGTATTAGGGAGCATGCATTTAAGATGAGAGGGGAAAGTTTAAAGGTATTGTATGAGGCAAGTTGTTTTACACAGATATTGGTGGGTGCAACCAGGGGAAGGGTTGAAACATACCATGCATGCAAATCATTTGATCACATCAGTACATTGAGGTAACACAAGGAAAAACAATGAGTGCAGAATAAAGTGTTACAGTTACAAAGACAGTGCAGTGCAGGAAGACAATAAGGTTCAAGGCCATAACGAGGTAGATTATGAGGTCAAGAGTCCATCTTATCGTACAAGGGCACAGTTTAATAGTCTTATAAAAACAGGAATGAAGCTCTCCATGAGCCTGGTGGTGCACACTTTCAGGCTTTTGTATCTAGGAGAGGGGATGGGTAAATTCAATTTAGAGAACCAATCCCTCACAAACCCTCCCCTACCTCATAAATTGAAGATAATCAGATTATCTTCCAGGTGGAAGATCCATAATCCTGAAAGTACACACCACCAGGCTCGAGGATAGCTTCTATCCTGCTTTTATAAGTCTGTTGAACTGTCCCCTTGTAAATATTCTAAGGCCTAGAATATTTACTTCAATTAAACCTCATTGCTAGCAGTTCTTCGTATAAATCAGGGCTTCTGTGAAAGTGAATCGTTGTGGCATTCTGGTTCCTTGACCTGTAACCCCTTGACTTACCATGTTCACAGGGAGGTAGGAGAGGACCTGGCAACCTGTAAGTGGGGGTACGAGCCGTCCGCTCAGTACGTGAGGGGTTCTTCTTTAGAACATATGTGTCATGGCCCACCACTTGTTTTCACAGCAGCCTTCAGTAGTAAAGTGGGCTGATGTCATTGCCACTACCTGTTTCAGGTTCAGATTGATTTATTTTACCACACGTACATCGAAACGTACAGTGAAATGTGTCACTTGCATTAACAACCAACACAACCAAAGCATGTGATGGGGGCAGCCCGCAAGTGTTGCCGCACATTTTGGCACCAGCAGAGCACGTCCACAGTGCTCAGCGGAACAACACAGAACACAACAGCCAACAAAACACACCCTTTCCCTCCCTCTCATCTTCCCATACACACAATCCTCTAACACCAGGACAGGCCAGAACTGTCTTAACGTGTTAAATCGAGTACATCCTGGTTTTGCTTCGTCAAGAACATCCCAATTCCTCTAACAAATTTTACAGATGTAATGCTAAGTCTATCCTAACTGGTTGCATCATGGTCTGGTCGGGCAATTCCAATGCATAGTGGCCGATTCAGCCCAGTACATCACTGGTGTATCCCTCTCCACCATTGTGTGCCCAAGCAATTGCTTCAAAACAGCAAATCCATCAACAAAGATTGGCACCGTCCGGGTTGTGTCAAATTCTTGCAGCTACAATAGGGCAAGAGGTACAGAAACCTGACCTTCCATATCACCAGGTTCAAGAACAGCTACTTCCCTTCAACCATTGGTTCCTGAACCAGCTGGTAAAACCCTAATCTTATAGTTTAGCAAAGCTATGAACACTTTGCACTAAAATGGACTTTTCTTTGTTCTAATTGTGTTCCTTCTTGTAAAATTAGAGTATAATTTATGTTTTTCTTGTGAATACTGCTTATATGATGCAATATGCCTGCGATGCCGCTGCAAACAAGTTTTTCGGAGCACCTGTGCATGTATGTACTTGTGCAGATGACAATAAACTGAACTCCAACGTTCAACTTTAATTTGGCACTGGGATAACGTTAGCACTCTATTAGCGCAGAAAAGCAGGTAGAAGCCCATTTCTGGCTCTCATGTCCCTGTTTCATTAACATTGGCACAGGCACGGCGAGATCTCATCTCTATCTCAGCATCTGGATGGTTTCTGGAAAGGACATCCAGTGTGACTCCAGCATTTTACAGGCCATTCTCCTTCATTTGCAACTGAAGACAAAGAAGTTGATGTCAACATTGAGTTTGTGGTCATCTGCACAAGTTTATTCAGGCACATTTCCAATGAAAACTTCCTTGCAGCAAAATCATAGCCACATAGCATCAGATAACATAATATTCACAGGAAAAACATAAATTGTACATAAAATATTAAAAATAGACCAAAAAACACAATTAGAATGAAAAAAAAAATAAAGTCCATTGTAATGTAAAACTGCTGTGGTGTCACTATACTGAGGAAATGAATATGGTTCCAGAACAGATTATTTGAAAGGTTGTGTGGGTGTTCAGGCTTCTGCTTCTGATATAACAGAGAATATACTGTTGTGCACAGTACAGTACAGCACAATACATACCCTTCAGCCTGTCATGTTGAGCTTGCTTTTTAACCTCCTTCTAAGGTCAATCTAACCCTTCCTCCTAAATAGCCCAACATTTTTCCTATCTTCTATATATCTAAGTTGTGTAAATATCCCTAATGTATCAGCCTCTACTGTCACCCACCAGTTTCTGTGTAAAGAACTTACCTCTGACATCCTCTCTGTACTTTCCTCTAATCTCCAGGAGTAATACCTGCTGAGTCTTTCCATCATTTTCTGTTTTTGTTTCAGATTTCCAGCACCTGCATCTTTTGTGGTTTTCACTGAGGACAGCAGTAATAGTTAACGGGAGCCAAACACACTTGTATTGAATCTTTCTGAAATTGTCTTTCATATTCTGGGTAACATGCTGTAAAGTTAACCCTCTGCATTTAGTCTGATCACTCAAAGTTATACCTTCAAGTTGTCAAAACTTCAGCAGAAATTCACTGGAATAGAACCAATCATGAAACTCACTGGGCTGGCTCAAGGAATAGAACTAATTCCCACGGAGGGCTCTGCAAACCAGTATTAGAATGCTTCAGAATGTCATGCCTCTGTTACCCAGTCCTGGCCGTAATTGCACTCTGCATTAAAGCATAATATAACAGCATCAGGGGTTTAAGTTTTCCAGCTTTTGGAGGGGATTTTGTCCAGACGTGTCCATTATTTCATGCATTTAAGTTGATCACTTTGTTCCATTCCTTACACAAGTCCTGGTAAGTTTTGAACCCAGTGTCATCACTTGAATTTGTATGTCGCTTTGTTCAGTAACTGTGTCACTGTTTAAACTAAAATTCAGCATTTGCAGCTCCTTCCACTGATCACCTTTGACACATTTATAAAAACTCTTTCATTCCCTCTTTTTCAAGGCCTATTATTGAAACTGCATGCATCTACCTAACCATCAGCGACTTTCAAATCCTAGCAACCCTTCCGGTTCGAAAAGAAGTGCTTTCTCCTGGCACTCTCCGTTCTTGTGCATTTCATTTTAAGGCTCTGCTCTCAAGCTGTCTACCCTGTAGCTGCAGCTAACAGTTTACCTTTATTTACTCTGACTAAACCTTTCACCATTTTAAAGACTCTGACAAACTTTTTAGCTTTCAATGATCAGCTTATTCAAGTCAAGAGATCAATAGATGTTTGCAGACTGAATCGAGAGATCTGGGAAACAGAGGAGAAGGAAAAGAATCCGATATGAGCCAACTTCTGTTTTTATTTCTTATGTTGTTATTTGGGAAAACAGTGGCATGGCAGTAGCTCTGATTTTTCTTTGTTCTTTCATAATTACTCAATTGTGCATGAAAGGGAGAGAAAGAGATTTAATTTTACATAGAGTCTTCATAGATTCACAGCAGACGGTTGCTTCTCTATCCCAGTGTACAACTGTGGTTGGTAACCTTCGAAACTGTAAGTCAGTAGGCTGTGGGCTTATCCCATTCCCAAACAACAAAACACAGGCTAACACCGTGGTGAAGTAATAAGTTTCTGATCATTGTGAGTGAGTGCTTGCTGTGCACAAATCGGCTATCGCCTTTCCTGCAGTGTGACAATAATCAGCCTTCAGAAGTAAAATGTCTTTAGCTCACTGTGTAAATGTGGACATTTCTGAGCAGTCATATAGGTGGATTATAATTGGCACTGTTCCTTTTTTCAAAGTTCAAAATAAAATTTGTTATCAGAGTACATGCATGTCACAATATACAACCCTGAGATTTTTTTTCCTGCAGGCAGACTTAGCAAATCTATAGAATAGTAACTGATCAATGAACAACAAACTGTGCAAATGCAAATATAAGTAAATAGCAATAAATAACAAGAGCATGAAATAACAAGGTGTAGAGTAGTTAAAATGAGACCATCGGTTGTGGGAACACCAGAAATAGAATGAATGTAGTTTTCCCCCTTTTGTTCGAAAGCCTGATGGTTGAGGGGATAGAAACTGTTCTTGAACCTGGGCCGCAAGTCCTGAGGCTCCTGCACCTTCTATCCAATGGCAGCAGTGAGAAAAGAGCCTGGCCTGAGTGGTGAGGATCTTTGATGATGGATGCTGCTTTTCTATGGCAATGTTTCATGTAGATGTGCTCAATGGTTGGGAGGGCTTTACTTGTGATATACGGGGTCGAATCCACTACTTTTTGTAGGATTTTCCCCTCAAAGGCACTGGTGTTCCCATACCAGGCCATAATGCAGCCAGTCAGCACACTTACTACCACACATCTATAGAAGTTTGCCAAGGGTTTGATGACATACCAAATTGCTGCAGACTCCTGAGGAAGTAGAGGTGCTGTTGTGCTTCCTTTAGCAAATGTATTTATATGATGGGTCCAGGACAGATAGTGACACCCAGGAATTTAAATGTACTAGCCCTCTCCACCTCTGATCCTCTTATGTGTACTGGCTCATGAACCTCTGGTGTCCCTCTTCTGAAGTCTACGATCAGTTCTTTGGGTTTATTGATATTGAGTGAGATGTTGTTATTACACCACCCAGCCAAGTTTTCAGTCTCCCCCCTTATGCTGATACATCACCTCCTTTGATACAGCCTATTTTACATCACCTCCTTTGATAAAACTTATTTTACAATTTAACTCCCACGCCGTTCACACGGACTGCGCGTTATAACAGCCGTCTGGCAGTGCTTGCACAGTACCAAGCAGAAGCAGCCCACAACAGTGGTGTCTTCAGTAAACTTTTATATGGTGTTGGAGCTGTACTTAACCACACAGTCATAGGTATAAAGGAAGTAGAGCAGGGGTCTACATACACATCCCTGTGGTGCTCCTATGCTGATGAAGATTGTGGAGGAGATGTTTTTGATGATCTGAACTGACTGCGGTCTGCAAGTGAGGAAATCCAGGATCCAATTGCACAAGGGGGTATTGAGGATCAAGTCTTGGGGTTTACTGATTAGTTTTGATTCTTTATATACTACAGCAAGTCTGGACAGGTTTTAAGTTGTAGAATGTAAGAGACAAAAATAAATATTTTTAAAAGTAGAGTTGTACAGTTCGGAAACAGGCCCTTTTGTCCAACAGGTCCATGCCAAACAAGATGCCCATCCAAGCTAGTCCCATTTGATTGTTGTGTGAAATAAAAAAGAAAACAAATAAACTGCTTACATTTTCCTTTCAAACAAGAAAAGGGTACTGGGAAAATTAAAAGTTTGAAGCAAATTTATTACCAAAGTATGTTCCAAGGTTCAAAGTTCAAAGGTTCATTTATTATCAAGGTATGAATGCAGTATGCGGTATACAACTCTGAGATTCTTCTTTTCCAGATAGCCACCAAACCAAGAGAAAAAGAACAGCAACATGATCATCAACCCTCCAAATCCCCCTCTCCCTGCACAAAAAAAGAACAAAAATGAAGAAGAACATCAAACCCCAGACCGCTCCCCCCACACAAAATGCCACAAGAACATCAACCCCCACATCCCCCTCCCCTGCACGAAAATAAATGAGAAAGAATGGACGAAACTATAACACTGAAAAATGGTCCATAGTCCAAATATGTGCAGTATACGTCACCATATATTACCTTGAGATTCATTTTCTTGCAGGCATTCACAGAAAAATAAAGAAATACAATAGAATTATGAAAAACTAATACAACAAAGAGTGACAAACATCCAGTGTGCTAAAGAGGTTAAACTGAGCAAATAATAAGTAAATGAATAGTAAATCAATAATACTGAGAACATTAGTTATACAGTCCTTGAAAGTGAAGCAATAGGGATCTCAAAACACATGCTTTCCTTTGTTGCTAGCAAAACCATCAACAGTGACCACATGCTTCGGTGGCAAAAGGACTCTGATGCTGGAGTTAAGTCAGATCAGTTCACTAAAACACTCCAAACTCTGTGTTATCAACTCCCTCCAGACTACTCTATTCAGCTCTGTGTTGAATACTGTTGAATTAACCAATACATGGAAAGGAATGGTTTAGAGGGGGATGGACCAGATGTAGGGAAGTGGGACTGGCTCAAGAAAGCCCTTTTGTCGGCAATCACCACAGGTCCTGTTTACGTGTTGTGTAAATCAATGATTTTGTAACAGCCTGTGCATCATTGGGAATGTGTGTGGAAACTGGAACACTCAGGGAGAATGTGTAAACTCCACGTCGACAACACCAAGGTCAAGCTCGAACTCAGGTTGCTGGAGCAGCACTGTCTGCTCTGCCATTATACCATCTATTTTCAGGAGGGTGACACCCAGGCAGAATTGGTCACAATCCTCAGCAAGTGTTTTTGAACTCTCCATTAGTGCAATCTTCACAACCCTGACACAGGGTTTCGATCCAAAACATCAGCTGTTCCTTTCCCCCCAAATGATGCTGCTTGACTCGCTGAGTTCTTCCAGAAGATTGTTTGTTGCTAAGGTATGCAAAAGCTATTCACACTGCTTGCTGGTTTTCTAACCTCACCGTGTGCTTGTGTTTTTCTTTAAATCTTCAGTCCATTCGCGAGGTCACTGGATATATTCTGGCTGCCCTGAACCAGTTTGAATACCTCCCTCTGGAAAATCTGAGAATTATTCGAGGGACGAAGTTGTATGAGGAAAGATACGCGCTAACTATCCTGCTGAACTACAAGAAAGATGGAACATTTGGACTGAGGCAGCTGGGCCTACAAAACATGACAGGTAGGATCTACTGACAGATGTGAAAGGTTCATATTACCCTGCATTTTGAAAGAAAACTCAGCTTTGATTCATTCACTTGTCATATATACGTTTCAACCCCAGCTGTACAAACTGTGCATGGCTTTAGATAACTTAAATGACTTTAAACCAACTAAAAATAGATGAACCGATGCTTAGGATTCAGCCGGTGCTAGGTGCAGTCAAGGCACTACACTTTATGAAATACACCAGCATTTGGTGAGAGCACAGAGGCAATTTACTAGGTTGCTGCTTAGGGATGAGACACTTCGTTCATATGGAGATGGTTAGTCAGGTCAGAGGAGATTCTATAAAGGATCAAGAATCAACTTCATTCACCATTTACATTTACATGTATTTGGAATTTGTTGTGCTGTGTTGGGCGGGGTGTGATCAACATGCCACAAAAACAAGGTTGTTCAACAATTGCATAGAATAAAGAATCATATAAAAACAAAGTTAGAGGTTAAAGTATGGATATGGAATAAAATTTGCATAAATACAAGCATGCAGATTGGATTCTGGTTAATCAGGCCATCAGTGATCTGGATAGCCACTTATTTGGGACAACTCTTAAAGAAGAAAAGCAAAATCGAGATATTAGGTGGGATTCCCTTCAATTATTGGGATACTATGCCACTTAATTGGGGCAGGAGACTGCTGCCGAACAGTTTCCAACTTGCATCAGTTGCATGTGCTTATGTGGTCGTTAGACACCACACTATCCTTAGAGTGAACAGCTTTTAAGTAACATCAGTGATGTCTGTTTGTGTTCCAAAAGCAGAGATTCTTGTCACCGATAATTAACAAGAAATAATCAGTAAGTCAATTCAGAACTGTTTTGCTCACTTCGGTTGCAAGCATTCAGGATTGGAAATGCCAGAAATGGCTGGGAGAGAAAATGAAATGATTTCATTGCTTCAACAAGTCAGGAACTACAAAATTTGCAGGTGTTGACAATCATCTTGAATGTCACCCTTGATCCCCACCTGACACTCAGCTCTCACTTGTGGCTCCAGGTATCTGTTTGCATGCACCAGCGTCCACACCCCACTTCGATATGCAGGCTAAAACCAAGTGAGGGTGGCTGGTGGCCCTCATACCCCAGGTTAGATAGGGATACACCTGTCCCAGCATGCAAAGTCAGCTTCGGCAGTCTGGGAGGATGAGATCTACATTGAGATCCAACGGTAAGGAAGGCAGCTCTGCAGTGCCTCGTGGAGAGCAAGGGGCATGACAGGACACAGAAGCAACCAAGGAAGACCCCAGTTGTGACATCTACTCATGTCACTGATCCTGGACTGTTGAGGTCAAGAGAGTGGAACTACCTCAGTGCAATGGCTTTTCCACTTTAAATACACTCCCGCACAGATTTCCTGTTGGATAACCACCAGTGGCATCGGTAGTGTTCTAATTTGTTCTATATTTCATTTAAATGATTAATTTGTTACTCAGATAAACAATAGCTGGGTTTTTTTTATACCTTTTTAACTATTTCCATGAATGTTTGGGGAATTGGGGCAGTGCTTAATTGTACTGATCCCGATGTGTTCCAATTAACTGGAATGTACTATATTTACAAAGTAAGCAACATCATAAAAAATGGTTCAAATGCTTTCAAGACCATGATTATTTGTGGTAAACTAAATAAGGAGAAACATAAATGCATAAGACGTAAGAAATAGAACCAGGAGTAGGCAATTTGACCCTTCACCCTCTGTAAGATCATAGCCTGTATGCCACTTCACACAATCATCGCAAAGCTCCTTGATATCCAGAAATCTATTGACTGCTACCTTGAACTTGCTCAGTGATTGTGATTCCACAGCCACGTTGGATAGAGAATTCCAGCTGCTCACCATCTTTCTCCATATCCCTGAGCTGAATGGCCAAGGCCTTCTTTTGAGGCTGTGATACCTTTTCCTAGACATCCCAGTTCGGGGAAATATCAGCTCCACATTCAACACGTAAAACCCTTTAAGGTTTTTTTTATGTTTGACTGTTTACACTGTCAGGCGAGATTGTAAAAAGGGGTCATCAGAGTCACCAGATCAAAGGTGGGCTCCACACAATGCTGTGTATTTCAGTGTCTCCCGTTGACAGAGAATTTGCTCCATATCCAAACCTTATCAAAGCAGCAGGCTTGTATTCCTGCAACATACATCAAAGTTGCTGGTGAACGCAGCAGGCCAAGCAGCATCTATAGGAAAAGATGCAGTCGACGTTTCAGGCCGAGACCCTTCGTCAGGACTAGTCCTGACGAAGGGTCTCGGCCTGAAACGTCGACTGCACCTCTTCCTATAGATGCTGCTTGGCCTGCTGCGTTCACCAGCAACTTTGATGTATGTTGCTTGAATTTCCAGCATCTGCAGAATTCCTGTTGTTTAGGCTTGTATTCCTTCCTTTTCATAATTGGCCAGTAATTTAATTACAACTGCAAGGCAGAATTTTCAGTAATTGACAAAACACACCAGAACTCTTTATTCCACATTGACGTACCATTGCTTCAGGCTGAGAGATTATGGTAACTGTATTAACAATTGTCACCGAGATACCCTTCCCTTTCTCTCGATACCCCCTGCTATGACCAAACCTCATGTAGGTATACTCATGACTATCCTGGGAGATAATCCACTGACAATCCATTGAAATCATGGTGACTTCCCAGCCCACCCTTCCTGACTGCAGCACTCCTGGTGATTAAGAGGTACCATTTTAAAGTAAAATCCTACTTTCAATAATTAACAGTAATTACACTGCTATTCTTTGATCTAAAAATAAAGTTCACCCTCCCTCCCCAAAAATGGTAGCCTGACTAACAGACTTCACTTCTTTCCCTTCTCCTTTCTGGAATCAGTACCTGTTGTTTGCTGTAAGTATTGATGTTCGAAAGTTATCCTTCCTGAATTACCGTGAACTCCAGGTCAAACACAACCCTCAATGGAATTGAGCTTTTCTTTTCTTTTCATCGGATCTCTCTCTCTCTCTCTCTCTCTCTCTCTCTCTCTCGATCTCTATCTCTAACTCTAACTCTAACTCTATCCCTATCTCTATATATACCCTCCTCCCCCTCCGTCTCCCTCTCTCTTCCCTCCTGGGTTCTCCCATGGTATGCTGGCATCCAGCACTTTAGGTCAATTTCTGAGCCACGTCCTGTACAACAGCTTGGCTCCATTTATCTACATTTAGATGCATTTAGCCACTGTATCAGCAGGAAATTTTCGCACTCTGACGGTGGTGACCGCAGGCCCAAAGACATTTAGTACAACAGCTGGGTAGTTCCAATGTGGTCAGGAAGCCCCTCATTTACACATCCTTACACTACCCATGTATATGGCATGTAGATGAGGGGGCTTCCTGAGGTTGTGATCCAGTTATAGTAAGGGTAGCAGCTGACTAAACCTCGAGTCGCAGATGATTCAGCAATGTAAGTAAACCAATCTTAGTGCTTTTGTAATGAATACAAATATACTTTCCAAGAATTGATTCAAGGCTGTCAGTACATGAATTTTGGTGGAATAACAAGCTTTATGAACATGTACAAGTCTGATGGATGCTGTCTTCTTGAATTACCACCTTTTGGTGGCATTTTCCTTGTTGGGGAGCATTGTGCCCATGATGGATGGAGGTGGCTAAGTCTACAACCCTCTACAGCCTCTTGTGATCCTGTGCATTGCAACCTCCACATCAGGCTGTGATGTAACCAGTTTGAAATCTCTCCACTGTACATCTATATTAATTGGTAGGAGTCATTGGTGACGTACTGAACCCCCTCGATCTCCTTGCAAGGTAGAGCCTCTGGTTTGCCTTCTTTGTGATTGCATCAGTATTGGGCCCAGGATAGATGCTTTAATCATTTCACATGTAGGTTGATGAGTTTTGAACAGTTCCCCTGCTCTGGGTTTTAGGAGGTTATAGCAGGCAGTACAACAGCTTAACAAGTACAACTGTTGCTTCACAGCTGGGTTCAATCCTGACCTCAGATACTGTTTGTGTGGAGTTTGCACGTTCACCCAGTGAATATGTGGGTTCTCTTTGTGTGCTCCAGTTTCTCCAACATCTCAAAGCAGTGTAGATTGGTCGGTTAATTGACCATCATAAATTCCTCCCATGTTGTGTAGGTTAAGTGGCAGAATTCGGGGAATTGATGGGAATGTGAGAAGAATTAAATGGGATTAAAGTAGGGTTATTGTAAATGGGTTGCTCAATGAATCTGACAAACTGAAAGGCTTGTTTCCATGCCGTGTGACTCTATAACTATAAGATATGGACTCATGCGATGGGAATGGCACAGATCGCCTATAACCGAAGTGAATGAGGTCAGGAGACAGAGAGCTAACAAGCCCTGCTTTGACACTTGTAACGCTCACTCATATAAGGGCAAGTACAGAGACCTTGGCATTGTGGAAAAAACGTATCCCAAATGCTCTCAAACTCTGGAAAAGTTCTTGCTATACTGCAATTTTACTCTTTATTCCCATGTATTTAAATCCAATTCTTGTTTTTCTTTATTCTACTGTGAATACTTGCAAGAAAATGAATCTCAGGGTAATATTTAGTGACATACAGTATACATACTTTAATACTAAATTTACTTTGAACTTTGAACTTGAAAAATGGGTTAGTGTTTACGGCAAAAAAAGTATGCGGCCACATGAGAATGTAATAACGCACTTGCACATGGTGTGTTGACAGCATAGGTTCAAGGCATGACCTTGCAGGAGTGAAACTTGCCTTTGCTCATTAGTCCTGAATAGGTGAGGAAGTACACACTCACCACTGCGTATCTGTTCCATTGACTCCACTGGAACCAAGTGTGCAGGTGACAGCTGCAGACATTTAGCACTGGTGACCAGAGGCAAAATTATCTGCAGAAGGATGGGGAGCGATGGGGTTAAATTTTAAGGGCACTTGACTAATAAGATTTGCTCAGATACATATGCTTGAAGTTATTTAACCGATCCTGCGACAAACACAGATGAATTTTAACTCTTGCTGTCAGGATTCTGAGGCAAGGGAGGCAAGATTAGAGTTGGACTGAATCCTATGCCTCCCTTTTGGCCAGACGTGCAGTGGAGAGATGTTGCCCCACCCACTCATGCTCAATGGCTCACAGGCATTATGTCCTGCTTAGTCCCGGAAAAGATTCATTCTTCACTTCTTAATTCGGATATAAGGTTCCAAAAGGTGTGGGGACCTTTTGTTGAATATTTTCATAATTCCCGTTTAGATTAAGGGTTTATCCATCCTTTTTTTTTCTTTTGCATTTAAATTCCTTACTTCCAGCTTCTTTCGGTTAAGACATGGTTTTTTTTTGATGTGTGAACATATTATAGTTCAGGTAGTAGGCAATATACCTCCTTTTTATAAATACAGCTCTATGGTGATAAAAGTTCTGTTCAACTTTTTTATATATGGTAAGGTTGGCTCGGAGTTGGGTAGTGGGAGGGTGGAGTGGTAACTAACTTTATACGATTCTACTATTAGTGCTTTTCCTTAACTGTTATGAACTGTACACTTTGATATGTTTGTTTTTCACTGTATAAAACTTTCTTTTACTTTTTTTTGTTGTTGCTTTGTAAAACTTATAAAAAAATTAATATTAGAAAAAGAGTTGGACTGACTGCTGAGAGGGGAAATTCAGAAGCAGCCGTGCATGTGTGTAGGTGTAGCACCTTGAAGATGCGGATAACTCGGGTGTCTCAGTGACAGCTCTATAACTCAGAGGGAGGGAGTCCTGGTATCAGCTCCACTCCTCCCCACTGGGAGATCAACGAGGAAATAAAAGATGTTCAGCTTTACTTTGCTGCAACTGCTGGCTCAGACAGAAAATGTCTTAAATGCCCGAGAATTCTGCAGGATGCATTGGCTGGAGAAGAGAGAGCTAACCACCTTATTCCCACCTTCCAATACTGGCTCCATAGCCCTTCCCATCTCACTCTTCGAGTAGCATTGAGTCCAGCTGAAGGGTCTTGAACTGAAGCATCTTCTGCCCATGTTCCTCCAGCTTTAGGTATGTTGCTCCAAATTTCAGCACCAGCAGCCTTGTGTGTCTCTGTTGTTTAATTCTAAAGGGAGATTTTGCCTCCACTAAACTTGCAGGCAGTGAGGCCCAGACCCCCACATTATTCCAGTTAGAAATACCTTTCCTCGTCTCCTCCCTAATTGTTCCACCTATTAGTTTGTCCCTTCCCTCTGGTTTGTGATCTGCTTCATGAAATGTATCTGTAACATGGTGACTAGAACTGTGTGCGGTATTTCACCAATGATTAACAGAACAGATCGTCAGACAGCTGAGAGGTATTGAGTTTGGAAAAAAATAGCTTCAAAGAAGGAGGCATTCCCAATGTCTTACATCACCTCCGATCTGCCGCCTCCCCCTTCTCTTTTGGGAGAATTAGGTGCAAGGGCATGAGATTCAACACAGCAATCTCCCAGTGAACAGGAAGGGAAGTAATTTCATCCCAACAGGAGTGAAGAGGCACAAGAGATCTGAATCAAAGAGCTGATTGATGTCAAAATGGTTCATGATCCAGACACTACCCACTACATAAATGAGGAACTCATTGAAGAAAAAAACACCTTCTAATGCTTCAGTGAGATGAGTGTTTACTGAGCGTTCAGTCATTTACTCCCAGAGCGTGGAGGAGGACACATTGTATACACAGTGGCATTATTGTTGAAAACAAGAGCCTTGACTCATCTGAGTCATTTTGTGGCAGGTTTGGGTTACTACAAGCATTTATTTGTTAGTTTTGTGGTTCAGGCAACCCAATTTCACAGAAAGCCAAGTTTAGAAAATGGAAATTGGTAGATGATAAAATTAGAACTTGCACACCATGTTTACTCAGAGTGAGAAGCATCATCTGCAGAATATGCAAAGCTGCCTAGTAGAACAAAACCCCAACAGGTTATGCTGAGAAGGTAAAAGAATAACAGGTAAAAATCTATAAAAAATAACTGCAGATGCTAGAAATCTAAAACAAAAACAGAAAATGCTGAAATACTCAGCAGGTCAAGCTGCACTTGTGGGAAAAGAAACAGAATTAATATTTCAAGTTGGAGAGACTTTGGGAGAATGCAGGATTGGTCCTGAGCAATATTGTGAGCTTTCATTATCGATTCCATTATTGGCTTTTCTCTCTGGTGTGACATTGTGTTTAGAGTTATGGGCATGCTTCTCATTTCTCCGCTGTCAGAGCTGCAGTTACACGTGGCACCACAGGCAGGTCTCCCCACTCTCTGTCCCCAGCAGACATCAGGCTTGAGAAGGGAGTGACAGCATGCTCACCATGGTTTCAGCCGGTTGCAAGCTGGGGCTGTGGAACTCTGGCCAACCCCTGCAATTATCCCCAAGGATATGTCATTCAGGAGAGACAGTGACCATACTTGCCCAGTTGGTGAAGCTTCAATAAGACAAGCGGGAGCAGAAACTTGAAATCAAGTACAGAGTCTGCACCAAATGAATGAATGCCACAATAATTACTCCCTTCAGTTGTATCCTGCATTCCGACAGGAACTCAGAAGGACACTATTGGATGTCCCATTCTTCTTATTATAGATTACAGAATTTTCAAAACTGGGTGTATCTGGCCCTAATTGCCCGTGTACGGGGTCTTTCTTTTGTTACATTTAAAATGGCGACTTTGTTATGTTAATCTGGGGAATGCGGCTTTGTTGTGCTTTAACGCTGAAGAGAGTTTGCGCTAACAGTTTGTTTTACTTTAAAATGAGATAACAGGGTTCTATTAGCCAATGGGTGGTTATGTATCATTTTGTTTTTGGATGCCATGCTGTATGATATGACTGTGGACTGAGTTTTGGCGGGGAGTCGGAGGAGAGACGAGGAAGACCGCGGACGTGCGGAGAGGCTCCGGTCGATCACTAAGGGTGGTCCCGAGCCCTGAGTCGACGGAATTCGGGTGGTCGTCTGAAGTCGAATTGAGCTCCAACGGTAGCACGTGAAGAACTTGGACTTTGATAAGTGTTGGCGCCTTTTTCTTTCATTATTTCCCTCTCTGTATCAAATGTATATTAATGTCATAGAATTAGTAATATCTATAAAGTGTATTTGTTAAAATTCACTGGGCGTGCTGGCTGATGATTGATGTTGGTGATTGATTCGGGCGGCAACCGACCCTGTGGGGAGTGTTGAGGCGGGTGCTGGGCTGGATTTCCCCTAGACATACACGAGCCAATATAACTGAATGTTACACCCATGAGAAGGTGGGATGCCTTGAGTGACTACAGTGTTTCTAATGAAGATATTCTGAAGATACTTGTTCAGGGCTGTTAGGGAGGGTGTTCTAGGATTTAGACCCAAAATAATGAGCAAAAATAATGAATGACCAGTGACGTACTTCCAAATCGGGAGGGTGTATGGTGGCGTTGGGAAGGGAATCTGCAGCGGTGGTGTTTCCATGTACCTGCTGCCTGTACATAATCCGTAACTCTCCATTCCCAGCATACTCTTGCAAACACAAGAGTCTCTGCAGATATTGGAAATCCAGAGCAACACACACAAAATGCTGGAGGAACTCAGCAAGTCAGGCAGTATCTATGGAGAGGAATAAACAGTCGACATTTTGGGCCAAGGCCCTTCATCAGGACTGGAAAAGAAGGGGGAAGAAGCCAGAATGGCTTCTGATTATTCATGTCCAAAGATGATACCACTGTATCTGCTTTCACCACTCCCACTGGCAGCCCATTCCAGATCTGTGTAGAAACCTTACCCTCTTTTAACCTTTACCCCTCTCGCCTGCTCTTGTGTTTCTTGGTTTTTTTGCGTATCACACCAGACAGTCAGCCATTCTTGTCTGGCGCGTGGTGTCAGGATTGGTCTCCTTTCGGATTGACTGGGTCACGACATGAACGTTCCTGACTTGACCCTTTTTTTTAACGAGGCGGAGTGGCTCGCTTGACGTTCAACCCGGCACAGATGGAAAGCGCGCTCTGGGGGTGGCCCGACTTGGATTCAAACTCGGGAGCCTTCACTCCGGAGTCCGACGTTGATGCCATTGCGCCACGAGCCAACTTATTTCTTGGTGATACAGGTCGTGATCACTGAACACTTATGGCTAAAATTCAATAGGATTTGTCTTCAACAATCAGTCGTAAATGGTAACCTTTAAAGAGGCATTATGAATGTTGCATTGCAAAAAGGAACAGAATGATCCTGACCTATGAGTCATTCGAAAACATACCTACCATCCAAGAGAAATCCTGATTAATAAAGAGGTCTTTCTCAGAAGCTAAGCAATGCCACTACTTACAGTATTCATCACTGGAAAGAAATTTACTCAGTTCATTGGGAATGTGTCTGTATCAAAGCTCCAGACACAAACACCAGTCTAGCCCAATATCCCCGCACTTTACTGGGAGAATACATGCTGTTGGAGATACAGCCTTTTGAATAGGGTCTTCTGGAACAGATCTAAAAGAAGAGTATGATGAAATCAGAACTGCACAGCATAGGAAGAGGTCCGTTGAACCAAAATGTCTGAATTAAACTAAATCCCTTCTGCTATATGTGTCCATTCCCTTCATATTCATGTGTTTATCTAATAAATACCACACTGTATCCGCTTACACAACTACCACTGGTGGCCCATCTCAAGTTTGTGTAAAATGCTCACCTTGTACATCTCATAGAACAGAAAATAGAACACACAACACAGTATGGACCCTTCAGACCCTGATGTTGTGCCAAACTTTTAACCTACTCTAAGATCAATATAATTCTTCCCTGCTACATAGCCCTCCATTTCTCGATATCCTTCAAACTTTCCTTCTCTCACCTTGTATGTATGTTGTCTAGTACTTGACATTCCTACCCTGGGAATAAGATTCCAACTATCTACCCTACCTGTGCCAGCAATTTCTCTTTATTGTCCTGGTCAACATTGATGTCTCAGTGTTGTCACAAAGACCGCATCAGTACCAAATTACAGAAGTTTTTCTGCGAACAAACTAGCTGCTCTATTTCCAACAGTGAACAATGTTTAAAGAAGTTCCTCATTACCTGTAAACCTGTGCAGCATATCCGATGGTGTTGAATAAATAAAGCCTTTCCGTTATTTGTTCGGTAGCTAGATTCGTGTAGAAGCTTTGGAGAAAGTTGAAGTGTATGCAAACGAACATCTGGAAAGTATACAGTGAGTTTTTCAAACTGCTGTACTTCTAGATGTTGCTTTTTAAATTATTATTGCAAACCCAACTATGCGAGTAACACTGCCATATTCGGTTTGGAGGAAAAATGTCAGCATGACATTTTAATTAAGGTAATCATTCAGAGGAGAAAATTATCTTGTAGGGTCAACTGCCAGAACTATGAAATATGAACTGCTCAACTAATGATGAAGAACAAAGGGTCACTGAGCTCTACAATAAAGACAGAGGCCTTAATATGTGCTACCTTGCAGTGGAAGCTGTCGCAATGTGGGAGACTGACCCACGGCAGAACAAAGCAAGTTTTTCTCTCAAAGCAGAGCATCCAAGAAAGTCACGTTGCTGTTATACAAAACTTTAGTTAGACCACACTTTAGAGTACTGTGTGTATTTCTGGTCACTTCATTGCAGTAAGGAAATAAAGCCTTTGAAAAGGATGTAGAAGAGGTTTACCAAATGCTTAATTGTCTTGTGTGGTAAAGAGAGTTTCGACGAAACTTGGGGTGTTTATACTATGGAAATGCAGATGCCGAGGGGACTGCTGATATAAGTTTATAGAATTAGGCATAGATAAGGAGCACAGTCAGAAATGTTTTCTCAGGATAGAGAAATACTAGAGGACATGGATTTACACTGAGCGGGCAAAATTTTTGGGGAGATGTGTGGGACATTTTTTTTCATTTGGAGTGGTAGGGAATGGGTGGTAGCAGTAGATACAATAGCAGTGTTTAAAGGCTTACAGATAGACACCTAAGTAGGGATAGAGGGATATGGATCGTGTGTAGGCAGAAGAGATTTAGTTTAATTAGGCAAGGTGTTCAGTACAGACATTGTGGGCTGACGGGCTTGTTCCTGTGGTGTACTGTTCTACACACGTGAAACAACAACTTTCATGACATATCTGTATGCCACTGATATTGAATCTGTTTCTAATTCATATCCCTTTGTCCTTCACCAATATTATCCCACAACATTACTTCAAAGAAACCAGTAGCTGCCCTCTCTTTGCCAGGACTGCCTTTCGAGTACATAACTGGTGACAAACCACAGTGCATGCCTGTGAAAAAAACTCTACATACAGTAAATGCAATTCTGTCTTTTCTTTTACTTTATGAAAGCCAAGCCACCAGGTGCTTCCATCAATGCCATGTTGTTTGTGAGAGAATTCTCTTCTTCATTTCTTCCATTCTGTTGCTGATTAAGCATGACTAGTCCCTTCCTCTTTGGCACAGAATGTCTACCTTGAACTTCACTCCATTTCTAACTAATAGGAATGAGCATTTGGCACCAAGCATGGTTGGCACTGCCAGGGGTAACACTGAAAAATGCCAATCAACATGTCTCCATCTGTGTTGTCTTTGCTGATGTCAGCAAACCTGTTCCCAGTCACTTTCCGAGGGTTTGTGCAACAATTGCAGATGCAGGATCATCAGTAGTAAAGCATCAGCCTGGATAGTCAGGGACAGCTACATCTTCAATGCTAGAAAATATGTCAAACTGGACTTCTTCAGCGTGAGTGAGATCGAGATGAGAGAAAGATGGGAGAGATGAGAAAAAGAGAGAGGAAGCTAGGAAGATGTGAGTAGAACTGGAGGAAAAGAAAGGAAGTAAAATAAAGCAACTATTAACATGAGAGAATCTGCAGATGTTTGAAATCTAGACCAGCATGCACAGAATGCTGGAGTGACTCAGCAAGTCCGGCAGAATCCTTGGATGGGAATGAAAAGTCAACGTTTTGAGCCAAGACCGAAGCTGAGCCCTGATGTCCTGAGCTAAATGTTATTTTTTTTCTATCCACATTTTCTGCTGAGATTTTACAACATTGTCTATTTTAGTTTACAATAGAAGTATTTTGAATATGGTGCGTGTGTGAAGCAGAGCACCTCCACTTCAACATCTATAGTTGGGAAAATTTAGTTTAACATCTGTAGTAGGGAAAATGCTTGAAGCTATCATAAAAGAAAAAATAGCGAGGCATCTGGAAAGAAACGGATCCATCAGGCAGACACAGCAAAGGCAAGTCCTGTTTGACAAACTTATTGGAGTCCTTTGAGGATATAACAAGTGCAGTGGATAGAGGTGAACTGATGGACGTTATTTACTTGGATTTCCACGAGGCGTTCAATAAGGTGCCATGTAAAAGACTTATCCATAAGATAAGGATGCATAGAGTTGGGGGTGGCGCATTAGTATGGATAGAGGATTGGTTAATTAATAGAAAGCAGAGAGTTCGGATACCTGGGTGTTACGCTGGTTGGCAATCAGTGGTGAGTGGTGTGCCGTAGGGGTTGATGCTCGGCCCGCAACTGTTCACGATATACGTTAACGATCTGGAAGAGGGGACCTTGTGTAGTGTATCTAAGTTTGCTGGATACTAAATTGAGTGGAAGAGCAAATTGTACAGAAGATACGGAGAGTCTGCAGAGAGATATGGATAGGTTAAGTGAGTGGGCAAGGGTCTGGCAGATGGAATACTATGTTGGTAAATGTGAGGTCATCCACTTTGGAAGGAAAATGGGAAATCAGATTATTATATAAATAGTAAAAAATCGCAGCATGCTGCTGTGCAGAGGGACTTGGGAGTGCTTGTGCATGAATCACAAAAGGTTGGTTTGCAGATGCAGCAGGCTATCAAGAAGGCAAATGGAATGTTGTCCTTCATTGCTAGAGGGATTGAATTTAAGAGCAGGGAGGTTATGCTGCAACTGTACAGGGTACCGGTGTGTTGTACCTGGAGTACTGTGTGCAGGTCTGATCTTCTTACTTGAGGAAGGATATACTTACTTTGGAAGCAGTGCAGAGGAGGTTTACCAGGTTGATTCCAGAGATGAGGGGGTTAGACTATGAGGAGAGATTGAGTCACCTAGGACTGTACTCGCTGGAATTCAGAAGAATGAGAGGAGATCTTTTAGAATCATATAAAATTATGAAAGGGATAGATAAGATAGAGACAGGAAAGTTGTTTCCACTGGTAGGTGAGATTAGAACAAAGGGACATAACCTCAAGATTCAGGGGAGTAGATTTAGGATGGAGATGAGGAGGAACTACTTTTCCCAGAGAGTGGTGAATCTGTGGAATTCTCTGCCCAATGGTGGCTACCTCAGTAGATATACTTAAGGCAAGGTTGGATAGGTTTTTGCATAGAAGAGGAATTAAGGGTCATGGGGAAAAGGCAGGTAGGTGGAGATGAGTCCATGGCCAGATCAGCCATGATCTTATTGAATGGCAGAGCAGGCTCGATGGGCCAAATGGCCTACTGCTGCTCCTATTTCTTACGTCTTATATTCCTAAGTTCAATGGGCCCAAGACCATATTCTGCTTCACCGAAATCAAAGAGAAATAATGCAGGAAATACTCAGCAGATCTGGGCATGTCTGTGGGAAGAGAAACAAAGTGAATGCTTCTGGGTTGGAGACCCTTTGTCAGAATTGAAAAGGACATTGTATAGCTTCAGGGATGGTGGGAGGAGAAGATGTTCTCAAACAGGATAAAACCTCGCAGACCATGGGGATAAGCTGTAAACAAGGTTCACTGGTTTATAAATGACTGTGAGTAGTGTGATGAAAGTGCACATAGACTAAGATATTGACTGTCCTGTGCTATCACCAGTGGGATCAACAGTTGATCTGCCACCTGTCTTCGGGAGAGAGAGATAAGTAAAGACAATGGAGCAGCATTTGGAAATGTTAATGAAGACACGGGAGAGCTTAACGGAAGGGAATTGTCAAGACCGGCTCCTCTTTGAACCCTGAACTGTTTGAAGTGATGGACAGGCGATACACCAGCAGGGGGATAAAAAGGGACAGGTTCGCTAAGGCAACACACACACGACACCCTGAGGTAACGAGACCCTGGAAGCGGTGCATCTCCAACAAGTCGGTGGGAGTCTTTGGAGGGCTGGTCGCGGGACCAAGCCATAGACGCACAGGGTGGAAAGGAACGATTGACGGGAACCTGGTGTGTGTCCGCCCTTGCCTGGGTGCCAGGTTCACTGTAGAGGAACGGAGGGGTCACAGTCGCTGACCTCAGAAGACATTACAATGGGCTCGCCCGAAAGCTGACTGCGAGGAATATCGAAGGTCTGTGTGGAAGCTGTTTTTGAATATTCATTCGCTTTCTCTCTCTCTCTCCCACGGCAGTGATTACTGTGAACTGAACTGAACTCAATTGAACTGAACTTTGCGTCACTTTGAAACTGGTCATTTACCCCTAGACGACGCTAGAGCTTGATTGATCCTATTATCGTAGTTTCTGTGTACACGTGTGTTTATCATTGCTGAACTGTTGTATTCATTATCCTTTGATTAGAGTACTGTGTTCCTTATTTCTTTAATAAAACTTTCTTAGTTCCAGTAATCCAGACTCCAACTGAGTGATCATTTCTGCTGGTTTGGCAACCCAGTTACGGGGTATGTAACAGTAGTCACAGAATGTGAATGTAGACAAACAAACTTATGACAAGAGAATTCAGTTTTTGTGAAATGTAAGGCAGAAAGACAATCCCAGCAGGTCAGGTCTAAAAGCGTCTTGAATGCTACTCTTTTATCTGCTTAAGGTAAAACAATGTCCCTTCTGAGCAATCCCAAGTGATGTTAAATCTGATTCTGATTCTGACTTTGGATCAACTAGTATGACAACTGCAATAAAACAGCAGTGGAGTTTCTTTAGTGTCTGCTACTCACAGCCTTCAGATTGACAAAGACCTGTGTGCTCATGGGTTTACCAAGGGATAGTCTCACCATGGACTTAAATAGGCCATGTCTCATTTTAGAGTGTCCTTGCAAACTGGCTTGCGGACTCAAAGAATGCCTTAATGACTATTCGATAAATCAAGTCAGATTAAACCAACTGAATTAGTTAAGAATAAAAGTACCAAGCCAGATAAATGACAGTGTAAAGAGATTCTTCCGTTTAACTGAACAGGAGGCTTCTTGAACCAGCTGACCCTGAACTATTTTTAAAGCAACCATTTGGTTTTGGAGCACTTTGTGGAAGAGCATGCGGAAACAGAGCACTTGTCTGATGTTTCAGGCTTTCTGATGTCACATTCTACAGCAAAAGGATCAATAACACATCCAGCACCAGTGTCTCTGTGCACTTCGACCTTCCACATTTTCAAGTTGCAGTCTCTGTATGGCCAACAAATAGGAATGATCATTACGAAATACAACCTTACAAGGCAGAATGGGATGGAGACTGAAACGTAGGAACTAGGACAATCAGGATTCCAATACTTACAATTCCAATTTCTCCCCATAAAACCCTGGCATTAAGGAATACACCTATCTTCTTCTTGAACACATTCAATGGCATAGCTTCCACTTCTTTCTGTGGTGGAGATCTGGACTGATTTATCACAGTCCAGGTGAAGAAATTTCCCATAATCTCAGATATAAGGTGGCACACTCCCTGTCCCAGGCCTGTGTCCTTTGTATTTGGCCACTCAGTAATGGGGGCCAGGATAGGATTAAGGGTTCTCTCCACTTTGCCCTTCATGGTTGCCTGCCCCATCCCAAGACCTTCTCCGTTATGTTGGGAACTGAAAACTATGGGAACAGGTGCACTGATGCCCTCAGATATCTCCCCTGGCTGCTGCCAGCACAAATGAATGCTGAAAGCTTCAACTCAATCCAAGAGGGTTAGCTACAGAGGGAGCCAGCTGCCTATTGAATAACTGATGGAGCTGCCCAGTCATTTGGCTAATTGCAAACTAAAGATGAAGTAATTAACATATTTTAGAGGAAAGAAATGCCATATGGGTTAGTAAATTGAGAGGGAAAAGATATAATCCATTTTGATGATACCTTATTTCCACCCTCATGATCTGTCCATCTATGACTTACACACTTGACCTATCTTCATAAGTTCATAAGTTCATAAGACATAGCAGCAGAAATAGGCCATTTGGCCCTTTAAGTCTGCCCCACCATTCAATCATGGACTGATCCAATTCTTCCAGTCATCCCTACTCCCCTGCCTTCTCCCCATACCCTTTGATGCCTTGGCTAATCAAGAACCTATCTATCTCTGTCTGAAATACTCCTAATGACTTGGCCTCCACAGCCGCTCGTGGCAACAAATTCCATAGATTTACCATCCTCTGGCAAAAGTAATTTCTTTGCATCTCTGTTCTAAATGGACATCCTTCAGTCCTAAGGTCGTGCCCTCTTGTACATTCGCTCTTAATGGTTTCCATTACCACCTTCCTTATTTATCTGATTCCAGTGCTTGCAGCCTTTATATCCCTACTTATCACTCTCCAATCTCTATCTCTACCTTAGGACTCCCCTCCCAATACCTGGCTTGATCAGCTCCTCTTTTAGTCCATATCTGTTTCCACTTATCTCCCAGTTCCATCCTTCCCTCTCTTCCTGCCCATCGTTCTTCACCCTGTGGTCCACTTGTCACCCGCCAATTCTTGCCTCACTCATCTCCTCTACTCTTTATTCTGCCTATCTCTCCTCTCTGCTCTCATTCCCAATGCAGAGTCTTGACCTGGAATATTAATATTCCTCTCCCCCCTACCACAGATGCTGCTTGACCCACTGATTTTCTACCGCAGGTTGAGTTTTTTCACACTTAAATTTCCCAGTGCACTTCAAAGTTGGACAACAATAGACAAAATCAAATTATTGGACAAAAATGAAGAGCAAACACATAGAGGAGCAAAAGAATAAATTGTCAAAAGCTTGGGAATGACATTGAGGAGTAACTTACAGTGGGAGAGAGAGGTAGTGAAAGATCGGAAGGGTGTATCAGCATTCACAGAGAACTGAGTGTGTGAGCGTTGGTGTTAGAACTACAGCAGCCGGAATTGCACAAAATTTTTGTGTATTTGATATTTCGGTAATATTTGAGTAATATTGTAAATATATTGTTTGATTAAGCATCCTTTGTTTGTTTAAATTATTTATTATGGGTTATATATTAAAAGTATGTGAATAGTGTATGTCTTCACTCCACTCCGCACCCCGGTAAAGTGAAAAGAAAACCAGAGTACATACGTTATTCCTGGCTACGTGTTTTTCTTCAATTAACTTTACATTTTGGAGTTGCAAATCATAACACTCTTCTCTTGGGGAGCTGCACAGTAGTCACCGAGGGGAAATATGTGGAGAAATTTGAAGAGAAGAATTTTAAAAATCAGCTGTTCAGACACATTTTTCACTGTTGTATTGGGGTAACTCATTCTTCCGTGAGATTTACTCCCACTTTGCTGTTAAATTATTAAAAGAATTGTGTTATTATCCCATTCTAAAAATGTCATTGCTATATATTGTTCATGGGGGTGTCAGCTGTCAAAAATTCATTCAATCCTCCCACCCCAAAAAAGACACGGTCACTTTCATCTTGCCCATTAAGTAATCCCTTGGAATTGTTTCCTTCCTTTTCACGGCTGACTGGAATAAATCTGAAAGATAATTAAACTGACTCCCAACTGTTCCCCTGCAGAAGGGAAGAGGAGTGTCCGAGGGATGGGGGGAGGGCGATGGTGGGGGAGAGCGCAGGGACAGCTCCCCACTGGAGGAGTCAGTCAGGCCTACAGACAGGACAGTAGGTGAGTGTGGATGTGTCCGGTCTCAGGAACTCCCAGGCCCCAGGGTGACGGTGGGCAGCCAGTGCCAACCTGTGTTTGGAGTTGAATTTGCCTCCTGATTGCACTGGCTGACTACCGTCTGCTGCTTCCTTTCCCCGAGTGGCATTGTGCACGCCTCAGTGGGCAGCCTGTTGTTTTCGGAATCCCCATGTTGTTCAGCGGACCCTGCTGACGGCTGCCAGCTCATTTCAAAGGAGGCATCAATAGTGGGAGTGTTAATAATAAAGGCAGACCACTGATTTTATTAACACTGGCCCTTGGTGTATTGAATTTCATTTTGTTCTGATATTTAGGAGCCTGCATCAAATTTATTCCAGCCAACATCCCATCATATTCAGTTCCCAGTTTGTTAGTATGAGGGTGTCAGAATGTATTTAAAAACTATAGTTTTGGGGGGAAGGTGGAGGGAGGGGAATATTATTATTTTTGCTGAATGGAATCAAACATGAGAATCCATCTTCCTTCGTTCTACAGCCAGCACAGTGGATTATATTACAATCAGAGGCTCATGTAGTAATTAATACGCAGTGAAGCTTATGGCATTAATTATATTCTTCAATATATTTTCCCCCACCTTAGATTTAATATCTTGCTTATATGGCAATTGTTGAAGCGCATA
Source organism: Mobula hypostoma (assembly GCF_963921235.1). Classification (NCBI taxonomy): domain Eukaryota; kingdom Metazoa; phylum Chordata; class Chondrichthyes; order Myliobatiformes; family Myliobatidae; genus Mobula; species Mobula hypostoma. The sequence continues at coordinate 119,551,683 of NC_086102.1, read as the reverse complement.
GGGAAACATGTTCGCACTGTTCTTTACACTAATTCATCAGTACAACATTAATATTTGTCATATTACAAGTACATCACCGTGTTGTGGTTCGGGATGTTACGACAGCAATACTATTAAGTCATACTAAGTAACGTTACAGTTGCTTTCTAATGCTATTAGCATCCTGACACTGTTTTATCGCAGTAGTGGTAAAATAGCGTAACGGGTAAATTGCAGTAGAATCACAGCTACGCAACCACTGTCTGCCAGACCACTCTGGAAAGGGTGATCAGCTTCAAGCTCCTGGGTATCAACACTTCCAAGGATCTGTCCTGGGCCCAACTCACTGATGCAAGCATGAAGGAGGCATGGCTAGCTGTGTAACTTGGTTTGGAGTTTGAGGAGATTTGGTATGCCATGAAGGACTTTGACAAGTTTCTGTAGGTTTACAGTGGAGAGCATTCTGACTAGCTGCATCGCAGTCTGGTATGGAAGCTTTAAGGTGCAGGATCACAAGAGGCTGCAGAAGTGGGGAGACTCACCCAGCTCCCTCGCAGGGACGATCTTCCCCGCCACTGAGAACATCTTCAACAGATGGTGCGTGAAGGAGGCAGCAGGCTTCACATGGATGCTCTCCATCTGGGGCATGGCTTCTTCTCTTGTGCTGGATCTACTGGAGCCTGAAGACCCACATTCAACAATTCAGAAACAGCTTTGTCCCCTCGGCCAACAGTTCATGAACCCAGGAACACGAACTTGTTATTCCCATTTTTGCTCCATTTATCAACATCATTTTATGTCTTTTCACTATGCTACTGCCACAAAACAAAAAAAATCTTGTCATTTAAGTCAGTGACAATAAATCTGATTCTGATTCTAATTCTGACTCAATGCAATTGCATTGCAATAATATTAAGAATATAGAACATAGAATAATACAGCAGTGTTGTGCCACCCTCTTAACCTACTCTATGATCAATCTAACCCCTCCCTCCTACACAGCCCTCCATTTTTCTATAATCCATGTGCCTATCCAAGAGTTCTTTAAATGCCCCTAATATATCTGCCTCAACCACCACCCCTGGCTGGATGCTCCACACATTCTGTGTAAAGAAGTTACGTCTGACATCCCCCTTATACTTTCCTCCAATCACCTTAAAATTGTGCCCCTTGTATAATCTGTTTCTGCCCTGGGAAAAAGTCTGTGGCTATCCACTCTATCCATGGCTTTTATCATCTTGTTCAAAGTTCAATAATTTCAAATTTATTATCAAAGTACATATATGTCACCATGTCAACCCTGAGATTGCATATGAGAGTTTTATACCTCTATCGTGTCATCTTCCACCCTCCTCCTCTCCAAAGAGAAAAGCTCAACCTCTCTTCATAAGAGATGCCCTCCAATTCAGGAAGCATCCTGGTAAATCTCCTCTGCACCCTCTCTAAACCTTCCACATTCTTCCTTTAATGAGGCGACCAAAGCTGAACACAATATTCCAAGTGTGGTCTAACCAGGGTTTTATAGAACTGGAACATTACCTCGTAGCTCTTAAACTCGATACCCTGACCAATAAAGATCTACACACATCTTCCATCTTAACAACCCTATCAACTTGGACTGCAACTTTGAGTGTTCGATGGACATGGACCCTGGGATTCCTCTGTTCCTCAGCACTGCTACGAACCTTGTATTCTGCCTTCAAATTTCACCTTTCAAAATGGATCACTTTACACTTCATCGGGCTGGACACTATCTGCCACCTCTCAGACCAGCTCTGCCACCTGTTAATGCCCCATTGCAATCTACAACAACTCTCCACACTATCCACAACTCCACCGACCTTTGTGTCATCCGCAAATTTACTGACCCACCCTTCAACTTCGAAATCCAAGTCTTACATAAAAATCACAAAGAGCAGGGGTCCCAGAACAGATCCCTGCAGATCACTGACCTCTAGGCAGAATACGATTCATCTACTGCCAACCTCTGCCTTCTATGGGCAAGCCAATCTTGTATCCACAGAGCCAAGTTTCCCTGGATCCCATTAAGGATGTGTGTTTCAGTGGTTTAAGAAATGTGATAGTTGTGTCATAATATAAGGCAGCAGGTGCTGGAGGAGAGTTGCAGCACTAATTACACTGACCTACACTGCGTTGCAGGAACAGTCTCAGTAAATTCTTCGAAGCGATAACAAAGAGGTTAGATGAGGGTAGTGCTCTAGGTTTAATTTATCTACATTTTAAGGAGGTCTGTGATAAAGGCTCCATACGATGAGTTAATGAATAAGATCAGAGCATGCCGTATCAGAGCTTTAGGTAGCAGAATAGGTAAGTGGCGGGTCACCAAAAGTAGAGTACAAGGAGAAATGGGGTCTATGTAGTGTGGGAGGAGCAGGAGAGCAATGTTCCCTCGGGTCAGTGTGGAAGCAAGCATTGTTCCCAATTTATACCAATAGCTCAGCTTTTGCAATGAAACTTATGATGCTAAATTTACAGATGACGTCAAATTAGGGAAACAATCTGTACTGATGTCGGCTGAAAATACAGGTCAATGATAAATTCATAGAATGGAGGTATGATGGCCAAATTAATTTCAATGCAGATAATTGTGGTTTAATTTTTTGGAGGGAAGAAAGTTGAAGAGGTCATATTTTACAAAACTCAAATAATACACCCCATTTGGAAATATTTTGGTGCCAGACTATTGGATGTCATTTCTGTTCATACCTTAATACAATTTTAATTTTTTTTGGATGTTACATACTATAATATCTTCCCAGTGAATGAGTTCAGTTTAAAGGGAGTACAGAATTAGGGTCCCCAGGTACTCCAGGTTTATTCAGTGTTATTGAATTCATAGACTTAAATGTTTTTTTTAAATTAATGAAAGCCTTTTGCATTGTTTTGACTGTCTCTGTTCACCAAACCTATAAGAAATACTTGAAACAAAAAATGAAGACAGAAAGTTCTGAAAAGACTTGGCAAGTTCTTTGAAGTGATATGGAAGAGGTTAGATAAGGGTAGTGCACTACATGTAACTTATCTACATTACATTGAACAGCCAAAAGCTCCGTGCAACTCCTGTTTTAATTTCAGACGTCCCAAATCCATGGTTATATCTGAACCTTGCTGAAAACCAGCTTGTTTTCCTCTTTCCCTTTCTTCTCGAAGGGTCTCTGACCTGAAACGGTAACTCAGTCTCTCTTCACAGATGCTGCTTCACCTGTTGAGTATCTCCACCATTTTCTGTCTTTATTTCTGATCTGCAGTTTTGTTTTTTTGTTTGCTTTACACTTTCACATTTATGTTCCTCTTCAATAGCATTCAAATAATATGTTGTATTACACTAGCATTAAAGCAATGCTACTGATGTGTTAAAATTGCAATTCCAGCCCTCACCGCTCCCAACTCCACATCATGATGCCTTCGCTCGCTGCTTGACAAAGCTCCAGTATACCACTCACCTGCTGGTGCTTCACCCATACCAACCTGTTAATTCATGACCTTTGGCAGCCATTCTCAGTAGATGATTAAGCCGCTGACTGAAAAACAGCTGCTATAAAGCTGGTATCTGTAGTAAAATCAGAACATGCTGGAAATACTGAGTGGGTCAGGCAGCAGTTATGGAATGAGAAACAGTATTTTAGGTCGAAGTCCCTGTCAGCTGTGGTGGAGAGGCATCCTCTCTTCTGACGAGGTTCTTGTGAAGGGCCTGTATCTTTTTTCTTTCCTCTCCCCAGAGATGCTGCCCAACCTTCTGAGTGTTTATTGCATTTTCTGTTTTTGTTTCAGTTTTCCAGCATGTACCTTTTTTTCTGATTTGCATTGAAAATAAACTTGCTTTTCTCTTTCCCAGTCCTGATGAAGGGTGGCAGAACCCAGAGTGTTACCCTTTTCTCTTTCCTGCCTGACCTGTTGAATGTTTCCAGAATATTGATTTTGTTTAGCTGCTGAACCTTTCGATGTCTCAGTACATCCAGACATGTGTACCCCCACTGGGTTTGTTGTGTGTTGACTGGCGATGAACTCCTATCCCTCTCTTACTCAAAGGTACTGAGGCCAATTGCATTGTTCCACTGCTGGTCTAACTTGACAAACCACTCACTGGTGATCATATTAAATCCATTCTTCCAATGATATCTTATTTCACCCACAGATTATTTCCTAATAAGTCCGTTGTAATTACACACTGTCATCAATCCTTGTATGTGGATATCACCAAGGACATTTTGTAAACTAGCAATGACTGCTTAGATTTAGAACAAACACAACTCCCACATCAAATTGTTATAAGTAATGACAGATGCCAGACAGCTGTTTCAAGCCATAATCTAATCTGAACAATTCAGATAATAGTTGTAAACCATTTTACTTTAGCTTCTTATGATATTATCACATCCCCTTATAATCACTCCAGTCAACTATTACTGTCTGGATGATTTACTACAATTTTTAATTACTTACACCCCATTATCTGTTTTCTTGACCAAACAATTAAAATGGTTTTGAATAAATGAATTATGTCTACTTTAAAATAATGGATTATACGCAACTATTGGCCATTGGAGTGTTGGCCCTTTATCATTTATTTTGTGCATTTCAAAGCAAAGTAACTTTTGAAAGACACACTAAATGCTGGAGGATCAGCAGGTCAAGCAGCATCTATGAAGAGGAATAAATCATCAATGTTATGGCCAAGACCCTTCAGCAGGACTGAATGAAGGGTTTCGTCCCGAAACTTCCAGTGTTTATTGCTCACCATAGATGCTGCCTCACCTTCCAGAATTTTGTGTGTGTTACTCAACATTTACAGCATCTGCAGAATATCTTGTCCATAAAGTATTTTTGAACTTCAGGTCCTCAACCTGGAGCATTAACTATTTCTTTCTCTACATATGTAACATAATCTTCTGAACATTTCCAGCATTTTCTATTGTACAAACTTAAAGCATTTGTAATTTAGTAATTAAAAAAAAATTCTAAGTCCTTGCTATAATATAGAAAATTTGGAAGCCAATTTGTAAATAGGGGCATTTTTGTCCAAGGAATTCCCTGAGGATAGTGTTGACTCTGGTTCTGTGGATTCTAAGGTGACTGAAAGTGGGAGTGCAGACTTCCATCGATGGGCAGGTGGGTGGATGGTATGTGAGATGGTGCCTTCCTTCCACTGCTTATGCTGGGTTTCCATGTGTTCCTGATGCATGTCTTCGAGGTGTTTGATACTATCCCTCATGCTCCTCTCCACTTCAAGCAGTTGTGGGTCGAGGTTCTTTGGACTCATTGGGAATGTTGTGCTTCTTCTAGGAAACTTTGAGCATGTCCTTGAATCTTTTCTCCACCTGGTAATGTTTTCCCATGACGGAACATGAAACGGAGAGAATGTTTCAAGAGATTGGGACAGGGCGTTAAATGACATGCCTTGCTCTATGGATTGGACTGAATACCATTAGTATCTGCACTTGTTGCTGCTTCAGTAAAGCGACCAACATAGTCAGAAATCCTACTCAGCTGGGATGGTTTTTCTCCTCCCGCCTTCCATCGGGCAGAAGATACAAAAGCCTGAAAGCATGCCCCAGTAGGCAGGCTCATGGACAGGTTCTATCCAAATGTTATGACCATTGAATACACTTCTAATACGTTAAAGCTGAACAATTGATCTCCCAGTCTAACTCACCTTGGCCCTTATGCCACACTGACTGCCTGCACTCCATTTTCTCTGTAACTGTGACACTTTATTCTGTATTCTGTTATTACTTTTCCCTTGTACTACCTTGATGTACTGCAGTGATGAAACTCTTTAAATGAATGGCAAAGAAGAAATTTTCATTGTACCTCAGTACACATAATTGTCATAAGGGGGCGTTGGGAGCGGGCCCAAATGCAAGACACAGACACTAAAGTACTAGGAACAAGACAAGGTTTATCAAGAAAGCAAGGGGAGTCAGGAAGAAACAATGCTGGACATGGACACAGGCCCTGGACGAGACAAGGACACTGGGCCTGGGCTAGGACTAAGACTAGGAAAGCGGGACCAGGACAAGGAACTTGGAACTAGGAGCCTGGGCTAGGACTCCTAAGCCAGAGAATGGACATGGACCCGGAACCTGGGTCTTGACTCGGGCTCAGACCCCAGATCTAGGTGAGGGCAAGACGTGGCTACAGGACTAGACGTGACTAGGCTACAAGACTGGACGTGAAAATCCTGCAGAGGATGAGGCACATGGACAGGATGAGAACACAAAGCTGTCGCTTGGACTAGACGAGGTTCTTGGATGTGGCTTGGACTAGACGAGTTTCTTGAACATGGCTTGGACTAGACGAGAGACTCCTGGACAGGATGGGGGAACTCCAGCATAGGACGGGGGAATCTCCAGCACAGGATGGTGAACTCCAGCACAGGATAGGGGAATCTCCAGCACCAGGCTGGGCGAGGAACTCCAGCACAGGACGTGGCTCTTGGACTAGGTTTGGCTCGGTTCTTGGACTCGGCTTGATTAGGCTCTTGGGTATGGAGCCGGGACCCTCCTTGGAGTGCAGGGCTGGTATGACTGCTGAGGATACTTGCCGAGGAGACTGTCAGGGATTCAAATGGGGAGGGTAAGGGAATGGTCCAGCAGGGAATCCCTGGTTTGCAGAAGTATTTATGTGCCAGCCCAAAACGAGAATCAGGTGCCTCAATTAAGGCACCCAATGGAACAAGGGAAAACAGGAAAACCCGGAATAAGGATCAATGAACCGGACAGTGAACCGGAATGCGGATTTCACGGACCGGACCATGACAATGATGTTTATTACATAATTTCCAATGCTGGGAAGGTTGGCTTTGGAGATGACACTAATGTTAGTCTCCTGAGGCTTTGAGTGAATGTAAAGGATTTGTGGAGACAGCATTGGTGGTATTTTTTTCCATGAGATTACCTGCTGTAGAGTGTCCATATATGATACTTCTGATATCTGGGGTAGACCATGAGTTTAGTGCTTGATTTGAGATCTTGATTTTCAGACTCTTTACACACAAACAGCCAAGTATTGTGTTGACATGCTGAATATGATTATGAATTTTAATGCGGTTATCTTCCATTGCAATTATAAACACAAAAGATCCTCCCCAGATGCCGGAAATCCAGAGGGAGCACACACAAAATGCTGGAAGAACGCAGCAGTATCTATAAAGAGGAATAAACAGCCAATGTTTCTGGCTGAGACCCTTCATTAGGAATCCTGACCTGCCATTGTAATGTTAGTGCCCAAATATTCCTTTAATTGATGTTGTTGGAAGGATAAATATTGGCGGGGACACTGAACTCTTTCTTCAGAGTAGTGCTACTGATCTTATAGAACATGTCTGGGTCTCAGTTGAACTCTCATCTACTAAATCAGCACTCCCACTGGATAGCAGTGACTAGACCAGACTGGAATGTACCTATAGAACAAAGAGGAATGCCAGACTAGTCTAGACTAGACAGGAGTATCAGAGTAGTCTGGATGGAATTGTCAGACTGGAGTGTCAGTCTCGTCACTTTACCCTTATCTCCGAGGGCCACCTCGAACCCTACAACCTCCTGAGAGATAAGCATGCTCAACATTGGAACCGCTGCATGCCACCAATGCTTCTGCAGCCTTCTGGTGCATTCCGAAAATAGTGCAATGTAAATAGCTGCTCTCATGTCTTCAGGGCACTGCAAAGATCTGCACAGACAATGCTGTTCTTTGAATTTTAGACACCATTGTAATGTAGTCGATAAAGGAAACTCAGTGCCTCACATTATAATAAATAAAATGAATGGGCACAATCAAAACGCTAAATGCATATTGATTTTTTTTACAGTTTGAAATTAAGTTTCCTTCTCTCTTGGAGTCTGCTACTTCTTTAGTAGCTGTATATCTTCTCTCTGGCCTCTTATTTTGATCAACAGAGCAGGCAAAACCTGCTGAAGCTTATAATGTTTGCCACAAGTGAGAGAGGACCAAGCCATTCCAAGCAGTGTATTTTTAGAGCTTTGGGTGTGTTTATACAAAGCATCAACGACTCAGATCCGAAGAGACAAGACAGTGCAGATGCTGGAATCTGTAGCAATAAACAATCTGCTGGTAAAACTCTTTCTTTTTAAATCTTTTTATTGAATAAGTATACAAAAAGGTAAGCCATATAGGCACTAATACACTGTTAGAATATAATAAAATTACAGGAGATATTAATACAGAAAAAAAAGTGATACAAACAATGTAATTTAAACATAACATACTAAGGTAACATAATAGTATACTAATTTTTATATATATATATCATAGAAACATAGAAACATAGAAAATAGGTGCAGGAGTAGGCCATTCGGCCCTTTGAGCCTGCACCGCCATTTATTATGATCATGGCTGATCATCCAACTCAGAACCCAGCCTTCCCTCCATACCCCGTGACCCCTGTAGCCACAAGGGCCATATCTAACTTCCTTTTAAACATAGCTAATGAACTGGCCTCAACAGTTTGCTGTGGCAGAGAATTCCACAGATTCACCACTCTCTGTGTGAAGAAGTTTTTCCTAACCTCGGTCCTAAAAGGCTTCCCCTCTATCCTCAAACTGTGACCCCTCGTTCTAGACCTCCCCAACATCGGGAACAATCTTCCCGCATCTAGCCTGTCCAATCCCTTTAGGATCTTATACGTTTCAATCAGATCCCCCCTCAATCTTCTAAATTCCAACGAGTACAAGCCCAGTTCATCCAGTCTTTCTTCATATGAAAGACCTGCCATCCCAGGAATCAATCTGGTGAACCTTCTTTGTACTCCCTCTATGGCAAGGATGTCTTTCCTCAGATTAGGGGACCAAAACTGCACACAATACTCCAGGTGTGGTCTCACCAAGGCCTTGTACAACTGCAGTAGTACCTCCCTGCTCCTGTACTCGAATCCTCTCGCTATAAATGCCAGCATACAGTTCGCCTTTTTCACCGCCTGCTGTACCTGCATGCCCACTTTCAATGACTGGTGTATAATGACACCCAGGTCTCGTTGCACCTCCCCTTTTCCTAATCGGCCACCATTCAGATAATAATCTGTTTTCCTATTTTTGCCACCAAAGTGGATAACTTCACATTTATCCACATTAAATTGCATCTGCCATGAGTTTGCCCACTCACCCAACCTATCCAAGTCACCCTGCATCCTCTTAGCATCCTCCTCACTGCTAACACTGCCACCCAGCTTCGTGTCATCCGCAAACTTGGAGATGCTGCATTTAATTCCCTCATCCAAGTCATTAATATATATTGTAAACAACTGGGGTCCCAGCACTGAGCCTTGCGGTACCCCACTAGTCACCGCCTGCCATTCTGCAACTAAACTAAAAGCAAAGCAAAGCAATGGGCTAACTTGGAACCAAGTAGAGTTAAAGAACTTAAGATCACGTCCTCAAACCCGACCTCCATTAAAAACAGTGAAAAATAAACAAGAAGGGTATATAAATATGGAGCAAAAAAGAGAAGAAAAAAAAATTACGTTAAATGAAAATATTGAATAAAAGATCTCCAGGTCTGTTCAAATTTAAGTGAGGAATCATAAAGATTGCTTCTAATTTTCTCCAAATTCAAGCATAATATCGTCTGAGAAAACCAAAAAAAGGTAGTTGGAGCATTAAGCTCTTTCCAGTGTTGTAAGATACATCTTTTCGCCATTAAAGTAAGAAATGCAATCATTCTACGGGCTGAAGGAGAAAGATTACTGGAAATTTTAGGTAGTCCAAAGATAGCAGTAATAGGGTGAGGAGAGATATCTATATTCAATACCTTTGAGATAATATTAAAAATGTCTCTCCAAAAAGCTTCCAGAGTAGGACAAGACCAAAACATATGAGTTAAAGAGGCTATCTGCCCCGGACATCTATCACAAAAAGGATTAATATGAGAATAAAAGCGAGCTAATTTATCTTTGGACATATGTGCTCTATGAACAACTTTAAATTGAATTAGGGAATGTTTAGCACAGATAGAGGAAGTATTGACTAATTGTAAAATCTGCTCCCAGTCAGCCACGGAAATGATAGAACCCAATTCCTGTTCCCAATCTACCCTAATCTTATCAAATGGAGCTTTCCTAAGTTTCATAATAATATTATAAATCATAGCTGATGCACCTTTCTGACATGGATTAAGGTTAATTATAGTGTCTAAAATGTATGTAGGAGGAAGCATTGGAAAGGAAGAAAGTATAGTACTTAGGAAATTTCTAACTTGTAGATATCTAAAAAAATGTATTCTTGATAAATTATATTTATTAGATAATTGTTCAAAAGACATAAGTGAACCATCTAAAAATAAATCCAAAAACCGTGAAATACCCTTAGTCTTCCAAATTTGAAAAGCACAACCCGTAAAAGAGAGAGGAAAAAATAGGAATCGCTAGCCCAAATTGGTTAAGATCAAAAAATTTTCTGAATTGAAACCAAATACGTAAGGTATATTTAACTATCGGGTTAGATACCTGTTTGAGGTGTTTCAAATCAAAAGAAAGAGAGGAACCTAAAATAGAGCCAAGTGTATAGCCCTGAACAGATTGTAATTCCAATGCTATTTAGGAATGGATAGTATATCCTGGTCAAGTAACCAAAATTTCATATGTCCAATATTAATTGCCCAATAATAAAATCTAAAGTTAGGTAATGCTAATCCTCCATCTCTCTTAGCTTTCTGTAAATGTATTTTACCCAGTCTCGGGTTTTTATTTTGCCAAATAAATGAAGAAATTTTTGAGTCAACTTTATCAAAAAAAGATTTTGGAACAAAAATCGGTAATGCCTGAAATATATATAAAAATTTTGGCAGAAAAAACATCTTAACTGCATTAATACGACCAATCAAAGTTAAATATAAAGGAAACCATTTAGATGAAAGTTGAATAATATGGTCAATTAAGGGTAAAAAGTTAATCTTAAATAAATCTTTGTGTTTACAAGTAATTTTAATCCCAAGATATGAAAAATAATTATTAATCAATTTAAACGGAAAGTTATGATATAAGGGAAGTTGTTTATTAATCAGGAAAAGTTCACTCTTACTAAGATTTAATTTATAACCTGAAAAGAGACTAAGTTGTGCTAATAACTCTAAAACAGCAGGGATGGATTTTTGAGGATTAGAAATATATAAAAGTAAGTCATCAGCATAGAGTGATATTTTATGGGACTTTAAGCCCCGAGTTATCCCAGTAATATTTGGAGATTCTCGAATGGCAATTGCAAGAGGTTCTAATGCAATATCAAATAATAAAGGACTAAGAGGACAACCTTGTCGAGTACCTCAAAAAAGATGGAAAAAAGGTGAGCTTAGAGAGTTAGTACGGACCGAGGCCACAGGAGAATGATATAACAATTTGATCCAGGATATAAATTTCGAGCTAAAATTAAACATTTCAAGCACCTTAAATAAGTAAGGCCATTCTACTCTATCAAAAGCTTTCTCAGCATCTAAAGAGATAACACACTCAGGAACATTTTGTGAGGGGGTATAAACAATAATTAACAGTGTGCGAATGTTATAAAAAGAGTAACGACCTTTAATAAAACCCGTTTGGTCTTCCGAAATAATAAAAGGAAGTACTTTTTCTAATCTGTTTGCTAATAGCTTAGAAAAAATTTTAGAATCAACATTTAATAAAGATATTGGTCTATAAGATGCACATTGAGCAGGATCTTTATCCTTTAATATTAGAGAGATTGGCGAAAGTAATAAATTGTGTTCCATTTGAAGTTCAGTTCTTTGTTTATATAACTCCTCAGAGGGAGCTGTAACATATTTCTTATCAATTTCCTTAATCTTGTCCACAATTACCAACTCCTCCTGCTTCAGCTTCTTCCTCAAAGCAGCAGAATACGAGATAATCTGACCACGAATATAAGCTTTAAAAGTATCCCAAAGAATGTTCACAGAAATATCCTCTGTATAGTTGATTGTAAAAAAAAATCAATCTGTTCATTCATAAAGTTAACAAAGCCCGAGTCCTGAAGCAACAGCGAATTAAAACGCCATTGTCTATTATTTTGTGTATTGGCCTGAATTTTAATAGAAAGCTTAAGTGGAGCATGATCTGAAATGGTTATAGAGTCATAATCACATTTAATCACTGAAGAAATAAGACGAGAGTCAATAAAGAAATAATCAATTCTTGAACAAGAATGGTGAACATGTGAAAAAAAAGAAAAATCTTTTTCCTGAGGATGCAAAAAACGCTAAATGTCCGTCGACCCAGAATCAGAGAGGAATGAATTAATCAAAGTTGCAGATTTATTAGGTAAGATCTGTAGAGGAGCCGAACGGTTCAAAGCTGGAGATAAACAGGTATTAAGATCTCTGCCCCAGATCAATGAAAACTCATTCAAATTCGGGAACTGATTGAATAATGATTTATAAAATTCCGGACAGTCCATATTGGGAGCATAAACATTAACCAAAACTACCTTTTTATTAAATAGTAGACCACCAACCAGTAGAAATCTACCATTCGGGTCAGAGATAATATCATGTTGTATGAAAGTAACTGAGGAGTCTATAAAGATAGAGACACCTCGAATCTTAGCGTTAGAGTTCGAATGAAACTGTTGTCCTTCCAGAATTTAAAAAAAAACGTAGTCTGTCCCCCCTCCGCACATGGGTCTCTTGTAAAAATAGAATTTGTGCTTTAAGTCTCCGGAACACTTTAAAAACTTTTTTCCTTTTAATAGGATGGTTAAGACCATTAGTATTCCAGGAGACAAAATTAATAATAGACTCCATAGACCCTAAAGTCAACCTGCAAAAAGGAGGATTGACCATAGGCTCGACCCACGAACCCGGAAAGGGAACAGAACAAATAAGAGATACCGGGAAGGAGAATGCAACCAATATTTCAATAGTGTACATAGCCGAAGAAGAAAAAAACTAAAACGTGAAGCCCCTCCCACGACCCCCCCACCCCATGATCCCAAGGCTAAATCTAAAACAGACCAGCCAGAAAGAAGCAAGCACTAAAACTACCCCCATGACTTCTGATAGACGCTCCCTAAAAAAAGTGTAAATATAAAAAAGATCAGCTAGTTATAAAACAGTAAAAGAATAAAAAAAAGTAAATCAATTAAAACAAACACTTAATATAACAGAGAAAAAGCCAGAAAATATAAAAAAACTGCAACAAACCCCAGACCCTTGTTTATATTATCAAATAAACAAGAATTTAATTTCTAGTCACTTACGTAGAATGTTTCAGCAGAGGAGTCTGTCTGAATTTTGGAAAAGCCTATTTGGCCTCACCTTCTTCGTCTCTCTGCTAGGTTTACCTCCAAGCATTTACGTAATCTCCCTTTAAATGCCAATGTTTAATCTACATTTGTTACCAGTCTTGTAGGCAACAAAGATCCTGCTGCCTTTTCTTCTTCATTTGGCAATCTTTGCTTTCCGGGTGAGGAACACGCACAAATGCTGAGGGAACTCAGCCGGTCAGGCAGCATCTGTAGAGGGGAGTAAATAATTGACACTTCAAGCTGATACTCTTCTTTAGGTTCCTTCGGCACTTAGAATCAGAATCAGGTTTATTATCACTAGCATGTGTCATGAAATTTGTTAATGCAAGATTTCCAGCATCTGCAGAATTTCTTGTGTTAGTGACTTGTCCTCATGTTGTTCCATGTAGGTTTACATAATTAGCATTTTTGGCTTTTGGGTTCTCCGTTTCTATTTATAAGACGCAAGATCCCTTTTGCTTAATTAGCAACTTGGTTAACCTGTTCCGTCACCTTCAAAAAATTGTGCATGCATACTGTTTTTGCAGATGCCTCTCTAACCTTCTCTTTTTGAAAGCACTGTTTAACTTGCATTGTCTCCTCTCAGCCTTTCTACCAAGCCACACTTTTCTGCGCTGAACTGATCCTGTCATGGAATGAAAACAGAAAATGCTGGAAATACTCAGCAGACCAGGCAGCATCTGTGGCAAGTGACAAAAGGGGATGCAAATGCTGAAATCTAGCTCAAAATCAGAATGATGGAAAAACTCAGCAGGTCAGGCAACATCCGTGGAATCAAAAGGTCTTGGTGGATGTTTTTGGGTTGAGACCCTGTGCTGGGTCAGGGAAGGAACAGGAAAGATCATCAATACGTCTCAGCATGTAGAGGAATGGGAGGGATAGTAGCTGAAAGTTGATAGGTGAAATGGGATTGGAAGGGTAATGATAGTAAGATAGATCCAGGTTGGGGAGGAGAGGGGAGAAGCCATAAAGTTAAAGTTGGAGCAACTTAACAACGTCTTGAACAAATGGAGTGATTAAAAATAATTAGCATAGTTTGTTAAATTAGACTGAAGACGCCACTGAGTTTTTCAGTTTGGCATTCAAGTTACCAGCCCTTTTATTCCACCACTTCGACTTGATCAAAACCTACATGCCCGATATCAACTACACCACCCTCATCCACCCTCACTGAAAAACTTAATGAATGCTCCAATCCAGTTTAGCAAACCATGCCAACTACTTTTTTTTAATTACTATGTTTGCTCCAGCAGCTGTTAACTTGCTCCCGCATAATGGCTCCTAAAAATTCTCCCACTAATTTCTGAAACATATGCAGTCCTTTTACAGGATATACAGTACAGTAACTCACTGTCACATTCATTAAAGGTAGAATTTATCACTTGATTTTGGGTGAGTAGAAACAATTGCTGTACGTCAATAATTTTCTGGATTTACAAGCCCAAGTCCAGCGCCTACTGTTACAGTAACTCGTCAAGATGCTGCAGTCTGAAGCAGATCATTTACACTCTGGTCATAGAAGCGGAAGAGGCAGTGGAGGAATTGAGCATTAGTTTAGTGACAAGCCGCCAGTTTGCCAAAATGGTATTTTTAAGCTCCTAGAACGTTTTAGGTGGTCAGTGGTGAATTCTAGGATGTTTTTAGCTAATGCCACAGCTAGCATGATATTTGTACAACTGGGTCTCCGTGTACTTTTCAAAAGCTTTTCTGATAAAAAAAAGTGAAACATGTAAAAAAATTGTCAAAGATCTGAAAGTATCTTTACCGCAGGAATTTATTCTCAAGTTCCTTGTTGGTAGTGACCCACTGCCATTTAATTTGAGTGTCACCGGATCCATTTCATTGAGCTGCAGCCTGCCATGACAATGCAGCTCGGTGGGCACAGAATGGACATGAAACAGTTATCCTGTCACTGAGGATGCCTCTGAATGGGGACTGATGAATCCCTCAGCACGATGATAGCAATTCCATTGGTCTGTAGGACAGTGCAATTATTTCTGAAATGTTAATCCCCTGAAGTGTGAAAGACATCAAAAGATAAATCATGATTTGTTTTTGCAAATTTCATTTTACTTGTAGTTGGCAAGAATTGACAACTACTGTTTAGAAGCCTGTTTGCTATAAAAGTAGAGTTCTTAAGCAGTGTAGAAAATGATGAATTTCACTGTGAGCAGATGTGGCCGCTTTAAATGGATGAAGCAGGGCCAATGATTGAACGGATCATGCACCCTGCTGCTGCTGTAATAGAGCCCATTCTGTCAAGCTCAGCATGTCGATTCTACACGCCCTTATCATCTCATGCAAACCTGTTATTAGCAATACCAGTCTACTTAGCTTTTAGGTATCGCTGATCGAGACTAGCTCCCACACATTTGGTGGGGTTTGATTAATTGAAACTTTCAGGCATAAGATAGAATGAAATTGTCACTCTTGCCTAGTACTTCTCCTGCAGGCTCCACTCTGCAACCTCGTCCAGGCCCGATACCCTTCTCAGAATAGCATCAGAATAAGGTTTAGTATCACTGGCATGCAGTAAGTACAGTACGTGCAAATGTTTTAGACACATGTATATATATTGTAGCTAGGGCGCAGTCCAGTTTTTGTCAACGTGGAGCGGACAGTGAGGTCGTAAATATGGCGGGAGCAAAGGATGTTGGGAGTGGTGAGGATGGAGCATCGCGGGAGAGGTGGCAGAGGAGGAGTGCCAGGTACAGAGGAGGGTGGTGTGGGTGCAGATACACCCAGCCCTGATACACCACACAAGGTCATTTGATTTCAAACAATTGGTTTATTGATCATTACAAACTGTCTCTCTGGTTCTTCCCACTCCCTCCCTCTCCCTTCCCCCTTTTACCAACCATGATTCCCCTCTCCCTTTCCCCTTCCTTCTGTCAGTCCACATCAGAGACCCATATCAGAATCAGGTTTATCATTACTCACATATGTCACAAAATATGTTTTTTTGTGGCAGCAATGCAGTGCAATACATAAAATTACCACAGTATTGAGCAAAAGTCTTAGGCAACCTAGCTATATATATCTGCCGAAGACTTTTGCACAGTATTGTATGTCATGAAATTTGTTGTTTTATGGAAGCAGTACATTGCAATACATAATAAAAATTATAAATTACAATAAGAAGTATATATAAAAATTAAATTAAGTAAGTAGTGGAAAAAGAGAGAAAAATGGGTTCATTGCCCATTCAGAAATCTGATGCTGGAGGGGATGAAGCTGCTCCTGAAATATTGAATGTGTGTCTTCAGGCTCCTTTGCCTCCTCCTTGCTGGTAGCAATAAGAAGAGTGTATATCCCTGGTGGTGGGGGTCCTTGATGATGGATGCCAGCATTTTGAGGCATCACCCTTTGGAGGTGTCCTTGATGCTGGGGAGGCTGGATCCCATGATAGAGCAGGCTGAGTTTACAACTTTCTGTGACTTTTTCTGATCCAGTGCTGGGACCCTCCATACCATACAGTAATGCAGCCAGTTAGAATGCGCTCCATGGTACATCTGTAGAAATTTGCAAGTGTATTTGCTGACACATCAAATCTCTTCAAACTCCCCTACACTCTCACTATGTCTGGAACCTATTCCTGCACTTTCACCCCTTTGTAACTTTGTTAGCACCCTCTACATCCCTTCCCATGTCAGAAATCCACTCCAGCTGCTCCACGTCTCCATATCTCTGAAATCTCCTCTTGTCCTGCAATCCATCACCCCATAGTCCCCACCAATGCTACACCTATCCCTATCTCTTGTCTCCATGTCCCTCTTCTGACTTTTTCTTACCCTATATCCCTCTTGATCTCCACTACCTTCTCCTTCCCTAATTCTGTAGCCTTCTCAGCTCTCACATCTCTCCTTAATCCTGTAACTTCTGCCAATCTATAAATCTCCCAGTCTTCATAATTCTCTCAAGCCCCTGCACCTTTCCATGTCTCTGCAAGCCACCTTTCCCCTCTGGATTCACCCCATCTCTATAACTTTGTCCTTCAGCAAAGCCAGTCCCCCCACCTGTCTATAACCCGCTCGGGCCAATATACCCCCTCATTATTTCTGTGACCTCCTACTGATGTATTATGCACTTCTTCTGCTTTACGCCCCTCCCTATCTCAGTCAGTTTCCCTATTCCCTATACCCTCCTTTATCCCTCCAGCCCCATACTCTTCCCTACCTCTGCAACTTCCTCCAGATGCTACATTTCTTCAGTCTTTTCAACTAACTCCAGTCCCTACAACATCCATCTGTATAACATCATCCTGCTCCTACTCTCCTCACTCTCTCTTGATAATCTCCTCCAGCCACCATGCCCGTCCCTAACTCTCTCCTATCTCCTACATCCTTCTCTGAACCCTCCAGCCCCTGTAACTCTCCCTGCTTTTGTAGTTCCCTCTGGTCTCTCCACCCCTTCCTCTCTCTATTATTCCTTTAGACAATCACCCCTCCATAGTTCTTTAAACTCTCTTTACGATCTTATGTGCATCCCTTGCTCCTCCAGCTACCAGTCCCTCAGCTCTGCAGATTCTTCCATAAACATCTACCTCTCTCAAGCTCCCCTTTCTAACCAAACTGGGGCTCAGCTCCGAACTGCTAATGCAAGCTCCATTCAGCACTATTTTGAAGCACTTCGAGAGTTTTGCTACGTTCGAGAAGTTACACTTTTTTGTGATCTCTCCACAATATAAACAGCTACTTGCTTGCTGCCTTTCAGTGGGAACGCCCAGCTCACTGGGTGACTGACTGGTGTAAAATCCTGACCTAAAATGGCTTTCCCGAAATGTAAGGAGTTTTCCTGTGCTTCTTAGAAACCCTTTTTAAGCAATTTGACAGATTTGCCAGTAGAGGGAGGGTGTTGGGTGAAGTCATACAGAGCGAGCACTCCGTGTGAGCCCACTTACATGGGAAATCTCACTAGCCTCCTCACTGTGAGTGCATCTGCCCCGTTGTTCTCAAGCCCAATGAAATCTAACCAACATGTAGACCTCATTTTGAACAAGTGCTGTGTCCAATAATTGCCTTGCCTCATCATTGTCAAACAGTACTAAACCCTTTCTGGCAGCCCTGCTGCCTATAACATGAACTACATGTAAAGCAAATGAACTTATAATTGGCAGCACAGTTGCCAGAGTTTACGGCATGATGCTAAAATCTGATATGCACTTTGCGTGGTTTATATGAAGCTCTGCTGTTTGTGTACAATACTGACAGCAACAGAGTTTCCTCAAAGGTTTTGATCAATATCCGTTAATTTCTGCCATCACTGGACTCCAACATAAGGCATTACTATATGTTTAACTCTTAAGACCAGCTGGTCTCCAATTTTCTCCAAGTCCTAGACCTTGTTCTTTCATATTATCTGGGCGAATGAAATTGCTTAAAATTGTGCCCTCTGCATTTTACCAAAACTTTAGTAACTGCTACCATGCAAAGAGAGCAGAATTTGACCAAGATTGCTCTATTCCTGACACCCCCTGTTGAGACAGTCCATCGGCAGCACTGGCACGGCTACAGAGAGCCGGGTTCAATCCTGACCTCAGGTAGTGTCTTTGTAGACTTTGCCCATATGCTGTGTGACTGTGTGGGTTTTCACCAGGTGCTCTTTTTCCTCCCAGGGCCCAAAGACCTGCTGGTTGTTTGGTTAATTGACCACTGTAAATTGCTGTAATAGGTAGAATCTAAAAGAGCTCACGAGAATGTGGGGAGAACAAAATAGGATTGGTGTGGTATTGGTGTAAATGGGTGCTTGATGGTTGGCATGGACCTGATGGACCAAAGGGCTCCATGAATCTATGAAATTAGGGCTGTGGGCATAACCTAAAAATCAAAGCTGGCCCACTCAGAAAAAGCACTTCATCTCTTGGAGGGGACTTGGAACCTTCTCCCCTCGATGGCCCATTGAAGCTGGGAGTTCAGAGGCCATTACCAAATCTGATCGAGATTTATGCAAGGAAATGGAACAAGGGTGGGCCGATACAATTTTGGCACAAATGAACCATGATTAAACTGAATACCCACACCGATTGGGGGAACCAAATTGTTTACCTCTGTAATTTTCACTTTGTAGTTTGTGAGTGACTCGGTGATTGGCAGCCTTCAGTATTTGGCTCATGTCATATTTAAGTGCAGGTAGCTGAAAATCACCCTCATTTCTCCCAATACTTTTTAAAAGTAACATAGATATGGACGCATAGAAAACCTTGTTCAGCAGCTTACACTCTTTTGGTTATATGGAGCCCTGTAAAATTTGCATTTGGCTACATCTCATTCCATTCATTTGGCTGTTTGTACTCTACAACAACATCCTCCTTTGATCCATCCTTTCTCCTCAGCTTCTCCTATTTGAAGACTTCTCACTTCAACCACTCCAGGAGCTCCATGACCAAGCCAAACACTAAGTAGAGAAGTCTCTCCTTACCTTCTTTATTAACATGACTTCATGATTAACATATTCATGAGTTTTAGTTTCAGCCATCACTAACGAAACCACCTTCTCTTGGATTAATCGACCAAACTGTTAAATAACTTTAAAGATCTCTATCAAGTCGTTTCTCCCCTTTTCCACATTTTTGAGATTATTGTGTAGCCTGGGGTAAAGTACACACTCAGGACAACAAAGACTTTTTCAGGTTTTAATTCCTTTATCATTTTTGATGTCTAAGTGCCAGAAGAGGGTCGCGAAACAAAACGAACGAATTTACAACCGGTTCTTGCCATTACAATCTGTTTAACTTTCGATCCACACCCTCGTGTATGGACAGAATTGCGTGTGCAGTATAAAAGTACCAGAACTAATACGGTACAAATACAGTAGTGGCAATTCTGAAGGAACATAATACAAGCAACATTAGAATCCCACCCACCCTGCATCTTATACATAACAGCGAAAAATGTAAGCAAATACATCTCATCTAAGATGTTCACACGTGCTGAACTTCCGAACAGAGACTAAACATTCACGTTATGCGGTTACATGCACAATCGGTTTCGATACAATAAAGTTAGACAAAAGGTACACTTTGGCACAACTTTTACAAGGTATTGCCTGGTAGTTAAATTACAGGAAGACTGACCTACTTGGATGGTGAGGAACTTGGTATAAGCCACGCTACACAGCGTTGATTTCTTCACTCTAAATCTAAAGCATCCACATGTAAAACATGTCAAATTACCGATATTCTCGATCTGCCAACAAGCATAAACAAATTCACATGGATATTGTCAATTAATGCTCACCTTTCCTCACCATGCCCAGCACACTCTGGGAGGAACCCAATTTCAACACCTTACCACGTCTTCAGCCGAAAGCAAAATGGTCTCCCCACTATCCCACGCATGCGTAATGACATCACCGTCTCCCTTAAAGGCACAGACAACTATTCTAGCATTACCCGGATGAATGCCTAAGTACATTTTTAACGATACTGAATAAGATGCAATGGTCACCCAGTTACAATTGTGTTGGGAGAGCATTGAGACTATTGGCAGGTTGATGAACATGAATTGAAGAAGACAGTTGCTGAAAAGTATGCAGTCAGTTAACAATAGACATTGAGGCCTCCAGGAGACCCACAGCCAGCCATGATACGTGAGAGCCTTGGGAACATGTTCACCTTCAATATAAATACTTGTTTAAGCTTGTTGCCCCTGATTGTGACTTGGAGTTTCAAAGCATACTCATGGACCAGACAACATCAATAAAGCAAATACTCATCCAATTAGCTTACTATTGACTGGCCATGAACTACTGAAAGACCAAGTATGTGTCAAATAAGGGCACCCCTTTGATCTAGGTAACTGAGTGCAGACTGCAGGGAGACTGACTCAAAAGTAAGGATGATGATTTGTCTATTTTCCTCTGTCAGAAATATTCTGTGCAGCTAAAAGTAATTTACCAATCATTTCAGACGGAAATATGGCATTAATTTGAAACATTCCTTTCATGTTCACGGTTCCTTTTTTAGAAAAGGGATGAATGGCTGCTAATTTTTGTCCTCTCTTAGAAATCGTTGCGTAGCTCACAGGATTTTGCTATTTCAAGTGACACAGTTTGATTGAGTGAGTGGGCAGGAGTTGGCAGGTGAGAACAGATGAGGGAAAGTTATCCCACCGTGCAGCAGGGCCGGCACGGTGGTGTGGCAGATAGCATAACGCTGTTGTAGTGCCGGTGACTCAGGTTCAATTCCACAGTAAGGAGTTTGTATGTTCTCCGCCTGACTGTGGGTTTCCTCCTGGTGCTCCAGTTGTCTCCCATATTCTAAAGAAGTCCTGGTTAGTAGGTTAATTGGTCATGTGGATGCACCTGGACAGCATGGGCTCATTGGTTTAGAAGGGCCTGATTACTGTGATGTGTGTTCAAAGCACACAAAACAAGGGAGAAACTCGGCAGGCCAGGCTGCATATATGAAGGAGAATAAACAGTCGAGGCCAAGACCCTTCAGCAGGACTGGTGCTTGACCTTCTGAGTTAACGTACAACATAGAACATGGAAATCTACAGCACATTACAGGCCCTTCGGCCCACAATGTTGTGCCGACAGTGTAACCTACTCTAGAAATTGCCTAGCATTTCCCTAGTGCATAGCCCTCTATTTTTCTAAGCTCCATTTTCTAAGAGGCTCATAAAAGACCCTATTTTATCCACTTCCACCACCGCCTCCAGCAGTGCATTCTACAAACCCACCACTCTCTGTGTGAAAAACTTACCCCTGACATCCCCTCAGTACCCCTCTCCAAGCACCTTAAAACTGTGCCCCCTCGTGTTAGCCATTAGAGTCCTGCGGCTATCCACACAATCAATGCCTCTTATCATCTTGAGCCCCTCTATCAGGTCACCTCTCATCCTCCATCGCTCCAAGGAGAAAAGGCCAAGTACTCTCAACCTATTCTCATAACGTACGCCCTCCAATCCAGGCAACATCCTTGTAAATCTCCTCTGCACTCTCTATAGTATCCACATCTTTCCTGTAGTGAGGTGACCAGAACTGAACACAATACTCCAAGTGGGGTCTGAACAAGGTCTTGTCTAGCTGTAACATTACCTCACGGCCCTTGAACTCAGTCCCACAGTTGATGAATGCCAACACCCCATTCACCTTCTTAACAACACTGTAACCTGCGCTGCAGCTTTGAGTGTCCTATGGACATGGACCCCAAGATCTCTCAGATCCTCCACACTGCCAAGAGTCTTATATATTACTATATAATATAATACTATATTCTGTCTTCAAATTGGACCTTCCAAAATGAACCACTTCACTCTTATCTGGGTTGAAGTTCATCTGCCACTTCTCAGCCCAGTTGTGCATCCTATCACTGTAACCTCTGACAACCCTCCATACTATCCACAACATGCCCAACCTTTTGGAGTTCCTCCAGCATTTTGTGTGTGTGTGTGTGTTGCTCAGAATATCACCATTCATAGGGATGTTGCAGAATTTCTTGTGCCTGTTCTGTGGTGATGTGGATGGGGTTGGGGAAGGTGTTCACTTGTTTCTGTCTGTGTGTTCCAGGTGGTAGTGATGGAATGGGAGGTGTGTGGGAGAGAGGTTTTGGTGAGGTGAGGGAGTGAGTGGGTGTGCTTTGGATTGATATGGGAGCAGTGAGCTCAGTAAAGAGTGTGTGGAGGTTAGGTGTGGGATGGTGAAGAGGGGAGGTGGTAAATAAGTGTGGAGCTGAGCTGATTTGGTGAGATTGGGAACAGCTTCGAGCTGGGCGGCTCAAGCTTGTCACTATGGCGGGGTCCGGGTTTTTGAACGAGCACTACCTGATGCTTGGACAATCTAAACGCCCGTCCAAGTAGACTGGAAAGCCCGAGTGTCGGGACCAGAGGCGAAGGTTGGGCTGATTTCGCTCACTTTCCTGCAGTGTCCATTCATCCCTCAGCGGTGAACTGCTCCGGCCGCTGTGCTACTGAGACCAAGGCTTGGGCCGACTCCGGCTGCTCTGGGGAGAGGACCTGGTTCGGAACGCTGTCGCTTGCTTCTGTTCTTTGCATGATTGTGTTTTCTCTTTCTAGTTCTCTGCACACTGCTCTTGGTCGTTCTTTTTCTTAATTGGATTCTTTGGGTTTCTTGCTTTGTGGCTGCCTGTCAGCAGACAAATCTCGAGGTGTATAATTTATACATTCTTTGATAATAAGTGTGCTTTGAATCTTGAATCTTTGAATCTGTGTAAAAGAAGCTTGCTCTCCTTTGAACTCCCACCTCTCACCTTATCTATATATTAGGAAAAATATCACAACTGTCTACTCCATCTCTACCTCTCATAATCTTATAAATCGTCTGTCAGAGGTCCCCTCAGCCTCCGCTGCTCCAGAGAAAAGGAAGCAAATGAGACCAACCTCTCCTTACAGAAATGCCCTCTAATCCAGACACCAGCCTGGTAAACAGCCTCTGAACTCTCCCTTTGGGTCATTTTAATGGGGCGGGCATTAATTTTTATATATGGTACCACACCTCGTGCAGTGATGTGTGATTCCTGTCAGTATTCTCAAACAATGCACCCATTTGATCACATTATACCACTGAAAGGTTTGTTAAATAGTTTAGTATCTGGATCAGTGTTAGCCTCGTTCAGTGTTAGTGATATAGTCCTTTCTCTGGCTGGCTGCTCAGTTTCAAAATAGTATTAATTTATAAGACCATAAAGCATAAGACATAGGAAAAGAATTGGGCCATCGGCTCATTGAGTCTGCTCCACCATTCCATCATGGCTGATTTATTTTCCTTCTCAACCCCATTCTCCTGCTTTCTCCCTGTAACCTTTGATGTCCTGATTAATCATGAACCTAACAACCTCCTCCTTAAATATACCCAATGTCTTGGTCTGGGGACAATGAATTCCACAGATTCACCGCCCTCTGGATAAAGAAAATTTTCCTCAGCTCTGTTCTAAATGGATGTTGCTCTATTGTGACCCTGTACCGTCTGGTCCTCTCCACATCCACTCTATCCAGGCCTTCAAAATTTCATAGGTTTCAATGAGGTAGCCCCTTGTTATAAAATTCAGCGAGTACAGGCCCAGAGCCATCAAATACTCTACATATGTTAACCCTTTCGTTCCTGGGATCATTCTTGTGAATCTCCTCTGGACCATCTCCAATGCCAGCATATCTTTGCTTCAATAAGGGGCCAAAAACTGCTCACAATATTCCAGGTACGGCCTGACCAATCCTTACAAAGCCTCAGCATTACATTCTTGCTTTGAATTTTAGTCCTCTCGAAATGAATGCTAACATTGCATTTATCTTCCTCACCACCGACTCAACCTGCAAGTTAACCTTTAGGGAATCCTGCAAAAGGACTCCTAAGGCCCTTTGCACCTTTGATTTTTGAATCTTCTCCTCATTTAGAAAATAGTCCATGCCTTTATTCCTTCTACCAAATTGCATGACCTCACACTTCCCTACACTATTTTCCACCTACGACTTCTTTGCCCATTCTCCAGATCTGTCTTAAGTCCTTCCGCAGACTCTGTTTCCTTTTTACCACCTGCCCCTCTGCCTATCTTCATATCATCCGCAAACTTGGCTGCAAAACCATCAATTCCATTATCCAGATCAATGATACACAACACAAGAAGAAGCAGTCCAATATCAACCCTTGTGGAATACCAGTAGACACTGGCAGCAAACCAGAAAGGTCCCCCTTTATTCCATCTCTTGCTTCTTGCCAATCAGCCACTGCTTTATTCATGCTGGTATCTTTCCCAAAATACCATGGGGTCTTATCTTATTAAGTAGCTTCATGTGCGGTACCTGGTTAAAGGCCCTCTGAATTTCCAAATAAACAACATCTACTGACTCCTTTGTTTATCCTACCCTTTATTTTCTTAAATAATTCCAACATATTCGTCTTGCAAGATTTCCCCTTAAGGAAATCATGCTGACTTAGGCCTATTTTGTTATGTGCCTCCAAGTACCCCGAAACTTCTTCCTTAACTCTAAAATAGACTCCAACATCTTTCCAACCACTGAAGTCAAGCTAACTGGCCTATAATTTCCTTTCTTCTGCCTCCCTCCCTTCTTACAGTGTGGAGTGATATGTGCAATTTTCCAGTCATCTGGAACCATTCCTAAACCTAGTGACTCTTGAAACATCATTACTTATGCCTCCACAATCTCCTTAGCTACTTCTTTCAGAACACTAGGATGGTGTCCATCAGGTCCAACTGACTTACCTACCTTCAGACTTTTCATCTTCCTAATCACCTTCTCCTTAGTAATAGCAACAATGCTGCCCTCTGATATTCTCACATTGCTAGCATACTCCTAGTGTCTTCCAGAGCAGTGGTCCCCAACCTCTGGGCCGTGGACTGATACATTGCTGAGAAGAATGCAGTGGTGTAGGGGTAGTCGGAACGCACTCACTGTGTCGCCTCTGATCTGGGCCGACATTTATGTGCCGGGTGGCACCTAATTAATTAGCTTGTTTATTTCGACTTTTTTCTTAAAGATGTGCTGGTTGCGTTCCGACTACCGCTACACCCCTGCATTTTTTGCGGCAATGTATCAGTCCACGGCCTGTAGGTTGGGGACCACTGTTCCAGAGTGAAGACGGACACTGAATATTTATCAAGTTCACCCACCATTTCTCTGTCCCCAGTTACTATCTCTTCAGCGCCATTTTCCTGCAGTCCAATATCCACTCTTGTCTTTCTTTTACCCTTAATATATCTGAAAAACAAACATTTTTTATCCTCTTTTATATTATTGGCTAGCTTACCTTCTATTTCATATTTTCTCTCTTTAAAGGCTTTTTAATTGCCTTCTGTTGATTTTTAAAAGCTTCCTTCTGAAGCTTCCCTCTGTCTTCCCACTAACTTTGCTATTTTATATGCCCCCTCTT
The DNA here is from genome assembly GCF_963921235.1 of Mobula hypostoma. Taxonomy (NCBI): domain Eukaryota; kingdom Metazoa; phylum Chordata; class Chondrichthyes; order Myliobatiformes; family Myliobatidae; genus Mobula; species Mobula hypostoma. The sequence continues at coordinate 119,525,590 of NC_086102.1, read as the reverse complement.
TTGCTTTTATGCTGTATTTGACTTTCTTTGTCAGTTCCGGTTGCCTCATCCTCCTTTTAGAATACTTAATCATTGGGATGCAACTTTCCTGCACTTTCCAAATTGTTCCCAGGAACTCCAGCCATTGCTGTTCTGCTGTCATCTCTGCTAATGTTCCCTTCCAAACAACTTTGACCAGTTCCTCTCTCATGTCTTTGTAATCCCCTTTCCTCCACTATAATTCTGGTACATCTGATTTTAGCTTCTCCTTCTCAAACTGCTGGGTGAATTCTATCATATTGTGATCACTGCCTCCTAAGGGTTCCATTACCTTAAGCTCCCTAATCAAATCTGTGTCATTAAACAACACCCAATCCAGAAGTGCCGTTCCCCTCATGGGCTCAACCACAAGTTGCTTTGGAAAGCTATCTTGTAGGAAGTCCACAAATTCCCACTCTTGGAATTCAGCACCAACCTGATTTTCCCAATCTGCCTGCACATTGAAATTCCCCATGACTATCGCAACATTGCTCTTTTGACATGCCTATTCTATCTCCCATTGTAATTTGTGACAGACATTCTGTCTACTCTTTGCAGGCCTATATATAACTCTCATCAGGGTCTTTTTACACTTGAAATTTTTTAACTCTACCCACAAGGATTCAACATCTTCCAATCCTATGTCACCCCTTACTAAAAATTTGGTTTAATTTTTTACCGGCAGAGCCACCCACCCCCTCTGCCTATCTACCTATCCTTTTGATGCAATGTGTATCCTTGCACGTGGAGTTTCCAACCATGATCTTTCAGCCACGACTCAGCGATACCCATAACATCATACCTGCCAATCTCTAACTGTGGAACAAAACCATCTTACCTTACTCTGTATACTGCGTGCATCCAATTATAGCACTTTCAGTTCTGTATTCATCACCCTTTTTGAATTTGGACCCCTGTTACACTTTAACTCATCCCACTGACTGCAATTTTGCCCTATCATTTGCCTGTCCTTCCTCGCAGTCTCACTGCACACGGCATCCAGTTGTATACCAACTGCCCCATCCTCAGCCCTATCACTCTGGTTCCTAACCCCTAAAAAAGAGCTGAAAGCGTTAAATTATAAGTACAAGTCACATGGATTAAATCTATGATCCCTCAAGTACAGAAGATTAATTGTTAACTAAATGAGGTGTTTAAGATGGTTAGAGGAATGATAGTCTGTATGGAGGGATAATGTTTTCTCTGGTGGGGCAGTCCAGAACAAGGTGATTAAAATTAGAACTACACCATTCAAAGATAATCTCAGGAGGCAAACCTTCACATAGAAGGTAGTAGAAATCTAGAGCAGTAAATGGGACAAAAACGGATAGAAAACTGCCCGGACCAGGGGATTGGGAGGGCCTGGAATGCCAGATTAAAATTCAGAAATTAGCTTGATTAATTTTTGGAAGGTTATTGGGACAAAGACATGAAACAGAGACGGGGAGGTGAACCTGAGATGTCAGCCACTAATTGTGCAAGAGTGTGACCCTTGGTTTCATGATGGAGCCCTCATTTTTTGATCCTTAAAATGCTGAAGCCTCACTGCAGAGTTAATCTTCAAACCCGCCAGTGTTGGGGGAATGTTGTGTTGTCGGGTGGGCTGTGCTTTGGAAAGGATGGGCATGCATCCCACAGTTGTATGAAGGTCAGATGTCAGAGCATATCAGCAAGCTCAAACTATTCTCTAGGATCATGGTCAATAGTTTACCTCAGCATTCACCTCCATATCTGTAAATGGAAATCAAAAGATGAAGATGCTGAAGATCCGAAATAAAAAGAGAAAGTGCAGGACAAACTGCATCTGTGTAGAGAGAAACGGGTCTAGGACCCTTCAGCAGGACTGAGAAAAAGAGAAAAGCTGTTGAGTTTGTAATGAAAGTCAAAAACTGCCGATGCTGGAAGACTGAAATAAAAACTAGAAAATGTCAGGAGCACTCAGTAGGTCAGGTAGCATCTAAGTAAGGGAGGAAACAAATTAGTTTTCTCTCTTTTCAAGTTCTGATGAAGAGACTTGGACTTGAAAAATTAATTGTTTCTCCTTCTACAAATGCTGTCCTAGATTAGAGGGCATGTAAGGAAGGGTTGTGGTCAAACTTGGGTTGTTTTTTTCTGGGGTGGCAGAGGCTGAGTGGAGACCTGATAGAAGTTTATAAGGTTATGTGGTGTGTAGACAGAGTAGACAGCTGATATCTTTTTCCCAGTTTCGAAATGTCTTGCACTAGAGGGTGTGCATTTAAGGTGAGATGGGGTAAGTTTGAAGGAGATGTGGGTTGCAACTCTTTTTTACACAGAGGGCTGTAGGGTGCCAGGTATGAGCTGTCAGGGGTGTTAGTAGTAGCAAATGCGACAGAAACATTTGGGAGGCTGCTGGATAGGTACATCAATGTGCAGACATTGGGAGCAATGTTGCTCTGGTGTGGGCAGAAGGCATTAGTTTAGTCTGGCATTTAATTACCAACTTAATTAGTTTAGAAACATAGAAACATAGAAAACCTACAGCACAATACAGGCCTTTCGGCCCATGAAGCTGTGCAGAACCTGTCCTTACCTTAGAAATTACTGAAGGTTACCCATAGCTCTCTGTTTTTCTGAGCTCCATATACCTATCCAGGAATCTCTTAAAAGACCCTAACGTATCCGCCTCCACCACCATTGCTGGCAGCCCATTCCACACACTCACCACTCTCTGCATAAAATACTTATCCCTGGCATCTCCTCTGTACCTTCTTCCAAGCACCTTAAAACTGTGCCCTTTTGGTGCTAGGCATTTCAGCCCTGGGAAAAAGCCTCTGACTATCCACATGATCAATACCTCTCATTATCTTACACACCTCTATCAGGTCACCTCTCATCCTTCACCACTCCGAGGAGAAAAGGCCGAGTTCACTCCACCTATTCTCATAAGGCATTCTCCCCAATCCAGGCAACATCCTTGTAAATCTCCTCTGCACCCTTTCTACAGTTTCCACATCCTTCCTGTAGTGAGGCGACCAGAGCTGAGCACAGTACTCCAAGTGGGGTCTGACCAGGGTCCTATATAGCTGCAACATTACCTCTCGGCTCTTAAACTCAGTCGCACGATTGATGAAGGCCAATGCACCGTAAGCCTTCTTAACTACAGAGTCAACCTGCACAGCAGCTTTGAGTGTCCTACGGACTCGGACCCCAATGTCCCTCTGATGCTCCACACTGCCAAGAGTCTTACCAGAACACTGGTACAACATTGTGGGCCAAAGGGTCCTATTGCTGTACTGTTCTATGTTTTATGTTCCATTTTGTTATGGCCAAATTTATTGATTCCCATAGGGTTTAGAACTCTACTATCCTTCTATATCCATAATTGAACCACCATAGCCCTTTCAGGTGGTAATCTCCAAAGATTCTGCTCGCTCTGAATGAAGACATCTTTCCTCCTCTTAGTCCTGAACAGTTTACCCCTTATTCTCAGCTGAGAACCCTGCTGGTACATCCCTCATTCAGGAAAAGAATATTGCTCTGTCAAGCATTTCCAGGTTTTTAAGAAATTTGGACGTTTTGATGAGATCTCTTATGCTCTGAGCTCCAAAGTATAAAGCCCTAGTCTACTCACTCGACGTCGGGATCGATCGGCCAACGCTCCACTCACACTTGAACAGCCTTGCAGTGCAGAGATCAGCTGCCACTGTCCTCACAGCCCAGGAATATCCAAATGATTCTATGAATGTGGCAGATGCCAGAGATCTGAAATGGAAACTGAGAGGACAGGTCTATCGTCAGAGAGACAGACTTTCTGGACAATGACCTGTCACACTCCGATTGAAGGCCATCGAATCATCGGTTCTTTTCTTGCTCCTGACCTGCTGATAATGTCCATTTCCCTGATCACAACCCTCTCCCTGTTTTAACTTCAAGACTAGCAGTTTGACTGTAAAGCACTTCAAGGCATCCCGAGGTCATTACTTATGTTTATAGAAAGCAAGTTTTTTTTTGCCATCACTAATGTAGTGTAAGTATAATTTTCACTAAGTGCTGTCTGTTCTCATACAAGCATTTGTCATGCTGGCACAGAATTGTTTTCAGGGCTGTTCGCAATATCTCTATTACCTGCTTAAAATCAGCTGGTTTGTGCTTATGTTGAAGAAAAGTGCAGGAAAAATATTCTGTGCAAACACAATAAGTGTTCATAAGGGAACTACATCAATCAAAAATCATGCCTCTTGGGTCCCGGTAAATATGCTATAAAACAGGAGGCAAGAATTAGCTCCCATTTAATGCACACTCAGCATGTTTGGAAATCAAGCCCTGGTTTCTTCTATTTATTGTTCACATGGGCACCCTGAAGGTTAACTCCAATAAAATCAGGAGCTCATGATGTCAAAATGTCTGTCTGCAGCTATTTTAATAATCATCCCAGTGCAATAGACAGAATCCCATTTCAACCTTGCTCTTCAAAGAAAACAGTGTGTTCTTTTGGATAAAACCACAGCTGTAGTATTATCAGGCACTTGCTAGATAGTGCCAAATGGGCAAAATGGAGAGGCTTGGAACTCGTGGCCCATTATAGAGTCATAGAAGGTTAAGGAGGTTCAGGTTGCCACCAAAAAGTCTAATCAATTTCTGCAAATGTATTTCTGTAAGTATCCTGACTGGTTGCATCATGATCTGGTACGGCAATTCCAATACACAGGAATATAAGAAGCTGCAGAGAGCAGTGGTCTAAACCCAATACGTCATTGGCACATCACTCCCCACCATCAGTAGTATCTACATGAGGTGCTGTCTCAGGAAAGGAGCATCTATCGTCAAAGAACCTTACCATCTGAGCCAAGTCATCTTCTCATGGCTAACGATGTCTACAGGAGACAACAAACCTTGAAGTCCCACACCACCAGGTTCAAGAACAGTTGCTTCCCTACAACCACTTGGTTCTTGACCCAACCTGCACAACCCTAATCACTACCTCAGAATGGAAGACCACTTTGCACTACGATGGACTTTGTTCCTGTTCTAATTGTGTTCTTCCCGCTATCATTTTGTATAATGCATGATAAATTTACGTTTTTCTTCTGAATGTTGTGTGCCTGATGCTGTTGTAAGTAAGTTAGTCATCGCACCTGTGCACAAGTGTGCATAAATTGCACTTGTGTTCTAACAGTAAGCTCAACTTCGATGTTAACTTTAATACAGCACGGAAAGAGTCCCTTCGGCCTAAGTCATCAATACTGACACTGGTATCCACCAAGCTAGTCCCATTTGCCAGCATATGGCCCATATCTCTCTAAACCACTCCTCATTAGGTACTTATTTAAATGCCTTTTAACACTACCTGGTGTCAAATTGCATAAGGAGGTGTAGCTGCAGTTGAGCTCTTTAGTGATCTCACCATTACCCTTAAATGGATGGTTTCCAAAGAAATATAGCAACATACACTTATGCAATATGCAAATACTAGGAAAACTCCTCAGCATTCTCTAGCTAATCAATTAATTTTTATTTTTTATTTGATCTTATTGAGACACGGTACCGATTAGGGCCTTCTGGCCCTTTGAGCCGTGCAGCCCAGCAAACCTCCAAATTTAATCCTAGCCTAATCATGCTACAATTTACATTACCCAATTAACTTCCCAACCAGCATGTCATTGGATTGTGGGAGAAAGCAGGAGCACCTAAATGAAACCCATATGGTCACAGGGAGAACGTACAAACTCCATACAGGCAGCAGTGGGAATTTTGTAGCCTCTGCTGTAAAGTAAGGGATTAGAATAGATACCCCATGCATTGCATTTACTGCAGACATTGGGTTCAAGCACTGGGATAAAAATGTACATGCACCCAGTATTGCAAACCATGGCCACGCCATCATGGCCTCCCACTCAACAGGGACATCTTCAAAAGGCAGTGCTTCAAGAAGGTGGCATCCGTCATTATGGTGCGTTACCATCCAGGACATGTTCTCCTCTCATTACCACGATCAGGGAGGAGGCACAGGGGCCTGAAGATGCTCACTCAATGTTTTAGGAACAGCTTCTTCCCCTCTGCCGCCAGATTTCTGAATAGTCCATGAAACCATGAATACTACCTCACTATTTTTTCTCTCTCTTTTAGCGCTATTTATTTATACCTATTCTTATTATAATTTATAGTAATTGTTATTTATTGCATTGTACTGCTGTCATAAAACAACGAACTTCGCACCATATGTCAGTGATAATAAAGCTGCTTTTGGTTGCTCCCAACTCCTTGGGGTGTAAGAGAAAGCAGAGGGAGACGTTTGACAAGTCTTGTCCACCCAGCCTAGCACGAGCCAACCTGACAACAAAAATTTTTTAAAAAATGCTCATGTCAGAAATCTGAAGTAAAAACAGAAAATGCTGGAAACGCTCAGCAGTTCAGGTGGCAAAGGTTGCAGTTCAGGTCAGCCTGGGTCATCACTACACTCTGGACAGTCACCCAAGTGCACAGATGGAGGCTCCGGCTTCAGTCTGTCCCATTTTATCCCACTCTCCCTTCACTGACCAAGCCCCTTACAGTCCTACCAGTGTGTTTTCAGTCACCTGTTCACTCTTCACACATTTTAATTTCTCCTCCACTCTAATTCCCCTTTTATGCCCATTCCACTTATCCTTCACCATGTCATCCAGACTATTCGTCATCTCCCGATCACTTTTATTACTCTTTTATTACATTTTATTACTCTTTCCATCAATGAGGGGCTCTGTTAGATCCACCTTTTGTGGATGAGAGTTTCACCTTCCAACCACCTCTGTGAAGTTATAATTCAGCCACTGTGTGACCTTCTTGAGATAGTTCTTGCCTTGCGACTATTGTTTAGTGAGCAAAATGTTGGCGAAACTCAGAAGGTCTTGAAGAATCAATGAAAATGATTAAACATTTGATGTTTCGAGCTGAGATCCTTTATCAGGACCATTATTTTCTGCCCTGTTTACAGTCTGACAGTCTGGATGGATTCTGGGACACCCAGAGTTCATCTCTACAAAAGTTTAGGGCATCACCATGTCATCGATGTCCACATGACAAATGATACATCCATTTCTGGCCATGACCCCAAATCCAGCAGTCACAGCTGTACCAGTAACTCAGGGCTGGAAGGACACCGATCCATTTTCGGTGGGCTGTGATCATCATGAGAAGTTGTTTGTTGGTTAGGCAATGTCAGGTTTAAAAGAGGTCGGGGCCTTTGGTGACTGAAATCATAGCTATCTATTAAGCGCTCAGCAGGAGCCAATAAAAAGAAGTGAAGAGGAAGTGGAGTGGCCATTGTTAGAGTGGACAGTGTTAAAGTGGCCAGGCTTAGGCTCAACAGGCTTAGGCAGGAAAATGCAATGGCTAGGAATCAATGAGAAGTCAGCAGTATAACAATGGTAGGCAGGATGGTCGATAAGGCTGTGCAATGCTCCTACTGCATAATGTGGGATTGCAGGATAACTAACAGTCTCCCTGATGACTATATCTGCAGGAAGTGCGCCTCCTGACTGACAAGGTCAAGGAACTGCAGCTGGAGCTGGAACCTCATAGATGAGACATGTACTGTGGTGGTCACACCCAGAGTGCAGAATTCAGATAGTAGATGGGTGACCACCAGGAAAATTATGGGGAATAAGCAGTTAGTGCAGGGTTCCCCTGTAGCTATTCCCCTCAGCAACAAGTTTACCCTTTTGGATACTGCTGGGTTGTGGGGAGGAGGATGACCCATTAGGGCACAGCAGCAGCAGCCAGGCCAGTGGCACTGTGGATGGATCTGATGCTCAGCAAGGAAGAGCCATGTAAGGCATAGCGATAGTGATAGGAGACCCGTTAGTTCGGGGGACAGACAGCAGATTCTGTGGCCACAAAAGGGAAGTCAGGATGATGTGTTGCCTCCCAGGTGCTAGGATCCAGGATGTCTCAGAGCAGTTGCAGAATATTCCCAAGAGGGAGGGTGAGCAGCCAGAGGTTGTGGTGCATATTGGCACCAATGACATAGGTAGGAAGAGGGTGTAGGTCCTGTGTGGTGACTATTGGGTGTTAGGGAAGAGGCTGAAGGGAAGGACCTCCAAGGTAATAATCTCTGGATTATTTCCAGTACCACATGCTAGTCAGGGCAGGAATAAGATGATAGTATAGATGAATGAGTGGAGGTTGGGGAGTGAGGTTGCAGGGGGCAGGGTTTCAGATTTCTAGATGATTAGGATCGCTTCTGAGAAAGGTATGATCTGAACGAAAAGGATAATTTGCACCTGAACCCAAGGGGGGAGGGGTGTGTAATATCCTTATAGGGAGCTTTACTAGAGCTGTTGTGGAGGGTTTAAAGCAATTTGGCATGGGATGGGTAGTGGAATGATAGGGTTAAGGATGGGGTGGTTATACAAGTCAATGAGGGTGTAGTGAGACTGTGAGGAAGGACATGCAGATGGTAGGGCAAAATTGCAATCAATATGATGAGTTGGAATGTAACATGGGAGCAAAATCAAAAATGGCGATGATACAGGGCTGAATGATTTATATTTGAAAGCATGCAGTATATGAAATAAGGTAGATGATCTTACAGAGCAGTTTGAGATTTACAGCTGTGACATCGTGGGCATCACTGAGCCATGGCTGAAAGAAGATCATAGTTGGGAGTTAACATCCAAGGATACACATTGTATCAAAAGGACCAGACAGGCAGGCAAAGCAGGTGGGGTAGGTCTATTGGTAAAAAATAAAATCAAATCCTTAGAAAGATGTAGAATTCTTGTTGTAGAGTTAAGAAACTGCAAGGGGAAAAAATCCCTTTATATACAAACCTCGAGTGGTAGCCAGGATGTGGGGTTTATATCACATTGGAAGATAGAAAAGGCATGTAAAAAGGGCAATGTTATGATAGTCATGAGGGATTTCAATATGCAGGTAGATTGGGAAAATCAGGTTCGTGCTGGATCCCAAGAGAGGGAATCTGTAGAATGCCATGAGATTGATTTTTAGAGGAACCTGTGGTTGAGCCCACTGGGGGAAAGGCAATTTTAGATCGGGTGTTATGTAATGAATCAGATTTGATTAAGAAGCTTAAGGCAAAGGAACCTTTCGGAGACAGTCATCAAAATTTAATAGAATTCACCCTGTAATTTAAGAGAGAAGAGATAACGTCAGATGTATCAGTAGGGAATTACAGAACCATAAGAGAGGAGCTGGCCGAAGTTGATTGGAAATAGGGATGACAGCAGAGCAGAAGTGGCTGGAATTTCCGGGGCAATTCAGAAGGCGCAGGTATAGATACATACATTTTTCTCACTGCTGCCATCAGGTGGATGGTACAGGATCCTCAGGACTCACACCACCAGGTTCAAGAACAGTTATTACCTCTCTACCATCAGGGTCTTGTGCAGTTTGTTACAGTTTACAGATCCTGTTTACAGTTACTGTTCAAAAGATTTGCTGAGAATGCCCACTGAAAAAGAATCTCAGGGTTGTATGTGCTGACATGCATGTACTCTGATAATAAATTTTACTTTGAACTTTGAACAAAGATGAAGGAATATTCTAAAGGGAGGATGATGTAACTGTGGCTGATAAAGTAAGTAAAAGGCAGCATAAAAGCAAAAGAGAAGGCATATAATATATCAAAAATTAGTGGGAGGTTAGAGGACTGGGGAACTTTTAAAAATCAACGGAGAGCAATCAAAAGGTCATATGGAGAGAGCAGATGAAATATGATGGTAAGCTAGCCAATATGTAAAAAAGGATACAATTTTTTCAGACATATAAAGAGTAAAAGAGAGGCAAGAGCAGATAATGGACTGCTAGAGAATGACGCTGGAGAGGTACTAATGGGGAACAAAGAAATGGCAGACAAACTTAATAAGTAGTTTGCATCTGTCTTCACTGCAGAAGACACTAGCAGTATGCCAGAAATTTGAGAGTGTCAAGGACAGAATTGGATGTAGTTGCTATTACTACAGAGAAGGTGCTTGGGAAGCTGGAAAGTCTGAAGGCAGTTAATCAGAATCAGGTTTAATATCACTGACATATGTCATGACATTTGTTAACTTTACGGCAGCAGTACAATGAAGTACATGATAAATAAATATAGAAAAAAAAGAACTGAATTACATTAAGTATACATATATCTATTAAATAGTTAAGTTAAAATAATTAGTGCACCTCAACCAGATGGACTATATCTTCTGAAAGAGGTAGCTGAAGACATTGTAGAGGCACTAGTAATGGTCTTTCAAAAATTATTAGATTATGGAATGGTTCCGAAGGACTGGAAGATTGCAAATGTCACTCCACTCTTTAAGAAGGGAGGGAGGCAGAAGAAAGGAAATTATAGGCTAGTTAGCTTGACACCAGTGGTTGGGAGGATTTTGGAGTCTCTTATTAAGGATCAGGTTTTGAAGTACTTGGAGGCACATGATAAAGTAGCCCAAAGTCAGCATGGCTTCCTTAGGGGGAATCTAGTTGACAAGTCTGTTAAAATTCTTTGAGGAAACAACAGGCAGGATGGACAAAGGAGAGTCAGTGGATGTTCCTTATCTGGATTTTCAGAAGGCCTTTGACAAGGTGCCACATATGAGGCCGCTTGACAAGATAAGAGTGCACTCTTACATACTAGCATGGATAGAAAATTAGCTAATTGGCAGGAGTCAAAGACTGGGAATAAAGGGAGCCTATTTTGATTCACTGCCAGTGAGCTAGTGGTGTTCCAGTGGAGTCGGTAATGGGACCGCTTCTTTTCACGTTATATATTAACAATTTGGAATGCAGAATTGATGGCTTTGTAGCCAAGTTTGCAAATGATACAAAGATAGATGTAAGGACAGGTCTGTTGAGGAAGCATGGAGTATGCACAAGGACTTAGACAGACTGGGACATTGGGCAAAAAAAGTGGTAGATGGAATATAGTGTAGGAGTGTGTATGGTCATGCACTTTGGTAGAAGGAATAAAAACGTAGACTATTTTCTAAAGGAAAAGGAAATTCAAAAATCAGAGATGCAAAGGGCCTTGGGGGTCCTTGTGCAGGATTCCCTAAAGGAAGTTTATAAGAGTGATCGTGGGAATGAACAGTTTAACATACGAGCAGTGTTTGACTCTGAGTCTGTACTCACTGGGCTTTAGAAGAATGGGGGGGAAACCAATTGAATAAATCTGTGGACTTAAGGCTGTGTGGTTAAGCACAGCTCCAATGTCCAATTCAAGTTTGCTGATGACACCACTGTTGTAGGCTAAATCAAAGCTGGTGACAAATCAGCATTTAGGAGGGAGATAGAAAATCTGGCTGAGTGGTGCCACAATTACAACCTTTTACTCAATGTCTGCAAGACAAAAGAGCTGGTTATTGTCTTCAGGAGGAGGAAACCAGAGGTCCATGAACCAGCCCTCACTGAAGGATTAGAGGTGGAGAGGGTCAGCAACTTTAAATTCCTCAGTGCTATTATTTCAGAGGACCTGTCCTGGGCCCAGCACGTAAATGCAGCTATGAAGAAAACATGACAGTGCCTCGAGCCCTTTCGGAGTTCCTGAAGATTTGACATGACATCTGAAACTTTCACAAACTTCTATAAATGTGTAGTGGAGTGTATATTGACTGGCTGCATCACAGCCTAGCACACCGATTGAACACCCAAGTTGGTGCGGTCTTTTATTGATTCTGTCGTGGTTATAATTCTGTTATGGATTTATTGAGTATGCCTGCAAGAAAATGAATCTCAGGGGTGTATATGGTGACAGATATGTACTTTGATATTAAATTTACTTGGAACTTCGATCTTTGAACACTGAAGGTTTAGGCAGAGTAAATGTGGAGAGGATTTTCTGATAGTGGGAGAGTGCAGGACCAAAATGCACAGACTCGTAATAGAGGGACGTCCATTTGGAACAGAGATGAGGAGGAATTTCTATAGCCAGTGGGTGGAGAAACTGTGGAAATCATTGCCACGAATGGCCAAGATATTGAGTAGAGTTAAAGCAGATATTGATAGTTTCTTGATTAGTCATGGCGGCAAAGGTTACTGGGAGAAGACAGAAGAATAGGGTTGAGAGGGATAATAAATCAGTCATGATGGAATAGCAGAGAAGACTCAATAAGCTGAATGGCCTAATTCTGCTCCTTTGTCTTATGGTTTTGTGGTCCAAGTAATCACCCCAATAGAACATAATCCTGAAGTATCTGGCAACAGCCTTGCTATTAGACCCCATGGTGTTGCTTGACTGCAGTGTAGACAAGAGGGTCCCAAGCAATCACACATCAATTCATAGAACATTGCATCAAGCAGAGGAAAGATTGCCTCAGCATGAATATTGCCGTTTGCTGCTTTCCCTAAACATCTGAATTCATCCCTTGCTGCAGATGGGGTAGGAGACTGTTTGGCCACCGACAACGAAGTCCTATAGGGTATCAAAAAGTCTGTTTTCCAAATTGTGTGGTAAAGGAAAGGCACCTGGAAGATATGAGGTCTCTCTATCCTGTGCTGGAACCTTTCAGGATGCACCTCACACACTCATCCAGCAAATGCCCTGAGGCTTTTCAAGGGCGTTGGTTAAATTATTTCAAATTTCTCTCTATTTACTGTTTCTGGCCTTTGGGTGGACCCAGCACTTTGACAAGGATCCACCTGGAAGTTTGGTCAAGAAAGTATTGGTCAACCATCTGCAGGAATTATGTCAATGAGATTGAAAGAGTGCGGAGAAAACCTACAAAGATGTTGCCAGGACTTGGACCTGAGTTATAGGGAAAGGATGAATAGTTGGGGACTTTTTCCATTGAGCGTAGGAGAATGAGGGGAGATTTGATAGAGGCACAAAATTTTGAGCGGTATAGATAGGGTAAAAGCAATCAGGCTTTTTCCATTGAGGATAGGTGAGACTAGAACTAGAGGTCATGGGTTAAGCATGAAAGGTGAAATGCTGAAGGGGAACATGAGGAGGAATTTCTTCACTCAGAGGGTGGTGAGGGTGTGGAACGAGCTGCCAGTGGAAGTAGTGGATGCGGTTTGGTTTCAACACTTCAGAGAAATTTGAATAGATACATCAATGGGATGGGTATAGGGGGCTATGTTCCAAGTGCCGGTTGATGGGAGTAGGCAGATTGATAATTTGGCATGGACTAGATGGGCCGAAAGGCCTGTTTTCGTGCTGTAGTTTTCTAAGACTCCAAGGCACAAGAGGAGGAAAGCTTTGGAGTGAATCTTTTGTATAGTTGGGTGCAGGCAGTGTTTCATTTGCGACATTGGCTCCTGGCCAAGGGAACCACCCGATAAAGCCAGTGAAGTCTACGTGACAGACGGTGATGTAACTTGAACTCTGGGTATCCAGTAGTTGATTAACTAAAGTATAAACAGACTTTGTCCTCATTCCTGTATAATTTTTACTGGAGAATATAGTGTTCAAAAGTTCACAGCTCTAAATTCATCCAGTTCAAACCCTTAATCTGTTCTACTCATCCTGCGATGCTGAGAGGGGGCTTCTGGATGTCAATTGCATTCTACTCAGCCATCGTCTTCTACTGATCACTGGCTCTACTTCTGATCTACAAACCCTGTTACCCAGTGGTCGCAGTCCTTCCACCTGTCCCCTGGTTTTTGCAACCCTCTGTGCAGCAGCATAGTGCAGGGCATGTGTCAGAATAGGACAAGCTGCCTTTGTAACTCTGAACAGGTACTTGGACAGATACACGGATAGAAAAGGTTTTGGCCAGCCATACACAAGCAAGTGGGGTGAGCTCAGATGGAAATCTTGGTCAGCATGGACCAGATGGGCTGAAGGGCCTGTTTCCTCACTGTATGATTCCATAACTTTTCAAAAGGGCCTGTAAAGTAGCTGCAGCCCCTTCAATTCTGGCACCTTTCAGGCATATCCAACGGTGGGGGGCAACAATTAAGCCTCAGGTGGTGAACCACGCAAATCCTGTCCACCAGCATTCTGCCCAGTAATAGACCCCATTAATATCTATTAATCTAAGTAATTTAAACACATTTTGGAAAAAATTGAAAACCATCCTAGAATGCTTAAAAATACCTGAAAATATTAAACTGAAACCCTCTTTCCACAGGGTTGCCAACTCGATTCATTGAAAGAGGTGATTGTTTACACATTAACTATCCCTGACATTAAGAAACAGACTCAGGCAGCTTTTGTGGAGTTAGAAACAAAGGTCAGTATTTTAGAATAGGGTGCTAGCTGACCTGCAGAATTTTTTCTTAAATTAGTATTTTTGATTCTACTGCAGTCAAGTCACTCTTCTGAGATCTCCATGTCACTGTCAAACCCAGCGTTAATTGCCCATCCCCTAATGGCCCTTGAGAATGTGGTGACCTTGCACGGCTGCTGTCTGGTGAAGGTGTCTCCACAGTGCTGTTGGGGAGGGAGTTCCAGCATTAACTCACAGAAATGATGAAGGAACTATGATTTATTTCAAGTCTTGGAAGGGAAACTGCAGGAAGTGGTGTTCCCCCATGTGCCTTGGTAGACTTTAACGGTCCAGTTTACATGCATTTTGCCATTGTTATGATAATTCCCAGTGATCTAACACCACACAACATATCTTTGTCAATATGAATAAGACCAAACACTCCAGTGAAATAGCACCCTTGATTGCACATTAAGATTACACATAATATAAACAGAATGATAAATTATTCGACTGCAGGAGGGATTACGGGTTTGTTTCCAACGTGGCATCTGTTAGCTCAGCAGGCCTTTAGCCACATCAGAGTAGGAGAAACTCCACCATTTGATGCACCCTGTTAATTCAGCCGTGCTGCATTAAAACAGATCTGAAAATAATATAAACACTAGTTAATTTTTACCTTCCCTACTCCAGCTCATTTTACGATACATCTTCCCATGAGAGCCAGGACTTAATTATGTTTTCCTCCACTCTACCCAGATTCACTTCTCAACACACAGCAGGCTGATTAAAGCACGATAAATATTTCTCTTGTGGAAGGTGTACTTAAGTTACGCAACCACAGTCTGACCTTAGGCTACCAGGTAAGCTGATAACTCAGGCATGAAGTTGAACCAGACTGGGATCCAGACACCGGTTTACACCTTGATACCTCAATGCAGACAGATATGACTTATTTAAGGTTTTTTTTGTCTAAGCAGACTGTCGATCTTACCCAGGTTGTTAGAATTGAATCTAACAACGCATGGACTAATTGAAGTAAGTGGGCATATTTAAGAAACTGGGTCACAGAGAAAATGGAACAGAGGGAAATTTATAATCATTACAACATAGATCAAGGCCAATTGGCCCCTCTGATCCATGTGGCTCTCTGAACAATCCCAGAGGTTTGCCTCTCTCCACCTATGTACTCTTCTATATAATCTCTTCATCTATTTTCTCCCCTGTGCATAAAATCATGAGGGATATAGACAGAATGAATGTACACAGTCTTTTCCCTAGTGTCAGAGAATCAAGAGACAGAGAGCATAGTTCTAAGATGTGACTGAAGAGATTTAATCGGAACCTGAGGGGCAATTTCTTCACCGGAGGGTGGTCATTATATGGAATGAGCTGCCAGAGGAAGTAGTTGAGGTAGGTATGTTAACAATATTTAAAAGACACTTGGGCAGGTATATGAGTAGGAAAGATTTAGAGCTGGGGTTCCCAACCTTTTTTATGCCAGGTACCCTTACCATTAATCCATGGACCCCAGGTTTGGTTATGGGCCAAATGCAGGCAAGTAAGACTAGCTTAAATGGGCATCTTGGTCGCCATGGACCAATTGGACTGAAAGGCCTGTTTCTATGCCGTATGTCTCTGTAAATCTATGACTTCATTCCCATCAATTCCCTGCCAACTCTCCTGCCATCCATCTCCACACTAGGGGCAACTAACAGAAGCCAATTAATTTTCTAACTCACACCACTTTGGGAGATCAAAGGAAACCAGAGCAACTGGAGGAAACCCATGCACTCAGAGAAAATGTACAAATTCCACACAGGTGGCACCCAAGGTCAGGGTGGGACTTGAGCCCCTGGAGCTGCAGGGCCCTATTACTAGCTGCTGTGTCACCATGCCATTGTCGGTAAGATGTGTTGACCAGGGAGGGTTTTCTGGCACTTTTGTGTCTAACCCTATTTAGTTGTATCTGTGCCGCAAAGTTCTGTTTAATTCTGGACAGGACATTTCACTTTCTAGAATAACACACAGAATGGTAGAGGAACTCAGCAGGTCAGACAGCAGCTAGGGAGGGGAATAAAGAGTCGACATTTCAGGCCAAGACACTTCATCAGGACTCCCTTTCTTCTAAGTTTTCCACCACACTGCTCCAAATCAGCAGCATTCTATGGAGAACTTGCACCTGTCAATCATAATATGCAACTCAAGGCTTCCCTACAAAGTACCCAGTGCTTTGCTTCCATCTAAGGTTTGAATTCTGCCTGTTTTATAGGAGATGTTGACCACTTTCCATTAGTAGGAGAACCTCAGATGCGGAGATAGTTGTAGGGTGGGGTCCATTTAGATTAAATGGGGTGGTTATTCACATTGTATCGGGTGGTCATTTAAAACTAAGGTACATAGAAACTATGTCTTGCAGTACACTGAACCTCTGGAACTCTCTGTCCTGGCACTTTGTGGAATTGTGGAGACTGGATCTCTGGATGGAGTTAAAAGGAAATAAATACGTTTCTGTATTGAGGGCTTTGGAATTGACCCACACATTGAAGGGTAGGAGATGCTTCAAGGGTTGAATGGGTCCAGCCCTTCTCCTATTTTCTTATGATCTTGGCCAAGTTTGATTCGAAATGTTCATGTGCTGAGCTGATCTTTCTCAAATGTCCTCCTCTAGATCCCCGTGCAGGAAACCCATTTATTCTGTGAAATGATGCAGAGATCCCCTAGAAAGGTTGATAATAGTCATTACAGTTTATTTTTTGACCAAAACTTGTGAGCTTTCTGATCAGATAAAGGATCCTCTTTAAAAAGTCATTCTTCGCGACTGTGTCAATGTAGCCGTGCGGCAAGATATTGCTCAGTGAATGGGGAGACAAGGAATATGGATCACTGGTACTTCGACATCTAGAGGTTCTCCCATATTCCCATTGACTACCCACTAATTCTTGTGCGTTCATCCATTCTACGTACCTCTGGAAACCCAAGCAAACAGAACATTGCTGCTTGCTCGCTTTATCTGAAGGCAGTTTCTCGCCCAACAACTAGGCTGTCCAACCACTGAAACCAAGGAGAGTAATTACTTCAGATTTTATAAGCGGCTGCACCAATCAAAATTGTCAGATTCAGATGCTTCACACTGTTAGGCAAGGGTTACCCAGAGGATATGACATCACCTTCTCTGGCACAATGATTTAAGATCTTGCATCCTCCCAGGTGACCAGCATCACATTCATCACAATTCAGCTGTCAGGAGGTCCCTCAAGCTGAAAAAGCTGAAATCCTTCTTTTCCCTCTCATTATTCAAACATTGCACATTAAGTATCTCACCTATTGCAGTAGATCCAGGATATTTACATCATCCTAACAAGTTTTTCTGCTCCTCTTAAAGAGTAAGTTCTTGATGCAGATAGGGGCCTGCGCAGGCCTTTGCAATTGGAGGTACTCTTGAATCTAACATTATGATTTCATAAAGATGAGAAAGTCTGCAGATGCTGTAAATCGAAGCAACATGCACAAAATGCTGGAGGAACTCAGCAGGTCAGGCAGCATCTATGAAAAGAGTAAACAGTCGACGTTTTGAGCCAAGACCTTTCATCAGGACCGGAAAAAAAAGATGAGAAGTTAGGACAAGGAGGAGGGGGGAGGGGAGGAAGAAGTGCAAATTGGTAGGTGATAGGTGAAACCAGGAGGAGGGAGGGGCGATGTAAAGAGCTCGGAAGCTAATGGGTGAAAGAGATAAAGGGTCGGAGAAGGGGGAATCTGATAGGAGAAGGTAGAAGACGGTGGAAGAAAGGGAAGGGATCTATATCTGCTTGGTTCATTGGCAACCTTCTAGCTCTAAGTTAGGTACCATACAACAGACTAACATACTGTGGCAATACAGCAGGATACTGAAGTTGTTGGCCACTGTGCTTCCCCTTTTGATCATGACAGAACTTTAGGGCACTCATTGTTTGCAAACATCTGGGACATCTGTAGGTTAAGGGGAACAGTTTCATAAGAAAAAAACATAAATTGAATATAAATTATACAAGAAAGAACGCTATTAGGACCAATAAAAGCCCATCATTTGGCCAAGTGGTCAATGTGGTCGCATGAATTTCAGTCCTTCCTTTCCCTATGGGCAGCCTTGGAAGTCTTATGTCTGAGCATTTGAACAAACAACTGGACAGACCAATACAAATCGCTTATTGTAGTGCTTATAAATTCTCGTCAAGAAAAGGCACAATGAAAAAAAAGTATGTATTCCCTTTCACGATTTGGCAAAATGGCTACATTTCCTGCTTTTTTGAGATGAATCAAACATTAATTATTAATTGCTACAGAATTAATTGGAAAATTAATGTTCAGCACGATTGCATCATTAGGCATGTTGCTGCGCATATTTGGGAATGCAAATGAAGGTTTTTTTTTCTGTTTGTCTTGTAGCCAAATGTAGAAGAAACATCAATTATTAACAAGTCTTCAAAAACATGGCAATTCTTCAAAGTTTGGGGTATTTGCTTACTCACTGGCTTCCAGCAAGTAGCACAGAAGGTGCTTTGTATTCATGGTGAATACAGGAACTAATACTTCAGTTGGTTAAGCATTAGAGGGGCATTGAATGGGAACTAAACTGACTACATTCTCATATTTCTTAGAGAAAGAAAGACCATTCAGCCTAGTGAATCTATGCTGGCTCTTAGCACTATCTCATTCTCTCAATTATTTCATAGAGTCCTACAACTTGGAATCTTCGGCTCATTGAATCTGTGCCAACCATTAAGCACCTATTTACTCTGACTCTAATTTATTCTCCCCACATTCCCATCCATTTCACCTGAGATGTCTATTGCTCACCTACACACTGGAGACAAATTATAGTGGCAAATTAGCCTGCTAGCCCTCACATCTTTGAGGTACAGGGGAAAGTTGGAGCACCTGGGGAAACCCATATGGTCATGGGTAGTACATGTCAACTTCTGACAGACAGCACTGGAGGTTAGGAGAAAACTGGGTTAGCTGGAGCTGTGAGAGGGCAGGACTACCTGTAGCATCTTTCTGTTGCCCTACAGGGCTTAGGTTCATAGAAACATAGAAACATAGAAAATAGGTGCAGGAGTAGGCCATTCGGCCCTTCGAGCCTGCACCGCCATTTATTATGATCATGGCTGATCATCCAACTCAGAACCCCGCCCCAGCCTTCCCTCCATACCCCCTGACCCCTGTAGCCACAAGGGCCATATCTAACTCCCTCTTAAACATAGCCAATGAACTGGCCTCAACAGTTTCCTGTGGCAGAGAATTCCACAGATTCACCACTCTCTGTGTGAAGAAGTTTTTCCTCATCACAAACTGCAGAAAGATCCTCTCATCTGAGGAATACACTTTGATGGAGAACCAGTTGCAATCAGACACATTTCTTGTTTCCTGAACAGTTGTTCCTTGTCTAATTTCATCTGCTTGTTCAGTGAAGCTAGTGTGGATGAAAATAGAGACATACTATTTTGTACAGACCAATTCTTTATCTGCACACCCAGTACTTTGTCTTTGGGTGAGTTTAAAGGAATTTTAGTTATCTGTGGATAATTCTGGGTTCTCTCAAAGAGAATCAATGAATTATGGAGCAATGATGAAGGACATTCATATTGATTCTCTTAAAAAGCTTTTTAATTCATCCAGCTACCTGTGTAGAAGTACCTTATTTTGATCTACTGACTTATTACGCGTACTTTTGTCACCCTGTTATAGGAACAATGTTATCAAACTAGAAAGAGCGCAGAAAAGATTTACCACGATGTTGCCTGGACTTGGAGTCCTGAGTTACAAGAATTTGTGTAGAGTAGGACTTTATTCCCAAGAATGCAGGAGCCCGAGGGGTGACCTGATAGTGGTACATAAGATCATGAAAGGTATAGGCAGGATGAAATCACATAGTCTTTATACCGGGGAGAAGATGCTACACACAAAAGGGCATAGGTTAAGGTCAGAAACAAGATACTTAAAAGGGACTTCAGGGACAGCTTCTTCATGTACAGGATGGTGTCAGAAATAGTGGTTAAGACAGGTGGATAAGCACCATTTAAAAGTCATCTAGATAAATACATGCATTTGGAGAGGTTTAGAGAGCTATGGGCCAAATGTGGTCAGATGGGACTAACTTGCTGGGCAATATAGTCAGCCTGGATGACGTGGGCCAAAGGGCGTGTTTCCATGCTGTATAACCCTATGACTATAATCTTGCTCTAACATTCTAGCTTGGAAAATATTTCCCTTCTCAAACAAGTCTGCGGTTCTCTCAATAAACCTTGAATAATTAGTTAGTGAGCTACTTCTTAGGGAATTCAATTACTCAAAATGAAGGCCTCCAAATATGGAGGGAATAGAGGTGAAATAATGAAAAACTATAGTTGTGCTTGTCTCCCATGTCAATTCCAAGAAATTGGACTCATCGTTTCCGTCCAGTGGGTGAAAACAGGATATCAAACTTTACTGAATCAAGTGCGCCAGGAAGGTCCAAGGTTCATGCTCCAGCCCTTTGGTGGTAACTGATTACTTCTGGACTCCATAGAGGGTTGCAGATGAGAGAGAGTTGTGTTCTTAGTTATACCTCATGGTATGTGTGAGAGCCGCACCAAGCCAGAAACTGCTTTAGCTGTGATATCCGTCAATGTGCGGCGGCTTTAGGCTGACCAACTCTGCCTGAACTTATTCAAGGAGATTATGTCACATAACCTCTTCCTTTAATTGGCCCAGCCCCACACTAGCAGTTTTACTGTGCTCACAATGCATTTGCTTTCCTTGCCAAAATAGATTGGTAACTGTTACTTGTCAATGAAACAGCCTTTTCCTTCCCTGTCCTTGACTGTAACTTCAAAACCAATAAACAACAGGGAAACAAAGGGAGTGGAATCCAATAAATCGTTTACATTCCCCTGTGATCTTTCTTCCAAGGATAGCTTGTGAAAGTATTGGGAAAGGATGAGAGGAGACATGGTCGAGGTATACAAGATATTAAGAGGAATAGATAGAGTGGACAGCCAGCGCCTCTTCCCCAGGGCACCACTGCTCAATACAAGAGGACATGGCTTTAAGGTAAGGGGTGGGAAGTTCAAGGGGGATATTAGAGGAAGGTTTTTTACTCAGAGTGGTTGGAGTGTGGAATGCACTGCCTGAGTCAGTGGTGGAGGCAGATACACTAGTGAAATTTAAGAGACTACTAGACAGGTATATGGAGGAATTTAAGGTGGGGGTTCATATGGGAGGCAGGGTTTGAAGGTCAGCACAACATTGTGGGCCGAAGGGCCTGTAGTGTGCTGTACTATTCTATGTTCTATGTTCTATATGTTAAAAATTTGATGTGAATTCCTGGGAATTCCAAGGTAATTTTGGAGGGCTTCCTAATGAACTTAGAGCCATGGAGACATATAGTATCAAGTCAGGTCCTTTGGTCTAATGAATCATGTTGACCAGCAGCATCCATTTATATGATTCCTACATGGTGAAAGAATCAACGTGTAAAACACACACACACACACACACACACACACACACACGAATTAGATTTGGATTGAACCGGGGTCACTGTGAGGCAGTAACCCTACTAACTCTATGTAAAATGTTAAGCACCTCCTTTCCTCCAGTGCCTGGGCACCACACACCAGCAGCTCAGCATGCAAATCTAGAGTGGAAGCAGGTCATCCTCCAGTCCAAAGGCAAAGAGAGAAAACACAATAACTGCTCGAGGGGCTCAGTATCTGTGGAGGGAAATGGACGGTTGACCTGAAACCTTGCCTGTCCATTTCTCTTCACAGGTGCTGCCAGACCTGCTGAATTCCTCTAGCTTTTTTGTTTCCTTGCTTCAAACTCTGGCATCTGCAGCCTCTTGTTTCTCCAAAGGAGAAGACATGAGCAATGAACACAATCAGCACACGGCGTGGACTGCGAGAGAACTGACCTCAGTTGTCAGCGGTGCTGGAAGCCCTTCGATGTGGTTGCTTCTTCTATTGCCAATTACAACCTCGGTTTTAGGTCCGTTGCCTTCAAGGCTTCTTGAATAATTATACTACAACATAAATTCCACAATTCAACAGGGCATGTAAGTACATAAAAAATACAAGCGTTAATTATTTTAAACAGGAACAGAAATAAGAAAGCAATGTTATTACAACTCCATTTACCTTGACAGAATCGCTTTGGCCCAAAGCAACAATTTATCTGTGCCATGGCAACAGCAAGTTATTTATTCAATTCACCTTGCTGCTCCACAGACGTAGGCTTGCTGACAGTCTGAAGGTGGAGAGCAGTTGTAACGAAGCATTCAGATGGAGGGTCTGGATGCAGAACACTTGTTCTTCTAGCACCACGTAATTGAAAAACAAATTCCAGGCAGGACAAGTTCCAACAGTCATGACGAATTCTTGTAACTGTTGGGATTTCTCTGCCAGAGACACATAGGATATTGCCATTGCTTCTGTGTTTTCCCTTCATAATGCTGCAAAAGGATTTTAGATATGCAGTCCAGGAGGTCTCCTGTGATAGGGAATGATGCTAATTCCTCAACAACAGAGCTCAAGACCCAAAGGCAAGTTACAAGATCAAAGTGGAAAGCTGAGTTTATTGTCGTATGCACAAGTACAGATATGCAGAGATGCAGCAAAAAAGTTGCAGTATCACAGGCACTGAACATTGTATAAGGAGTATTCACAAGAAAAGTATAAATTCACATAAATTATGAACAATTTATACTACAAGAAAACTCATATTAGGACAAAAAGAAGTTCATTTTAGACAAATGTGATCAAAGCATTGAGATCATGATTAGAGTTGTGCAGGTTGATTCAAAAGCTGAATGGTTGAAGGGAAGTAGCTGTTCTTGAACTTCCTGGTATAGGACATCATTTTCTGTACCTCCTGCCCAACAGTAGCTATGAGAAGATGGCAAGGCCCGGATGATGGTGATTTTCGATGGTTGATGTTGCATTCTTGAGACAGTATCTCCTGGTAGAGGAGAGTGGTGGCCCTGTGATGTATTGAGCTGAGACTATTACTCTCTGCAGTTTCTTATGTCCCTGTGCATTGGAGTCATTACCTAAATTAATGGCACCTACCCAGTCTACTCCACAGCTGTGCCCCCAGCACAAATGCCAGTGTCCTTGATCTCTTACTCACCCTAATGGGGGCTGATTCAGCCTCTACCTGATGCTGTCGTGGCCTCAGTGAGTTGCCATCAGGCCCGTGTTTTGGTTTGCTGAGACGACGACCAAAATGGTTGCTTTAAAGCCGCATTAATGCCATCATGACAAGTGAGTCATTATGCTGTAGATTTCTGAGGTCCGGGCATGAAAAAGGTGCAGGTTACTGTTGAATGGCATTGCTTGACATTGTCTAAATAAATTAGGTAAGGCATAGGTTCTTTATATATTGCAGGATTCGTGAATGTAGAGAAGGCAAAGTAAATGTATTGTTATTGAAGTGTGTATGTATCACTGTATACTTATTTTTGCAGGCATTTACAGAAAAATAAAGAAATAAATAAAGAACTTCCGAAAAACTAAGCATAAATAAAGACTGACAAACGGCAAATTTACTAAAGAAGACAAATTGTGCAAATATATAAAAAGATACTGCTGAGAACATGAGTTGTAGAGTCCTTAAAAGTGAGTCTGTAGGTTGTGGAATCAATTCAAAGTCCAGGCGAGTGAATTATCCACATCGGTTCAGGAGCCTGATGGTTGTGGATAATTTCACTCATCTCAACTCTGATCCATAATCAATCAATCAGCAACTAAATATGAAAATGATGTAAAATGTTCAGAATGTAGAATGGTTCCATTGGTATTGGTCTTAACCAAAATCAGCTATCTGATAATGTGAACCACTGGACCTAATGCCTGTTTAAGTCAAGAGCCCAGGGCAAGACAAGGCTGCCTCACTAATATGGGACAAGGATCTTACCCATTGAGGCAGTGAAATTAAACTAGAAGATAGGCTAAACAAGTTGGGTTAGTACTATTTGGACTTTAGAAAAATGAAGGGTGATCGTACTGAAACACAGAAGGTCCTAAGGAAGCATGGCAAAGTGATGTTGAGATGCTTCCAGTAGTGGGAGAGTCTTGAATGAGGGGACATTATTTCAATTTAATTACGAGATATGTAGAAATTGCTTCATGAAGAAGATAATGAACTCGTGAAATTCTCTACCCCAGATGTTGCAGTTGGATGAGCAGAGGAGCTAAGTACCTTTTGGAAAGGTT
Organism: Mobula hypostoma; assembly: GCF_963921235.1. Classification (NCBI taxonomy): domain Eukaryota; kingdom Metazoa; phylum Chordata; class Chondrichthyes; order Myliobatiformes; family Myliobatidae; genus Mobula; species Mobula hypostoma. Next base: position 119,501,250 of record NC_086102.1, on the reverse strand, counting down.
GGGAAATTAAGGGCTTCGAAGAACTGGCATAGATGGGGAGCTGAGGCCTGCAGTAGATCAGCTGTGATCATGCTGAATGACAAGCAGGTTTGGGGGAACCAAATGGCCTACTCCTTCAACTTCCTTCTGTTCTTGTGCTTTCTTATGTTATTTTTTCTCAGCTGTCAGCAATGTAATCCTTGCCTTTTGAGTGTGAAGGCTGTATGGTTCAAGGTCCATGCAAGACTTTAAATGTGAAAGCTTGGCTGTCATTGCAAAAGTGAAAGATTATTTATTTATTTATCCCTCTTCCCCCCCCCCCCCACCTCTCTCTCTCACCTTTATTTATCTATTTATTTATTTACTGATAGAGCGCGGTAGCAGGCTCTCCTGGCCCAATGAGTCTCTGAGCAAAATTACACCCATATGACCAATTAACCTACCAACCCATTCGTCTTCAGAACGTGGGAGAAAACCGGGACATGCCAAGGAAACCCATATGTTCACGGGCAGGACGTACAAACTCCTTATAGACAGTGTCAGGAATTGAACCCAAGTTGCTGTCACAGTAAAGCATTGCACTAACCAGTAAGCTACCGTACCACCCCCAGCTAAGCTCAGACAGTGATTCAGGAACTCGCTACAGCCGCTCGATGTTATTCTGAAATGTATCAACATGTACACAAGTTTTGGCCAACACTTGCCATTAGCTAGCATGCAAAAGTGTTTAGCCAGTCACGATTGTACTTGTGGGGGCATGCTGTGTGCAAATTGCTCGCACCTTTACTATCTTAGAACAGCTTAATATCTAAATATTTTGCTGTGAAGTATTTTGGGACACACTGAGATCAGGAAAGGTGCTGTGCAATGCAAGCTTTTTTTTTACCTTGACAAATGCATAAATAGCCCTCAAAATGATTTTTTAAAGAATCCTTTTTGTCAGTTTAAGGTTGACTTCATAAATTAAAAATAAACTATCCTGTGTTATCTGTCTCCTTGGAGTTGATTTACTTGAGGAGCTGAGAGAAAACAGATTACTGCTGGAAAGATTTCAGTTGCCTGACTCGAGAACAAAAAATGTTAAAATGAGTTATGGACACCCCAATAAAGAATGATACATTTTCTCCCAATGTCAGCAGAATCTTTGAAATCGGCAGTGGGCACTAAAAAGAGCATGTTGCTCAGTGTGGGAACAAATACTTTGAATGCCCTTTCTCCTCTCATCTGAACAGACAGAAAGCTCCCAGGTTATCATAGGGTTCCTGAGAACTGTTTGTAAATCAGAAGTGAATCGAAACAGTGTGTGTGGGAGAGGATTACAGAAACAACTGTGTGGGATGAATGGCCTCATTCGCTATGTGACGGAGTGAGTCTCAGCACTGCCAGGCTTGACCCAGACCCCGACTGTTGTGGCGCGGTAGGGTGATGAGAGAGGGAAGGCGCGCAAAAATCCCCAGTTAGGAACTCAGAGAACATTCCTGCTGCCCTGCAGTGGCCTGCAAACCCATCCCCGCTCATCCTGCTGGTCTCCCAGAAGCTGAGTAATATGTATAACGTGTCCATAAGTCAGGCATTCGCAGCCAAGGGAGGGCCTGTAAGGAATATGGTGACCAATCCGCATACTACCAGCCTGAACAGAAATAATGATCCACTAACAAACAAGGAAACATCTGCAGATGCTGGAAACCCAATCATCACACACAGAAAATGCTGGAGGAACTCAGCAGGCCAGGCAGCTTCCATAGAAAAGAGTACAGTCGACATTTCGGCCTGAGACCCTTTGGCAGGACTGGAGTAAAAAAGATGAGGAGTAGATTTAAAATGTGGGGGTGGGGAGAGAGAAATACAAGGTGATGGGTGAAATTGGGAGGGGGAGGGATGAAGTAAAGAGCTGGTGAAAGAGATACAGGGCTGGAGAAGGGGGAATCTGATAGGAGAAGACAGAACAGGAAAAGGTGGGGTGGAATGGTGAAGGGGGCATTATCAAAAGTTCAAGAAATCGATGTTTATGCTATCAGGTTGGAGGCTACCCACAAGAAATATAAGGTGTTGTTCCTCCAACCTGACTGCGGCCTCATCACGTCTGGGTAGCCTATAACCTGACGGCATGAACATCGATTTCTCAAATTTCCAGTGTATTTCCCCCCCACCCCCTTTTCCCTCTCTCACCTTATCTCCTTGCCTACCCATTGCCTCCCTCTTGTACTCCCCCCACTTTTTTCTTTCTTCCATGGCCTTCTGTCTTCTTCAATCAGTTTCACCCTTCTCCAGCCCTCTATCTCCTTCATCAATCAACTTCCCAGCTCTTTACTTCGTCCTTCGCCCTCCAGGCATTGCTGCCTGGCCTGCTGAGTTCTTCCAGCATTTTGCGTGTGTTGCTAATAAAGATCCAGTAATCTGCTTTTAGTGCTGATGGCTTATGGTATAATTAGTGCTTAGAATGCTATGAGATCCCCCATTTCCCCACCAAGCAGGGGGCCTAACCAAGTGATGGATTATCTATAGCACATAGAATATTACAGCACAGAACAGGCCATTCTGCCCAAAATGTTGTGCTGACCTTTTAACCTACTCTAATCTACTCTGCCCTGTAGTGCCAGGGTAGGCTGCAATTTCAACTCTCCAGGGTCATGAGACGCATAAGCATTATTCCAGTTGCCCTGGCCTGAGGTTGCCCTTTGTCAGACGGAAGCTGATTTTGAGACCCAGTCTGTTTCTCCGTTCTAGATCTCATTCCAGGATCCTTTTGTATTCTTCTTCATTCCATTACTGATAGAGCCGGTCACCTTCAGTAGTCAATGACTGAAACTGTACCTGTGGGATTTCACAAGTGCTATCTCTAAGTCCTTGTAAGATATGACAATATTGCTGTGTAGTAGGCACAGATATTAAATAAAGCCATTTCAATGTGCTTTTCAAGTAAATGTACCAGTGAAAGTAATTGCATAGAAAGCTTTCTGATTGATTTTTTTTTATCTTTTACATGTTTACTGTTAGTAGATTCATGAGAGAGCCACAGTGATTAAAATATTAGTGTCTTCCAAATGTTGTAAATCTAATAAATATGAATTTGCATTTTTTAAGTTGCTCCAAGCGAGTTTCTGCCTCTGCTTTACATTTCTCCCATACATGAAAAATTATCAGTAAAACGACAAGCATTTGCACTAATAATAAAAGAAAAAAATATCCACAATAAGATATTTCATAGAGTAGTTGATCCTCCTTCTCTGCTGTAACTGTATGGTGATTATGTCCATGGTGGTAACACCATGTTGTAGCTTATGGAAATGGTGTTGAACATGGAGGCCGACTTGATGGAAGGTGAGGGGATGAGGAACGTCTCGTGATTCATGGAGGGAGAGGAATGGTGAGCAACATTCCCGATTTGAAAGATGATGCTGAATCTGTTCCCATCACCTTTATACCCAGTGCAATCCAGATCAATACAAATACTTGAGAACAGAATGAGTTTTCTCAATCTCACCTCTGGCCTATCCCTAATGACCTTAAATCTCAAGTGTCCAGAGATTTATCCGATTAGTTCCAAGGATGGTAATTTCCAAATAAGCTATCTGTAAACTTCCAGACCAGGTGTGTAATGGAGGTCAGTGCTTCCCATCTGTGGGTTATCCTTGACACACCTGTAAATAGAAGCAAGAGAATTATTTTCAATTGGAATAGAGGTTAGTGCTTCCAGATTGTGGGTTACCATCACTTCTGCCCACCATGGATCAGACCATTTGGTTACCAATCCGTTGCTTCCACTGCCTGCCTTGTGGTGAAGTACTCTGCTTCTCCTTGCCTAAATTGTAAAATAGCCGGCACCCAGTCCTGCTCAACAGCCCTGCAGTTTCCAATGCTTTGCACTCCTTTCTTTCTTTCTTTATTAATCTTTTTATTGATTTAGAGAAAACATATATACAAACAAGGGGAGAATTATCTCAAATATATATATCAGCAACAATATAAACAAAAGATGAAATAGATATTATCATAATCATACATAATAATAAGCAAATATGCAATATATAATAAAAAAGGACAACTAATTCTCCCCTTATCAATTCATAAAGAGAGGAAAAAAATAGCTTAAATTTAAAATGAAAGGAAAAAAAACTCACTGCACTAAAAAAAAGAAATAAAAGGGAACTGGGCAGTCCATTCGGAGGATACAACCAAGAAAAAGGGAAAGACTTTCTGATCAAATCTAAAACTTCAAAAAAAAAATTAAATAGGTGGAAGAGTAATAAATCAAATCAAATGAAAATATAGAATAAAAGGTCACCATGTTTGCTTAAATTTAAAGGATGTATCAAATGTCCGACTTTGTTCACATGCTTATTCTCTAGGTGCAACGCACACCACCTTCTCACCCCCCCCCCGCAGTTCTACAACCCATCAACCAGCTGATCTCTGTAACGTATCTCCTTGACAATGCCCACCTCACTCTATCAAAATGATCCCTTCATTCTGTCCATCCATCCCCCCACCTACTCTGAAACCAAAAAAAAACTTGCTTCCCATTCCAACAGTGAGTTATTAACCAGAAACACTGAAGCTTTTTCTCTCTCTGCGGATGCTGCCTGACCCAATAACCTTTTCAAGCATTTTATTTTTGTTTTCATTTCCATCGACTGCAGGTTTTTGGATTCTGTCCTTTCTTTTGATGGGGTTGGGATTTACCAGATGAGGCTGCACGGGGGGGGGGGGGGGGGGGGGGCAGCAGGCAGGCTTTCTCCTTCTTACTTCCAGAAATGGAACACTAGCTTCCAGGAGACACCTAGGGTGACAGGTCAATGCTGTTAGGTTGTGGTTGTGACCAAGGAGAAGATGAATGACATCCAGATCCTGAGGAGACATTAGCGGTTGATTATTTAGTAATATTCACTGACAAGATATCCCCAATGCAGACTGACGAATCTTCTCTGATTTTGGTAATATTTGTTTCAAGCCCCAAGTACGTATAAATGGGATAATTATTGAAGCATAGAAGATCCTGAGGGATTTGACAAGGTGGATGTGGAGAGAACTTGGAAGAGACTAGAAATGTTTAAAAATGGAGAGTTGGCTGTTTAAGACAGGGTTGGTGTGATTTTTCCTCTCTTCGAGATCCGTTCAGTCTTTGGAATTCTCTTCTTCTGTGGGGCAGAGAAAACAAAAACATAAAAAATTTCTAAGATAGAGGGAGATAGGCAAGAGAGTTCAGAGTTACCTGGGGTAGATGAGAATGTGGCATTAAGTTTACAATCAGTAAGCCATAATTTTATTGAATGGCAGGGCCGGGATGAGTGGTTGAGGTGCCTATTCTTGCCCCTGATTTTCATGTAGAACAAATAGTGCAGATGATTTTCCCCACGCCTTACTTCGAACCACACTCACTTCTGCAGCACAACTTAATTCATTCAAGACCAGGGACCCTGTACCATCAACCCTTTTCCTTACTGTTCCTCTTTCTGCGACCGCCTACCCACGTCACAATTAAAATGTGATAGTAATTATAAACCAGTCGCTTCAGAGGTCAAGAGCTTTGGAGTTACCCATTCCAGGCTCTGCCAGCCTCTTCCACACGTAGTGATTGTAATGTTGCTAAAAAAAAAATTCTGTCTAAATTGCCTATTACATTGCTTTTGCTTATCTTCAGTGCAGGCCTTGCTTTCTGTGCATGCCTGTAGAACTATCTCAGCCGTCATTCCAAAAGTGGTGGATATTTTAACAACTTATGGAGAAGATTTAAATTTCCATCTTCAGCTTGCTCTGACAAGATTTGTATAAGAGAATATCAATACTCACTGTGTATTATATATTGCATGTATATGCAAGGCAGCAGCTGTACCTGCAACAGAGCACAACCCAGTTCCATGGTGCTTAGCTCCAAGGCTCTGCTCAGCCGTGGTTAAAATGTATTTTATATTCTAAAAAGAATTAGTGTCACACCTGGAATATTAAATCCCATCCCTGACAAATGATTAAAATATACACAAGCAAGAAAATAAGCAGCTGGAGGAACAAAGTGCGTCAAGCAGGAAGAAAATGGACAGACAACATTTCAGATCCACAGATGCTGCCTGGCCCACCTGGTTCCTCCAGCAGTCCAGGTTTTGGCTACAGAATCCAGCAACCACAGTTTCTTGCTTATCCAAGCTCACGTACAATTAAAATGTCTCACCTGAAACTGATAATCAGTGTGATGAATGGTGCAATTAGAGCAAAAGCCACTTCATAGGAAGACCTTTGCCATAAAGTTCGTCGTTAAAAAGTAGCTGATGCAATACTAAAATAATATTTCTTCCATAATACCTGAAAATCTATGTACTGCAGACACGTAACAATGCTCCAGTGGTAACTGGCTTGAGTCTATCAAGGTGTAGGAGCTTTTGACTTTGGCTTCTGCAGAATCCTCCCTGAGTTTCCTCAGAATTGGAATCTGAATCAGGCTTATTATCACTGACATATGTTTGTGATATTTGATGTTTTGCAGCAGCAGTACAGTGCAATACATAAAATATACTGTAAATTACAATAAGGAATACAGTGAATTCCATTTTATTTGGGATTCATCAGGACCAGTTTATCTAGTTTAAGCTAGAATTGCTGGGGGGTGAGAACCGAACTGAGGAGACAGAGGAAGGGGCTGTTGGCTCACAAGTAGAGAAAGCTTGGAGACAATGTGAGAGGGAGGATAGAGATCGGATAGTTTGAGATGTGTCTATTTTAATGCAAGAAGCATCATAAACAAAGCAGATGAGCTTAGAGCATGGATCAGTACTTGGAGCGATGATGTTATGGCCAATACAGAGATTTGGATGGCTCAGGGGCAGGAACGGTTGCTTAGAATGTCAGGATATAGGTGTTTCAGAAAGGACAGGGAGGGAGGCAAAAGAGGTGGGGGCGTGGCACTGTTGATCAGAGATAGTGTCATGGCTGCAGAAAAGGAGGAAGTCATGTAGGGATTGTCTACTGAGTCTCTGTGGGTGGAAGTTCAAAACAAGAAGGGGTCAATAACTCTACTGGGTGCTTTTTATAGACCACCCAATAGTGATCAGATAGGGAGACAGATTCTGGAAAGGTATAATAATAACAGCGTTGTCATGGTGGGAGATTTTAATTTCCCAAATATCGATTGGCATCTCCCTAGAGCAAGGGGTTTAGATAGGGTGGAGTTTATTAGGTGTGTTCAGGAAGGTTTCCTGAAACAATATGTAGATAAGCCTAGAAGAGGAGAGGCTGTACTTGATCTGGTATTGGGAAATGAACCTGATCAGGTGTCAGGTCTCTCAGTGGGAGAGCATTTTGGAGATAGTGATCACAATTCTATCTCCTTTACCATAACATTGGAGAGGGATAGGAATAGACAAGTTAGAAAAGTGTTTAATTGGAGTGAGGGGAAATATGAAGCTATCAGGCAGGAACTTGGAAGCATAAATTGGGAAACAGATGTTCTCAGGGAAATGTATGGCAGAAATGTGGCAAATGTTCAGGGGATATATGCGTGGCATTCTGCAAAGGTACGTTCTAATTAGATGGGGAATGGATGGTAAGTTACAGGAACTGTGGCGTACAACGGCTGTTGAAAATCTACTTAAGAAGAAAAGAAAAGTTTACGAAAGGTTCAAAAAACTAGTTAATGATAGAGATCAGGAGAATTATAAGGCTTGCAGGAAGCAACTTAAGAATGAAATTAGGAGAACCAGAAGGGGCCAAGAGAAGGCCTTGGTGAGCAGGATTAAGGAAAACCCCAAGGCATTCTACAAGTATGTGAAGAGCAAGAGGATAAGATATGAAAGAATAGGACCAACCAAATGTGACAATGGAAAAGTGTGTATGGAACCAGAGGAGATAGCAGAGATACTTAATGAATACTTTGCTTCAGTATTCACTATGGAAAAGGATCTTGGCGATTGTAAGGTTGATTTACAGCAGATTGAAAAGCTTGAGCATATAAACATTAAGGAAGAGGATGGGATGGAGCTTTTGGAAAGCATCCAGTTAGATAAGTCTCCGGGGCCGGATGAGATGTACCCCAGGCTACTGTAGGAGGCGAGGGAGGAGGTTGCTGAGCTTCTGACAATGATCTTTGCATCATCATTGGGGATGGGAGAGATTCCGGAGGACTGGAGGGTTGCAGATGTTGTTCACTTATTCAAGAAAGGGAATAGAGATAGCCCAGGAAATTATAGACCAGTGAGTCTTACTTCAGTTTTTAGTAAGTTGATGGAAGAGATCCTGAGAGCCAGGATTTATGAACATTTGGAGAGGCATAATAAGATTAGAAATAGTCAGCATGGCTTTGTCAAAGGCAGGTTGTGCCTTACGAGCCTGATTGAATTTTTTGAGGATGTGACTAAACACGTTGATGAAGGTAGAGCAGTAGGTGTAGTGTACATGGATTTTAGCAAGGCATTTGATAAGGTACCCTATGCAAGGCTTATTGAGAAAGTAAGGGGGCATGGGAGCCAAGGAGACCTTAATTTGTGGATCCAGAATTGGCTTGCCCACAAAAGGCAAAGAGTGGTTGTAGACGGGTCATATTCTGCATGGAGATCGGTGGCCAATGCTGTGCTTCAGGGATCTGTTCTGGATCTCCTTCTCTTCATAATTTTTATAAATGACCTGGATGAGGAAGTGGAGGAATGGGTTAGTAAATTTGCTGATGACACAAAGGTTGGGGGTGTTGTAAATAGTGTGGAGGGCTGTCAGAGGTTGCAGGGGGACATCGATGCAAAACTGGGCTGAGAAGTGGCAGCTGGAGTTCAACCCAGATAAATGTGAGGTGGTTCATTTTGGTAGGTGAAATATGACGGCAGAATATTGTATTAATAGTAAGAATCTTGGCAGTGTGGAGGATCAGAGGGATCTTGGGGTTTGAGTCCATAGGACACTCAAAGCTGCTGCGCAGGTTGACTCTGTGGTTCAGAAGGCATACGGTGCATTGGCCTTCATCAACTGTGGGATTGAGATTAAGAGCCGAGAGGCTATATAGGACCCTGATCAAGCCCCACTTGGAGTACTGTGCTCAGTTCTGGTCACCTCACTACAGGAAGAATGTGGAAACGATAGAAAAGGTGCAGAAAAGATTTACAAAGATGTTGCCTGGATTGAGAAATATGCCTTATGAGAAAGGTTGAGTGAACTCGGCCTTTTCTCCTTGGAGCGGCGGAGGATGAGAGGTGACCTAATAGAGGTGTATAAGATAATGAGAGGCATTGATCGTGTGGATAGGCAGAGGCTTTTCCCTAGGGCTGAAATGGCTAGCATTAGAGGGCACAATGTTAAGGTGCTTGGAAGCAGGTACAGAGGAGATGTCAGGGGTAAGTATTTTATGCAGAGAGTGGTGAGTGCTTGGAAAGGGCTGCCGGCAATGGTGGTGGAGGCAGATACGATAGGGTCTTTTAAGAGATTCCTGGATAGGTATATGGAGCTCAGAAAAACAGAGAGCTATGGGTAACCCTAGGTAATTTCTAAGGTAAGGAAAGGTTCTGCACAGCTTCATGGGCTGAAAGGCCTGTATTGTGCTGTAGGTTTTCTATGTTTCTATGTTTCTAAACTAATTAAGTTGGTAATTAAATGCCAGACTAAATTAATGCCTTCTGCCCACACCAGGGCAACATGTCTCCCAATGTCTGCACATTCATGTACCTATCTGGAGGCAGATATGATAGGGTCTTTTAAGAGACTCCTGGATAGGTACATGGAGCTTCGAACAATAGAGGGTTATGGGTAACCTTAGGCAATTTCTGAGTAAGTACATGTTCGGCACAGCTTTGTCGGCCGAAGGGCCTGTATTGTGCTGTAAGTTTTCTATGTTTCTATATTTCTATGACCAGTGCACTTTGACCCAATTAGGTAGCTACCCCAATTAGTTGCTTTCATAGAAATAGTTAAAAAGGTATAAAAAAGCAAACTATCATTTAAGTAAGGAACAAATTATGTGTTTAAATTAAATACAGAACAAATTAGAACACTACCGATGCTACCTCAGTACTATAAAAATGTGCATTAGTTCCCATTAGTTATTGATGGAGGAATTCATCTGGTGTAGACTGCCATGTATGGGAGGGGTAGCACCTGTGGTGAGGAGCTTGTTGCGTCCATTCTGGGGCAGGCACTCACCTTTGGTCCCCACTGGACATTCAGCTTCCACCTGTGGCTCCAAGTAGCTCTTTGCCAGCGACAGCGGCCACACCGCTTCAACAGGTGGGCTAAACCGGATGAGGGTAGCCTGCGGGCCTCATGCCCCGGTGAGATAGGGACACGCCTGCCCTAGCATGTGAAGTCAGCTGCGGCAGACAGGACAGATGATATCCAATGGCCAAGAAGGAAGTTCTGCAATGCTTTGCAGAGAGTGAAGGCTATGATAAGGAATAGAAGAAGTCATGGTTATCTACTGCAATCAAGGACCGTTTGTGACGACTATTCATGCCACTGGGCCTGGAGTTTCGAGGTCGAGAAACTGGAACTGTGCCAGGACAACGGCTTTTTAACTTTAAAAACTCTCCTGCACAGGTCTCGCTGTCATTGTCAGAGACACCAAACAGCCAACACACTGCCATGTTCTTTTGATTGATTATAAATGAATGAATTTGCACTGATACCTAGTGCAGATAATGAACTGCCTTCATATAATGCTTTCAACGATTGCATCCTACAAATCTTTATTTTCATTGTAATATTCAAGATTATTGTCGATACCTTCAAATTCTTTATAGGTCTTAACATGTCGAAATTGTGAAATCATTTAATTTTCACTCCCGGCTCTTTCTTGAATGCTTGAAACCACCATCCACCATATGAACTGCAACTTGGATTGGCAATAACTCCTTCCAATGTTTTCTGAACAAGATCAGGGTTTAGCTTCAAGCTACATAGACTTATTGGGATGAGGCTGAAGATGAGCTCAAGGTGGTAGATTTAAAGTGATAAGAAACAGACAAAGATAAACCAAAAATGAAAGATTAACTTAAAGATTGAGAGACATGTGCTAAGGCACAGCTTCCATAATTTTCCATTAGCATGTGAACAGGAGGAGATTCAGAAGAGAGGTGAAGCTTATCAGAGACTATGCGAAGTGAAATTTGCTCAAAGAGGTAAGAGCAGGGGTCAGTCACTAAGTATGTGCTGTATGCCATTCTTCACCAAGGAAGAGCATGTTTCTGGGGTCTCACTGAAGGAAGATGTAGTTGAGTATCTGGATAGACTAAAGATTGATCAAGAGGATCTAATGGAAAACTGGCAGTTAATGTGGATAAATCATCCGGTCCAGATGGAATGCATCTGAAGTTACTGGGGGGAGGAGGGGAGCAAATTGTTTAATCTCCCAAATATCATTAGATTCAGTAGTGTGCCCGAGGACTGGAAAACTGCAAGTATAACACTCTTGCACAAAATAAAATGTAGAGATAAACCAAGTAACTACAGACAAGTCATTTTAATCTCAGTCATAGTGTAACCTCAAGAAATAATAATGAGGCATGCAATAAGCAGACACATGGACAAATGTAGATTGATTAGGGAACGACACAGCGAAGGCAAATATTGGCTGACCAACTTAACTGAATTTTATGATGAATCAACAGTGTTTTATCATTAAGAAAGTGCATTCTAGGATAAAGTAACAGATCTTTATGATGAACAGTAGTGTTTTAACAGTCTTTAAAATGAACTAACAGTGTCAGTCCTGACGAAGGGTCTCGGCCTGAAACGTCGACTGTACCTCTTCCTAGAGATGCTGCCTGGCCTGCTGCGTTCACCAGCAACTTTGATGTGTGTTGCTTGAATTTCCAGCATCTGCAGAATTCCTGTTGTTAACAGTGTCTTATGATCAGATAACAGGGATTTACCATGAACTAACAATTTTATGATAACGCAAATGAGTTCCATGAAGAAGTAACAAAGTTTTATCAAGAAGCAGAGTTTCATGATGAAATGATTTTTTATGATGAACTGACAGTTTTATGATGGAACAATTCTATTTTATGATGAAGTAACAGAGATGAAAAGTGAAATGCAGTTGATTTGATCGATTTGGGCTTCCAAAAGGTGTCTGATAAAGATGGAACTTTATAGGGTTGTTGTTAAGATGAAAGTGCATGGAATAAGTGATTAAATACAGAACAAAGAGCAGCACAATTCCAGTCACCTAGCAATCACACGTGTAAAGTAATGGTACTTTTCTAATGCAGGAAATGTAGTGGCTGCATTGCACACAAGATCCCAGAAACAGCACTGTGAGATGATCAACTACTTTATACTTTATACTTTATTGTCACCAAACAATTGGTACTAGAACGTACAATCATCACAGTGATATTTGATTCTGCGCTTCACACTCCCTGGATTACAAATATTAAATATTAAAAATATTCAAAATAGTTAAAATTAGTAAAAATTAAAAATTAAATCATAAATCATAAATAGAAAATAGAAAAATGGGAAGTAAGGTAGTGCAAAAAAACCGAGAGTTTTTTTCCCATTTACTGGTGCAATCCTAAGAAATGAAGACAAGAATGGTCGTTGTGCCTTCCCTTCCATTCAGTGAGATCATGGCTGATCTTTCACCACTCCATTTTCTCCATCCTTAAATTGTAGTTGTCTCCATCTTGAATATAGTGATTGAGGCTCCACAGACCTCTTGGGTAGATAAATCAAAGGCATGCTCCCTCTGTTTGGAAAAATTTCTTTTTAACTCCCCCCTGAATGGATAACCCATTCTCTAGTTCTCTGCTTCCCAGGCAGGGATGGCGTCAAATACTGAGGCTTTATAAGGCATTGATCAAACCATGTTTAGAGTATCGTGTGTCATTCCAGGCCCCTTATCTAAGAACGGGTGTGCTGGCATTGGAGAGGGTCCAAGTGAAGTTAGTGAAAATTATCCTGGGAACAAAAGGGTTAATGTATAAAGAGGATAATTTAGCTCCTGGTCTGTACTCACTGAAGTTTAGAAGAATGAGGGGGGATCTCATTGAAATCTATCGAATATTGAAAGGCTTATATAGTGTGGATGTTTCCAAAGTTCAAAGTAAAATTTATTATCAGAGTTCATACGTCACCACATACAAACCTGAGATTTTTTTTGTGTGAGGACACTTAGCAAATCTATAGAACAGTAACTGTAAACAGGATCAATGAACAACAAACTGTGCAAATACAGATGTAAATACATAGCAATAAGTAATGAGAGTATGAAATAACAAGATAAAAGAGTCCTTAAATGAGTGCAGTTATCCCCTTTTGTTCAAGAGTCTGATGATTGAGGGATAGTAACTGCTCTTGAACGTGGTGGTGTAATTCCTGAGGCACCTGTACCTTCTACCTGATGGCAGCAGCAAGAAAAGAGCATGGCCTGGGTGGTGAGGATCTTTGATGGTGGATGTTGCTTTTCTATGGCAACATTTCATGTAGATGTGCTCAATCGTTGGGAGGGTTTTTTACCTATAATGTACTAGGCCGAATCCACTGCTTTTTGTAGGATTTTCTGCTCATAGGCATTGGTGTTCCCATACCAGGCCATAATGCAGTCAGTAGGCACACTTTCCAACACATATCTGTCGACATTTGCCAAGGTTTTTCATGACATGCCGAATCTCCGTGGACTCCTGAGGTAGTAGAGGTGTTGTCAAGCTTTCTTCGCATTTATATTCATATGATGGGCCCAGGACAAGTACTCTGAGATTGTGACACCCAGGAATTTTCTCTACCTCTGATCCTCCGATGATTACTGGCTAATGGACCTCTGGTTTCCCTCTCCTGAAGCCTACAATCAGTTCCTTGGTCTTATTGACATTGAGTGAGGGGTTATTGTTATTACACCACTTGGCCAAATTTTCTATCTCCCTTCTGTATGCTGATTCATCACGCCCTTTGACACAGCTCACAACGCTGTCATCAGCATGCTTATATATGGTGTTGGAGCTGTACTTAACAACATTGACATTGAGAAGTTGTTGTTATTATTATCCAATAATGGGGGAACAGAGGGTACAGCCTCAGAATAAAGGATGAAGTGTAATTTCTTTAGCAAGAAGATGGCAAATCTGTGGAATTCATTGACAGATGGCTGTGGAAGCTAAGTCATTGGTTATGCTTAAGACGGAAGTTGATAGCTTCTTGAGTAGTAAGGATGTCGAAGGCTATGGGAAGAAGGCAGGAGAATGGGGTTGAGAGGGATAATAAATCAGTCATGATCGAATGGTGGAGCAGAACCAATGAGCTGAATGGTCAAATTCTGCTCCTGTGACTTATGGTCTCATGGTCATCTGCCCTGTAAGAATCTGGTGTTACAATGAGGTCACACTTAATCCTTCTAAAACCTAAGCAGTACAGGGTGGAAACTGGAGTGATAGGACTGAGAATGGAGCAATTGGTAAACAAGTCAATGCATTGTGCATTGAGAATATGAGGAAGGACAGACAGGTGATAGGGCCAAACTGCAGTCAGTGGGATGCGTTGAAGTGTAACATGGAGGCAAAATCGAACTGGGGGATGAATACAGGACTGCAGGTGTTATATTTGAATGCACGCAATGTATGGAATACGGTAGATGATCTTGCAATGCAGTAAGCGACTGACAGGCATGGCATTGTAGGCATTACTGAGTTGTGGCAGAAAGAAAGTCTTAGTTCGGGGCTTAACATCCAAGGATACATATTATATTAAAAGGACAGACAGGTAGGGAGATGGGGTGGGATTGCTCTGTTGGTAAAAATTGAAATCAAATCCTTAGAAAGAGGTGACATAGGATCAGAAGATGTAGAATCCTTGTGGGTAGAGTTAAGAAACTGCAAGGGTAAAAAGCCCCTGATGAGAATTATATACAGACTGCGAACAGTAGCCAGGATATAGGATGTAAATTACAATAGGAGATAGAAATGGTATGTAATAAGGGCAATATTATGATAGTCACAGGGGATTTCAATATGCAGAAGATGTAGAAGAATGTAGAAGATATAGATTGGGAAAATCAGGTTGGTGCTGGATCCCAAGAGAAGGAATTTGTAGAATACCTACAATATGGTTTTTAGAGCAGCTTGTGGTTGGCTCACTAGGGAAAAAGCAATTCTGGATTGCGTGTAGTGTGAAGAACCTGATGTGATTAGGAAGCTTAAAGTAAGGAAACCCATGGGAGGCTGTGATCATAATATGATAAAGTTTTCCCTGAAGTTTGAGAGCAAGAAGGTAAAGTCAGATGAATCAATCTTACAGTGGAGTAAAGGGAATTAGAGGCATGAGAGAAGATCTGGCCAAAGCTGCTTTGAAGGAGACTCTGTCAGGGATGACAGCAATGGCTGGAGTTTCTGGGGTCAATTTGGGAGGCACGGGAAAGATACATTCCAAGTATGAATATGTATTGTAAAAGCAGGATGAGGCAACTGTGGCTGACAAGGGAAGTCAAAGACAGCATAAAAGCAAAAGACATAGTATATAATGCAGTAAAAATTGGTGGGAAACTGAGGAATGTGAAGTTTTTAAAAACCACCAGAAGGCAACTAACAAAACGATAAGAAGATGCAATATGAAAGTAAACTAGCCAATAATATACAAGAGGATAACAAAAGTTTTTTACA
This sequence comes from Mobula hypostoma, assembly GCF_963921235.1. Taxonomy (NCBI): domain Eukaryota; kingdom Metazoa; phylum Chordata; class Chondrichthyes; order Myliobatiformes; family Myliobatidae; genus Mobula; species Mobula hypostoma. Next base: position 119,485,711 of record NC_086102.1, on the reverse strand, counting down.
GATATATAAAGAGTAAAAGAGAGGCAAAAGTGGATATTGGACAGCAGGAAAATAATGCTGGAGAGGTGAAAAGGGAAAGATTTAAAGGAACCAAGGAGGAAGTAGTTGAGGCAAGTATAATAACAACATTTACAAGTGCATGGATAGGAAAGTCTTCGAAGGATATGGGCGAAACACAAGCAAATGGAACTGCCTTGGATGAGAATTTTGATCAGTGAGGACTAGACGGGCTGAAGGGCCTGTTTCAGTGCTGTATAATTCTATGACTCTACGGTCTTCATGCATAAACGTAATTTTCAAACATGGTCACATATTAGGTTGTCACTGAGTCCTGGGTGGAGAATCCGCTATCACCTATCACTGATCTGGACAGAACAGAACAGCATTGTTAATGGAGGTGTTGTGCTTGTGCCCCTGGGACGGACTTGAATTACTGACTTTCTTCGAGTAAGGCATGATGTCTTCTGAGACACAGCGATAAGCGCAAAGCTTCTTTTAACATCAAAAGTGGCATTGTGATTTGCATTGTGAAAGCCTGGAAAGGTATAAGGATTGTCCCATTGACAGTCGCCTTGCTAATTTGCATAATGCCATCCCCTGCCATTCTAGTTGACAGTCATCATTATGTGCAACTGGATATTTCTCAGCATGAACTGAGAGGGGGCAAGTTCAAATCAGATGTGCAGGGCATTTACAGAGATTGGTTGGTACCAAGAATGTGCTGCCCTGACTGCTGGTGGAGGCAGATACAATATGACAGAGGGATAGGGACTGTGTTTAGACAGAAAGGTATAGTGTAATTAGGCATCATTAGCTTAATGAGTTCGGCACAAAGTCACGGGTCAATGGGCCTGTCCATATCCAATATTTACATGGCTATGGCTCCATGCCTTTTGTAGATTAGATTCTCCTCTGATTTATACACTGAGTTTTCAGTCTTCAGGATCTACTGATGAAGGGAAAATAGACTACCAGAATTATGTGTTTCTTGGGTGGGCCAACACTTGGTTCAACATCTTGCTGCCTCTTCATTGTGGTGCCAACTCAGTGTGAAAGCTGGTGCCCTTGAAGCCAATATAATGTGTGCCAGGCCTGTATGATTGGGTCCGGTGCCCACTCTGAAGGAGCACAATGTACTTGTCCATCACAGACCAATGGGAAGTATCCACTAATGGGGGTTGCTCGCCACTTGCAGCCTCAGTGTCCATCCCCCTCAAAGCCTACGCACCAGTGAACCCCTGGACTTCTTTTAAGGCGAGCTTAGCAATTGGAAAATAGGAAGGAGAAGGAGGAAGGACATGCACCTGTCTATTGTCGGGGTGGGGTGGGGGGGAGCAAGTGGGATATGGTGGAGGGTAGAGTCCACTGCTTTAACTTCCTGGGTGTTAACATGTCAGATGACCTGTCCTGGGCCCAGCACATAGATGTAATCATAAGGAAAGTATGCCAACATCTTTACTTTCAAAGTAGGTTTGGCATGTCATCCAACACTTAACAAGCTTCTGCAGATGACCACTTTGATCACTTTGCATTAAAGTGAACATTGTTTTAAACTCAGACATGAGGAAATCTGCAGATGCTGGAAATTCAAGCAACACACACAAAAAATCCTGGTGAACACAGCAGGCCAGGCAGCATCTATAGAAAGAGGTACAGTCGACGTTTCGGGCTGGGACCTTTCATCAGGACTAACTGAAAGAAGAGATAGTAAGAGATTTGAAAGTGGGAGGGGGAGGGGGAGATCCAAAATGATAGGAGAAGACAGGAGAGGAGGGGTGAATCTAAGAGCTGGGAAGTTGATCATGATCCTCTCCCTTCTCCAGCCTGGTATCCCTTTTGCCAATCAACTTTCCAGCTCTTAGATCCATCCCTCCCCCTCCTGTCTTCTCCTATCATTTTGGATCTCCCCCTCCCCCTCTCAAATCTCTTACTATCTCATCTTTCAGTTAGTCCTGACGAAGGGTCCCAGCTCAAAACATCGACTGTATCTCTTCCTATAGATGCTGCCTAGCCTGCTATGTTCACCAGCATTTTTTGTGTGATTTTTTAAAACTCTGTCCTTTCTTGTTGAAAGTTGCATCCTGATGGGTTGTAATCGTGGTCTGGTATGGCAATTCAAAAGCGCAGGAGTATAAAAAGCTGCAGAGAGTAGTGGACTCTGCCCAATGCACCGCAATCCATCCTCTCCCACTCTCAGTTGGAGATGCTGTATTAAGAAGTCAACATCCATCATCGAAGATCTGCACCATCTGGGTTATGCTATCTTCTCATAGCTACCATCAGGCAGAAGGTATAGAAGCCTAAAGTCCAACACCACCAGGTTCAAGAACTGTTAATTATCCTTAATCATTCAGTTCTTGAACCAATCGATAAAATGCTTATCACTACAGTTGAGCAACACTATAACCATTTTGATCACTTGGACATTTTTTGTTCTTATTCTGTTCTTTCTTGTAAAATTGTGCATAATTTGTGCTTAGAATATGTTTTTCTTGTGAATGCTGCTTATGTGATGCAATGATGCTGCCCTCATTGCACTGTGTTGTCATACAGTGCCTATATGTTCTTGCACTGAGTGGGCCAACTCTTGACCCACTTGGCCAACATCGACGGTGGCACTGCATATACCATTGGAGGTATTCATGAGATGTGTTGATGAGCAACAGCAGGTGTGCGCTGTTGGTAACCAGGCTGCTGAGTAGCAGCAGAGACCAAGGCGTCGGGGTTTAACAGATGTGACAAAACTTCTCCATTTAAGCTGAGGAACCCTTTGTTTAGGGATTTGTTAATGCGAATTCCACAAGGGCCAAGAGCTTGCAGGAGTCAACTCCTCAGATCATTATTTAATAGAACATCAAAAAAAATCAATATTGTCCCAAAAGTGAAATATGGTGCAATCTCAAAAGCTAGCAATGGTGTGCATCTCAAGCCATAAACTACTTGATCTGGGGACATAAATTGTACAGAGATTTTCAGTTAAGCACACCTAAAGGTGGCCTTTAAATGTTCAGCTTCCATATTTTCGAAGTTCCCAATGGGAATTTCTCACTGTGCAAATGTAGCTCAGCATGAGTGAGGTACTTTTAAGATATCCAGTCCTTGTAGTCTGAAGCTAATGTACAGCCTCCTTTCTAAGAAATGGTGTGGACTTTAGGGTAGCCTGCTGAATATCATGAACTATCACTGTTTAAGTTATGTTAAAAGAGGTGAGGAGGTCCACAAATATTTAGAATTCATGGTGAAAAAATGTTTTTAAAACCAAAGTGTTTCTTGGGTTGTTCATGGGAGACAGTAGCTCCTATTGTGATGGAGTTTGGAGGGGATATGTGTACCCTAACCTGGAGGGAATGTAAGAAGAACACTAGATAGGCTGAGTGTAAAAACAGCTGCTTGTTGATCATCATAGACAACTTCCACGTTTTATCACTGCTGATTTAATGGTATGGTGTGCTTGTTCACAAGCTGCCTTTCTTATGAATTGTCAAACTGAAGCCTAACTTACCCTCTTTGAAGTGTGTAGCAAGTTCTCTGGTGCTGGGTCCAAATATTAGGGTTGTAGATAAAGATAAATGAAATATTAGTGGGTTGGGGGCTTCGTGTGTGTGTGTGTGTGTGTGTGTGTGTGTGTGTGTGTGTGTGTAGACAGGTAATTACAAAAGAAAAGACAAGATGTGAAAATATGGATCATGGTAAGCAGAGTGTGTCATTCCAGGACATAGTGCAATCATGCAGAAGCAATAATATCAAGGTAAAAGAAATGTTAACATTAACATTAAAAGCATGAAGCATTTGTAACAAGATGGATGAATTAAAGAGCGTAATAGAATTAAATTGGTTTGATCAAGTGCCCATCATAGAGTTATGGTTACAAGGTCACCAGAACAGTATTGGAGAGGAAGATAAGGTCAAGTTATCTGATACTAAAGAATGAGATGCGGAACAGTAATGAAAATACGAAACTTCATTCAGAAGATCAAGAAAGCAGAATTAATTAAGATGAAATAAGGAATAAAAAGAGCTAGACATTACTGTTGGAAGTAATCTATAGGGTTTCTAATGGTGCCTAAAGTGTTGGACTAGCTATTGAGAAATAATTAGAGCTCATAGCTGTAATCTAATTAACGTAGGGCTGAGAGAATATAATATTCGTTAGTACAGGATAAATCGAAGTGGCAAAGGTACAGTAAGTTTGTGTTCCTAACGTTATTCCCTTGAACAACACATTGTAGAGCCGGCCAGAGAATAGGTAATTGGATATTAAACAGAAAATGCTGTAAATCCACACCTGATAAAAACAGTTTAATGAAGGCAGAGTGATGGATGTGGTGTGTATGGATTTTGGTGATGTGTTTGACAAGCTCCACATAGAAGACTCACCTAGAAAGTTATGAGGCTTGGGATCCATGGACACTTGGCAGCATGGATTCAGAAGTGGCTTACCCACAGAGCGCAGAGCGTGGTAGTAGACAGAGTGTATTCCACCTGGAGGTCAGTGGCTAGTGGTGTTCTGCAGAGATCTGTTCTAGCACGCCTGCTCTTTGTGATTTTCACAAATGACTTGGATGAGGAAGTGGAAGATTGAGTTAGTGAGTATGCAGATGACTCGAATATTGGTGGCCATGAAGTCATAAAGTCTTAGAGCACTACAGCACAGAAATAGGTCTTTCAACCCATGTAGACCTTGCTGTCCGGGTTCCTGCCTTGTCCTATCTGGCCCCATACCCCTCTACACTTTTCTCATACATGTACCTGTCCAAACTTCTCTTACATTGACATCAAATCCCCATCCACCACTTCCACTGGCAGCTCATTCCACGTTGCATCACCCTTTGAGTGAAGGAGCCCCCCCTCAGATTCCACTTAAATGTTTCATCTTTCACCCTAAACCTATGACCTGTCATTCTTGTCTATCCCAATCTGAGGGGAAAGTGCCAGCGTGCATTCTGTAAAGTCATAAGATATAGGAACAGAATTAGGCCATTTGGCCCATTGAGTCTGCTACACTATTTCATCATGGCTGATCCCATTTTCCTTTCAGCCCCTATCTCCTGCCTTCTCCCTGTCTTCATCCATGCCCTGACCAGTCAAGAATCTGTCAACCTCTGCCTTAAATATACACAAAGACTTGGCCTCCACAGCTGCCCGTGGCAAAGAATTCCACAGATTCACCACTCCCTGGCTAAAGAAATTCTTCCTCTTCTGCGTTCTAAAAGGTTGACCCTCTATTCTGAGGCTGTGCCCTCTGGTCTTAGACTCTCCCACCATAGGAAACATCCTCTCCACATCCATTATATCAAAGCCTTTCCCCATTCGATAGGTTTCAATGAGGTCACTCCTCATTCTTCTGAATTCTAATGAATACAGGCCCAGAGGCATACACCTGTTTATACCTCTATCAAATCTCCCCTCATTCTCCTGCGCTCCAGGGAATAAAGTACTAACCTGTTCATCCTTTCCTTCTAACTCAGGTCCTCAATTCCCAGTAATATCCATGTAAATTTCCTCTGCAGTCCTTCAAGTTTATTGATATCTTTCCTGGAGGTAGGTGACCAGAACTGCACACAATACTCCATATTTGGCCTCACCAGCATCTTATACCATGTCAACGTTACATCCCAACCCCCTATACTCAATACCCTGCTCTCTGAAGACCATTGTGCCAAAAGCTTTCTTTATGACCAGTGACACCACTTTGAAGGAATTGTGGATCTGTATTCCCAGGTCCCTTTTTTCTATTGCACATCTCAGTAACCTACCATTCACTGTATTAGTCCTAACCTGGATTTTCCTCTTAAAGTACAACATCACACACTTATTTCATTTAAGCTCCATCTGCCATTTTTTAACCCAATTCCCAGCTGGTTCAAATAACACTGCAAGCTTTGATCGCCTTCCTCACGGTCCACTGCACTCCCAGGTCTTGGTGTCTTCTGCAAATTTACTAATGCAGTTTAGCACATTATTATCCAAATCATTAATATAGATGATAAACAACAATAGACCCAGTACCAAACTCGTACACCACTAATCGCAGGCCTCAATTCAGAGAGACCACACTTTGCCAACATGGAATGCAACTGACTACTTCATCCTGAATGTCAAGTGACTTAACCTTCAGGACCAGCCTCCCATGAGAGACCTTATCAAAGACCTTGCTAAATTCCATGAAGACAACATTTACTGTCTTCTCTTCAACAACTTTCCTGGAAACCTCGAAAGGTTCTACAAGATTGGTTAGACGTGACCTATCATGCATAAGGCCACGTTCACTATCTCTAAATAGGCTCTGCCTATCCAAATACTTATATGTTCTGTTGCTTATCATACCTTTCAATAGTTTACGCATGATGACATCAGACTCACTGGCCGATAATTTCCCGGCTTATTCTTAGAGCATTTCTTAAATAACAGAAGAAAATTAACTGTCCTCCTGTCCTCCAGCACCTCACCCTGGGTCTCTGTGCTCACCTCCCTCAAGGTCCAGGAGCCACCTTGTCAGGCCCTGGGGATTTATCTAACTTAATTTACTTCAAACCCACAAGCATCACTTCTTTCTTAATTCTGATATGGTCCATGGCCTCCCTACTGTTTTCCCTCAGTTTTGTAGACTCTGTGTCTTTCTTCCAAACAAATACAGATGCAAAAATTCATTTAAATCTTCCCTGTCTCTTATGGTTCCATGCATAGATGACCACACTGATCTTAAAGAGAACCAGTTTTATCCCTTGCTATCTTTTTGCTTTGAATATAGCTACAAAAGTCATTGGGATTCTCAAAGTTCAAAATTCAGGGTAAATTTATTATCAAAGTATGTACATGTCACTATATTCTACCCTAAGATTTATTTTCTTGCAGGCATTCACAGTAGAACGAAGAAATACAATAGAATCAATGAAAAACTACACACAAAGATTGACAACCAATATGGAAGAAGACAAGCTGTGCAAATACATAAATAATAAATAAATAAATACAGATAAATAGATAATACTAAGAGTTCCTGAAAGTGAGTCCATAGATTGTGCTGTTTGCAATGGTACTCAATGGCGGAGAGGGTTTTTCCTGAGACGTACTCGGCTGTATCCACCACCTTTTCTAGGTTTTTCCATTTTTAGGCGTTGGTGTTTCCATGCCATGTCATTATGTAACTAGTTCGGATACTCTTCACTGTAGAAGATGACATGCCAAATCTGCACAAATTTCGAAGAAAGTGGAGATGCTGTCATGCCTTTTTTGTAATGGTCTTTGTTACCTATGTGCTGGTCCCAGGACAGGTCTTGTCTCCCTGAACAACCTCATATCCTCTTTTAGCCTCTTGCTTTCTCTCATAAGTATTCTCTTGTATTTCTTATATTCCTCAAATACCTCATCTGATGCTAACTACCTTACCTGTATATGCACTTCCTTTTTCTTTACCAGGACTTCAATATCCCTTGTTAACCAAGGTTTCATAAACGTGTTAGCTTTGCCTCTTATTCTAACTGGAACATACAGACTCTGTACTCTCAGTATTTCACCTTTGAATGCCTCCCACTTGCCAAGCATCTTTTTAGTGGAAAGCAACCAATCACAAACCACACATCCATAATCTCTTCTGATGCTATCAAAATTAGTGCTCCTCCTGTTCAGATTCTTAACTCAAGGACCAGTCCTACCCTTCTCCATAATTATCTTGAAACTAATAGAATTATGATCGCTAGATCCAAAGTGATCCCCTACAATCACTTCTGTCACCTGCCATGTCCTATTCCCTAAGAGGAGATCCAGCATCACACTCTCTCTAGTTTGTTCCTCAATAATTGATTAAGGAAACTTTCCTGAACACATTTGACAAACTTTATCCTATCCAGTCTTTTTTTCTGTATGGAAGTCTCAGTCATACCACCAACATTGTGTTGTGGTTAGTGTTGAAGGTTGTCATAGGTTACAGCTGGTTATAGACAGGATGCAGAGGTGTGTGGAGGAGTGTCAGATAGAATCCAAAGTCAAGTCAAAGTTAAAGTTAAAAAAGTGAAAATAACTCTATTATCAAAATATGTATATGTCACCATATACTACCTTGAGATTCATTTTCTTGCAGACATTTATAGGAAAATAAAAAAATATAGAATTTATGAAAAACTACACATACACGAAGACTGACAAACAGCCAATGTGCAAAGGAAGACAAATGGTGCAAATAAATAAATAAATGCATAAATGAATTCATACATAAATAACTACTGAGACCGTGATTTACAGAGTCCTTGAAAGTGCGTCCGTAGGTTGTGGAATCGTTTCAGTGTTGACGTGTGAAGTTATCCACGCTGGCCCGGGAACCTGGTGGTTGTATTCAATCCAGAAGTGTGTGAAGTGATATACTTTGGAAGGCCGAACCTGAAGGCAAAGTATAAAGTTAATGGCAGGAGTCTTAACAGTGTGGAAGAGCAAAGAGTTCTTGGAGTCCAAGTCTATAGATTTCTCAAAGTTGCTGTGCAGGTTGTTAGGGTGGTTAAAAAGATGTATGTTATAATGGCTTCATTAGTCAGGTAATACAGAATAATGGTGCAGCTCTATGAAACTCCAGTTAGGCCACACTTGGAGAATTATTTTCATTTCTGATCATCTTATTGTAGGAAGAGCATGTACACTTTAGAGAGGGTGCAGAGGAGAAATACCAGGAGTTTAGAATATATCTAATGTGGAAAGCTGGAGTGATCTAGGGCTTTTTTCTTTGAAGCAAAGGAGGATGAAAGGCGACCAGATAGAGATATATAATATTATATAAGATGCATGGATAGACTGGACGGCAAGTGCCCTTTTCACAGGGCTGCAATGGGTAATACTAGAGGACATCTTTTTAATGTGAGTGGCAGAACTTTAAGTGAGATGTTAGAAATAGGTTATTTTACACAGTAAGTGCCTGGAATGCACTGTTGTTGGTGGTGGTTGAGGTTGATGTATTAGGGATATTTAATAGACTTAGAGAGGCACATAGATGAAAGAATAATGGAGGGATTTGTGCTGTGTAAGAGTTAGATTTAGCGTGGAATAGGTTTATATAGATCAGAACGACATCGTTGACTGAAGGACCTATACTGTTCTATACTCGATGTTCTATGAAGAGCCTTTCAACTGAAATGTTATCTTTGTTTCTCTTCCTACAAATGCAGGCTGATCTGTTGAGTATTTACAGTATTTTCTGTTCTTATTTTTGGTTTTAGATTTGCTGCATCTACACTTTATTTTCTTATTTTCACTTCCTTGGTAAGCTACCTGAGATCTGGTATTGCGAATCTCATTAGTGATCTTGTATTAAAGGATCCTCTGGGGAAGAGTAATCATAATACAACAGAATTTCACATTCAGCTTGAGAGTGATAAACCTAAGTGAGAAACTGGAGCCTTAAGGTCCAATAAAAACATTTATATAAGTATGAGGGAATAGATGACTGAAGTAAATTAGGATATTAGATTAAAAATGTAATGATAGATGAGCAATGACAGACACCTGAAGAAATACTTCATAATTCTCAATAAAGACATTCCATTGAGGGAAAAAAAGACTCTATGGTAAAAGGTGGTTAACCACAGAAGTCCATTCAAATATTAGACTGAGAAACAAAGTTTATGAAGCTGCAATAGAATTAAGTAGATGTGGGGATTGTGAGAATTTCAGAAATTATCAGAAGGTGATTTGAATCCAGTAAGGGGGAAAAATAGATTATGAGAGAGTGTAAAAGCTTTCACTGGTACATTAGAAGAAAGAGAGCAAAAGAGAAACAGGCCAGGCAGCATCTGTGGAATGATAAATGGTGTGGTGGGGCTGTGGGGAGACCTTATAGAAGTTTATAAAATTAGCAGAGGCATAGATAGGCCGCCAATGTCTTTATCCCAGGGTCAAAATGTCTATACTAGAGGGCATGCTTTGAAGGTGAGAGGGGGTGATTTCAAAGGAGATGTGCAGGGCAATTATTTTACGTAGTGGTCTGTGCCTGGAATACACTAACGGGGGTGATGGTGATGGAAGTAATTCCAATAGAGGCTTTTAAGAGGTTCTTACATAGGCACATGAATGTGCAGAGAATTGAAGGATAGAGACATGTAAACCAAAGGGCCTGTCCTGTGCTGTACCGTTCTATGTCCTATAAACAGTGTTTCAGCACGTTGATGCAGGGTTTCGATCTGAAACATCGACTAACTTTACCTCCACTGATATTGCTTAACCTGCTGACTTGGTCCAGCAGATGGTTTGTTGCTCCAGATTCCAGCAGCTGTGGCTTCTTGTGTCTCTCTTTCAGGTCATTGACCGATTCTCACTCAATAGATGCAGTCAGATCTGCTGAATGTTTCTGTTGTTTTCGTTTTGGATATCCATCCTAGGCAACTTTTTTGGTTCAAAAATGGAAGTAACTATCAGTTCTTTCAAATGAAAACAGTAGGAATTAACAATTAAGAATAAGGATGCAGTTATTTGGTTATTGTACATCTGTCTTCACAGTAGAAGAACTAAAAACATTATGAAAATAGCATGTAACTATTGGATAAATGGGCTCATAGAACCTAAAACCATTAAGAGTACCAAAGGAAAATTGTTGATAAAATAAAAGAACTAGAGAATATCCAATCACAAGAGGATGCAGATGGCTATAGGCTTTGCCAACTCCATCACAGGCAGAACCTTCTCCACCATCGAGGGCATCCTCAAGAAGGTGGCATCCATTGCTATGGACCCTCACCATCTGGATCACCAGCGAGGAGATACAGGAATCTTAAGAACCACACTCAGTGATGCAGAAACAGCTTCTTCCCCTCTGCCATCAGACTTCTGAATGGACCATGAACCTATGAACACTGCCTCATTTTCTTTTTTTTGTGCTATTTATTTCTTTTTGTAATTTTTATAGTAACTTTACATCTTTGCACAGTACTGCTGCCTCATAAGAACAACTTCCATGGCATAAACACAGGAGATTCTGCTGATACTGGAAATCCAGAGTAACACACACAAAAAGCTGGAGGAACCAAAAGACCATAAGACAAAGGAGCAGAAGTCAGCCATTCGGCCCATCGAGTCTGCTCCGCCATTTTACCATGAACTGATCCATTCTCCCATTTAGTCCCACTCCCCCGCTTTCTCACCATAACCCTTGATGCCCTGGCTGCTTAGATACCTATCAATCTCTGTCTTAAATACACCCAATGACTTGACCTCCACTGCTGCCCGTGGCAACAAATTCCACAGATTCACCACTCAGCAGGTCAGGCAGCATCAATGGAAAGGAATGAAGAGTTGACGCTTTGGGCCAAGACCCTTCATCGGGACTGGAATGGAAGGGGAAAAGGCCAGGATAAGATGGTGGGAGATGGGAAAGGAGTACAAGCTAGAAGGTGAAAGATGAAGCCATGTGAGGGGGAAGGAAGGTGGGAGGGGATGAAGTAAGAAGCTGTGCGGTGATAGGTGGAAATGTTAAAGAGCTGAAGAATGAGGAATCTGACAGTAGAGGACAATGGACCATGGGAGAAAGGAATAAAGGAGGGACACCAGAGGGAGGTGATAAGCAGGTGAGGAGGAGAAGAGAAAAGGTAAGAGGAGAGCTAGAATGGGGAATAGAACAAGAGAGGAGGGGGAGGGTGAGAAACCATTGGAAGTTAGAGAAATCAATGTTCGTGGCATCAGGTTGGAGGCTACCCAAACAGAATATGAAGTGTTACTCCTCCAACATGAGAGTGGACTCATCGTGACAGTACAGGAGGCCATGGACTGACATGTTGAAATAGGAATAGGATTGGACTTAAAATGTGTGGCCAGTGGGAAATCCTCCTTGTTGCAGGTAGAGTGAAGAAGATTATCAAAGCGGTCCACCAATCCACATTGGGTCCCACAGATGTTGAGGATGCGGCAGCGGGTGTACCGGATGCAGTAAATTACCCGAGCAGAGCCGCAGGTGAAGTGTTGCCCCAGCTGGAAGGACTACCTGGGACCCTGAATCGTGGTGAGGGAGGAGGTGAATGGGCAGTTGTCGCACATAATCCGCTTGCAGGAAGAAGTGCCAGAAGGATTATCAGTGGGGAGGGGTGAATGGACAAGGGAACCACAGAGAGAGCAATGCCTGTGGAAAGCAGAGATGGGTGGGAGGAGGTAAGGTTGTGTTTGATCATTGGATACTATTGCAGTTGGCAGAAGTTTCATGGCATATAGATCAGTGACAATGAATCGGATTCTGATTCTGATTATGAAATCCCCTGGATCTGAGAGTCAGAATTCTAGGATTTTAGAAGCTAGGGATGTGGAGAAAGTGGATCTAATGGGTATATTTTCCTAGATTCTGAAAAGCTTCCAGTGGTTTGGCAAAATGCAAATGTGATATCACTATTCATGAAAGGATGGAAAAAGCAAACACTACAAGCCAGTTATCTTAACATTAGTTGACAGGTCTGTCATTAAGGAAATGCTAACTGAGCACTGTGTAAAGCATAACATCATTAGGAAAGTCAACATGGAACAAATTGTATTGTACAAATTTATTAGAGTTCTTTGAGGATGTAACCAGCAAGTTAAATAAAGAGGAGGCTAGAGTTCCATTTTTAAATTTCCAAATGGCATTTGATAAAGTGCTACAAAAAAGGCTAGTGTACAATGCCTCCTGGAGTTGAGGTTCGTGTTATGAAAAGGAGATGAAAAAATAGGCAGAAGTGAAAGAAGAGTTGAACTGGTCATTTGTAGACTGCAAACTGCATCAGATGGATTCCTCAGAAGTCAATGGTGGAGCTTTGGCTGCTTAGCATCTAATGACTTGGACAGTGTGTACTGCAACAGTACTTGTGATAATGCAGAGTAGGTGGGAAAGTAATTGTGAGGGAGACTCAGAGTCTGCTGGGGGATACAGATAGGTGTAGTGAATGAGCAAGGGGATGTCAGTTGGCAGAAAACAAGGGGAAATGGGAGGTTATCCACTTTGGTGGGAAAAGTATAAAAGCATAAGTGCATAATTCAGTTTATTTTTATTGCCATACACACCAGGGTGAAATAAATTTTGTGCTTGTGTAGAGCTCACAGAGTAAACAGTGTACATGGTAATAATAAATACCACAATAAATAAACACAGAATGGTGCAAAGATTGTAGTGCAGGCTGAAATAGTGCAAAAAGAAATGCTGAAGTGACAATAGAATAACTGAGAGAGGTAGAGTTAAAAGACATGGCAGCACCACTGGGAAGGGGATGTGAAAAACGTGATCAGTTTGGAAGTCTGTTAGCAGTGGGGGGAAAAGCAGTTCTTGAATCTGGTTATCTGGGATTTCAATTTTCTGTACCTTCTCCCTGATGGTAGAAGAGAACAAGAGAGCCAGGGTAGCAGGAGAATAAGTAATGTTGCTATTATTTGAGTTGTGTGTGAGACTACTGGTGTTCAAAGGGATCCGGATGTGTTCTCAAAAACACAAGAAGATATTATACAGATATAGTAAGTGAAAAATAAAATCAGAATCAGTTTTATTATCACTGTCATTGTGAAATTTGTTGTTCTGTGGCAGCAGTACAGTGCAAGACATAACAATTATGATAGCTTATACATTTGCCTCAACTGCAGGGGCTATAGAGCACTGAAATAGGTAATTTTTGATGGCTCCTTACCGAATGCTGTCAACAGCCCAGGTCTCCATACTGAAAAAAGGAGAGTCTTGACCAATAGGCAGTTCCGAGTAGGTTCACTGACTGAGAATGAGAAAAGAATGAATAGGTTGGGTCAACGTTGAATTTATTGCCATATCCACGAGTACCTGTAGCAGAAGTACAATGAATAACTTACTTGCAATAAGATCACAGGCACATAGGCGTACAACATTCCCAAGAAAAACATAACGAAACATAAATTATACACTATTTTTACAACAAAGAATATAATTACAAGAATACAATTAGAACAACAAAAAAAAACATAGTCTATTTTAGTGCAAAACTATCCAAGTGGCCATGGTATTGCCATTCTGAAGTAATGATCAGGGTTGTGCCAGTTGGTTCAAGAAGTAAATGGTTGAAGGGAAGTAAAAGTTCTTGAACCTGATAATGTGGGACTTCAGGTTTTTTTTCCCCTTGCCTAATGGTAGATGTGGGAAGATGTCATGGCCCAGATTGGAGATCTTTGATGATGTACACTCTGAAGTTTAAAAGAATAATAGATACTTCCAATGAATAGAGTTTGACAAGGTAGATGCTGAGAGTTGGTTATCCTGTTGAGATTGTTTCAGGGGCACTCCTGTGGATACTTACACCTAGTTATGAAAAAACTGCTCGCCCCTTGTCCCATACAGTCGTGAGAGCTTCTCCTTATCAGAGTTTTATCTAGTTCTCTGTGAGAAAGGCAGGTGTCTCTTTCTAGCATCCTCTCAGTCATCACAGCTTGGTGAGTTTATGGGCTCCTTCTTCCTCTCTAACTCGTTTGCTCTTGTTTTAAAGCCTTTCTCCCTCACTGGCCACTCCCAGTCACTGGATACACTCTGCCATACCACTTCAGAACTTGTTGGTTCATAATGTGACACCATCCTTTATCGTTCCCTAATACAGTTTAACGTCCCTCTATAGAGGACAGTGCTTCTGAGGAATGTTTCAAGCTAACTGCTCACATCCAAACCAGACAGGGCCAGGGAGCTTTCAAAACTTTGAATCTGGTACTCAACTTTCTGAGTTAATGCTTTGCTACACATAGTTTACTCTCTCCTGCCAGACACAATCACTCATGTAATTAACTTCTGTCATCTCTGGTATCAACTTAGCAAATTTCCTTCTCCTGTGCTTTGGCACCCTGCCCAAAGATGTGCAACCAGACCTGGATGCAACAATCCAGCTGAGACATGAATGGAAATTTACAAAAATTGTCAAATTCCGGAGCTTAACTGGCAGAGTATGAACATTTTATAGGCAACCCCAGAGCCTGAGGGAATACAGAGTTGTTCTGCACCTCAGTTTTGACTGTGATTTAAAGTTATTGCATTGGACCAAGCAAGAGTGGAATGAAATTCATCACCTCTTTTGTGTATATTTCCATGTAGGAATGTTTCAAACCAGCCATTCCCATCCCATTTACCAGTGAGGGCAATTATGTTTAAACCATGTTGGGACCTAATACTTCTCAATAGATCTGTATGAGTTATGTCATTGTCAATTGATGGTTTGTAGTTAGTTTCCCATTATGTCAATTTCATGTACACTGTTAATTTCTTTTACCCAGGCAGATCTAAGCTCGCTCTATCATCAGAAGTCTGCATGAACCTGCTACAGCTGTCATCCACAGCACGTGGCAGATGAGTTTCATGTTGATTCTCATTGTAAAATGCTTCATCTTGGAAGGATGAACAGCAGCCACTGTGTATTCCCACCTCAGATGCACTGGCGGCCACTGAAAGTGTCATACTGCTGATCGGTGGATGGTTAGGACACTGCAAGAGGTACCCCAAGCCTAGTAAGAGCTAATCCGCTTCTTCTGAGGTGTGGTCACAATCTTCTTGTTCTTGTTCTCTCTCTCTCTCTCTCTCTCTCTCTCTTTCTCTCTCTATCTCTCTGTCTTTCTATCTCTCTATCTCTCTGACTATCTCACTATCTCGCTCGCTATATGTCTATCTCTCTGTCTATCTCTATGTCTATGTCTTTATCTCTATCTCTCCATCTCTCTATCTTTCTATCTCTATCTCACTATCTCGTTATCTCTATCTTTCTATTTCTCTATCTCTCTATCTCTATCTCCCTCTCTAACTCTCTCTATATCTCTCACTATCGCTGTCTCTCTATCTCTATCTCTATCTCTCCCCCCCACACCACTCTTTCATTCATCCCTCGCTCTCTTATGTTAACCAAAGTAAAGTGTACCTTATTAAAATCAACCAAAACCTGCAGATGCTGGAAATCAGTAAACACAGGAAACACTCAGCAGTTCAGGCAGCATCTGTGGAGCTAACGTTTCGGGTCAAAGAACTAGGAATGAGAGACAACAGTAGTTTTAGTTGCAAAGAGTGTTTGAGAGGAACAAAGAGAATATCGCTGATAAGATTGTGATAATGATCATCTGCTGATGAAGGCTTCTCTCCTGCTGTTAATAAAGCTATTGAATGGATCTCATAGATGTTATAGATGAAGTCTTGACTTCATAATCTATCTCATTGTGTCCCTAATACCTTATAGTCTACTTGCACAGCATTTCCTTGGTATATGTAACAGTGACACAATTTTCCACATTCTGTTATTGTTTTCCCTTTTTAATACTGCAATATACTTGTGTTTTGACATAATCTGTATAGATGGTATGCAAAACAAAATTTTACACTGTATCTCGATAAATGTGACAATAATGAACCAATTCCAATTTCAAATCCATCTGGTTGATAGATTTGTAAGGGTAGTCAGAAGAGAGCACAGACAAAGGAGCATATAACAGATGTGAAATGTGGAGTCATGGGAGACAGACAGCAGATCGGGCTGTGCTCATAGAGAAGGGTAACTGAGTCAATGTCACAGATGGATAACCTACAACAGAACCAACAGGTTTCACACAAATTGAAGAAATGTGTTATATACAGTAAAGTTCAAAGTAAATTTATTATCAAAGTACAATATATGTCACCATATACAACCCTGAGATTCATTTTCTTGTGAGCATACTGAATAAATGTACAGAATAATAACCATAACAGAATCAATGAAAGACCATCTAATTTGGTCGTTCAACCAGAGTGTAGAAGATGACAAACTATGCAAAAACAAAATGAGAGAAATAATAATAATAATAATAAATAAGCAATAAATATCGAGAACATGAGATGATGGGTCCTTGAAAGTGAGTCCATTGGTGGTGGAAATATTTCAATTATGGAGCAAATGAAATTGAGGTTGTTGTTAAGGCATTACTCACCTAGATTTTCAATCTCTCCCCAAATGCTGCTTCATGACCACCTTTGATTCGGTCTACGACTGTGGTGTCATGAGCAAACTTGAATATGGCATTTGAGATGTGCTTAGCCACATAGTAATAGGTGTAAAGCAAGTAGAGCAGGGGGGTGAAGCACACAGCCTTGTGGTGCACCTGTGCTGATGGAGACTGGGGAGGAGATGTTGTTGTAAATCCAAACTGACTGGGGTCTGCAAGTGAGGAAATCGAGGGTGCAATTCCACAAGGATGTATTGACGTCAAGGTCTTGGAGATTAGTAATTAGTTTTGAGGGGACAATGATATTAAATGCCGAGCTGTAGTTGATAAAGGGCATCTTGGTGTATGCATCTTTGCTGTCCAGATATTCCAGGATTGAGTGGAGAGTCAATGAGATGGTATCTGCTGTGGACCTGTTACTCCGGTAGCCTACTTGGAGCAGACCTAAGTGGCTTCTCAGGCAGGAGTTGATACGTTTCATCACCAACCTCTCAAAGCACTTTATCATAATGGATGTAAGTGTGACTGGATGATAGTCGTTGAGGCAGGGCACCACGCTCTGTCTGAAGCAGGTAGCTACCACAAAGTGCTGAAGCGAGAAGTTAAAGATCTCAGTTAATCAGCACAGGTCTTTAGTACCTGACCAGGTACTCTGTCTGGGCTGGATGCTTTTTGTGGGTCATCCTTGTGAAAGCTGCTCACACATCAACCTCAGAGACTGAAAAAATAGGATCATCGGGGGATGTGGGAGCTTGTGATGGTTCCTCCATGTTTTGATGGTCAAAGTGAGCTCAGAAGGCATTGAGCTCCTTTGGAAGCAAAGCCCTGCTGTCACCTATGTTGCTTGATTTAACTTCATGAGAGGTGATAACATTCAAACCCTGCCACAACTGAGCAGCCTTTGTTGATTCAACTTTAGTCCGGCATTGCCACTTTGCCCATGAGGTGGCTTTCCGGAGATCATACTTGGGCCTCTTGTAACTTTCTTGGTCACCATACCTGAATGCCTCTCATCTGCCCCTCAGCAGACTGTGGATCTCGTGGTTCATCGGGGCTTCTGATTGGGGAAGACTCTGAATGATTTTGTGGGGATACACTCGTTGTTGAATTGTTGAATCCAGTGCTGTCCAAAAGACTGCAATGTGGTCAGTTGCAATTTGAGGTATTGTTCCCCAAAGTCCCCACTGGGCCTTGATATATGTCAAGATTAGGTGCTGAGGTCTCCAGAATTGACCTGAGATCTGAACCTTTTATTTTAGAGTAAGAATGACATCCCTTTAACTATCCTGATAAGCAATGGCCTGCTCAGAGTTGACCTGCTATCATTACTTCTGTCTTCCTTCGCAAAGCCCCTCATCACTTTGAGGGC
Source organism: Mobula hypostoma (assembly GCF_963921235.1). Classification (NCBI taxonomy): domain Eukaryota; kingdom Metazoa; phylum Chordata; class Chondrichthyes; order Myliobatiformes; family Myliobatidae; genus Mobula; species Mobula hypostoma. The sequence continues at coordinate 119,467,446 of NC_086102.1, read as the reverse complement.
TTCTCCATAGTTCCCAGTTTATCTTATTGCAGATTCTGACTGTACTGTGGTGAAATAATTTTAGCCCCAATCCTCGCTTGTTAGATGCCTGTTTCAGATAATTAAAGTAAAAGGGATTAAACAGTGATGTGTTGAAGGTAAAATTGGATGCATTATAAGTTGTTTCCATTCTGACTTTATAAAAAATGTACGGGCAGAGAGTACATTGAGAAAGACAGATATATGAAATAAAGAACCAATATCACTGCTTTGTTTATAGTGGGTTGTCGATTTCAGCTGAGTAGCAGCAAAGATCCTATCACTATTCTCAGCATTCGTCACTAATCACAAAGAAAAATTAGCCAAGGTGTCAACAGCAAACTGACCCAAGTCCCCATTTCGATTGCCAGTGCTGTATCAGCATCATTGTCTGAAAATATTGTGTCATATTCTAGACATATACTGACTGGTCCCGACTCTCACTTATCTTTGCAATGCTGTTCTCTCAGTCTTTTCCTCTTTCTCTCTCTCTCCTTCTCTCCCTTTGCCCTTCTCCCTCTCCCTCTCTCCCTCTCCCTCCCTCTCTCTCTCTTTACCTCCTTCAGTCTGTCTGTCCTGCTCCTTCTCCATCCTTCTCTCACAACACGCAAACACACACACACACACACACACACACATCAATGTAACACACACAAAATACTAGAGGAACTCAGCAGGCCAAGCAGCATCTACGGAGAAATGTACAGTTGATGTTTCTGGTCGAGGCCCTTCATCAGAACTGGAGAAAAAAAAGATGAGGGGTAGATTTAAAAGGGAGGGAGAGGGAAACACAAGGTGATAGGTGAAACTGGAGGGGGTGGGATGAAGTAAAGAGCTGGGAAGTTGATTGGTGAAAGAGATACAGGGCTGGAGAAGGGGGAGTCTGATAAGAGAGACAAAAGACCATGGAAGAAAGAAAAAGGGGAGAGGAGCAACAGAGGGAGGTGATGATCAGGCAAGGAGATAAGGTGAGAGAGGGAAAAGGGGGTGGGGAATGGTGAAGGAGAGGGAGGGGGACCATTACCAGAAGTTTGAGAAATTGATGTTCATGCCATCAGGCTAGAGGCTACCCAGACAGAATATATGGTGTTGCTCCTCCAACCTGAGTGAGGCCTCATCACGACAGTAGAGGAGGCCGTGGATTGACGTATTACAATGCAAATGGAAAGTGGAATTGAAATGGGTGGCCACTGGGAGATCCCGTTTCTTCAGGTGGACAAAGCGTAGGTGACAGCAAAGCAGCCTCCTGAGAGCTGGAATATGCACATCTATACTCACATCATTCTAGCAGATGCAGAGTAGAGAGTACTCTGACAAGGTGAATCTGCACTGTAGGGTTCAGGAAAGCTCTACAACTGGTAGAACATGGGTTTTCACCGATATACAGGAGGCCACACCAGGAGCACCAGATACAGTAGATGATCCCAACAGACTCAGAGGTGAGGTGTCGCTTCATCTGGAAGGGCTGTTTGGGGCCCTGAAGGGTAGTGAGGGAGGAGATGCAGGAACAGGTGTAGCACTTGTTCCACTTGCAAGGATAAGTGCCAGGAGGGAGATCAGTGGGGAGAGATGAATGCACAGGGGAGTCGCGTAGGGAGCGATCCCTGTGGAAAGCAGAAAGTGGGTGGGGGGGGGAATGTGCTTAGTGGTGGAATCCTGTTGAGAGTTGGCGGAAGTTCTGGAGAATTACGTGCTGGATGCGGAGGCTGGTGGGGTGGTAGGTGAGGACAGGAGGAACCCTATTCCTGGTCGGGTGGCGGGAGGATCAATGTAGTGTTTAGTATTGCCGTGTTCAATCAGTCAACCTGTCTAATAATGATCCCTGGCATCTGTGGCTGGGAATCTAGGGCATTACGGACTACGTAAGTGAAAATAGCATCGACTCTACCAGTGATGCCTCCCTCCCTGATGCTCCAAACAACTTTTTTTGCACACTTCGAGGCATACAGCGCAAAAGCTACCCCCTCCCAGGTGAGCAGCTGCTGCTGTAAACACAGCGGACGTGAGAAGCACTCTGGAGCGAGTCAACCCCCATAAGATGGCTGGGCCAGACAACATCCCAGGTCGAGTACTCAGGGAGTGTGCACAACAGCTCACTAACATCTTCAACAGTTCACTCATCCTGGCTGCTATCTCCACATGCTTCAAATCAGCCACCATCATCCCTGCACCGAAAAACTCTATACCTTCAGAACTAAACTACCACCTAGCGCTACTAACGCTAATCATCGTGAAGTGCCTTGAACGGCTGGCAATGGCACACATCAAAGACTCCATTCCTGTCACTTTGGACACTCACAAATCTGCTTACTGATAGAACCACTCTACAACAGATGCCATAGCATCTGTTATGCACCTGGCCCTGACACACCGAGAAAACAAAAACACTTGCGTCTGAATGCTATTTCTGGATTTCAGTTCAGCATTCAACACTTTTGTCCCACAAACCTTGGTGAACTTCCTAACCAACAGACTTTAGATAGTCAGGATGTACCACTGCTCCTCCCTCCCCATCATCCTCAACGTGGGTGCCCCCAGGGCTGTGTGCTGAGCCCACTGCTGTACACTCTGTTCACATGACTGCAAGGCCAAACAACCGAGTAATCACATTGTCAAATTTGCCGATGACATCACAGTATCGGCTCATCACTGTCATTATGGTGAGCAGCCTACAGAGAGGAAGTGAAAGAGCTCGAGGCCTGGTGCCAGGCAAATAACATCTTCCTCAATGTCAGCAAGACAAAGGAGATGGTTATTGAGTTCAAGAGAACTCATACCCCTCACACTCCTCTTTAGATCAGTGGCACAGCGTGGAAACTGCAAGTAGTTTCAAAATTCTGTGAGCGCACATCTCATACAACCTCTCATGGTCCCAGAACACATCCTATACAATCAGGAAAGCTCACCTACTTTCTGAGGAGGCTGAAAGGAGCTGGAATATGCACATCTATACTCACATCATTCTAGCAGATGTGGAATAGAGAGTATTCTGACAAGGTGAATCTGCACTATGGCGGCCAGGAAAGCTCTACAACTGGTAGTCAAAACTGTCCAGCGTATCACCAGCGTCAGCCTGCCTGCCATCAAGGACATATATTTAGAAAGATACCTGAAAAGGGCCAGGAGCATCATGAAGGATCCCACCCAACCTGCTCAGGGTCTGTTTGTCCCACTCCCATCAGGGAGGAGGCTACGTAGCATCCATGTCAGGACCACCAGACTCAACAACAGTTACTTTCCCCAAGCAATAAAGCTGATTCAACAACCTCCACTCACTAACTCAAACCCTCCACATCTCCCAGCACTACTGCTTTATCATTCACTTTATGTATAGGCACTCGCGTGCCTAGCATCACTTTCTGGAAATACAGTCAATCTGTGCATACTGTATAAGCTGATTGTGTTTCCTTTGTGCTGCATCAGATCCAGAATAACAAATATTTTATTCTCCTGTACACTTGTGTACTGGAAATAGCACTAAACAATCTTGAATCTTGAACTTATGAAAGATTTGGAAAATGTTTTGCTGTGAACAGTAGAGTGTGGGTGAAATTCATGTTGGGACATGTGGTGTGCTGTGGTGAGAAGTGAAAGACTACTCAAGGAGTCAATGGCAGCATAGCAAAAGTTGGCAAATCAGGCATTCATGGATCAAATGAGACTGCAGATGATGGATTATGGGGCAACATGCAATCTGCTGAAGAAACCCAGCCTATTGAGCAGTACCTATGGGGGTGGGGTGGAATGGAATTGTTGATGTTTTAAGTTAAAACCTTTGACAATTCCTTTCTCCCTGCAGATGCTGTTTGACCTGCTGAGTTCTTCCAGCAGATTGTTTGTGATTCATCATCAATGAATCATCTTCAATGTGATTCATCATCAGTGGACACGGCAATACTACATACATTGTGTGTGCAATGTCCATTTGAAGTTAAAGCACTTGACATACCTATGAAGAAGAATCATGGATTTGTAATGACTGGCACCCAAAACTCCAGCATACTTGTCCCTCAGGCTTGATACTGGCAGACAGCTGCAGATGTAACCCTAAACACTACTCTGCTACAGGTTTCAAGCTGTGAGATGCAAAGTTGTTGACGTGAAGTGTTTGAGGCTAATGAAACAGAGGTCTAATTAACTTGTATGCTGGAGACCAAACCCAGTGTCCATGGAGGATGGTTTAAGTGCGGAGACTGCCCCTTTGCTCTTGAAATCTCTGCCATTCTTCCTGGGTCAGGACTGTGCTTGAAACACTGCGTTATCAGTGGCATCTCAAAGCACGGGATAGTAGGACAACAGGGTGTTGTCAAGGCAGGGATTGGTGACATTATTTCACACACACTGCATCAAAAAGACAGGCATTTCCTCTGCAGAAAGCACCGTCAAACCCCAGTATAGAGAGGCACTGATGCGCGAGATAGCTTGCTCTATTTCTCCGGATTAACCCAGTCCCGGCTTTTCTGAGGGAATTGTCGTGCAGAGAATGCCTCGAGAGGTTTGCGATATACTGTAGGTCAGGCACATAAACTAAATGGGATTCCCTTTATGAGTCTCTCAGTTTCTCAGGCATTATGTTGATTGATAGTGAAGGCCTTGTCATCACATAGCCTCAATTTGCTCTGCCATTCAGGTGTTCTCAGGCTCAATCATGCTATATCAGACTTGGCATTCCATGTTTTCTCCACCGTTAAATGCCCTTTCACTACCATTTTCCCATTATATCAGGGAAATAATGTCAGGAGTCTGCATTTCACCCCTTTGAGACTGTCCTGTCATTCACTGAGATCACATCTGATCTGTGAAATAACTCCAAACTCTCACCTTTCCCAGATCCCTTAACCTTGGTTTGCAAAACCAGTATCTGATTTAAAGTTAATAATTGGCCTAACATCAATCACCATTAGCGAAAAAAAAATCTGTCCCAAATTTCTACCACCTGCTGTGTTTCTTTGCCTTCTAAAAGATGTGATTGAATATTTTTAGACTCTGTTCTCTAGTCCCAGATTCCCCATCAGCACAGGTAGCTTCTTCTATTCACTCCATTACTTCCCTTTTCCTTTGAATAAAATTCTCCTTTAACCTTCTAAATTCCAGTGAATGCATCCAGAGATTGGGCACTCTCCACACCCTGAAGCCTATCATTCTGTATGTTGCACTCATCATAACAATATATATGCTCAACCGTATGGTGTGCACAACTACTCACTAGATACCAGGTGTAGTTGATCTCCAAATCTCTTTCATTCTTCCAGCTTCACACAGTTTTAAGGTCCTCTATTTTATCTTCTTTAGGCTTAAAATTGTTGCCGCCTCACTTGCCAACATTGAAATTCATCTGCCACAATTTTGCCCAGCTATTGGCTGGCGGGGTAGAGATACGTCTCTATCAAAGGAGATGTAAGGTGCTCCTTCCCTCCGCTAACCTGCAGATCAGCCTTGGGCAAGGTGTAGCACCTGCTTAGCCCCTGATTAGGGTCAGATGACACTATGAAAGTAGGTGGTGGATGGTCGTATGAGCAGCTGGTGCATATCACAAGTCCTGGTTATGCGACCACTGACACCAGGCAGACAATCTCTGAAGAGGATTGATAATGGCTGGGGTCACTGTCTTGTAAAGACACTGCCCAGAAGAAGGCAATGGCAAAACACTTCTGTCGAAAAAATTGCCAAGAACAATCATGGTCATGTGACAATGATCACCTACGTCATACAACATGGCACATAGTGATGGCGATGATTGCATGTACCTCTTTGTAGCTTAATGTTCTTATCTACGTTGGTACAGTGTCGACTCGCTGGTATTGCCAAGCTTGCTATCCCAACCCATTGTCTAAGTTACATTCAGAGACCAGAGACTATTATCTCTGAGCCTTTCCCACCCAGGTCAACAATCTCCAACAGACCTGCCTGATCTGCTGAGTTAGACCATAAGACTATTAGATATCAGAGCAGAATTAGGCTATTCGGCCCATTGATTCTGCTCCGCCATTTGATCATGGCTAATTTATCACTCCTTTCAATCCCATTCTTGTGCCTTTTTCCCATAACCCTTGTCACCCTTATTAATCAAGAACCTATCAACTTCCACTTTAATTATACCCAATGACTTGGCCTCCACAGTTGTCTGTGACAATGAATTCCACAGATTCACCACTCTCTGTCTAACAAAAATTCCTCCTCATCTCTGTTCGAGAGATACATCCTTGTATTGTGAGGTCCACTCTATCTTGGCCTTTCAATAGGTTCAGTTCTTCTGATTTCTTCAGTGTTGCTCCAGTATCTGCAGTCTCTTGAGTCTCCAGCTCAATTGTCTGTTCAATTCCAAGTATTCCACCAACAGTTTTGTTTAATTGGGTTTCATCAAATACTAAAGTTGTACAAATAATATTCATATGCATTAATAAATATCAATTATACCTCTGACTCATGTGTTGGGGAAACAACGTCTCCATCGTTAGTAACTGTAGTTTATTAATACATTTACCTCAGACCGCTCAGAACTGATAGCTAAACAGTCTGAGGTAAACGTATTAATAAACTACAGTTACTGACTTCCCCTCACGTCACCGCAGCAGAGTCTGAGCTGAGCTGGGCCTTTCCATCCATCCCCTCATGGAACTCTCGTGCACCTCACACCTTTTCACTCCTCCTCACTGCCCACTCCTTCCTCTCTCAAGATCTCCATCATTTGATCCAAGCTGTAAACATTCCACCCAAGATGCTGCATATAAATTAGTGCTGGTGCTGCCTTACTGAACGTCACTTACGTTTTCATGGTGTGAACTTGCTGCTCTATTTATAGGATTAATTGGTCTTCAAAACATTATAGAGTTCTTTAACATTTTTTTTAGATCTGCGCATCACTTGTAAGGCAGATTTGTCGCCCGTCTCCAATTGCTGCTGAGACAGTGTTGTTGATCTCCTTGAACTGGTGCCACCTTCCTAGTGAAGGTGTCCCCAGAATGCTCTTGGGGAGGGAATTCCATGACTTAGACTGGCGATATATTTTCACATCGGGATGGTACGCAGTCTGTCTGAGTGGGCAGATGGTGAGGGAGATCTGGAAGCGATGGCACCAAGTATTGCATTGTTGGCATGCTGTGTTGATGCCAGAATGTGTGGTTGTACTCGCGGCCCGCCCCCAGCATATTCTTAGGTGTGCTGGTTGTTAATGCAAATGACACAATTTACTGTATGTTTCAATGTACGCGTGACAAATACATCTGAATGAGGGCACCTTCACTGGAGGAACTCAGTGGGTTTGAGTAGCATCTGGGGAGAAAAGGAATTTTCCACATTTCGGGTTGATACTTGCATCAGGATCAATCCTTCTGCCGGGTTTTGATGCGAAACTGAAAGAGTTCCTTTCCTGTCTCAGACGTTGCTCAATCCACTGAGTTGCTCCAGCAGTTTGTTTGTTGCTCCAGATTCCAGCATCCGCAGTTTCTTGTGCACTTTTGTACACAGTGCACTTTTCCTTCGTGCGAAAGGTTGTGGGGTTTGGGCTATGCTGTTGGAATAGCCTTGGTGAGTAACTATTGTGCATTTTATGGAAGGGATACACTGCAGCCAGTGTGCGCCAGTGGTAGACGGAATAAATGTTGAGCGTAATGGATCCAGTGGGCTGCCTTGTTCTGGATGGTGTCAGGCTACTGCAGAGTTGTTGGAGCTGCACACGTCCTGCAAGATGGTGGAAAAGCTTTAGGGTGTCCAGGGAAGAGTATCGCACTCCGGGATATTCAGCCCCTGACTTGGTGTGGTGGTCAGTGCATTTATGTGACTGGCCCAATTAAGTTTCTGGGTGGTACGCAATATGTAGATGGTAGGAAACTCAGCGAATGCATATTGCAAACACGAGGAAATCTACAGATGCTGGAATTTCAAGCAACACACATAAAAGTTGCTGGTGAACGCAGCAGGCCAGGCAGCATCTCTAGGAAGAGGTACAGTCAACGTTTCGGGCCCAGACCCTTCATCAGGACGAACTGAACAAAGAGCTAGTAAGAGATTTGAAAGTGGGAGGGGGAGAAGGAGATCCGAAATGATAGGGGAAGACAGGAGGGGGAGGGATGGAGCCAAGAGCTGGACAGTTGATTGGCAAAAGGGATATGAGAGGATCATGGGACAGGAGGCCTAGGGAGAAAGAAAAAGGGAGGGAGAGAAAAACCCCAGAGGATGGGCAAGGGGTATAGTGAGAGCGACAGAGGGAGAAAAAGGAGAGAGAGAAAAAGAATGTGTGTATATAAATAAATAATGGATGGGATACGAGGGGGAGGTGGGGCATTAGCAGAATTTTGAGAAGTCAATGTTCATGCCAACAGGTTGGAGGCTACCCAGACAGAATATAAGGTGTTGTTCCTCCAACCTGAGTGTGGCTTCATCTTTACAGTAGAGGAGGCCGTGGATAGACATATCAGAATGGGAATGGGATGTGGAATTAAAATATGTGGCCATTGGGAGATCCTGCTTTCTCTGGCGGACAGAGCGTAGGTGTTTAGCGAAGCGGTCTCCCAGTCTGCGTCAGGTCTTGCCAATATATAGAAGGCCACATCGGGAGCACCGGACGCAGTATATCACCCCAGCCGACTCACAGGTGAGGAGTCGCCTCACCTGAAAGGATTGTCTGAATGCATATTGCTTCTGAATTCAAGTTCAAGATTCCTTTGTTGGAGCAGGTCATGGCCTGGGACTTGTGTGGCAGAAACGTTGCCATGTCTCAGTGCTTGTGCCAGGGTCTTTCTGTGCACAGACAGTGGCTTCTTCATGTGCTGAGGATTACAGACCAGGTCGGCGCAGCCAGCCCGCAATTATTTAACTCTTTTAGCCATAGAGGTGAACAAGGGAAATGGAATTGAGCTGAAATAATAGAATGGCAAACACCTGGTTCAATTATCACCATCCCTTCAGTAAACCTCCGATAATGCGGTACTGGATTGTCAGAAATAAGTAGCTGGTAACTGGGTTATGTATCAGATGGTACTGGACCATGGTGATTCACTGCAAGCTGCTTTCTCTGGATCTATTCATTTCCATTATAACCATTCTATATTTTGAAATCTAAATAAAATAGCACTTTATTCTGAATTCTGTTGCCTTTCCTTTGTACTGGCCTGATGCGGATGTAGTGAAACGTTCTGTCTGGATGGCATGCAAAGCAGAGTACATGTGACAATAACAAACCAATTTACCAATCCAGTGCAAAGCTTTTGTTTGCATGCCATTCAGACAGATGATTCCAAACATAAGTACCTCACGTGCCGAGCTTCCCGAGGCTGCTGACGAAGAAAAGATATGGATGTGATATCTTGACCATTGTGTTCATGTGGCTAGACCAGGTCATATTGTGAGTGATTTTTACATGTGGGAGCTTGAAGAATTTAAAGATCACCACTGATTCATACAGGGATGTGTATTCTGCCCTGCCTCTTGAAACAATGACCAGCTCTTTCGTTTTGCAAACACTGAGGGAAAGATTGTTGTCCTTACACTGTGCCACTCAGCTCTCTGTTCCATTCTTGTACTCCAGATTGTGGACTGAGACCTAGCCCACTGCAGTGTTGTCATCTCCAAGCCTGTAGAAGGAGTTAGATCAGAATCTGGCCACACATCATGTCGCATCCTTGGGGAACATCAGTGTCGAAGATAGCCACATGACCATAAGGCGTAGGAGCAGGGTTAAGCCATTCAGCCCAGCAAGTCTGCACCACCATTTCACCATGGCTGATTTATGATCCCTTCCAACCCCATTCTCCTGTCTTTTCCCCATAACCTTTAACACCTAGTCCAATCATGAACCTATATACCCCAATGACTTGGCCTCCGCAGCTACCTGTGACAATGTATTCCACAGCTTCACTACTCTCTAGCTACAGAAATTCCTCCTCATCTCTGTTCTAAATGGATGTTCCTCTATTCTAAGGCTGTGCCCTTTGGTCCTAGATTCCTCCACTATAAGAAATGTCCTCCCCGCATCCAATGTATCAAGGCCTTTCAATATTCGGTAGGTTTCAAAGAGATTCCCCCTCATTCTTCTAAACTCCACTGAGTACAAGCCCAGAGCCATCAAACACTCTTCATATGTTAACCCTTTTATTCCTGGAATCACTCTTGTGAACCTCCCTTGGACCCTCTCCAATGTCGGCACACATTTTCTTAGATAAGGGGCCCAAAACTGCTCACAATACTCCAAGTATGGTTTGATCAAAGCCTTATAAATCCTCAGCATTACATCCTTGCTTTTATATTCTAGTCTTCTCAAAATGAATGTTTACATTGCTTTTGGCTTCCTCGCCACCAACTCAACCTGCAAGTTAACCTGTAGGGAATCCTGCACAAGGACTCCCAAGTCCTTTTCTACCTCTGATTTTTGAATTTTCTTCCTGTTTAGAAAATAGTCTATACTGTTATTCTTTCTACCAAAATGCATGACCATACACTTCCATACACTATATTCCATCTGCCACTTCTTTGCTCATTCTCCTAATCTGCCTCAATTTTTCTGCAGACTCCCTGCTTCCTCAATACTACCTGCCCCTCCATCTATCTTCGTAAAGTCTGCAAACTTGGCCAAAGACTCATCAATTTTGTCATCTGAATCATTGACATTGAACTGGAAAAGAAGCTGTCTGAACCCCAACCCCTGTGCAGCAACGGCAGCTAATCAGACAAGACCACCTTTATTCCCACTCTTTGCCTTCTGCCAGTCTGTCAATCTTCTATCCATGCAGGTATCCTTCCTTTAATACCATAGGTTCTTGTTAAGCAGCCTCATGTGCAACACTTGTCCAGGGCCTTCTGAAAACAGTGATGGAGTTGCTGTTGCCTGTCCTTACCGATTGTGGCCTGTTTGTCAGGAAGCCAAAGGTCCAATTGAAGAGGGAGGAACCAAGTCTCAGGCAGGAGTTCAGGTATGAGATTTCTTCCTGAGGACTCCACATCTAGCTCACTCGTCCGTTGGGAATGTGAGCCAGAATTCTAGAATACAAGTGGTGTGTGCAGCAAGGGCTGGGACTGGAGTCGGAATGCCAGCAGTCAGGAATGTGGGAAGGTACTCAGAAATAGAGTGCTTGTCTGTTACCTTTTAAGCTCACTGGCGGACCGTAAAGTTTATTACACTGTGTGTTTACTCTCTACTGTGCACCACATGTTTACCGTGTATCATGTAAGAAGGTGAAATAAAGGTGGCTGGGCGTTAATAGGGGTAAGTGCAACGGTCCAGAAAAGTTACTGGTCCAGCACCATGCAAACTGCTGTATTATCAAATTTTAGATTAGATTATTAGATTAAATTAGATTATGAGGACACGCAATCCTCTTTTATTGTCATTTAGTAATGCATGCATTAAGAAATGGTACGATATTCCTCCGGTGTGATATCACAAAACACAGGACAGACCAAGACTGAAAAACTAACAAAAACCACATAATTATAACATATAGTTACAACAGTGCAACAATACCATCACTTGATGAAGAACAGGCCATGGGCACAGTAAAAAAGTTCAAAGTCTCTCGAAAGTCCCACATCTCACGCAGACAGGAGAAGGAAGAAAACTCTCCCTGCTATGCCCGACCACAGTCCGACTCTGAGTCGTCCGAAAACTTTGAGCTCTGATCAGCCCTCCAACACCGAGTACCGAGCACCATCTCTGCCGAATGCTTTGACCCCAGCTTTGGTCGCCAGCAGCAGGCAAAGCCGGGGATTTTGGGGCCTTCCCTCCAGAGATTCTCGATCACACAGTAGCAGCGGCAGTGAACCGGGCATTTCAGAAATTTCTCCAAATGTTCCTCTGTGCTTCTCACGTCTGTATCCATCAAATCAGAATTGTGCACGGCATCCTACTTACAATTACGATATCATTTCACCGGAGAGCTGCGCGTGCTGCGTCGTGCCACCGTCTTCTCCTCCCGCCGATTTCGCCGCAAGTTTTATTAATGTGCTCAAAATTTTCAGCTCAGGGGTGCAGAAAAGAGCTGATAGAATGCTTTAATTTGATGCCGTTAACCCTACTCCATCATGCTGGATGAATGACAGTTGTTCCAACCAGCAAACAAAAGGCTGGAGTTACCACTGGGTCAGGTACCATCCAAGAAGGAAAGTAGACATCGCTATTTTGGGGTCAAGACACTTGCAGCTGAAAATGCATCCAGGTAAAGAGTCTGATCTGAAACACTGGCTGCCCATTTCCCTCCTTAGATGCTGCCTAACCCACTGAGATTCTCCAGTGTTCTGTACGTTACTCCTGATTTCCAGCATCTGCAATCATTTGTGTCTTCTTTGCTTCGATTAAACCTTTTGCACAGCCAATTTCAAGAAACAAATGGTAGCGGAATTAAATACGCAGTTGCTTGGCTTGTCACGCCAGACGAAATGAAAAAAGAAGTCAGCATTTTAATTTAAATTTATGTAAAAAATGAGTCAGGTCATCTCAGGTGCTCTGATTATAACACAATCAAGATTGGTGAAGGGTAAGGTGCTGGAGAGAGTGATGTATAACCTGTCACTGTCAGAGTAAAATTCTGCTTCAAGTGTTCAGTTAAATTGAAGAAAACATTAAAAATATCATCCAGGCTCCTCTGATTTAAGAAATGCCCGCAATTCCCTTGCACAGACTATGCGACACATACGTTAGGAAATCCAATCAAAAATATCACCATAAAACAAAATTTGAAGCCACAATTACTGAGGGTTTAGGCACGACGCTCTCTGGAAATCTCGTCATTTTTCACTGTCAATTTTCTGTTGCCACTCATTTCAGTTTGATGGTCTACAGCTGAACTTAAAGAAGTGTGAATGGGGAAGGCACAAATGAGGTGAAGGATCAGAATTGCCTGATTTGATTGAGCACATTTTTCATTATAAATGCTCGACTTTGAAAAATAATGATACTGCAATTAGTGGTTCTGGCATTCTATTTTCATGAAGGTTTTATGGGGTTCGAGATGAAGGGTGCTGCCGTTGTGTGATGTAGTGTTTGAGGTTCAAATTTCGGTAAGGTGGCAATATGCACGGTTGCAATGGCCTCTCCAGGTCCGAGTAAAGGTGTAATTGTTCGTCCTTTACATCTTCTCTGTAATCAGAAGTCACAGCTGGATGTTAAGAACATCAAGTACTACAGGTTTACCACCCCAAAGAGTTGCTGAATTGAGACAGAACTGGACTTGTTTGTGTACCGCGTTGTGGCCTGGACTTGTTGCATGCCATTATTGTGCAGATGTGGTGCACGGTCCAACAAACGGTGCAATTGATTGTCTTGGACAGTCTTATGGTGGTCGCAAGACCCTGTTGGACATTGGCAATGTAGAATACTGCAAGTCCGGTTCACTGGTTCATTGGGGAGACTGGCAGCACAGGAGCTGTGGTGCCTCAGTTGTTGCGTGGGCCAGGCCCTCAGGCCGCGGGCTTGCCTGCTGCAGCTGTGCAGGAAAGATGAGACCAGAGGCTGATTGGGGAGAAGCAGAGGATTCTGTGGGCGCTCTGAAATCCATTTCGGGATGGGGGCTAGCTCCTCCTGTTGGTACTGCCCTCCAGTGTTTGCTCAGTGGATGTCAGTCTGGATTGTGTTCACCTGCAGCTGCTCTAGCACTTAATTCAGTACTGCTGCATGCTAGTTCTTGCAGAAACATGGCTCCAAGACAACATCCCATGTACCATCAATCTATAGACCATGCCACACAGGGACTTGGGCTACATTATTTTTTTTGTGACTCTAGGTTTCTCTGTTATTGTAACTAAATGTGCTGTGTGCTGTGTGTGACTGTTGGTACTGTGTTTTGCACCTTGACCCGGGAGGAACGTTGTTTCATTTGGCTGTATACATGTGTATTGTTGAATGACAATTAAACATGAACTTGAACTTGAAATTTAATCCAATTCACTCATTGAGAGGCTAACAGAAAGCAGCAGTGACACTGGTCTTTTTTGCAGTATGGCTTTGTGCTTTGATACAGTAATCAGATAACATTATTGATCAGATATTACACCAGTGTTTCAACCAAACCCACTAGTGAGGTACAGTGAAATGTCTCCACTGGTATCAGCCTCAAAGCAGACCTAGCAGCCTAGCAGAGTGAAAGTGCACACTGAGGCACAGAGCAGTTCATTTCTGGCATTGTTCATGATCTGCCGCATTTACGAAGAGACATACGAAGGTGTTGCTGGTACTGAGTTATGGAGAGAGGGTGAGCAGGTTGAGACTGGAATGTTAGAGAAGCGGGGGGGGGGGTGTGGTCATATAGGAGTGTATAAGATCATGAGGGGCATAGATAGGTTCAGTACTTTTTCCCAGGACTGGGGAATCAAGAAAGAGAAAGGAAGGTTTAGGGTAAGAATGGATGAGACTTAATAGGAACGTAAGCAAGAAAATTTTCACCCAGAGGGTGGTCAGAAAATGGAATGAGCTGCCAGTGCAAGTAATTGGCTGAGGCAGGTACATTGGGACTGTTGAAAGGACACATATACAGATAGGTGGATGCAAAAGATTTACAGAGATATGGATAAACGTGGTCAAATGGTACTAGCTTAGGTGGCAAGACCAGTTGGGCTGAAAGGCCTGTTTCGGATCCCTGTGGCTCTTTTTGAAGCCATGCAGAATAGGCGGCAGAGTATAAGCAATGTTTAACCTACTGATCCAGGACTTATTCTCTATTACTTTGGTGCAGGTGTTAGCCTGTTTAATAACATCTCTACCGAAATAAGAACAGAGTAGGTAGGAGACCAGACCCTTCAATCTTTTAAGCCATTTCTTTATTTAATATGGTGACTGAACCTGGGTCTCATCCACTTTACTGCCAGTCCCAATATTCTGTGGTCTGCTGATAAATTAGTTAATCACTGTTGCAAGAGGTGCAGGTACAATCTCCGGAAAGCCACCTCTCGGGTGAAGTGGAGATTCCGGACTAGACTGGAATCAATGAAGGATGCCCGACAGGTGTGGCAGGGTTTGCATGGCATGACCTCCTACAAAGCTAAACCTTGAGACCATAGGGGAAAGCAGAGCTTTGCTTCCAGGTGTGCTCAATGCCTTCTATGCTCGCTTTGACCACAGAACGGGGAGGAACCATCGCACCCCACCCCCCCATGTCTCCCGATGACGCTTTGGTCTCAGTATCTTAAGAAACTTACAGGCTGCCTTCAAGAGAGTGAATCCAAGAAAACCATCCGGTCCAGTCTGTACACCTCAATGTGTGCCTTGTGCATGTAACACCAATATCTCGTGGGTATCCAAGGCCTTTGGAAGGGCACTGGGAAAATCCACTGTTCAGGCCATTCTTTCTTTTCGATAAAGCCATTAGGCAGGAGGCATAAGAACCTTGGGTACCACACCACCAGGTTTAGGAATAATTATTGTTAATTACCCTACAACCATCAAGCCTCTGAACCAGTGTGGATAACCTCACTCACCACAACTCTGAACTGCTTCTATGACCTACAGACTCACTTTCAAGGACTCACTACAACTCATGTCCTCAATCTTAATTTTATATATCTGTATATTGTACATTGTTTGTTAGTCTATGTTTTTCATAAATTCTATTGTTTTAATTTATTTTTCTGTAAATGCCTGCAAGAACATGGATCTCAATGTAGTATTTGGTAGCATATGGCGTACGTACTTCAATAGTAAATTTTACTTTGGTTTTGAGCTCGGGCACACATGGTTACCTGGTACCTCACAAACAAGTAATTAGGCGAATGACCGGTTGATCTGCTCCCAGTGTTGTTTGGTTGAAGGTTGCCAGGACACCTTTCAGCTGTTCCTTCAGGTCTTTAGCATCTCATCTAAGCCAAAGGAATAGCAGATGGGATCTCAGTTCAAGGTCTGGTCCGAAGATTGCACCTCTGGTCCCTCTGCTCTGCACCGGATTATCAGCTTAATTAGGAGCTCAGTGGGACTTCAAGCCCACAGCTTTCAGAGGGGAGAGGGATCCAAACTGATCCACGGTTTCTACGCAGGAGCAATCCAACGTGCACCTGGTGCAAGTTCTCTTGCACTGCTTGTGTTGCTGCAACCCAGCCAATACCTTGCTTAGTTAATCTTGCTGAAGTTAGTTTTGTTGGCTGTGGATGCTAGTGGTGATCTCTAATTCTCCCTGAGCTGTGGCAGTTAGGAGTTAGCCTCATTACCTTGGGTCCTGAGTCACGTACAGGCCAAACTGTGCAGGAATGATCAGTTATTTCCCATGCATGTAACTAGTAAACCAGGTGAATTTTTTTTCAATGGTACGTGGAACATAAAACATAAAATCACAGTACAGGCCCTTCAGCCCACAATGTAGTACCAACCTTTTAACCCATTCCAAGATCAGGCTAACCCTTTCCACCCACACAGCGCTACGTTTTTCTATAATTCACGTACTTACCTAAGAGTTTCTTAAATGCCACCAATATATATGCCTCTACCACCACCCCTGGCACTTAACCCCTCATTCCCTATAAAAAAAACCTACAGTATCTCCGACATCTCCCAATATTTTCCTCCAATCACCTTAAAATTATGTTATGCCTCCTCACATCACCCATTCTTACACTCCCACTCTCACGGACACTCTCCCACAGCTGCACACTCACACTCTCACACCAAAACATGATATATATATATATATAAGATGCGCACACACTCCCACTCTCACGGACACTCTCCCACAGCTGCACACTCACACTCTCACACCAAAACATGATATATATATATATATATATATAAGATGCGCACACACTCCCACTCTCACACTAACACAACCAAAACATGTGACGTATATATATATGACACACACCCTCACCCGCATACATACATACATACACACACACACACACACACACACACACACACACACACACACACCCACACACACATATATACATGTGCACGCATGCATGCACACACGCACGCACACTTTCTGTCATACACTTGAGATGCACACAGGCAAATACATTCACATGTACACACAAACACATACTTTCCGACACATAGATACCATGCATGCATGCAGATCCCTTCTCTCTGTACTGGTTACAGGAGGGCTGGTAGGTTAGCTGGCCAGTGTAGGTTGTCCTTGTGATGTAGGTGAGTGGTAGGATCTGGGACTAATTGATGGGATTTGGGGATAATGAATTGGATTGGTGCAAATAGGTCCTTGATAGTAGGGACAGACTTGATGGGCTGAAGGGCTAATGTGCTCTATAACTCTATAGCTCGCTGACACTGCACAGGATAAAATGAAGACTCAATGGCATACAGGACAAAGGATGCCAAGGAATGGAGATCCAGACACGTGACTCATTCGCAGCACACACATGGAGAGAATGGAACTGTTCTTTGTGGCGAGCAATACGTAGAAGCAGATAATCGTACTGAAGACTCATGGACACTGCACGCTTCTTTAAGAGGATAACAGGGCTATTCCAATGAGGGAGATCAGCTCTGGACCCTGTTACATGCTTACCTCTCCAGTATCCCTGCAGACAGCCATCGGATGTTTCATCCCCGGAAGCAGCGTAGAAATTGAAGGATTAGTTCAATCCACACAGTATTGACATAACAGAGAGTTACAAGCTCGGCACGCACCATGGAAGGACAGGAGCAGTCAGAACAGTATTGCTTCATTAAAGGATTGATCCTGGCATTGCAACTGCGGTGAATTCTTTCATATTGTGTACTGCAGGATAGATTTGTGCATGGCTAAAAGGATTTGATAAAAACACGGAAGGCTACATTTGACCCGGTTCACAAAATTATAACCTCGATGGAAGTGACAGTGAAAAACACCAAGGAATTTCATCCATCACTTGAGAAAAATATGACAGTAGTTTATAGTCTGAGGGCAGCAGGAAGACTTCCATGCGTGAAGTAAGGACAGTGGTACACGGTGTGAATTCTTGCTACAGGTACAATTTCTGCAGGGCCATTCCTTTAAGGAGGCAAAGTGTCATCAGAAGAAATGACGGCTTCCAGACACAGAGAACAACGAAGCAGACCAGCACGTAAAGAGACGTTTGACAACATAAGGGTGTGGAGAAGGAGCGTATCATATATAAAGCAGGGCTAGTCTTGTACCAGCACCCTCTCTACAAATAAAGATGGCAAGAAGCAGCAAGCTATTAAAAGAGAAGGATAATTAACTGAGGAGTTACACCGGTGAGCACAGATAAACATTGGATAGTTCAGTCATAGATAAAGATTTCTGCATCAGAAAATTCACCAAAACACAAGCAAACAGGAGCAGGAGTAGGCCACCGTGTCACCTGAGGCACTTCCCATCTTCTAATATGATCATGCATGGCTGATCTACGTTGGCCTCAATTCCCCTTGTCTACTTGTCATTACCCTCTTACAGGATCTTTCAAATATTTATTGTATTTTTTATATATATTTAAGTAGACACCATCCAAGGATATCTAATGATCTGACCTTCACTGCTTTGGAGTAACGAATTTGAGAAATTTATCATCGAGTGAGAGAAGAAATTTCTACATAGTTTTAAATGACTGGGCCCTTATTTTGCAGGTATGTCCTTTTGTTCATGACTCTGTTGCTAATGGAAACATCTCAACATCTACTGCACAGAAATTCAGAAAGTGGTGGTTCTCTGGAATTCTCTGACCCTGAGGGTGGTGGCCAGATCATCACATATGTTTAGGTGGAGCCTACTTGGGACCTTACATGTTTGAATATGTCTGTTCTAAACGTAAAGAAATGCAGACCCAAACTGCCCCAGTTATTACTCTGGTGTATCTTCTTCCAACTGCTTCCAACGCTACCATGTCTATTTTAAGTAATGATTCAGTTATCTCTGTTTTGTGGTGTCGTGGCAAACTTAGATGGCCGTCACATAAAAGTCAATGTTGTACTTTGGAGTTCAAGGGGAAATGGGGTCTGGGCAACTCACACTTGGAGCCTCCGATTGCTTAGTTGGCTACACTGAGTGCCCAACATTTCAAAGCAAGGATTAGTAAAGCAAACTAATGATCAACTGAGACCTGAGCTTAGTTGGCCCATGTGAATATTGTGATCCTGTGCTATTACATATACATAAAGAAATACTTACATTTAGAGATTAGAGAGCATGTCTTATGAGGATAAGCTGAGCAAGCTAGGGCTTTTCTCTTTGAGACGTGACTTGATAGAGGTTTACAAGGTGATAAGAGGCACAGATCGAGTGGACAGCCAGCGATGCTTTCTCAGGGCTAATACAATTTCCAGGGCAATACAGGGCTAATGGCTAATACAAGGGATCATAATTTTAAAGTGATTGGAGGAAAGTATAGGGGGGGATATCAGAGGTAGGTATTTTTATACACAGAGCAGTGGGTGCGTGGAACGCCCTGCCAGGGTGGTGGTAAAGGCAGGTACATTAGGGTCAATAAAAAATTCTCAGGTAGGCATGTGCATGATAGAAAACTGGAGGGGCAGAGGATGGGTTAGATTCATCTTAGAGTAGATTAAAAGGCTGGCATAACATCTTGAGCTGAAGGGCCTGTACTGTGCTGTACCGTTCAATGTTCCTTAAGGATGTTCATTCTGCCATTACTGGCCACGAGGTAGCCATATGCATCTAACAGTCGGAGACCTCCAGCAGAAGGATTTTCACTGAAAGGCTGGGTTAGTCCAGTGAGGGTGGAATGGAGTTGTTATGAAACTAACTCAGTGGAGGGCCAATTGTGGCATTGTCACATGTAAGGAGGGGACAGTGAAAAGCTTTGTTTTGCATACCATCTGGATAAATCATTTCATCACATCAGTGCATTGAGAGTACAAAAGCATGACAACAACAGAATGCGGAATATAGTGTCACAGTTACAGAAAAGGTACAATGAAGGCAGGCATTGAGGTACAAGGCCGCAATGAGATGGAATGGCTGTGCGGTGACAAAATAAGTGATTTTCAACCGGGCGAGTAATGACAAGCTGCACCCTTTGCTGACAAAATCTTTATGCAGAGATGATAGGAGCCATGTTTTGCACATGGTCAAGCGATGTCCAAGTGTGGATCTGCAACCATTACAGTGGATGATTCAAAATGTCCACTGGTCAAGGGTGTCAAGAATGCAGCACCCAAGGCTTCTCATACTCGGTGAGGAGATGGAACTTGGAAGAACATTTCAGCCATAGTAAATATGAGACTGTTTTCAGAGTTTTGTACAATGGACAGGTTTCAGCAGAGATCCAGAGGATGTATTGTCAGCATTTGCAGTTATTGTGGGATGAGTACTCGAAAGATTTTTTCAAATTGCACTTAGCAGCAATATAGGCTTGGTTTACATATCCACTGAATGAGATTTCATGTCCCTTCTGCCTTTCCCTGGACATAAGTAATCCAATTATTCTGTACCAAAGAAGAGCATGAGAGTTACCCCCATAAAGGCTAATCCTTAACCTTTACTCAACACAGCTGTCACAGAAAACCTGGTCTCTGTGGGAGCTTGCCATGTTCAAATTAGGCTGCCACATTTCCAATGTTGCACCAGTAGTCATGCAAAGCATTTTCAGTGACTGCAAGCACCCAGGGGCAGCCTGAGGTTGGCCAAGGGACTGTATACATGGCAATTGTTCCTCAAAGTGACAGAAGTATTTTACTGGTGAGGGAAGGAGGGCAAACGTCAATCAATGTGCTATTAAATTGCCCCAACTTTTAGGAGGAGATGAAGAGTATTCTCTGAAGCTGTTCGTCACCTGTCCCTGGTGTTACTCTAAAAGAGGAATGTATGATTAGCATGAAGTAGCTGCCCTGGAATTTCCTGCTGCAGCTACTCATGCATTTTTCCATACCTGATACAAATCCACATGCAAGCAAATCACTTCTTCAAAGGCAGGCTCCCAGGATCGACTTGCTTCCACTGTGGTTCTGAGAGTGAAGACCATCGATGAGGCCAATATGGGACTAGTTTAGATGGAAACGCTGATTAGCATGGACCAGTTGTAGACATCCCACCCTGCAAAAACTCATTTCACGGAGGTAGCACCATCAATTTGCAGGAGACTCCCAGAACCTCCAGGAGAAGGGGATGTCTGCAATAGTAGCTCCTTAGCAGCTCGCCAGCTAGTTTAAATAATGTTGGCTATGCTAATGAACGAATGACACCTGTTAAACTCATCTCAACATGTCTTTTACAGTCTTAACCCACCATGGGCAATAGAAAAGTCACTGTAGCAAACAGTGCAGCGAGCAACACTGTCATTATTTTTGACCCCTATTAGGCAGGGGTACACTTTAGTGTAGTCTGGGGTGACGTACATTTTGTATTTTCTTTTTTTGGAACACTCTGCCATGGCGTGCTCTCGCTCTCACGCTCTCTCTCTCTTGTGATCGCTCTTGTGCTCTCTCTTGCTTTCTCTCTCTCGCTCGCTTGCTCTCAAAACAATTGATTTCCGTGATATTGTATATAATTTGCGGGCGTCAGGGAGCCACTATTAATATGCGGGAGACTCCCGGAACTTCCGGGAGAGGTGGGATGTCTGCAGTTGGACCAAAAGGTCTGTTTCTATACTTTAATATTCTTTGAAAGACACAAGTGATCTAGATGAAATCTCACAAAAATCTGGTAGCTTACTGTTACTGTTACTGAGACCGGTTTTTATTTTTAAAAAATTTCCAAATTAATTTAATTACTTGAATTTAAACTCCTCAAGCTACTGTTGTGGGATTTAAACACATTACTAGTTCAATGCATTAGAATGTTGGTTCCTTGTCCTGTCTATTAAGCCACAAAACTGAAATCCTTCAGCTATTTTCTACTGTTTTATTGCTTGAAATTATATCTTGATTTTTAAAATATCGATTTCTTTTAATCATGAAATTTTTGCAAAATGTTTTCGCATCTCTGGCATTCAGAAGCATTTGAGTGGCTGATTCAGGCCGAGCTTAGCTGCTGCTATCAAAGCACTTTCGAAGGACTTACAACAGAGATCTTGCCAACAGGCTTGACTTCAGAGACAAAGTTTCCCGTGGAAGATTGGCTACAGAGAACTGCAAACATTGCTGGTAGAAGGGTGTCAAAGGAAATTTATCCCCTATGTTACGGAATTTTCTGTGAGAAATACTTCTGTTGTACTTGGGAGACTCTGTTTGCTGTTGTCACTGAGTTTGTTGTCTTGCTCTTCCTCTAAATCATTGGGGACACGGTGCTGTTAACATCCATTGTGTTTTTCTAACTGCTTTCATGCCCAGAGTGATAATCCCGGAGCCCTGGTTCAATTCTGACCTCAGGTGGGGTTTGCACATTCTCCCTGTCTTGGTGTGGGTTTCTACTTGCTACCTTCCTCATCCCTAAGAAAAACTGGATAATTAATTATCTCTTAGTGTAGGGGCAAGTGACAAAAAAACATCAAATGGGGGTGAGAGAGAAGGTAAGGAAAATAAGGAGCAAGGGAATGGGACTGATAGGATTGCTCCCGGTGGTCAGCATGGTTCGATGGGCTGAATGGTCTTCTTCTGCTTCACAGTCACTAAAGTGTAATTAGGAGGTTGTGTTGGGGTTAAGATATTCGGCTTACATATTGCAAAATATTCTGGGCAATTTGCAGCTGAAGGCTTCTATGGTTATGTGATATTTGTTTAATAGATGCGTTTCCCTCTAGTTAACATGGCCAGTAAATTCTTTTGCAGTGTTTGTAATAAATGCAAGAATTAATCTTGTGCTACAAAGTTATGGGCCCTGCAGAAACAGGAGTAATTTTTATTTATTAGCTAATCACCTCACCTCTATAAATCAAACTGAGCTCTGCGGAGATGCTGTTCAGAGACCTAAATGGTTAAAATTATTAATAGCAAAAATATGCTTGTGTATTATACTTCCCATTCCAGCACCTTGCTGTGTAGCTCAATAGGCCTCACTCAAAGCTGAGCCGTAAAATGATAAGCAAGTGAGTACATAATGCATAAGCCTCAGTAATGAAAAAATTTAATCAAACCTAGTGATGTATACAAGAATTATTAGCACATTTCAGTTCCTTTAACTTATTGAAATGTCAAATAGGATACATCTTAGGTTACAGTCATTCCCATTGAGAAACCATTCAGAGGCAGCGTGGATTAAGTTGCCTGCTCTGTTGCCAAGAGTCCGCTGCCTTGGTTTCAGAAGTCACAAAATACTACTGCACCCACTTCTACAGTTTCTTCTGCTCTTGTTCCCACTTAGCTGTCCTGTTACAGCAGCACCCTCTTCCCCCCCCCTCAACTGAGTTACACCTTCTAGCTAAACATAATCGAGTTAGTCAAAAGACTGTTGACAACAGCAGAAAGCTATTAGATTTAATAGCTGATTTGTTTCTGCTTCTGTTCATCTTGTACTTAATTGACACGACACAGCCAAGATGTGGCTCTGGTTTCTTTTATCAGTGTCTTTGTAATCAGGAGGGATTTGTTGCTTTTGCTTCTCGCCGTACATTACAAGCAGGCCATCCAGCTCAATGGAATAAGCAGCTATTTGTCACCAAAGTAATGAAAGCGCTCGCCTCCAAATTGAGCAGATCAAATTGAATTAGCAAATTATCTAAGCAAGGCAGCGTGCATGCATGTCGCATTAATGAAGAAACTTGTTTTCACAGAGTGGACATGGGTGCAGTTTACATCACCGGACACGCACCCTGCGATATTCCAAAGGCATGAATTTGCATTCCCCCAATGCAAAAAGGCATATAAACCCCAGTGATTAAATACATCAAAAATTAATAGAAGGTCGAGTATTAGTAAGGGTGACCATGAAATTATTTACAAATGTGAAAGAAATCTGCTACATTAACCCTGCCCAGTCTATATGGGACTACAGACCTGCACCAGTCTGTTTGACCCTTTATGAACTTGCCTGGCAAATTGCCCAGTGGTGGAATAGGGATGGACAGTTGATGTTAGCTTTACCTGTGATGGCCAGAACCATGCACATCTGTGCAAATGGTAAAAATAGGCAGAGTAGTACATATTATTCAACAATGTTGAGCAAGCAGCAACGCCAACGAGCCTGTAAGCATTACGACGGCTGGTGGGAAGGACGAGAAAGCAGCAGGGAGGTAATCCAGCATGGATTAGCCCTCAGCGTGGTAATGGTATTTAATAATTTCTGGCTAGGACACATTTCCGAAGTATAAACAAGTAAAGACCAGCATGGGGATGACAGTGTGGTCTTTTTCACAGAGGAGTCAAATAGAGTTGACCTGAAAGCAGTGGGTACAACAAGCAAGGGGTAATGAATATAACGGGGGCCAACTGGCTGCAGAATGCCTGTTACTGGGTGGTTTCTTTACCACTGGACAGGGAACCATTGGCAAATCTAGTAATTCCCCTATCCCTTCAGATGCAAGGCGGCAAGGGAATATTGTCCAATCAGGATTCTGTAAAGCCAATGGGATTGGATGGTGAGGAGTTAAAAATGTTAAATGGCTTTATTCTACAATCTCATTGATTGAGGAAGCAATGTGTTGATATTTCAGCAAGATAACATGGGGTGAGCAGGTGTCGTGAAAATGCTCAGTGACTTTCCCTGGGGCAATATGGAGATAGACATTGATGCAGAAAGACGCTCCAATATATGGGAGAGGTGAAGTGTTCTGTTGCCAGTGGAGATGGTTGGTTCAGTTGTCCTTCGAGCTGTGTACCAGGTATATGCATTGGCGATTTTGGTTACATTGGGTTGAGTCACTTGGACATGTGTTCGTAGCGTTAGGCAGTAACTATCCAGGAATTGGAATCACAATTTGAGTAAGGTTTATTATCACTGACTTTTGCAACATGAAATTAGTGTTTTGGGGCAGCAATACAGTACAAAGACATAAAATTATAATAGATTGTGAAGATAAATAAATAATGCAAAAGAAGAAATAACATAGTAATGTTTATTGACTATTCAGAATCTGATGGCGGTAGAGAAGAAGGTGTCTCTGAATCATTGAGTCTGGGTCTTTAGGCTCCTTTAACTTCTCCTCAGTGGTAATAATGAGAAAGGGTTATGTCCCAAATGGCGAATGTCCTTAGTGATGGATGCCACCTTCATGAGGCACCAACTCCAAAAAACATCCTCAGTGGTGGGGAGCGTTGTGCCATGATGGACTTGTTGAGGCTATAACCTTCCGCAACCTCTCGTGATCCTGTGCATATTGGAGTCTCCACATCAGGCTGTGACACAGAGAGTCAGAATGCTCTCCCTCGTACATTTTTAGTAATTCCTAAGTGTCTTTGTTGAATCTCCTCAAACTGCCAGTGAAGTAGACTTACTGGCGTGTCTTCTTCGTGATTCCATCAATGTGTTGGGCTCAGGAAAGATCCTCTGAGATGTTGATGCCCAGGAACTTGAAGCTGCTCACCATCTAATGTATCTCCTTCTGGAGAAGATTCACACTTAGCTCACCTTTTTGAGCTTCACATTCTTCTTCAGAGAGACCATCATGAAATTCCATTTGCAAAGGCTCCGGGGCAATGCCATCCACGGCTCCAATGCTCGTGCCTTCAGGTAGACTGACTGCATCTAAACAAACCACTGGTCAGCTCAGCTTGGTACAGCTCACACAGACAGACACCAGCAGAGAGAGTCACAGGCTTCTGCTCTTAGTTATCCCTAGAAAGAGTCATAATTCAATGGGTGGTACAGTAGTGGTAGCGGCTAATGTAATTCTATTAAGGCACCAGTGACACGGTTTCAATTCGTGCCACTCTCTATAAGGAATTTGTAAGTTGTCCCAGTGACTGCATGGGTTTTCTACAGACTCTCTGGTCTCTGAAGATTCGTAACATATACAAGTTGGTCAGAAGGGCGTAATTGGGTGGTATGTGCTCGTTCGTCCAAAAGGGCCTGTCACCATGCTGTGTCTCTAAATAATAGTATTTTAAACTCCAACCCTGGCTCATTGTAGGTAGAACACAGGGTGCAGCACAGACAGCTGGCCCTCTTCACAAAAGGGCGCACAGTGATGGACCCCCAGACAGTGTTGCCCCAGTGCTGTTGCAGTGGGGACTTGATAATGTTCTATCTGAAGATGAATGTGAGGGTCAAAAGGTTAGTCAAGTGTAAATCTTCTCCAGGAGGAGTTCAGTCAGAAGCTGGGTCACTGCAATCCAAGATCATGTGCAAAAGAGATGGGGTGATGTAACGCCAAGGGCTGTGGTGAAAACAATGGCGCTGAGAGGGAACGTGATACTGCCAGAAAGAGGGCAATAGTAGCAGCAGAGACTTTTCCTTCCTGTAATATAAAGAGAATGTTGAGAGCATCCTTTGTGACTGTGGACTACTTGGGTGACAGCCAGCAAGGTTTGTTTTGTTACGATTCTGTATTCTGTTGGCAGAGATCACCCTGGGCTGAAGGACTCACTCACTGATCTGAGGGCCCTGCCCATCAACGAAAAAAATCAAGGCAGGGTAATGTCAGTTAAAACTTGTTAGCAAGAGCTTCTGGTGTCTCAGCTTAATGCTAACTAAACAATGAAGAAAAGATTCTGCCTGGTAAGGCTGCTCAAACCTTGCATAATTTTACAGTGCTGTGTTCCAAGATATCTGAATAGCTCTTGAATGTAATTGTACTGCAGATGAGAAAGGTTGAGTAGCCAGCTGTCTGGCAGCTGTTTATCTACATTCAATATGCACACTCAGACGCCCGTGTTTTTGCAAGCGGTTGTGGAGCGGGGGCTCGGCTCTGCAGCTTTCTCAGAATCCAGTTTCAATGCCCAGACTCCTCACCTGCCCTATTTACAGTTAGAGGCTGTAATATAGTAGTGTCTTACAAATCAGACGTTTTGGTCCAGCAAGTCAGTGCCGACAAACAAGCACCCTTGGGTTAGATTGATCTTAGAGTACGTTAAAAGGTCAGCGTGACATCAAGGACCAAAGGCCGTATACTGTGCTGTACTGTTCTATGTTCTATTAACACTAATCCTCTGTTATTCTCCAAGCACTTCACTTTCTCTGTAACTGTAAAACTATATTCTGCATTCTGACATTGTTTTACTTTGTACTACCTCAGTGCACTCATGTAGTGAAATGCTGTGTGTGGATGTCTTGCAAAGCTGAAGTTTTTTGCTGTACCTTGGTTCAGGTGACATTAATAAACCAACTTACTATTCCCCATAACTCCCCCAGATTTGACCACTCACCCACACACCCGGAGCAATTGAGATCAGCCAGTTAGTCAACAAACCAGTGCTGTTTAGCAGGAAACTAGAGCACCAGGATGAAACCCACACAGTAACGGCAAGAGGGTGCCAAGTCCATCAGAGGTCAAGGCTGACCCAGGTTGCTGGAGATTTCTACCAGCTGTGCCATTGTTGGTTTGAGTGCCTGGCTCACGCGTGTTTTGTTCTTGTTGAACTTCCAGACATGGTCCCTCCCCTATCTGCTAATATAAGAAGGTGGTGTGTAATGGTGATGGGCAGCAGGAGGAAGGAGCCATCCAAAGGTAGCATGCCTCCTCCTTCTGACTGGTCGCTCCACAGATACCCCAGGGTACGTTCTGCAAGTTGTCTTCCTTTGCCTTTCCTCCTCCCCCAGCTCCGGAGGAAGAAAGCATGGGTTTTGTCATTTCAGGTGTTGCTACAGGAAGCACTTGATGACAGAACAATGAGGAGAGAAAAAAAAACTGCAGATGAAACTGACCGAATGCAGCCAATCGGCTGGCTGTGCAGCTCGGGTCTCCTAGAGACCCACTTCTAAATCTTCATCTTGGAGCCCAGCTTCAGCACTTGATGGAGCCATTTGGCATTGTGCCCGTGAATCAGAGCAGATTGAGTACATCAAGAAAGGAATTCTCAGCCCCTACCTGCAAGAGCTACCAGAAGGAAATCAGGAAAGAAACTCACGAACGGGATCAAAGTCAACTCAAAACCATTTAGCATTTTATCAGGAAAGAGAGGGAGGTCAGAGGCAGCCATGTTTTGAAAGCAATTAAAGGAGATGTAGACAGAGGGAAAGAGATGGAGCACAGGCTGTATGCTAACTTCATATTTGCATTGGAATAAAAGGGAAAACATGCAAAATACCTCTAGAAGAATGATACTGAATCAGGAACAAGGACTCACTAAAATGAAGATGAACAAAACCATATGATGAAAAGAATCATAGCACAAAGCACAACAATCCTTCAGAGCTAGGCAATTGTTACCTGTGGCTTTAAGGTGGAGAAAAGCATTGCAGATCCCCTGCGCACAGTTTCCCAAAGGTCTCTTTGTATGAACAATTCCTCAAAGTCTGGAAAATTGCTCAGGCACCTTGCCAAAACAAGAAATTATAGAGATTTATATGAATATTTATTGTGGTAAAATGCTTAATGACAGAGTATCTGAATGCCTTGAACATGTTTTCACTGATCAAACGAAGCCAGCATAGTTTTCTAAATGGTAAAAGTCACACCTGATAAACCCAGTCAACTTCCTTTAAAAACTGATGAAAGTAGTGGAGAGTGGAATGCCCACAGATACTATTTATGTGAACTACAGAAGGCGCAAAATAAAATACCTCTCTGTCGGCTAAAGTTGCAACTCAGGGAAATGAAGGCAATTTATTTTTATCTGCCTAGTGGATTGGTTGAGCAACATAAGCCAGGGACAGTAGGCAGGTATACAGGTTGTCAGAGTTCGGCTACTTTCAGGGTCGAGTGTGTGAAGTCACCAATTATTCAATGTGTGGAATAAAAGAGTCACTTATCCAAGTTTGCTGATGGCAAATATATTTCTTTACCCCTCTCTCTCTCTCTCAGCTTGCACTATATATATTATATTTGACATTATATTTATTTTGTCATTTAAGTGTTGTATATTTTCTGTTCATTTATGTTTACATTAATTTATGTTCATCCTGTTTGTAGTGTACCATACTGCTGCTTCAGAAAGCTAATTTACGTGGCATCTATACACCATGTATGTATACCTATCACAATGAACTTAGCCTGAACATTATACCTGGCACAGTTAGGTGAAGATAGAAGCATCGAATTACAACTAGAGTGAGTGAGTACAAGAACAGAAGGAAAACAGGAGCAGGGGTGGGCCACCTGACTCTGCAAGACTGCTCCATCATTCTGGCCCACCCGGGTTTTATCTTCTCTCCTGTACCTGTCCCACACAGCTCTCAATCTTTCAAAAATGTATCTACTTCTTTAAATACCTCCATCAATCTAGCTCCCACAAATCTCTGGGATTGAGATTTCCAGAGATTCACCACCCTCTGCAAGAAGGAACTTCCCAAGCATCATTATTCTAAGTGACTGGATTGGCCTCTTATAACTACGTCCCCTCCTTCAAGACTAGCAGAGACATCCTGGCATCTATCCTGTCATGCTCCCTAGGATCTTCAATGTTTTAGTAAGATCACCCGTCATTCTTCTAAACTCCAAAGAATGTAGATATACTTTCTTTTGCTACTTGTAATTGAAAAGCCCTCTTGTCCACATGAGTTAGACTAGCAATCTATTCTGGACTGCCCCTGGTGCTGGCATATCTTAAATAAGGGGAGCAAAATTAGGCACAGTACATCAGGTGTGGTCTTACCAACACCCTGATCAATGTAATACTGTCTCCAGCTCTCTTTCACTAAAAGCTAATATGCCTTGTACCTTCTTAACTTCTTGTTGCAACTGGAAAAAGAACCGTCCACAATGTCTTTCCTGACAGGATGCCAAATTAAGCTAATCCCTCCTGCCTGCACATGGTCCATATCCTTTTATTTTCTGCCTGTTGATGTGCCTGTCTTAATGCCTCTTACTGTACACATAACTATAGCATCTGCTTTGACTTCCTCCCTTGGTAGCATGTTCCAAGTGCCTCCCATTCTTTGTATACAATCAGAATTTACCTCAGAAATCTTTCCCCCTCTCACCTTAAAGTTATGCCCTCTAGTATTTAATATATCCATCAAATACCTGTAACTTCTAAATATTAAATAGATTTAATCTAAAGATTAAATGTCTGACATATTTGTAAATACATATCATGGGAAATGTCTCTCAAAATGTTAAACATGTTTATCATGTCACACCTTAGCCTCTGATGCTCCAGAAAAAAAAAACAATCCAAGCTTGTCCAACCTCTCCTTTTACACCTGTTCAATTTTCTTGTGATTCATGTAAAAGGACACCTTGATTGCTCTGCACTCCACTCATCTGCAGCCTTAATTTATTTAAATGATAATCTGTCTTTTGATTTCTCTTCCCAAAGTGAATGACTTTAAGTGAATGGCCAAAACCATGGCAAATGAATTTCAACAAGGCCAATGTAACACCATTCACGTTGGACACAAGGATGACACAGAATTCTTTCCAAGTGATGCAAAGCCAAATGCGGGGGAGATCAAGGAGACTATGTGGTAATTGTATGCAGACCATTAAATAGCCACAGCAGTTACAGTGAGTAATCAAAAGGATTGTTTGAATATTGACCTTCATGGTTAGAGTCCTGTGGATCGAGGTTTTCCTGGAGATAAAAAAAATTAGTCGTCTCCTATAGTTTGGAGAATTGTTGTGGACACCACACCTGGGGAAGGATGAAGATTCATTTGTGGGAGTGCATCATAGATTTACCAGGAAGTTGCCTGGACATGCAGAGTTAATTGAGGAGCAGAGATACAGGAACTGAGGCGGTAATCTCTCAGGTGATAGGAGAGGTCTGATGGAATTTCTGCACTAGCTGTAGACCTCTGATCCTTTACACCGGGCTCAGTGGTGAACTTGGGAAATTGTTCCATATGTATGACTTGGTGGGAATGGGGGTTCTCTCACGCTGATGACAGCTGATGATCCAGTCGTTCCAGAGTTTAAACCAGCCATGGCATTGAAGTAAGTGGGGTAAGGTGGAATGTGCACTTTGTTAGTGTGCAGGATGTGACTGCTGCCACTGTTTAATGAAGTGAGTGCAGTTAAAAGTATCCACACTGCTGTGGCTCTACAGTCACACGTCAACTAGAGTGAAGAAGGTAGATTTCTTCCTTAAAAATATTAGAGTCAGTTGAGTTTCTCCAGTAATCCTTTTGTTTCATTCACTGACATTAGAAAGTAAGAAATGTTAGGAAGAGGAAGCCAGTTGCCCACTCATGCCTGCTCCCACACTCAATGGCTTAATTGCTGTTCTTTTACCTTAGAACCACTTTCCTGAACTAATCCTTCATCCCTTGATAACCAAAACAATATTAGCCCTTTATTTCATTGTTTATTTAATTAACTCAGTTTCAATTCCCCGTCTTCAATGCGAGCAAAACTCGTATCTTTGGATTATTAGCCCAGGTCTCTAGATACTTGTGGAATAAGTCGACCCTATTTGCAGTCAATCAGGAATCTGCCTGAACTGCAGAGAGAAAAAGGGTATGGGAGGGAGGTGAACCGGTGGGGAGGGAGGTTGGCAGGAGAGTAAGATGTGTGGAGACCTGAGGGTTAGTGAGAATCAGGGGAGGGACAGGGAAGTAGGTGAGGGTGAGGACATGGGTGGTAGGTTGAGGCAGGTCTGGAGCTGGTGGGGTGAGGGTCAGCATGTGATTAACACAGTGGCGGGATTCATTGAGAGCCAGGGTTTGGCCCAGCCTCACATCTACTGCATAGCATTCTCCAGGGCAGGTGCTGGTGGGGGCTGTTCAGTGGTGGTGCCTCACTCCTCCTCACACGATGAGCAGAGGTCACCAGGTAAAGCAACTGAAGAAGAGCTGCCCTTTGACGCCACCTTGAACATGTCCTGCCCTTCACCTTGGGGCTGAGATGAAGAGCCAACATCATCAACAATCGGAGTAACACAGACAAGATGCTGGGGCATCTCAGCTGGTCTGGCAGCATCCATGCAAATTACTAAACAGTCGATGTTTTGGGCCGAGACTGTTCACCAGGACTGAAACGAAAATGTGAAGAAGCCAGAATAAGAAGGTGGGGAAGGAAGGTGAAGTAAGAAGTTGGGAGCTGATAGGTGCAGAAGGAAAACAACTGAAGAAGAGGAGAGTGAACCTTGGGGAAAAGGGAAGGAGGAGGGGCACCAGGTGAGGAGAAGAGAAGAGGTGAGTTGGGGGGGGGTGCAGAATGGGGAATGGAAGAATAGGGAAGGGGAGGGGTAAATATTACTGGAAATTAGAGAAATTGATGTTCTTGCAATCATCCTGATGTAGATTACGGGACCCCTTTGTTGAGCACCTTCGCTCTATCCACAACAGGGAGGATTTCCTGGGGCCAGCCATTTTAATAGCCATTCCTATTTAAGTTCCACCAGGACTGCCTCCAGTCTGACGGCATGAGTGCCAATTGTAGGTGCTGTAGGTCAACTCCTTGGAGGTGTTGAGTTACAATGTTCTGTAAGGGAGAAGTCCTGCTAAGTCCCATGTTTCTGCTGCTGATAGTTCACTGATAACTGTACTATGTTCCCCTGATTTTTATCATCCACCTTCGACGTTGAAGCTTTCAACCACCAGCCTTTGACTTAGGAGTCACCTGCCTCATTTTGGTTTTCCTTGAATCTTTCTCTACTGAACAAAGCTCTACTCAGAGCAACTATTCAGAATAAGCTGAAAAACATACAAAAGAATTCCTGCAGGTTCTGAAAATCTGAGAAAAACTACGTTGGAAGCACTCGGCAGGTTAGGAAGGATCTTGCGCGGGGGGGGGGCAGCGAGCGAAAGAGAGGGCCTTGATTGTTGGCGTCCATGATGAGAGGACACAGGCGAATCTCCTGTCAGAAAAGCATGATTTGTTCTGAAACAAAGGATGCTATTGGGAGGCATTCAAGAAAGGCCTTACACAGATTCAGCAAACCCCTGTCTCTACTGATTCAGGCAGTACTGGAACAAAAGCCCCCTCCCAAAAACATCACTATTTGCCGAAGGATACCAACCTGAAGCCCACACAGTCAACATAATGTAAGGCTCCACAGAGCTACCTCCACAGGCCCAATGCAATCATCAAAAGATTGTCTACCAGTTCTTCCACCACCAGCTTACAACAACAGATCCAGGGGAAGATGAGCAACACAGATAAATTAGAAAAAGCTTCTAAGTGATGACTCCCACCTTTCCCTTACGGAAAAAAACATGCAAAGTCTGGCTGGCAGGCCTGACTGCAACTAAGAAGATTGTAGTCCAGCGTTGGAAACCTCCCCATGATATTTCAAATACTCACTGGCTTCGGAGCTTTTTGGACATTTATTACCTGGAGCTTTCAGCAGCAAGAGTAAATGATGCACCACCAAACACAATCTCAATGTGGACAAATTTGATATCTAACTTAAAAGATCTTTCGTTAAAATAGGAATGCTTTGTCTGTGTATGTACTACTGTTCAGTTGGTTGGTGGAGGGGAGAGGGATGGGGAGGAGAGAGGGGTGGAGGGGGGATGGTGATGAAGGTTGGGGGGTGGCTGGGTTAAACAGTCAAAAAGTAATTGGCAATTGGTTGTATTGAATGTAATTTGTTGGTGTTGCAATAAAAAAATGAATAATAAAAAAAAGTTAGTCTACCAGTTCTGTCAGAAGGTAGGCCACTTCGAGGAGGTGTGGTTTGTGTAGCAATGCACCATGGGAAAATGGCGCAATTCGACCATCGAGGTGACGGCTGGAGCAAAGAAGTGGACGCTATTTTCCAAACCGATGACTTGAGCCACTGAAAGCAGCCTCCTTACTTGGCTACACTCAGCCAGCCCTTGAAATTTGAACTGGATACAGGATCAGCTGTCACCTTGCCAAGCGAATTATCCTTAACGCCAGATTACAAAATTATGACCGCCGAACTCGGTGTTCCACAGTGTCACTGGATGTATGTGGGGCCTTCATGGCAGAAGCGGTTCACCAGGAGGATCTGTTTCACTTACTGGTGCATGTAACTCGGGAAGGCCAACAGCCTAATTTACTGGGCAGAAATTAGATTAAAAGGATGACATCGGTCCTGCCCTGCATCATCTATATTGGGAGGAAAGCCTGCATTGAATTCTCTATTAACAAAAACACCAGTTAGTTTTCTACACCAATGCATTGATCAATACTGTGGTCTGGTGGCTGAGTTCAAGTTTAAGGAGAAATGCCAGCTGCAGTTTTTTCAAGACCCACTAAGTGTCCTCTGCCATCAGATTTCTGAATGGACAATGAGCCCATGCATTCTACCTTACTATTTTCCCCTCTCTTTTTTCACTACTTAGTTAATTTTTAAAAAGATAATTCTTATTGTAATTTATAGTGTTATATATATATATATATATATATATACCAGTAATTCTGATTCTGATTCTATATTGATGAAATGTGATGCTGCCCTGTATGGCTTTTGCTTCCAGAACAATGTCTCAGGCTGAGACGATAATCCTCAGCTCGACCGAGAAGTCCTAGCCATTATGTTTGGCATCAAGTGCTTCCATTGGACCTATCTGGGTGTCCATTTAAAATCCCACACAGATCATAAGCCTTTGCTGGCTTAATGGGGAGAGACGAGGTATCCAACAGATATTACCCAGAATGCAACAATGGATATTGACCTTATCTGCCTA
The DNA here is from genome assembly GCF_963921235.1 of Mobula hypostoma. Classification (NCBI taxonomy): domain Eukaryota; kingdom Metazoa; phylum Chordata; class Chondrichthyes; order Myliobatiformes; family Myliobatidae; genus Mobula; species Mobula hypostoma. Next base: position 119,433,022 of record NC_086102.1, on the reverse strand, counting down.
TCTTTCCACCGTGAAGTATATTTCTGGAATGCTGCAGTTTCCTCCCACGTCCCAAGATGTACTGGTTAGAAGGTTAGTTGGCCATTGTAAAGTGTCCTATGATTAGTCTAGGGTTAGACAGTTGAGTTGCTGGGTAGTGTAGTTCATTGGGCTGGAAGGTTCCGTTCCACGCTGTCTCTAAATAAATAAATAGAAATTGTGGTGACTGACACGTTAAGCAGAATACCAATGGAGGTTTCATCTAGTGGAGATCCACAGCCCAGTGCCCTCATCGTGAGCTAACCAATAAGGAACACAGAGGTGAACCGTCCCCTGCAGTGGTTCACAGGGGTTCACTGGCTAGTAAACCAGTACCAAGTAAGATCGATTTTTCTCAGTTCACCCCACTTATTTCCTTCCTTTTAAGGGAAGAGGGATTCAGTGTTTCTGATCGGTTGCGAGAATGTGTCAAGTGCGCATATGGCCGGTTGATCGTGCGGTAAATCGATTGAGTCTGATAGGCAGGGGAGGCACTCTCCTTTGCTTGGACTTTCAAGTGTGAATGTTTCTTCGTCTCGGAATAATCATGCTGTTCTGATGTCATTCTTGCTCCGCGCATACGTAACAGCACCCAGCTGCATCATTGCTGAAGCTATGCCGTGACCTCACTCTCCACCGAAGACCCCACATCCGTTATAAGCATAGGGGACGTGAGAGAACATGGGTTACAGGAAAAGTGGGGGAATGGGACTGAAGGGATTTCACCATGAATTGACGAAGATCTGATTGGGTGAATGGCCCTTTATGTCATAAAAAAATGAGAAAATGCTGTATAAACATGATGTGAGATTTCCAGTTTAGGGGTGGAGATCAGATTTGTTGTTGCAAGTACAGATCCATGAATCATCAGACAGGGTTTAATGAATCACAAAACTACTTGATTGTCCTAAAAACCTGCCTTGTTCACTAATGCCCTCCACGAGAGGAGATCTGCTGCCCTTACTGATCGTGGTCCCCACATGACTCAAAGTTCAAAGTAATTGTATTATCAATTTATTGGCATCATGTACTACACTGAGATTCATTTTCTTGCAGGCATTCATAGTACAACAAAGAAATACGAGCAAGTCCATTCATAGTACAACGAAGAATCAATGAAAAACTGCACACAAAGACAAACAAGAAATCAATGTACAAAAGATGATAAACTGTGCAAATACAATGATAGTAACAAATCATAATAATAAATGGTAAATAAATAGTATTGAGAACGTGAGTTTTCGAGTCCTTGAAAGTGAGTCCATAGGTTGTGTGAAGTTATTCACTTTGGTTCCGGACCCAGGGTTGTGGTTCACTCTTAAATGCATTCTGAAATAGCTTGGTAAGCGTGGAGTCACAAGAGACAGCTGGTGCAGAAATCAGTCCTGAGGCAGGGTTTCGACCTGAAACTTTGACAATTCCTTTCCCCCCAACGGATGCTGATTGGCTGGCTGAGTATCTCCAGTATATTGTATGCTGAACTAGTGACCAGCCTGACCAAGGGCAGTTAGGGGGTGGACAATCAATGCTGGCCTTCCCAGCCAAACCCAGACACCGAGAAACAAATAAAAACGTATCCCAACAACTCCAGTGCAAGAATCCACACTTGGATAAAGATAGCCACTGACTTCAGAGAAGAAATGAGACAATGCAAAGGGAGGGAAAATTTTTAAATTGTACCTTGGGAGAACATTTTTGAAAGAGCAGCGTCTCGCCCACCAGTCTTCTGACTGATTGCAACCACACTGCTCGCAAGAAGCCCAATGGCCCCTGACAGTTGTTCATCATGCAGGATTAGTGAAAAGTATATCCCTTTCTTTGAAACGTTACTGAGAGGGAAATGAAGTTTGTTGAACGTGAGTGAGCTCAACAGGTCAGCATAGTTTATATGCTTCATATACATGTTATCCCAGCCGAAATCTGTAGCTATGGGAACAAGAATTTCCTTATCACTTGAGTGCCAATTCTACATCAAGGGTTCCACCTGCAGCAATATAAAAGTCGTGGGGCAGGGGAGATTCCTGCTCCTACATTTATTTCTTCGACTCAGTAAATCAGAAGCCTCATTGTTTTACTTAACTACCCTTAAAGTACAGGTTATGTTGAAGCATTCAGAATAAGTTAAAGGTGCAGTTTAAATCCTTTATTCTACTTCGCTCAAAAGACTCCAAGGACACTTCACTAAAGATCAAGGGAGCAGTTGTATCACAGTGATAGAACTCTTTCACAACTTGCAATAGTGTCATCATGTTTATTTTGTCATGTAAGTCATGTATAATTTATGTTAATTTAGATTTATGTTAATTATGTTTGTCAGGTTTGTAGTGTACTGTGCTGCTGCTGCAAAAAAGTTATTTTTCATGACATGTATACCCTGGGTTTGTATGCCTATGACAATAAACCATGGATATACTGGATCAGCTGCCCAGAGGCCTCTGCGAAGTTCGGTATGGTGGAGGCCAACTCTTAGGGAAATGCAGAGAGTCTGGACTGATCTTGGGGATTGTAAAATGTTCTTTCTGCCTTTGTGCCTGGAGTAGGTTGCTATAGCAATGATGGAGATCACTTTGGAGTAACTTCAGACTTGTGCTCAATATTACAGAAATCCTGAATGGAGGCATCTACATTGACCAGAACAAGTTTCTATGCTACGTCAACACCATTCATTGGCAAGACATCGTGCGCGACCCTCGCACTGCAGATATTATAATTGTTCCCAGCAACACTACTGCAACATGTAAGTTCCACACCTCTTTACCTTTTTGTTGGGAAGAATTATATCGCTGAGTGCTTCTTCCCTTTTCACTGTTCCACTTATATCCTATGCCTATAGAGTAACATTATCAACTTCAGCATGTATGACAGTTTAAGTTCAGGGCCTACGATTACCCAGCTTGCTTCCTATGAGTCCCACACTCTCTGGATTACCTTTTAGGGAGTTAATCCTCTACAGGGTGTACACACCAGGAAACCAGCTCCAGCACTTCGCTGGTAGGGGAATCAGCACATATGTCTCCAATATTGTGAGTTGATTGATGAGGTTGCTGGTTTATTTAGACAGCTCAGCTTTTTGATCCAGTAAGTCTACTTGGCATTATTGTTAGCTGCTGTGAAACAGTGGGGTTGGATAGCATCGCCAGTCAACAACTGCGGTGATGTGCAAATCCGGAAACAGTATCAGACATTTCATTTCTGATTGGTGAATAAAAATAGAGTGACTGACATTAATAGTGAAACTGTGAGTTTAATACTCAACTTTGCACAGTGTCTTGGGAAAATGCTTAGAGATATTGGCATGTGCTAATGTTCATAGACTGATGTCATGTTCTTGAATTGATGTGTGGGGCTCCTTGAAAGTTAGTGGTAGGTGTTTGTAACGTAGTTATGAGCATGCAAAGTACAGTTAGCAGTCCTGTCTCAGATGATGCATCAGTTGTGCTTGTCCTGGAATGAGAATACCGTTATCAGCACTCGCCTTGAATTCCCTGTCTTTGTGTGCCCTTGAGATGATCTTCCCAGAGTGGAAATGTTAAGTGCGAGAGGTGATGGGGGGAGAGGTTTAAACAAATATGTGAGGCATGTGTTGTTTTTGACTCAGAGAGTGGTACGTGGCTGGAATGGGCTACTAAGGTACAATAGTGACGTTAATGAGGCTGAAAGATAATAGTGTGAATATTCAGGCAATGGTGGGGGGCGGGGTGGGGAATAAGGCTTACGTACAGTGTAAGCCGGAGGGGTGGAGTTTAATTCAACATTGTGTTTGGTGTAATGCAATGTGTGTGAAGGTGCCTGATTCTGTGTTGTTTTATGTTTTAGGTTCCATAATGGTGATCTAATGTCCTATAGATATTAAAGAATTTCAAACAAATAATTCATTCAAAAAAATAGACCTATATATGCATATAAAGTGTGTATATATAAGTGTTGGCGCATGGCTAAGTGGTTAAGGCGTTTGTCTAGTGGTCTGAAGGTTGTTAGTTCGAGCCTTAGCTGAGGCAGCATGTTGTGTCCTTGAGCAAGACACTTAAACACACATTGCTCTGCAACGACAGCGGTGCCAAGCTGTATGGGTCCTAGTGCCCTTCCCTTGAACAACATTGGTGGCGTGGAGAGGGGAGACTTGCAGCATGGGCAACTGCTTGTCTTCCATACAACCTTGCCCAGGCCCGCATCCTGGAAACCTTCCAAGGCGCAAATCCATGGTCTCATGAGACTAACGGATGCCTATGATGATACATATAAACATTTGAGAAATTTTCATCACAAGTCATGTTCTTCCACTTACTTAACATTAGCACATCATCAACTATCATTTTTATGTTATCTTTGATCACCACGATTCAAGGGGTTTTAACATACTTTCTTGTCACTTCACGTGCACAGGGCACACAGAGCCCTTACAGTCCTTGTGCTCAGCTTCAGCACATCCCTTAGCATGTTGTCATGATCTTGGAGTGAACCAGCATCTTGCACAGTTTCAACTGTACCTGAGGGTGAAGCCATAACTGTTTCCCAGCAACAGTTGATATTTGTCAGAGTGGGTGCCTCTGGGAACAGCTCAGACAGCATAGAATTCCACGTTATGAGCAACAAACAAAATGCTGAAGTCCAGATAAAGGGTCTCAACCAGAAGAATTGACTATTGATTTCCCCCGCAGATGCTGCCTGCCCCTCCAGCAGTTTATTTGTTACCCCTGATTCCACCATGTGCTGTCTTTTGCATCTCCGGTTTCCTGTAGCTGTCTGGGGTGAAGCTCGACAACTACCTTTGAATCTGTTCCCAGTCTTCCTAGCAAAAGCGGTCCCATTGCTTGTGCCTTCTTGAATTTTGTTTTTCCAAAAATATACTTTATGTGTAATCTATCCAGTGTATCTTTCTCAATGTTTATTTTACAAATTAATTAAATACATTCTTTCTTAACACATCAGCCTCAAAAGTTCAAAGGTTTATTTATTAACAAAATATACATCTCTGAAATTCTTCTTCATCAGATAGCCACAAAACTAAGAAAGAAAAGGACGGCAGCACGATCATCAGCCTCCAAATCTCTCCTCCCCCCACAAAAATACCCAACAACAACAGAACAGGCACATCACCCATCAAATTGCCCTCTCCCGCACACAAAAAAAGTGAGAAAGATCAGGCGAGAAACAGAATATAAAAAAATATAAGACTGGGGAAAAATAGTCTATAGTCCAAGTCCATATCCAAAACACAGAAAACCTGGCTAACATTCTCCAGGCACAGTGGCAGCCTCTCCCACCAGCGATCAAAAAGCAGTCTCTCTTCTACGGTAGAAGAGCGACCCCCCCCCCCCAGTGATGTAAAGGCAGTCACCCATCTCTGACAGCAGAGCGACCCCCCCCCCCCAGTGATTAAGTGGCAGTCTCCCCTCCCCTCTCCGGTAGGAGAACAATCTCCCAGCAATCAAAAGGCAGTCTCCCCTCTCTGTAGCACAGCAATCCTACCAGTAAATCGAAAGGCAGTCTCCCCTTTCCGGCAGCAGAATGATCCCACCAGTGATCAAAAGACAGGCAGCCAACGCTCACCTTTCACATTCACCTCAATGTTTTAATATCCCTCGTCACCTTAATTGCTGAACAATAGATACTTTAATCGGCAAAATGGAGCCAAACATTGACTCATGGCCCATCCCACAGTCTTCTCGCCACAAGCTTCGCACACGCTGCTTCTGTCTCCTGGAAACCTCTCAGAGACTGCAGAGCGCTGAAACACCCAAACAATCTCCAAACTGCAAATTACAGGCTCCAACAGTTGCAGATTCACATTCAAGACAAAAAAACAATCATAAAGGACAGAAAGGAAGTGAAATATATGGTTTCATAATCCATCCAGAAGACGTTGACCAAAGGAGTGCTGTACACAGGCGCGATCTTGACTGAAAGTCTCTCACATTTCTTTCTTAACTAATCATCTATGTAGTATCTGGAGTTGTTAGACAGGGTTCATCCCTTCAGTGTCCTTAGACTGTGGGTCCTTTCCTGCCAAGTCTTTGCAATGGCTGCAACAAGCTTCAATCTGCCCTCAGCACATACTCCTGCACCTTGGAATATTTCACTCATCTTCTAGAATTTGTTTTAAATTTGATAAATAAACATTATCCATTGAATATATACAAGAAGTGCAGAGAGTGGGGCTTTCTTTACATTCATGATGTTATTCACCTTTTACGTTTGTGGTGGGAGTTTGTTCTGTGCACAGAACACCTTTGCAATTCATGCATGATACAAACCACGTGTATGAAAAGCTTTTACACAGGGCTTAGCCCCTCAGTCTTTGATAGCAGAAGGGCCTTACACTACAGTTCAGTATTGAGGTCTAAGTTCTCTCTTCCATCGGCTTTCCTTTCTCATGTCTCTGACACTCCGCCTGACTCTCTCCCATTTTTCTTTCTCTGTGTTTATTCACCTCTCTCTGACTCCCTGCATTTGAGAAACACACACAAATTCTGGAGGAGCTCAGCACATCAGGCAGCATCTGTGGAGGGGAATAAACAGTCAACACCTCGAGCCAAGACCTTTTATCAGGACTGGAAAAGGACTGAAGCCAGCAGGTGATAGTGAAACCAGGTGAAAGGGAAGGAGCATAGTTCTGGAAGGGGACGAAATAATAAGCTGGGAGATGATGGGTGGAAGAGATAAAAGGCTGAAGAAACGGATCTCTAATAGGAAAACACAGTGGACCATGGAATAAAGGGAAGAAGGAAGGGAATGAGGGAGAAAGGTAACAGGCTGTTGAGAAGAGAAGGGAGACGGGGTAACCAGAATAAAGAATAGAAAAAGAAGGGAGGAAGGGAGAGGGGGAGTAATTGCCAGAAGATAGAGAAATCAATGGTCATACCATAAGGTTGAAGGCTACCCAAATGGAATATGAGGTGTTGCTCCTTCAACCTGAGTTTAACCTCATCGTGGCACTAGAGGAGGCCATGGTCAAACATGTTGGTATGGGATCTGGAAATTGAACTGAAGTGGGTAACCAGCTGGAGATCCTGCCTTTTGTGGTAGACAGTGAAGGTCCTCAAAGAAGCAATTTCCCCCATCCTGTGTCGGGTGTCACCGAAATAGAGGAGGATGCTCCAAAAGCACCAGATACAGTGGATGACCCTAACAGACTCAAAGGTAGTGTTGCCTCATTTGGAAGGACTGTTTGGGACTTTGAATGGATGTGAAGGAGGAGGTATAAAGGCAAGTGTAGCACTTGTCTTGCTGCAAGGGAGAAGTGCCAGGAGGGACAAGTGGACAACAGAGCTAAATAGAGAGTGATTCCTATTGAAAGTGGGGAGGGGCAGGTGGTGGCAGAAGGAAAGATGTGCTTCATGGTAGGACCCCGCTAGAGCCGGCAGAGGTTCTGAGAATGACCTTTTGGATACAGAAGTGCATGAGGTGGTAGGCACTGTTATCCCTACACTGCACGGGTACACAGCTGTGCAGTAACTGAAATGCTGCAGTGCAAATCGCCTGCGTTGCCGTCGTGCAGCTGGAAATATTTTTAATATAATGTTAATTTAAAGTGGCACACAGTTTTCAGGCTGTGTAAATTTGCTGCTCAGAACAATGGTTGGTCCACATAGCTGTAAAAAAATTAGAGGGAACGTTGGTGGCAGTAGGGATAATGGGAACCATATCCATGTTACGACAATGGGAAGATTGGTTAGTTGGTAAAGATCCTGTCTAGTAAACTGGAGATCTTGAGTGCAAATCTCAACGGTGCCTTCTTTCTAGCCTGTCCTGCTTTTGAAGTCTATCATTCCAGCCTGGAATGTGCCAGTTGGCAACATTCACTTATGGACATCTTGATGTACTGGCAGTCCAGCATTTTCAGGAAGGATCTGACCAGGAGGGCTCTTCTCACTTACAGCCAAACAGGGTCTCAGTGCATTCTGGGAGCTCTGCTGATGAAGCACTTGTCCAGCTCACCTAGACTGTCTGCTCAGGAACTATCCCACAGGATCCACATGTCTTTGTCTCACATTTTTGCCGGAGGTTCTGAGCTGACCACTGCCTGATGGACCTGTGGTCCGAGGTGTTTCTTGAAATGAACATTTCCACAAACTATAGGTAGAGAATGTCCAGCTGAATGGGATGTTGCATGGCAACACAGTCAGCCTATCCTTCACAGCACTGGGGACAGGTTCAGATTCAGATTCATTTGTTTATCACACTTGTTTGAAACATACAGTGAAATCTGTCGGGGACTTGGGGACAGGTAGAATCTCGGCACAGAGCAACATGCGTCCTTGTGTGGAAGCTATTCCCACATCTCTGAGATGTATGGAGGTCTAACCACAGCAAGTTCCCCTTTAAATCAGGGAGGTATGCAATGTTGCTCGGTCAGAACCCGGAGGCATTTGTGTTACTTTGCACCTGCTAGGGTGATAGAACTAGAATGGCTGTCGTAAAAAATCTTGGCAAGTTACTGCAGGGTATCTAGTTGATGAGGCACACACAGACCATGGCTCCTCATGCCTGTGGCAGAGAGAGGTAGGTTGCGTGCCAGTCAAGCGGTCTGCTTTGTCTTGGATACCATGAAGTTCCTTTAGTGTTGATGGACCAACACGTATCCAGACACATGGAATGAACGCCATTTTACTCTTGATCTGTGCTTGACTCTCCACTAGCAGTCTATGACTGGTTTTCACGGCCGTGCCATTTTTAATTTAAAATAAAATTTGAGCCCAAATGAAAACCGCTGTTGCCATGGTCACAACCGTGGCTACTCTCCAAATAATCCTGGACAACTCCACTGTACAAGAAAGACTTGCAATTATGAATGGAACCATATCCTATTGCTCTGCTGAATCCAGGGCACTTCACATAAAACGGATTGCTTTGAAGTCGAGTGTTTAATTGAGTATGCAGATGTGGCTGATAATTAGCAAGATCCTTTGAGTAGCAACTGGATGAATTGCCAATGAAGGTTGGTGTTGTTTGAGGAAGGAGTAAGGGCCAGCACATCACAAGCCTCTTGCCTTCTGTCAAGCAGTGAGGTTTTTAATAACCTTTGTGCTGAGCACCTGGGAAGCAGATCCAACATCTCAGCATGCGGCCACTGCCCTCCACACTTTCAGAATTCTTGCCATACTACGGCTCGGTAGCAATCCAGAGTAACAGCTCAAGCCCTGAAGTGGTTGAGTGTTACTTTGTGCTTTGGAGTGGGATAAAAATGCTATTATATTGGCATTAACCCACTATTACACTAGAGGGCTGCTTGGATATACAATACACATACAATACACATCAGGTTTGAGCCCAGCCTGTGCCTGATGACTTTGTACAACTTCCATCCAGATTTGACCGTTGCTGTAAATATAACAACTTCAACACAGTGTTGATATGCTTGCGATGAAACAGCGGATAAGTGCATCCTTGTCTTAAGCACGCTCACTGTCAATCATGTACACCTCCCTTCCCCATCTCTCCCTTTCTACCTGCTCTCCTTTTCCATATGGTTGATGCTCTGCCCGAATCTCCCAATCCCTGTAACTCTCTCCCATTCCATGTGCCGTACTCCCTTTCTCTTATTCTCTCCCATTCTCTGTGTGCCTCTCTCTCCCTTTCATCCATTTCCTATTATCTTTGTCTCTCTCCCTCTCTCATCTTCTACTGTCTCCCTGTCACTCAATCCACCTGACTCCTTTCCATTTTCCAATTCCCTCAAACTCCCTGTTCCTCTTTCCTTCTCTCCCGTTCTCTGTCCCTCTTTCACTCTCTCCCATTCCCTGTCTCTCTCTCCCTCTCTCTCATTCTCCACTATTCTCTGTCTCTCCCATTCCCTGTGTCCACCCTTCTCTCACTCTCTCTCTCTGTTTCTCATTCCCTATGTATTCCTTTTGTCTCCTATATCTCTTTCCCCCCTCTCATTCTCTGCTATTCTCCACGTTTCTCTCCACCTGTTAAACCACATCCACTCTTTTCAATCCTTTTCTCATACAGTAGGTGCCCCATATTTCTCAAGCTGCTAACTATGAGCTCCCCAGTCCTGACTGACACTCCCAGTGTAGACAACTGTGCTAAAGCAGGAGGCAAACACCAACGAACAGACATGAAGCAACGGATCGATGTGCTGCACTGAGCTGGACCTATTAAGGATATTGCGGAAGCCAGACCTGGGCTCCACCAGGCAGTGTTGTGCAGGACTCAGGAGGTAGGAAGATACAGGAGCAGGCCACCTTTGGAAGCTGAGGTGTTGAACCCATCAACAAAGAACAGAGAACAGTATCGCCCAGGAAAAGACCCTTCAGCCCATCATCCTGTGCTAAACTAATTAAACTTCTGACTTACCTAATGTCCTCTGCCTACTCAGAGTCCCAATCGCTCCATTGTCTGCACATTCACGTTCCTAACTAAGAGCCTTTTAAAAGCCTCTAAAATGTCTTATTTGCCTCCACTACCTCCCGGCAGCACACTCCAGGCACCCACTATTCTGTCTAAAACAGACTTGTCTCACACATCCCACAAGACCAATAGGCAAGGGAACAATATTAGATCATCCAGCCCACCGAGTCTGCTCCGCCATTCCACCACGGCCAATCTACTATCCCTCTCAACCCTAATTCCTGTCTTCTTCTCACAACCTTTGATGCCTTACTAATCAATAGCCTGTCAACCTCTGCTTTAACCCAGTGACTTGGCCTCCACACCCATTTGTGGCAATGAATTCCACAGATTCACCATCCACTGGCTAAAAAGAATTCCTCCTCAATGTTCCCCTTTGAACTTACCCCTTCTTAGCTTAATTGCGTGCCTTCTAGTATTAGACACATCGCCTTTAATAAAAAGACGCCAGTTCTCTACTTTATCTGTGCCTCTCATCATCTTATAAAACTTTGCTGGATCTGCTGTTCCAGAGAATACAACACAAATTTGTCCTTATAGCACATGTTCTCTAATCAAGACAATCCTGATAAAAGTCTTCCGCACTCTCTGCAAAACCTCCACACCCTTCCTATAATGGAGTGACCAAAAGTGTATGTCATTTGTGAGAATTGAAAAGTCATTTCCCCTTCAGGTCATGAAATCACTAATGCAATTCTACTGTAGGATGCATAGGTACGGAGTGTGGTTGCTTGTAATCCGTGTGCGGACAAGATGTTACTTGTAGGCCGTATATGCTTCCTGCATTGGAATTCTTCTTGGTGACTGCAGTGCATCGGAAGAACCTTTTGCTTGACTGTGTCAGTCATGAGGCTGGGCCTTAGGTGGAAACAAATACGGACTGTCTGTCAGTTTTGGCTGCAGTAAAGTGTTTGAAGATATCAGAAAGGCTCAGTCCTTAGCATGTCCGGTGTGTGAAGTAAATTGTGATTGTACAGGGCAGAGTATGACAGTCCAAGTATCAATGTATAATATAACACAGGGGACTGCAGACGCCGGGATCCGGAGCTACAAGCAAACTGCAGTTTTCACAATTATAAACACAAGCGATGCTTGAAATCTTGAGCAACACACACACCCACAGTGCTGGAGGAACTCAGCAGGTCAGGCAGCACCTATGGATGGGAATAAACAGTCGACGCTTTGGGTCAACACCTTTCATCAGAACTCATGAAGGATCTCGGTCCAAAACGTCAGCTGTTTATTCCCCTCCGTACGTGCTGCCTGGCTTGATGAGTTCTCCAGTGTTTTGTTGCAGTTTTCGTAGTGTGTAGTGTTATCAATGTTGCGGAAATGAATTTACAGACCTCTCTTCTCCCTTGTGGACTTGCACAGGCCTTTCCCACAGTAGATATTATTATGTGTTGTAACTCCAAATCATTAAACTAATTGCAAGAAAAAAAAACGGGAGCCCAGCAAAACTGGTCTTAGTTCTGTTTTTACTTTAAGCACGGCTCAAACGTATGACGTGGTAGCGTCATGATATATACGATTCACTTATTTTTACATATAACCCATAATGAATTATTTAAATGAATAAAAATGCTTAATCAAACAATATATATCTCACGATATTACTCAAGTCTTGCTGAAATATTCAGTACACAACATTACTGCCTGTCTAGCTATAAACTCCAACTCAATGTAGAATAGATCTCAGTTATATATACAGTATGCTACTTAACACAACTACTACACCGACACCCACAGCATAGTAAATTTTAAATTGGCACGTTCAGGCCGGAGGATTTAATCACTGTGGAGGATTTCTTACTCTTGTGGGATAATATCTTTCATGACAAGGAGAACTGTTCTGCTTGGCAGGTGAGACTTGTAGCTGTGAAACAATCTCAGGTTCTGGGGCCTCCTCCGTAGTGCTTGTAGGAGTTGAATCTGGGACTGCAGGAAGTGGTTCTGATAGTTCTGGCTACCTCCTTTCTCTAACAATTGACTCTGCTGTTGTCAATTGATGTATGTGTCATCGCCAGATGATATCAGAAGCAACCTTGATGGTGCAGAAGGATAGGCCTGTTCTGTCCGTAATCTTTCACGTTTGATCACCTCTGTAGACCCTCACCAAGGACTGCTTGTCCAGGAGTGAAACAGTGAATCTAGTTTGAGGAGCCCTCAGTTTGCTTCAGCTGTTCGTCCTGCATACTTCTCCTGAGATTGGGATTGAGGAGATCCAAGCATAAGTACAAGGGACGACCGAGGAACAGCAGAGCTGGTCGGTTGGTTGTGGAGTGTGTAGCATTACGATGTACAAGGAGCAAACTGGCGAGCTTCTGGTCCAGTGTTAGTGTGCTGCGTTATGCTGACATTGCTCGCAGTACATTCTTTAGACCATGGACAAACTTTTCCACCAAGCCATTTGTAGCTGGGTGGTACGGTACAGATGTTACTCCAATAATAAGCTTACTATTGTGATAAAGCACTCTGAGAGTGTTTATCGTGAGAAACACCTTGGACTCTTCTTCCATCTCTGTTTGTAAATAGGCCTCAGCTAAGTCCACTTTGCTGAAGTGTTTTCCTCCAGAACGGTTTGCAAAGATATCCTCCATCCTGGGCGGAGAGTATTGATCTACTTTCAGTATTGGATTTATGGTGACTTTAAAATCACCATGGATCATGACAGACCTATTCTTCTTGGCTACTGGGACCACTGGTGTTGCCCATGGGCTGCAGTCAACCTTGGAAAGAATTCCTTCAGCCTCCATGTGATCCAGCTCACTGGCTACTTTGTCATGAATGGTATAAGGAACCAGACAGGCTTTGTAACAGATGGGTGTGGCATTTTCATTTAACACCATTTTACTCTTGATATGTTTGAGTTTTCCAGTGCCATCCTTGAACACTTGGCATCATCCAGGACCTTTCTTAATTTGCTTTCAGTTGACTCTGTTGCAAGGGATATGGCATGCAAATGGATCTACAATCAAGTCGTAATTGGCTGAGCCAATCATGGCCCACAATGCTGGCCCTCCTGTTTTTAACACATATAAGCCCAGTGTGGCTTGTTGGTTGTTGTATCTCACCGTTACAAATGCATTTCCTACAGGAGTCATCTTTTCTGCATTATAAGTTCTTAGTTGGATAGCTGCAGGCTTCAGTTTGGAATCTTTGAGATGCCATTAAAATTCATTTTGTGGAATGACTGAAACAGCTGAGCCAGTGTCCCATTCCATTCACTTCCAGTGTAAGTCATATTGATTGTCTATTGCTAGTTTTCACATTGTAAATCTCAAGGCCACGCAGTCCACTGTCACTCTCATCATCATCAGATTTTTCATCAACGGCATGCAGACTAGTGCTCTTTTCGAAAGTGCAATCTGACTTTTAATATTTTTCTTTTCCCTGTATGGACTATTTATTTCTGTCTGCCCGAAATTCTCTTTGTATGTGTTCTACTTTGTTGCATTTTCTGCAAGTTTCACCTTTAAACCAGCATTGGTCTGGTGTACGTGAGCCCCTGCCACAATGGTAACACAATTTGTTCAGCCAGGCCTGTTTCCGCATAGACGTTGCAGTTTACATCAAACTCACTTTCATTCCTGGCTGCAAGCCTCTGTCTGCTGTTTCCATTGATACAACTATTTCAATTGCTCTTTTAAATGTAAGTTGTGCCTAAGTTAGGAGTCATTTTTGAATGCTTTCTTGGAAGATTACACAAACTAAACAACCTGTAAGTGCATAACTCAGCCTATTACCGAACTGCGAATGCTTGGACAATCTCTTCAATTCAACCACTTACCGTACACTGAAATGGACTCCCCTTCCTTTTCATTCCACTTATGAAACCTAAACCATTCTGCATTCAACACTAGCTTTGGTTCTGAATGTTCCTGCATTATTTTCACAACAGCAGCAAAGCTCATTTTGGCTGGTTTAGTTGGAACAGTCTGAACAAACTAGTACCCAATGCACTCATTTAAACTGACACGTTTCTTATTGACTATTTCATTTGCTTCAAAATATAGCTCAATTCACTCAGTATGCATATTCCAGTTAGCTCTTGTGCAATCAAATGTGTCTCTCTTCTGAAAATAGCCAGAGTTTATGCTCTTTTTTCTTTATGATTATTATTACCCAGTACTCACTGTCTATGAACTCATGAATTTGTCCATTCCTGTTTTTTTTCACTCGAGCGTCTCACTACACTTCAACGGGTTGATACATTGGTAGTCGTCTCAGGTTCATGTAGTATTTCCTCATCACCACTGTTATGTTTTGTAATTCCAAAACATTAAACTAATTGCAAGAGAAAGACATATGCAATTCACTTATTTTTATATATAGCCCGTAATTAATTACTTAAATGAAGAATGCTTAATCAAACAATTTATTTACAATACTACTCAAATACTACTAAAATATTTAATACATAACAGCTATCCCAAGCAAATAAAAATAAAACAGCAGCAGTTGGAGTGCGAAGAAGGAGGAATTTGTGGTGTTCCCTAGGTTATGGCATCGATCCATTCCTGTCAACTGTTTGTAACCTGAACAGATCTCCAGGCAGAAATGTGGCCATAAAACAAATTCCCACATGGAAGAGGATGCCTATGGCTTCATAGCAGCCAGTAAACCCATCTGCCGGTCTCCCAAATGCTCATTCAGGTTGGGGAGGACTTGTAGTGAGTTTGATAAAGGAAATGTTAAAGTTTAGTTATCAGGTAATAAAGCCTGTTAATAAATGTCCCCCAATGAATGGTCAATTACCTTAGGATTTCTGTCTTATCAAACTGCCTCACTTTATCGGATTTCAAGCCCTGGTTGTTCCCAAGTAGCAAGGGCCAAGTCAGTAGGGGTAGCTGTTAAAGTAAGAAGTCCATTAAACTGAAGGGGGAGGTGGGGAGGCAGAATGGGGTGGCCCTGTAGAGCTACAACCTCACAGCTCCAGTGACCCAGGTCCCGTCATGCCCTCTGGTGCTGTCTGCATGGGGTTTCCACTTTCACCCTGTCAGAGGGTGGATTTACCCCAGGGGCTCCGGTTTCTTCCCACACCCACAAAGACGTGCAAGTTGGCATGCTATAAAATGCTCCTAGTACGTGTAGGTAAATGGCAGAATCTTTGGGGGCTGGAGGGGCAGGGTTGATTGGGATGCAGAGAGAAAGAAATCAGATTAACGTACATGGGCAACACACAAAATGCTGGAGAAACTCAGCGGGTCAGGCAGCATCTATGAAGGGGAATAACCTGTCGACATTTCAGGCCGAGACCCTTCATCAGGGCTGGAAAGGAAGGGGCAGGAGCTAGAATAAGAAGGCGGTGGGACAGGAAGGAGCACAAGATGTCAGATGATAGGTGAAATCAGGTGGGAGGTGTAGGTGGATAGGGGAGGGGTGAAGTGAGAAGCTGTGAGGTGATAGGTGGAAATGTAAAGGGCTGATAGGAGAGGAGAATGGACCATGGGAGAAAGGGAAGGAGGAAGGTGCTGGGTGTAAATTGGCGCTTGATGGTCAGTGGGCTGAAGGGATTGTCCCTGTCCATATGACACCATCAAGAGCCACTTTGGTGCAAGCTTAGTTCCGTGATTAGAAGCACTATTTGTGACAGGATTTTTTTTAGGGCTACTTGCCAACTCTGAGCAGAATAATCCCATGCACCTGAACTAATATGGTGTAGGCTAGGTGACTTGCTGTTCATGTCGGTTGTCTAATCCACCCGCCCCACTACCATGCCCGCGCGATTGCTTCTGCGACTCCTGATAAGTAATTAAAGATCATTAATTAACACTCCATGATCTATGGTTACAGCTGTTATTGCTGAATAAGTTTTGTGAATTCCCCACTGGAGTGAGATCATTTCACAACAGCTCTGACATATTAGTGAAACACAAGAGGCATATTTCATATTCAGTCTTATCATGGGAAGGTCAAAGTCATTGGCTGCCTTGTTTTTGTGCTGTTCGTTGCTGAAGCATGCAGCCATAATGAACAACAGATTCCTCTGAGAATCCAACTAGTTATTATTAAAAATTGTGGATGCTGTTTACTAAACCAGCTGACATTTAGCAAGAGTAAATAGTAAATACGTTCTAATTCTCAAAAGGGAAGTTTGGTTTTGGAAAACCAAAAATGATTAAAATAGAGCTGAATTTCACAGCACTCTCTGTTCCAACCCTGCTCTTGTTATTCTTATCTGCACCTAGTCATAAGGAAGGGCACATAAGGTGCAGGGTATGGATTTGGAATTGGTGCTGGTGATAGATTATTCACCTGATATGAGCATTCGACTCATTGTTCTGAACCGAGTGAAACTTCGACTGCACAAGCTCACTATCTAGTGGTTAATGAGGACAGATCCCATGGTTTAAAGTCCAAACTTGATTTTGAATTTGTTCAAATTCAACTTTAATTATCATTCAACCATACATGAACATAGTCAAATGAAACAGCATTCCTCTGGGGTCAAGACACAAAACACATTGCCAACAGCACACAGCACACTGCACAAGTAGCACACATGGTTACAATAGCAGTAAAACAGAACAGTCACAAGGAAAGTAAATAATGTAGCCCAGGTCCCTGAATGACATGGCTTGTAAATTGTTGGTAAGTTGTCCTGGTCCTGCTTGTTCTTCCACCAAGCAAACACTGGAGGGCAAACATTAGAGGGCAGCAGTGAGCAAAAACTGGAGGACAGCACCAATGGGAGGGGCCAGCCTCCAACCCAATACAGATTCTAGCATGCCCACCGAGGCCTCTGCTCTCTCCCACAACGGCATCTCCTCCTCTGGGCGGCTGCAACAGGCGACCCTGCGGCTTGAGGACAATCGAAGCAGTGCAGCTCCCCCTTAGCTGATCTCACCAATGAACTAGTGAACTGGACTTACAGTATTCTATATTTCTAATGCCTAACAGGGCCTTGCAATCACAATAAAAATGTCCAAGACAATCACTTGCACCGTCTCGGCATAACAACGGTACATAACAAGTCCAGGCAACAACACGACAATGGTAATCAAGAAGTCCAGCTCCATCACTACTGAGCAACTCGCTGATTGGATAGTCTTGTAGTACTTGAGGTTCTTAGTACCCAGCAGTGTCTTGTGATCATAAAAAAGACACAAAGGATGAACAGTTACAGCTTTGAATAGACCCAGATGGCTGTGTGTTCGAGCACGCCGCCATCTTACTGGAACCACTTTGGCCCAATGCTTGACTTCCCCATTGACCTTCACAGGCTAACAGTCCCACCTACACACTTCCTTCAATTTCTCCAGAAGTTTAATTTCTTTAAGGATTTTACAGTCTTTGGTTTTACTTACTAGTGAATCACCCCCAGTCAGGTAATGGCAGTAAATTTTTTAGAGGACCAAAGGGAAGTGAGGGAGAGCTGAGCATTCACTATATAACCCACCTGGTGGGCATGTTCTGTCAATACATTGGAACACTCGGCAAAGAAAAGAATTTTTTAAATCCAAAATTAACTTCTATTCATGATGACAAATTATTTTAAAAAGTAAACCATTCAATGCTTTCTTACTCTTACATTCAGAAACAATATCAAACAAATGGAATATGCTGAGGCCACAAAACACGCAAACTTCTGTTTACCCTGCTCGCCTGTGGGTGAGGATGGGTACATAAGGATCTTCATCAGTAGGTACTTGCCCAGAAATTCTTTCGCATCCTTTGTGGCTAGACCCTGTATCCTGCTGGAGTATTCCAGGGACTTTGTGTGTCTGATGTGCTTAAACAGAGGGGTTACATTAAGTATCACACAATGGCCATCTTGGTATCACTTCAGGAAATTCACTTGTGTGTGCATGTGTATTGTGTATGTATGTCATGTGTAAGTGCATATTTTTTTCTCTGTGTCTGCATGTGTACGTGTGTGTGTGTGTGTGTGTGTGTGTGTGTGTGAACACTTCACTCGCGAATCTGTTGGGGTCGTCTACTGTATCCAATGCTCCCAGTGCAGCCTCCTCTACATTGATGAGACTAGATGTAGACTGGGGGACCGCTTTGTCGAGCACCTTCGCCCCATCAACAGTAATGCAGGATTACCCGGTGGCCAACCGTTTTAATTCCTATCTTCATTTCCATTCTGACATGTCAGTCCATGGCCTCCTCTACTGATCTGATGAGGTCATACTCAGGTTGGAGAAGCAACTCCTCATATTCCATCTGGGTAACCTCCAATCTGATGGCATGAACATCAATTTCTCTAACTGCTGGTAAATTTTCCTTCTCCCACTTCCCTCTTCTTTCATTCCCCACTCTGGCTCCCCTCCTACCTCTTCTCTTCTCCTCACCTACCGATCACATCATGATAGGTTCTTGACTGGACATGGCATCAAAGGTTACGTGGAGAAGGCTGGGAACTGAGGTTGAGGAGTAGATAGAAAGAAAGGATCAGCCATGATTGAATGGCGGAGCAGACTCGATGGGCCAGATGGCCTAATTCTGCTCCTATGTCTTATGGTCTTATATCTCCCTGGGGTCTCTCCTTCTCTTTTTCCCATCTCCTATCAGATTCCTTCTTCTTCAACCCATTATCTTTTCCACCTATTGCCTCTCAGCTTTTTACTTCATCCCCCCCCCTCCCCAGACCACCTAATGTACTCCTTCCTCATCCCCACCTTCATATTCTCTCGTCTTCTCTCTTCCTTGCCAGTCCCGATGAAGGGTCTCGGCCTGAACATCAGATGTTTGTTCATTTCCATAGATGCTGATAGACCTGAGACCCTCCAGCATTTTGTGTGTGTTGCTCTGGATTTCTATGATCTGCAGAATCTCTTGTGTGTGTGCATATGGGCATGTGTGTGTGTGTGCACACATGCATATGTGTGCATATATATTTTTTCTCTGTGCTTATGTGTATGTGCACGCTTGTGTATGTGTATGTGTGCATGTGCAAGCATTTGTGTGCACGCACGCATGCACATGTGTACATGTATGTATGTATATATGTGTGATTAACAATGATGGTACAGATGAGAACTGCTTTTTCCCAAGTTCAGGGAAATTAGCTTCGATCTTCTTAGAGGTAGGCCCCAACACTCCTCTCCCCATATGTCTTTTATAACCAAAGATCCCCTATTTCAGCCTAATCACATCTCTGACAACTGTGCAGACGGTCCCATCCTTGAATCCCAATGGATAAGTAGTCAGGAACCATCACCCAGCACTAACAATCCCTGATGTGATCTGCTTAGTATTAACCTTCACTCCACAACTAAAGATTCAATCTTCCCTCATCTCAGAGGGGCAGAGAAAAGACCGTTGTGCATGTTTTTTATGAATGAGGCTCGAGTGGTTATGTTTGAAACCTTGACCTAGTGTCATAGAATTTTGCTTTTGCTTAAGACATGAAGAGGTCTGCCACACGTCATTTGTTTAATGGATCTCTTGAGGAGTAGAACCATTTTAAGGTCACCACCTTCATTCCCAGAGCTCTTGTCAAACTTAGGGATTAATATAGATGATAGTCTTGGACATGGTGGGCTGGACAGCCTCTTTCTGTGCTATATGTCTCTAAGACTCTGACTTTGCTGGCTACAACAGACATGTTAAATATTACCTGACGACAGAGCATGTTGAAACTCTAGTTTGGCTACATCTGGAGAAATGTGTTCGATTCTAGTCACCCTTGTAGGAAGGATGTGGAGGCTTTGGAGAAACTGCAGATACAGTTTACCAGGACTTTGCCTCGTTCAGAGAGCAAATGTTATTAAGGAGAGCGTGGATAAATTTACGTTATTTTCTCTGGAGTAGCAGATACTGAGAAGAAACCTGATAGAAGTTTATACACTTATGAGAGGCATAGGGTAGAGAGCTGGCAGTGTTTTTTCCCATTAGACATTTACAGGGTTGTAATGTCAAATTAAGGCATTTAGGTCAAGATGGGCTAAGTTCAAAGGAGATATGTGGGGGAAGTTTTCTTTTACACAGAGAATGGAGAGTTCCTTCAGTGTGCGGCTAGGATGTAATGGAGTCAAATATGACAGAGGCAGTTAGGATGCTGTCAGATAAACATATGAATGTGAAGTGAATGGATGGATATGGACCTCATGTAGGCAGCAGGAATTTAGGCATCTAATTACTAGTTTGAATTTCTCAGAATATCACAGGCTGAAAGGCCTATTCCTCTGCTGTATTCTTACATGCTCTCTGTAATAATTTCATACTCTAAATAGTTGAGGTAAAAGCAAAGACCTTAGAGTGTGGAACTTTAGTGAGGGATATCCCAGCTGGGATTATGCAAGGTTCATTGCTGTTCATAGAACACAGAACAACAGGAACAGGCCCTTCGGCCTAAAATGTCTCTGTCAAGTTCATAAAAGATATGACTCAAAACCTGATGGAAACTATGCAGAAAGCAGTAAAGCCTAAAGCAGAGTGTGTCAAACTGTAGTGAATATGACTAAGTTCAGAGAACATGGTACGATTTCAGGGAAATCAGATTTGCGGATCATTAAGGTTTGAAGCATGGATAAATTAAAACAATAAGAAACCACGTGGAGGTTTATTATTATTACTCCAAGAGCACAGCAAAAAAAAAGGTACTTAAAAACCTACACAAATAGTAAGTGCTGGAACAGGGTGCGGAACTTAAGCGTGAGGTTTCATTTACAAATTGAGAATGGGAAGAAGGAAAGTGGTGTGCCATATGGGAAGATTTTACAGTCTGGGGTAAATCTCTCACAGTGGATTCCCAGTGACCCATTGTGCGGGCTGGTGAGCCTTGACTGGAATCGCTAAAGACTGGGAAATTTATTCTTGAAACCGTTAAAAAAGACGCCTCAGAAAATTATGTGAAAAGAAACAACAGTAAATGAAGACATCTTTGCTTTGTGTGAAGTGCATTAACATTAGAATGTATTCTGAACAAGCGACCTATACAAGTGTGGTACAAATAAACAGATGGTGTGGAATGACAGCAAATTACACACAGGCGTTGCCAGCCCGCCGCAGTTTGCAGAGATAATTACCTCAAATGAACTCTAATGCAGCAACAAAGTGACACTTAAACAAGGCCTATGACAAGATGTGTAATTACAGCAATAAACTTTTGAACCCATCAAAGGAACAAATGAGATGTCATTTTGGAGAAACCAGGGAGAAACTGACCCAAAAAAGGGCAAATCATTGGAACCTCCACAGCAAGAAACAGCCCAAAAGGGAGGTTCACTGGTTGACAAGTGAACAATGCTGGCCTTGATTGTAGCCTTTTACGATTGTGCTTGTTTTTATCTGGTGTCGCTAGATGTCTGCAACACACAGCACAGGAGGCAACTCCTAGTGCTCTGCCAATGAGTCCAGTTCCCTGTTTTCCCTTCCAAGCTGACTGACGGAGCAATGCACGTTGGAAATCGATAAACATCATAACGACTTAAGGTTGATGTGAAGCCAGAAGCTGTGCTTTATGTGAACTCCAAGAGGCAAAAGCAAAGAGTGCATTATTAAAGAGCAAACTCCACAGGACAGCACAAAAGATCATTGTTTACCTTTGCCTAAGTAAGATCCTGGTCCTTTTGTGATCCAAAGGCTCTTCAAAGTGAAGAACGAGACATACAACTTATTGCTCATGATTGTTTTTATTTAGTGATGCAAGAGCAGAAAGCAAACAAGAAAAAGTCTAGAGAACAAGGAAAAGAACACTGGATACAGTTAGTCCTGACGAAGGGTCTCGGCCCGAAATGTCGACTGTACCTCTTCCTAGAGATGCTGCCTGGCCTGCTGCGTTCACCAGCAACTTTTATGTGTGTTGCTTGAAATTCCAGCATCTGCAGATTTCCTCGTGGCTGGATAAAGGCATTTGTGGTCATCTTCTACTCAGATAAGAGATAACAAAATTCCAGTGATAATAATTAACCTGAAAAGTAGCCAGATTGAAGTGGTGCGACACTTGCTACAGAAAACTAGTACAGAAGCAACAGTATTGGATTACTGGAAAATACACTGAACAATTATAAGTATATAGGTGATTATATAAAAATTCAGCTAAGCATAGGAAAGTTAAACTACAAGAAAAATTCCAATTCTACACGGCAATCCAACACCTAGAGGAGTGGAGAGAGTTGCTGCCTCACAGCTCCAGTGACCTTGAACTTCATTGCCGTCTGTTTGGAGTTAGTGCATTCTCCGCATTGGTTTCCCCCACCAGGTGCTGCGGTTTCCGCCCGCGTCCCAAGGACAGGTTGGCCGATAAATTAATTGGTCAGGTAGTGCAGCCGGAAGTGGGGGACAGAGAATCTGGTGGGATGTGGTGAAGGAAAACGGAGTTAGTGTAGATGCTTTATGGTAGGCTGAAGGGCCTATCATATACTGTTTGAAATTGGAATTGGTTTATTATTGTCACATACTGTATGTCGGGTTAAAGTTCACCTCGGTACATGTGACAATAATAAACAAATTGTCACAATACTAAATGTATCTTAAAGTTTGTTTTAAATGCCATCCAGACAAATTGTTTCAAAACAAACAGTACATTGAGGTAGCGTAAAAGGAAAAGCAATAACAGAATGCAGGATAAAGTGTGACAAAGCAAGTGCAGTGTAGGCAGGTTGACTCCGGAAATAGAGTTTGATGTTTCCTTGAATGGCCGCTATTGTGTATGTTGAGCGGCAGAATTTGGGGGAATTGATGGGAATGTGTGGGAGTGAAATGGGATTGGTGTAAATGGTTTTTAAAGATTCAATTCTGAGTGTGGGTCTTTAAGTCAGACCCAGTGGGCTGAAGGACCTGTTTCTGTGCTATATGTCTCTACAGCACTCTAATTTATGTGCTAACTCACTTCGATAGTGTCCCCCTCAGCTTTTTTTGCAGAGAGTGAGCAAGTAAATTTTGAGTTGCCAAAAGATGAAGTGGCTGCTCCACACAGAATCGAAACCTCTGCAAAGGTTTTATTGCACCCACCAAATCACTCACCGCTTCTGATAGCTTGTTTGGATTTTTTTCTCTGCCTGCTCTCTCGCAAAGCTGTGGATTGATGCACCCTTTCAGATTTCTGGCTCCCTCTATGAATGATAGAACTTCAGCTTTCATCAAAGCAACGAACTTAGTGAGTGTGCATTACGCTCCAAAGCTGATCACTGAGAGTAATGTGTTTTCTATTACTTTTATTTTGATGCAGCTGCATATGCTTGAGGAGTCTCAGTGCTCGTTTCTTCCTCGGTAATATTCTTAGCTACTGAAAAGCATTTTCATCCTCTTTACCCAGGATTTGAAGGATTCACCCACCTTGCTCTACACCACTAAGATCTCTGTGGTCTGGTAAATCTTGAGGTGGTCTTTCCTCTCTTTTCCTTTCAGAGTCGTGTTTCAGTAAAAACAGTTTGCAGGCTCAGCTATGACGGAGGTACAAACTGCCCACCTTTCTATAAATCCCTTCATATTAATGGGTGTGCTTGAAGAACACTTTCTGCTGTTTGAGCTAATCAACTGCACCCTCCCTGAGCCCATGCTCAGGCCATTTGATGCTCGGCTGTGTTTTCCGCTCTTTCTACTGGCTTTATTTTGCTTAAGGAATTCGTTAGTCTTGCGAGACCATGGATCTGCACCTGGAAAGTCTTCAATCTCCAGGGCGCAGGCCTGGGCAAGGTCATATGGAAGACCAGCAGTTGCCCATGCTGCAAGTCTCCCCTCTCCACGACACCAAAGTTGTCCAAGGGAAGGGCTTTAGGACCCATACAGCTTGGCACCAGTGTCATCGCAGAGCAATGTGTGATTAAGTGCCTCGCTCAAGGGCACAACACGTTGCCTCGGCTGGGGCTCGACCTCACGACCTTCAGGTCACTAGTCCAATGCCTTAACCACTTGGCCACGTGCCAAGTGGTCAAGGCATTTTGCTACCATAGAATTTAATCAAGGCTCATCAGAATCAGGTTTATTGTCATTGATATAGATGGCAAAATTTGTTCTTTTGTGGCAGCAGCACAGCACAAGCGTAACAAATTGCTTATAAATCAGAATAACCATGAATAAATATACAATGCAAAGGGGAAGTAGTGAGGTAATGTTCATGGATTCATGGACCATTCAGGAATCTGATGGCAGAGGAGAAGAAGCTGCTCCTAAAATATTGAGATTGGGTCTTCAGGCTCCTGTGCCTCCTTTGGAAGCTGGTAATGAGAAGAGGGCATGTCCCAGATGCTGAGGCTCCTTAATGATAGATCCCACCTTCTTCAGGCACCATCTTTGGAAGATGTCCTCAATGAAGGGGTGGGCTGTGCCTGCAATGGACCTGGCTGAGCCTACAGTCATCCAAAGCCTCTTACAATCTGATGCAACCAGTCAGAATGCTCTCCACAGTACATCCATAGAAATTTGCTGACACACCAAATTTCCACAAACTCGTAATAAAGTATAGCCGCTGTTATGCCTTCTTTATAATTGCATCAATATGGTGGGCCCAGAATAGATCCTTGAGATGTTGATGCCCAGGAACTTGAAACTGCTCACACTTTCCACCACTGACCCCTCACTGAGAACTATTGTGTGTTCTCCTGACTTTCCCTTCTTGAAGTTCACAATCAGTTCCTTGGTCTTGCTGAAGTTGAGTGGAAGTTTGTTGTTACAACACCACTTGACCTTCCAATCGATCTCACTCCACAGTGCCTCCTCATCCCCATCTAAGTTTCTGTCAATAACTATGGTGTCTGACCTTTTCCAAACTTATTCTATTTCTTTTTAATATATGTTGAGAGGAATGGAGTCAACAACACTAATGGTTCCTTTTCTTTTGATGTTGCATAACAGCCCATGTCTTTTTTTTCTTAATTTAGTTGACTAACGCTGTTTAGGTTAGTTTTTTTTGGGGGGGGGGTATATATTTTTTTCCTATTTCATGATTTTTCTTTTAGATTTTTTTTGTTTTGTATATTACATCTGTATCCTGTATGATTCGGAGATTTTTAACGCTCATGTGTCAATTGGGCTTATATTTAACTATGTTAACTATAACAATGTATTCCTAATAACTTTGTATCGATATTATGGTATGTTTATTATTATGAAACTAATAAAAAGATTGAAAAAGAATAACAATGGTGTCATCGGTGAATTTATTGATAGTATTTGAGTTGTGCCTAATCACAATCATGAGTGTAGAGAGAGTAGAGTCATAGAGTTTTACTGCACAGAAACAGGCCCTTTGGCACATTTATTCAATGCAAAACTACTTTCTGCCTAGTCCCAATGACCTGCTTCCGGACCACAGCACGGACTAAATACCTTGCCAAATCGTCGCAGACTTCTCAGGAATTGGAAGCACTGCCATGTTTTCCTCATGATGGCACTTACCTGCTGGGCCCAGGACAGATACCCTGAAATGATAACACCAAAGAATTTAAAGTCGCTGACCCTCTCCACCTCTGATCCCCTGATGAGGACAGGCTCATGGACAACCAGTTTCAATCAGCTCCTTGGATCTTGCCGACATTGAGTGACAGGTTGTTGGCCACTGAGTGTATGTTCTCCTTGTGACCATGTGGGCTAGTAGAAGTTGTGGGCTGGAAGCACGTTGCCACTAGCGGGCTGTCCTCAGCACATATCTGGACAGTGTTGGTAGTTGACGCAAACAACACAGTTCGTGTATATTTTCATATACATGTGACAAATCAAACTAATCTTATCTTAATCCTATCCCATCATTAATTCTATAACATATAACCTCTTTAATATTATACATAACAGATCGCAGGCCTCAACTTCCTTTTCCCAGTCTATCTCCACCATGATTCTTTCTGAATCCCTTTTGAATTCTATCTGTTCAGAATATACACCACGATGAGGTAACCAACAGCATTCTTGAGCAGAGATTCCCAAGTTCCACAAACTCATTGATAAGGATTTATCTCAGATCAATCCTAAATGCCAAAGCCTTTATTCTGAGATGAAGACCCTTAGTTTGCCATTCTAATTTCAGGGAAACTGTCTCTGAATGACTTGGCCACATTGCTGGTTGAATAATCACACTGGACATGGTATAAACATCCCTATTTCCAATTATTCCTCTTCTCTGTTCCAGACCAGTGGATTAATAAACCACTAGTCTGCTGTTGGGTCACACGATGAGGTTACGTTTGTCCTCCATTATGAGTGAAGCTTGGTAATACTAAGGACAGAGAGACTGTGGGGATAAGATTGAGCATGGTATATCTGTCCAGGGAAGGAGAGATCAACAAAGTTCCTCACCTTTATTGACTACTTCGCCTACTTAAACCCGAAGATGTTCACTGATTGGGTATTGCTAAGGTGATGCCAGTGTCAGGGTTGAACATACTTATAGAAATTTCCATGGGCAATCGATGTATCATCAAAGTAGTCCTTCAGAAATGTCTGTCTGCCCCTGAGAAGGGAAGTAAGAACTGGCACCCGGTAGTGAGTATCGAAACCAGAATCCAGATATCATTGGGACAAAGGGACAAAGGATAGCAGTTACCATATATTTGAGAATTCGATGTTCATGGAAAGTGTGCAGTCGGAACATAAGGTGCTGTTCCTCTAATTTGCATCCTGTCTGTTTTTCCTGGAATGAAGGAGATTAAGAGGAGTTATAATTTATGCACAGAAAATAATGAAGGGCTCAGGTAGGGTAGTCCGTAGGAATCTTTTCCCCCTATCAGCAGTGAATAAAACTAGAGGACATAGATTAAGGGTAAGGGGTAAAGTCATTCAGAGGGGATCTGTGGGGACCTTTACCTCATCAGAGTGGTGAGCACTGGGATACACTGCCCGAGAGGGTGGTGGAAGCAGAGTCACTGAAAACATGTAAGAAGATGAACACTTAAATTGCCTCGGCAGAGAAGGCCATGGACCAAGTATCGGAAGATGGAATTAGCATGGAGAGTGCCCATTGGTTAGCATGGATGTGATGGGCTGAATGGCCAGTTTCCATGCTGTATGATTTATTTCAAGTTCTCACAATGATCATGTGCTCTGCATTTTTAGTGTTCTTTGAAATCAGCTTCCCCTGAATGCCTGTTTAGAGTTTTCAGGGGTTATTGCATATTTATATACAATAGCTTTAGACTAAAGTTGGGAACATCTAAAATTTATCACATCTAATTGAATTGAATTGATTTATTATTGTTATATGTACTAAGGTAGAGTTAAAAGCTTGTCACTTATACTCTTCATGCGGATCAATTCATTACACAGTGCACTGAAGTAGTACAAGGTGCACCAGAAGGTTCTCAGCCCGAAACGTCAACTGTACTCTTTCATAGATGCTGCCTGGTCTGCTGAGTTCCTCCAGCATTTTGTGTGTGTTGCTGTAGAACAAAGTGTAACAGCTAGAGAGAAGGTGCAGTGCAGGCAGACAATAAAGTGCAAGGTCATAATGAGTTAGACTGTAAGGTCAAGGGTCCATATCTCTTAAGTTTATAGATGAGACTGTAGATATGTTCTCGAAGATATTGGCTGTGATGGAGTATTTCATTTATGAGGAGAGCCTGGATACACTGCATTTCTAATCCTTCAAGGCAAGGAGGATGAATGGGGAACTACAGAATTATAAGGCTCAAGAAAGGGTAGTTAGTTAAAAAGCAGCACACATAAAAGTTGCTGGTTGAAATTCCAGCATCTGCAGATTTCCTCGTGTTTGAGTTAGTTTAAAACTTTTCTCTTCAACATAAGTGTTTGAGGCTGGAAGGCATAGGTTTAAGGTAAAGAATCAAATGTTTAGAGACAATCTGAAGAAATATTTTTATACCCAGAGAGGGACTGGAATCAGGAACAGACTGCCTGAGTGGCTGGTGGACACAGGTACTCTCATAACATTTAAGAAGTATCCGGAGGAATGTTTAAATTTCCAAGGCATACAAACCAAGTGCTGGTAAATGGGACCAGTTGATGGCGACATGGATGTAGTGGTCTAAAGGACCTGTTTCTGTACTCTATGACTATGATCCTTTATGTCTTCGATTTTCCCCAATCTTCTCCTTTTACGTGAAAAGACTGTCACCTTTTGTTGTAATTTCTCAGCTCTGCATTAAAATCTTTATTGAATATTTGCCAATTTTCATGCAAATATGCAAATCTTTATAATAATGCTACAGATGCCAGAGGTTCCAGAAAGAGATTCGCCACTATTTTTCTCAATATATGTACGGCCAGTGTTGTCCATGACAGAATCCCTCTATCCATGCAATTACTAATTGACAATTTCTCAATTTATCATTTACCATTTACTATTTAGCGATTATGTTTTTGAAATGAACTCACTGTACAGTTGATCGGCATGTTTAATATTTAGTTGGTGATATATTGGGTGTAATCTTTGTTTTTGTCCACAGGTGGAAGATGCCACAAATCTTGCAATGGCCGATGCTGGGGTCCATCTGAGAACCAATGTCAAACCCGTGAGTATCCCTCATAAAGCGCAGCTACACCACAAATGCCCACTCTGCACCTACATGTAATAATCAGAATTTGATGAATCCCATTGCAAATAACTTTTTTAAACATGGGAAGAGCAACACAAAAGCGGCCGAGATGGAAGACCAGGTACTATATATCAAATATTTGTCATGGGTAGTGGTCAGGCGTAGCCAGTAAGAGCAGCTTCACCACACGATAGTAATCTGTTTTGAGAGTTCACTTTGTTGACAGTCTCTGCCAACGTACAGCCATATAATTCTGAAATAGATTGATGCTGTTGTATCTGTCACACCAGACACAGAACTCACACCATAACCCAGAGGAGGTCAACATCTCCTTGAGGCTGGGCTACCGATTTTTGAAGGGATGTCTTCTGCCTCTCCATATCAGACACTTGTCAGTGATTAGCTACTCTACAGCTATTGTTATATCAATAAAAATAGAATGTATGGGTCTCTTTCATGCACTTCGATGAAATTCCATTCTTCTTCCAGCAAGGGTGATTTTAATTTTCAGGTATTGTTTTGCAATCTTTCATGGAATAATTTTGCAGGGTGGAATCTAGTTCTGCCTCCTCCTCACTGAACGGAAAGACGAAAATATATAAAGGAATGCTTCTGAACAGATTGGAGTATCCTCCCTCCTCCACTCATACAGCACTGTGGTTGTCAGTGCCTATTATTGTCATTACCTCCAAGGTCATTTACCTGACTAAGTCTATTTTTGCCAGCCAGCCCCATCCAATTATATGGCTCTTGACAGAACTCACCATGCAAGTGTTGTATAAACTCGAGTTTATTATTGTGCTGAAGTACAGTGAGGTGCAGTTACAAAGATAAACTTGCTTGCTGCAACATCGTAGGAACATAGGTTCAGACAGTAAGACACAGAACATCGGTTACTCATGAATTATATAAGACAGTGATAAAGAGAGTGCAAAAGAAACTTAATCAGAGACAAGTCCATCATCTTCTGTGGCTTAGGTAGGATTAGGGTATTGCAGTTCAAATCACGAACCTAATGGTTGTAGTTAAGTGACTGTTCCTGAACCTGGTGGCATGGGAATTCAGGCTTCTGTATCTTCTGTCTGATGGTAGCAGTGAGAAGAGGGCATGACCAGATAATAGCGATCTTTCATGATAAATATTGCCTTCTTAAGGAAGTGTCTCTTTGGTGTTTCTCAAGTTCCAACAAAGTCTAAATAAGATTTATTATCAAAGTACGTATATGTCATCATATACTATCTCAAGATACATTTTCCTGCGTATAATTGCAAGAAAATAAAGGAATACAATAGAATTTATGAAAATCAATAAGCAAAGTCTGCAGACAACATACAAAAGAAGACAAATTGTGCAAATAAAACAATACATGGTACTAAGAACATGGTTATAGAGTCCTTGAAAGTGAATCTGTGGGTTGTGGAATCAGTTCAGAGTTGTAGTGAGTGAAGTTATCCATGCTGGTTCAGAAGCCTGATGGTTGAAGGGGAATGACTGTTCCTGAACCTGGACCTAAGGCTCTTATACCTCCTGCCCAATGGTTTTAGCAAAAAGAAACAATGGTCTGGATAGTGAATACACTGATATTCCCTGTAACCATGCGAAGGCCTTGGATACCCACCAAGTATAAATGCAGACATCCCACCTCTCCCGGAAGTTCCGGGAATCTCCCACATATCAATAGTGGCTCCCTGCCGCCCACAAATTATATACAATATCCCGGAAATAGGTTTTTTGGAGAGGGAGAGCGAGCATCCTGATTGGTCTCTCTTCGTGCTAAGAGTGGCCCCCAACCACCGGGCCGCGAGGAAACGATATGATTTGGCGATATGAGTCAGCTCAACCTTTCCTCATTCCCTGTCACGCACCGTTGAATTTTAACACACGCGAGGTCATCAGTGACCCAAGACGTGCAAAGCAATGGGTCCGTGACCCATTTGTGACTGTCCCCGCTGGATCATCCATGCCAGCGCGGGAAAAAGATCAAATCCTCGAGCTTGCAAATGACGGTGGGCTGAAAAGTATGCTTGACATAACGTCTCTGCCGGCATTCTGGATCAAAGTCAAGGCTGAATATCCTGAGATAGCCACGAAGGCACTGAAAACGTTGCTTCCATTTCCAACATATTTCTGCAAAGCGGAGTTTTCTGCAATGAATGTGACAAAAGCTAAATTGCAGAATAGACTGGACATAAGGAATCCCCTTCGAGTATCGCTGTCTCCCATCACCCCTCGATAGGACCGTATTGTTGCAGGAAAACAAACCCAGGGCTCCCACTGATTCAGCGATATTGGTGTGTTGCAATGATTTTATATGTTCATACGAGGAAAATATGCACTGTGTTTAATATCCAAATGTTACTTAAAATGTTATGATGCTATTGACTTATAAGTGACTTGTAATTCAGTGGTCCCCAACCTCCGGCCGCGAAGAATACAGCGGTACAGCGGTGGCCGGAACGCACCCAGCACACCTTTAAGAAAAAAGCCGAAATAAGCAAGCTAATTAATTAGGTGCCGCCCGGCACTTAAAGATGTGCTGGGTGCGTTCTGGCTACCACAGCATTCTTCGCGGCCCAGAGGTTTGGGACCACTGTTACAATTGACTTATCACTATATTCATGCGAGGAAAATATGCGCTGTGTGTTTAATATTAAATTTGTTAGATAAACCCCTTTAGAAATGAAATTGAGTGTATTAACCACTTACAAGTAACTTATAGTTGACTCGTCACCTATATTCTGGTCGCGTTTAACACCACCCACCCCACCTCCAGGGTCGGCTGGTCCGCAAGAATATTGTCAATATTAAACCAGTCCACGGTGCAAAATAGGTTGGGGACCCCTGATTTAAACTAGCTGGCTCGCTGCCAAGGGGCTACGCTATTGATGTCCTACGTGATGAGGCCAAACTCCCTGTAGACTTGCTTAAAGTTGTAATAGAATAGACATGATAATACTATATAAGTACATATTTTAATGTCACATTTGCTGCATTTACTCAACTTGGTTTACAGATTAGACAAAATCACTAAACAAAGTATTACATACACCCTTGGAGGTCGACGGGGGGGGGGGAGCGGGGAATATGGGGTTGTGGGGAGGTGGGGGTGCTACCTCCCTGAAATGAGTTCTTGCAGGGTGGGATGTCTGTAGGTGCCGCATGCACATCGAGATTCACGGAGTGTTCTGTTGGCACTGCAGGTACTGATTGGCTCTCGAGTTCTTTCACAAAGTTCAGTTGCACGTTTGATGTGAGTTGGGATGTGCAACAGGTGCTGCAGCCAATGGCATCAGTGCTAGCTGTAAGGAGGTCAAAGGTGATCTCAGTCCTTGTACACTAGATGAGGACAGAGATACTGTTGTTGACAGACAATATTACCCTTGAGTATCCATGTTCTTCACTCTGATCTCATCTGTCACCTCTGCCAGTGACACCTTGATTATTCAACTTGGGGTGGGGGAGGAAATAGACCATCCCTGTCTCTCTTCAAACATCCCTTAGGAAAAAGACCTTCCTCCCAATCTCCACTTTTCATAACCAAGGTCTTCAGATGGGCACTGGGAAAATCAGGGTACCCACGGGCTTCATGGGACCTGGCTTCCCACAGGCTCCCTGGAGCAATGCAATCTTTGCTGCCACAAGGAGCTTCCCCAACAGGAAGAGCAAGCATGGTGTTAATCTGTGCCAGACAGTTGCAGCTGATGCTAAAACCTTGATGAAATTGCACCCATGGGTGCATAGTAAGGCCTGTGGTGCAGCACTGCATCCATAGGATAACTTCACTCTCCACAACTCTGAACTGATTCTACAACCTCTGGACTCACTTTCAAGGACACTACAACTCATGTTCTCAGTATTATTTATTTATGTTGTTTTTATGTGCGCAGTTTGTCTTCTTTTGCACATCGGTTGTCTGTCAGTACATGGTGACATATACATGCCTCGGTAATAAATTTACTTTGACTTTGGTCAAGTTCAGAGATGGCATTGCACCCCACTCCCATCATCAGCATCATAAAGTTCACTCAGTGCTCTTCTGTCCTCACCCTGTCACTCGACAGTCAATATCCTCCATCTACTTATTTGAATGCCCCGCCACACCTTCGCTCACTATTTCTCCAAGTCCTACTTCTCTGATTTGACTTCATCAGCATCTGTTTACTTTTCCAGTATTCAGGGGAGAGTTGATGGAGGCATACAAGGTTATGATGGGTATAGTAGGGTAAATGTAAGCAGGCTTTTTTTTCCACTGAGGTTGGGTGAAACTAGAAATAGAGGTCATGGTTTAGGGATGGAAGGTGAAATATTTAAGGAGAACCTGATGGGGAGCTTCTTCACTCAGAGGGTAGTGAGAATGTGGAACTAGCCGCCAGCGCAAGTGCTGACTGCGGGGTTAATTTCAACATTTAAGACAAATTTGTATAAGTACATAGATGGGAGGGTTATGGAGGGCAGGTTGATGAGAGTAGGCAGATTAATAGTTTAATAGATGGGCTGAAGGGCCTGTTTCTGTGTTTGTAGTGTCTATGACTCTATCACTTGTATTTTTTTTATTTGTTAAATGTTAACTTGAGTCATAGAGTTACACAATACTGATACAAGCCCTTTGGCCCAAATCATCCTCGCTAACCAAGACACCCATCTAATTTGTCCCATGTTTAGCCTATATCCCTTTGCTATCTTTCCTATCCATGTACCTGTCCAAGTGTCCTTTAAATGTTGTTAATGTACCTGCATCAACTACTTGCTCTAACTGCTCAGTCCATATACGGATCACCATCTGGGTGAAAAAGCTGCCCCTCAGGTTTCTACTAAATCACTTTCTTCTCATCCTAAACCTACGCTCTGTAGTTATGAATTACACAGCTCGGAGAAAAGGACTGAATTCACACTATCTCTGACCTTCCTGATTTTATGCACGTCTGTAATATCACACCTCATTCTCCGACACAACAGTGAATGAAGTTCTATCCTAGCAAGCCTCTCCCTATAACTGAGTCCCTTAAGTCATGACAACATTCTTGTGAATCTTTTCTGCACTCTTTCCAACTGAATGGTATATTTTATTGATTTTATTTTACCTATTTGCATTCTGTAGCAGGGTGACCAGAACTGAACACAATACTCCAAATGTGGCCTCACTAATGTCTTGTACATAACATCCCACTTGTATACTCAGTAAGGTGACTGTTGAGGACCAGCATGGCAAAAGTTTTCTTCACCACCCTAACTATCTGTGATGCCACTTTCGGAGAACGATGTACTTGTTAGGGTCATCTGTTGTATAATTAAGTTGAAGCTGGTAAGGACGTAAGAATGTAACAGGCTGAATTTTTCTGACAGAGTCCCACTCATTTCTTGTGTCACCATAGCCACAAGCATCCCAGATCTGGATCACCTCAGGCTGAGACCATCCTGGAACAAGGATAAGGTCTTGAGAAAAATATTCGGTCAAGATGTGCCCCCAGAATCTGTCACATCTACAGAGCTCCTATGGAATTCTTTGGTGTCACCATTAGCTTTGACAACTGTCTTTTTTTCCAGTGCTTCTACATATCTCTGACAGAAACTTCTGATAACTTTCAAAATGAAATAAAATTTAAATCGTTGAAAATTTGAAGATCAAGGATCAACTTTATTCACCATTTATATTTACATATAGTAGGAATTTCCTGTGGTGCATTGGCAAGACATGCAACAAAAACATTTAACAGTTATAAAGAATAAAGAGTAATGTAAATATAAAATCAGAGGTTAAAGTATGGAATAAATACATAAGTACCAGCATGTATTTATAATATATATAGCATTTTTAAAAGTGTTTTGGAGTGTTTACAATCCAGTGTAGTGACAGGCGGTAGTAGATAGAAGGGAGTGGGGGCTAACTAGAATGGTTGATCAGATTAACTGCCTGGAGGAAGAAACTTTTAAGATGCCAAGTACCATCATTAAACAAATAAAACAAAAACAACTTATAAATTCTACTGTATAATTAAGCATGTGCATGTAATTGAATTAGGAAAGCACAACTGACCTTTCTTCCTTGTTGCTGGGCAGTTGCCATTCAGATGAATCCTCTTGGGTTTTGCTGCAGCTCTAACCTGGCACAGGAGCTGCGGGCAAGTTCCCCAGTGTGGGCACAAGGTAACCCCAGCAAGCTCCTGCTTCTTCTTCATTCCAGCAGTCTGCCGAGCTTCCCTGGTGATCCTGGGACTTCCCCCCTTCACATGGCAACTTTGAAACCTGCAGACACTATAAATGGATGGAACTGCTGAACCATTTAAGTCTTGACGTATCACTACAAATTCTACTTTTTTGTTCAAAGTAAATTCTTGTAACAGACCCAACACTTTGATGGAAAATGTTACTGGTAGCCCAGGGCTGCTTTATTAAAAGCAAATCCATTTCTGGTGCTGCTGACACAACAGAGTGGAATATTATCAAACATGTCGGTGTTGGTGGCAAAGCACTGAACCAATGTCAGATCAACTTTCATTTTTTCTGCACTTCCACTGTAAGCTAGGAATTGGATTGAAAACGTTAAATTCCTGCGGCAGCTTGAATATTTAGCAGGTATATTGATTTTGATACTTTTTGCTGTGCCTCTTTTATTTGTAGGCATTTGAAAGTTCACACAAGTTAGAGAGAGAACCATGAACCTCATTTTTTTCTGGCAATCTGCTTTTAAATTACCCAAATGATAATATTATGTATGCTGGTATTTCATAAAATCAATTTCCCTAGACATAATAATGAGGCAAAAAAGAAATGTGAGCATTCACATTTAAAAATGTCACTGATCGAATGACAACTTGAGTCTTTTCTCTAATGGGAGCCGTAGAAGTGACTCACCGCTTGGTCAGATCAGTCACACCTTAATAAAGTAGTTAACAATTTAGCTGAAACATTTTTTCACCCTCCAAATCGAGACTGAACTAAAGGGGAAAGTAAGATATTAGGAAATGAGAGAGGACTTAAGAAAACCTTGCTTACCAACTGATACTAAGAGCTGTGGGTTCTGTGGATTCTAACGTGGCCTTTGGACCCCAAGCATCACCATCACGCATCCACTCACTTTGACATGAAACTCAGCCTTTAGTTTATGTCAGTTGTTCTTTAAGTGAACTGCAAGCAGGATACAAGCAAGGTAATAGACGGAGCCTTATGGCACACTCTGAAGATGGTAGCAACCCACCAACCTTAAGGAACACACATAAAAATTGCTGGTGAACGCAGCAGGCCAGGCAGCATCTCTAGCAAGAGGTACAGTCGACGTTTCGGGCCGAGACCCTTCGTCAGGACTAACTGAAAGAAGAGCTCGTAAGAGATTTGAAAGTGGGAGGGGGAGGGGGAGATCCAAAATGATAGGAGAAGACAGGAGGGGGAGGGATGGAGCCAAGAGCTGGACAGTTGATTGGCAAAAGGGATATGAGAGGATCATGGGACGGGAGGCCTAGGGAGAAAGGATGGGGGAGGGGGGAAGCCCACAGGATGAGCAAGGAGTATAGTGAGAGGGACAGAGGGAGAGAAAGGAGAGAGAGAAAAAGAATACATATATATAATAAATAAATAAATAACGGATGGGGTACGAGGGGGAGGTGGGGCATTAACGGAAGTTAGAGAAGTCTATGTTCATGCCATCAGCTTGGAGGTTACCCAGACGGAATATAAGGTGTTGTTCCTCCAACATGAGTGTGGCTTCATCTTGACAGTAGAGGAGGCCATGGATAGACATATCAGAATGGGAATGGGACGTAGAATTAAAATGTGTGGCCACTGGGAGATCCTGCTTTCTCTGGCGGACAGAGCATAGGTGTTCAGCAAAACGATCTCCCAGTCTGCGTCGGGTCTCGCCAATATATAGAAGGCCACATTGGGAGCACCGGACGCAGTATATCACCCCAGCCGACTCACAGGTGAAGTGATGCCTCACCTTGAAGGACTGTCTGGGGCCCTGAATGGTAGTGAGGGAGGAAGTGTAAGGGCATGTGTAGCACTTGTTCTGCTTACAAGGATAAGTGCCAGGAGGGAGATCGGTGGGGAGGGTTGGGGGGGATGAATGGACAAGGGAGTCGCATAGGGAGCGATCCCTGCGGAAAGCGCGGGGGGTGGTGGTGGGAGGGAAAGATGTGCTTAGTGGTGGGATCCCGTTGGAGGTGGCCTTAAGGTAGGTGGACCAACCTTAAGGTAGTATTTTCCCTAGTAACAGACAGCCATGTACCACACTACTCCCCCTTTACAAACAGAAATTTACTGATAAAATATTTACATTGGAGGCTTATCTACACTGATAAGTCAACAGAGGTTAATTGTGAATTTGTATGTTCAGTGTCATTAGATATATTGACTCATGATTTCTTTTGCAGTTCTCAAGAAACTACAAGCACAATTTATCCACAGTAATGTGTTTAGACATTGTTCATAAGTAACATATTTGCATTCACAGCCTTACTGCAAAAGATTATTTAACATATTCACAATTGTATGTAAGACCTGCAACAAACTCAGGCTATGTCCACACTAGACCGGAAAAATCCGTAACCGAAGCTTTTTCTCTTCGTTTTGACCCTCCGTCCACACTGAAATGGCGTTTTACTCCCCCGAAAATGGAGATTTTCTAAAACACTTTCCAAAGTGTTTAAATCTGAAAATGCCCGCTGGGCATTGTAGTGTGTACGGGGTAACCGGAGGTTTTAAAAAACCTGTCGTCCCTTTCATCAGCGAAGAGTCTATGGCTGTAGGAAATGTTTCCAGGGTGACCCCTCTGTGGGAGTGGGAGAGATGTTGGTGGGGCCACCCGGGGGTCTGTGTGTCCGTATGTGTAGCTATTGTGGCTGTGAGGCTGGTATTGTGGTGGTGAAAAGTACTGGGGGGGAGCCATCATATTCCTCATCATTGCAAATCCCTCTGCAACAGAGTTAGTCAGTTTTTCAATGTTCATCGTCAGCCAGGTCATACTGTCCGTGAACTCCCTGTTGGTTGCCTCCATACGCTCCAGTATTTGTTTTTTTTAGTTTTAAGTCCTCCTGCGCGAGAGCCAACAGCTGTCTGTCGTTTGGCAATTTCCTTTTAAGTTTTTCTAGTCTGTAACTGGACAAATGCGCAGCAAGTATACTGTTTCCTCTTTGTCTGTTTTCTGTAGCTATGTCCTGTGCATGCCCAGTAGGAAGAGATTCGCCCAAATACCCGTTTGGATGGAGGTATTTTCAAAAACGCCTGGTGTGGACGCCTATCATTTTTACGCGAAACCGGTGTTTTCAAAATTACCCAGTCTAGTGTGGACGTAGTTTAACTGTATACATAGGGTCATTCTACTTGGAAGCCAGCTCTCTGGCCCATTGAATCAATACTGAGCATCAACCCATTTACACATAATCTATACCATCACCATTTTAATTTCCCCACATTCCCCTCACCTTCTCCCAGACTCTACCCCTCAGCCATGCTAGGGGCAAAATGCAGTGGACAATTAGTTGAACACTTTGAAAACATAAAGTTCAAATTACTAATACTGCGACCTGAAATAAGCCTGTAACATATCACCTGACCCACAATCAGTTGTTCTGTATCAAGAGATTAAGATTTGCATCTCCACCACACGTTCTTTGGCTGTTATTGTTTTGTTGCCTGCTGCGTTCTGTGTTGTTCTGCTGAGCATTGTGGGTAGCCAAATGAGTGGCGACACTTGAGGTCTGGTCCCAGCGCAAACTCGGGTTTGTTGATGAGTAATGCAAAAGACACATTCCACTGTATGCTTCAATATTAACGTGACAATTACATTTAAATCTTGAATCGTGAACCTTGCATGTTCATACATGTGTAGGCACACACACACACAAACACACACATGGTGAAGAAACGAAGCCCATTGAATAAAACAAAATTGATGTGCATTTCACTTACTACAAGAACCAAATGGAAGTAAAATTCCTGTAACAATGAAATTACTGCCCACTTATAATGAAAATTGAAGTATATTAATCTTCCATTACAGATGACACAAAAATGAAGTTGAATAGGCCGAGTGGATCATTGGAAGCTGATAGATCTAAAGTGCCTAATCTCTGTCTGCCCCTCACTGAGATCCACTTAATTATGCTTTTAGAAGCCCGGCTTCGTCTCCGATGCTGTGCACAGCCACTCTCTGGATTGCAGTGCTTTTCTGCAAAGTGTAAATTCAGGCCATGGGTCAGACTCACAACTCAGGGAAGTGGAAAGATAGGCACCTCCTCTGGATTAGCGAGTGCCTGGATCGATATCAAATGCAGCAATTTCAAGGCCGGCAGATCATTTGCCATGCGTGAACTTGAGCTAGTTGTTTCTTTCATAATATCAAACTGTCAGTCAGTTCATTGGTTTCTCCTGTAGCGATGTTTTAATATGACAAACAAGAATTCATTACACCAGGGCCCATTGTATTAAATGTATATAAACCTCACACCACTGTCTGTCTTGCACAGTTCATTTCTTTTATACAGTAAGATTTTGTATTGACAGAGGACTCAGACAGTTTAATATATTATGTTTATATATGTATGCTAATACTCAGTATTCCTGGTGAAAGTGCTTGGTGCAATTTATTCATCACAAAGCTAAGTCTGAGGGCCCAAAGAGACTCATCCACTTTTCTCTATCATACCCCTGGATGCAAGCTTCTCTACAGTAAGTGTGTGTTTGTCTCCCAGT
Organism: Mobula hypostoma; assembly: GCF_963921235.1. Taxonomy (NCBI): domain Eukaryota; kingdom Metazoa; phylum Chordata; class Chondrichthyes; order Myliobatiformes; family Myliobatidae; genus Mobula; species Mobula hypostoma. Next base: position 119,393,585 of record NC_086102.1, on the reverse strand, counting down.
TGTGACACCTGTACTGTGAACCAGTTTCAAAACAATCCAGTGTTTGTGCTCAGATTTCTCCCCAAAGAAGATGGTAAATAAATCCGAGCACCATGTACGGCAAGGACTACGTGCCTCTGAGTTCCATTGTCACTTTCTGAAACAGATTTTGTTTCATTTTAAGCACTTTGATTCTCAAGGAAGAGTCCAGGTGAAAGTATTTTGCTAATCTGCAGATTTCTCCTGGGTAAAAAAAAGAGAGAAATAATAATGGAAAGCTTTTAGATTTGTTGTTACCAAGATAAGCTCCTTCATTCACAGCCTCCCGTGTACAGGGCAATCATTCCCTTGGTAATTTGCTTGTGCAAAATGCTCCTGTAATTTTGCAGTATTAAATGGACAATAAATTGTCAGACAATTCCTCCCTTGAAAGGGAAGCGCGACATTGATGTGCCCTCGCCTTAAAATTGCATGTGCTCTTTCCTTTGCAGTTACGAAGACGGTGTGCGCCCAGCAGTGTGATGAGCGATGCTTCAGCCCATTTGTGAGCGACTGCTGCCACCGGGAATGTGCAGGAGGCTGCTCGGGCCCAAAGGACACCGATTGCTTCGTACGTGGGCCACAAGTAGCATGAACCCATCATGCATATGTTGCAGTATTGTTGACATATTTCATCTGCAGTACATTGCCACAGGACCGACTCCAGCTCATCATGTTATTATTGGCTGATTCCCAAAGCCATTTCAGATTAATTGCGCTATTGTTTACGTATTTCAACTGATTCATAGTAACATTGGCTCTCTTAGCTTCATTACAGTAACAATGACCCATTCCGTTCCCAATTAATGTACATGTCTAATCATTGTGGAAACTCCTAATTCTGGTCACCAGTTTGTGGCCTCATTTTTCCCATCTGAAGGATTGGTGTCCCACCTCAGACAATGCAATCTGCTCTGCATGGTTGAACCTCACAATACTAAAGCATCACGTTATATATGACAGTAATAATTAAACCAAGAAAGGCTTCACTTTTCTACTCTCCACTGTAGTGAATCTATGGTCTGCATTCTTTGCCTATCTTCTGAGCTGCATTGAGCGATAAGAGGGCTAGTTGTAATGCCTTTTGTAGTAGTTATTCCACACTCTCCTCATTAACAGCACAACTACTTCACCTAAAACTACCCTGCCCATCAACAGCTACTTCTATGATACCGACAGCCTGGCATTCTGACCTTTTCCCCAGTAGAGAATCAGTTGTCTTTGAGCTAACTTTTAATTAATGGCTGACCAGAATACAAAGTCTGATAATGTGCTTTTATGAGTTTATGCTTTAGGCCTTTTTAGAATACTCCTTTGATTATGCCGGTTTGAAATACTTCAGCTTAAAGATGTATTTTCATTTGCTCAAACTGCTGACACAAAGCCTTGCTTGATAAAAAGTAAAACATACCTTGCTAAGTTATCTCTGGCTGGACAGAGATAAAGGACAATACATACCTTGAACTGTTACAACAAGATAGTAGTAAAGCAATATTAGTGATGAAGGTTAACATGTATATTGGTTGTAGGAAAATATTAATCCAACCCTGGGGTACATTTGGTACTGTAAAATGGAAAGGGTTTGATCTCAGCAATAGGCTAATATTTAAAATTATAATTAGGGTTTCTGAATCCATAAATTAATAATATAACTTAAAGAACCTGATGCTAATTTAGTCCATCAGAAGATGTTTACAATTAATATTGATTGAATGGCGGCACATGGGCTAATCATGACTTAAAGAAAGACAGCTTTCTTTACCTTGTGATTCAGCAGGGTATATCATTGTTGAGTAACTGGTGTTTGCCTCCTCTCTCTGAACCCTTTAATGGAGGCAGGCATTCTTACTATAATCTTACTAGAATTACATAGTGATATGAACAGACTATTCAGCCCTTCAAATATCCTTTGTTGCATCTTAACTCTGCCTAAACTTAAGAAAGAATACTCTGGCCAAGCAGACATTTTGTGCTAAAGGAAGAAAGTATTGGAAACACTCAGCAGGTCAGCATCATCTGTGAAGTAGGAGGAAGAGTTCATGACAACAGGGACTTCAACCTGAATTGGCAGTTACTTCTCTCTCTACAGATAATGAGTGTTTCCAGCAGTTTTGGATTTGACTTCAGATTGGCAGGTTTTAATTTTCAAAAATTTGCACTCTCAGTTTTTACATTTTTCACTCGCTCCGGCCGGACCTCAACAGATTTTTGAGGGGTTGGTTTCAGCAGACTTTAATCATTCTGAACTTCTACTTATTAATACTCAGTGGAACGGAGGCCTGGTCAGAGAAACATTCACTTAATTAAACCTTTAAACGATGAAGACAGGGAATGGGTAGATGTTAAATGTCTTGGCTGAGAAATTCGTCAGCAGCTGTAAAATGGTTCAGTATTTTGTTGTTAGATCTACCCTGAGGATTTCTCAGTGAGAATGGAAGTGCTGTTGGGTACAGCCTGTACATTCAGGGCTGCTTGTTTACATACCACAGGGACCGGGAGGACAGTCGTCTAAGTGCAGGACCACAGGAAAAGGAAGAGGGAGTGTTAGGTTTTGCTGGTGGGGTAGGTCCATGGATGAGTGGGAGAAGAGTGAGGAACACCTACTGGAGTTTCATAGACACATAGACACATGGTTGGTGGTTCTGGGGCAGGATTGGAAGGACGGAGAGAGTAAGATTGGTGGATGTGTGACTGACAGTAATGGGACAGGATTGATGAGATGGAGGGCTGGTGGTCCTGGGGTGGGATTGTGAGGTCATGGCCTGGGATCATTGGGCTGTATGGCTGGTAGTCTTGAGGTAGTACAGTATTGGTAGGTTATGGGGAAGCAGGGAATGGTGGTTAAGACCAAAAGGTGTAGCAGCAGAATTAGTCCGTTCAGACCATGAGTCTGCTCTGCAATCAGTCATGGCTGGTTTGCTTTTCTTTTATCAAAACTATTCTCCTACCTTCTGCCAAGAATCCTTAACTTCCTCACCAATCAAGAACCTATCAAACTCTTCCTTAAGTACACCTAATGACTTGATCTTTATCACCATCTGTGGCAATGAAATCCACAGATTCACCACCCACTGGCTGAAGAAATTCCTTCTCATCTCAGTTCCAAAGTGTGTCCCTTTATTAGGATTCTTTGCTCTCGGATCCTACAATCCCCTCCCAAGGAAATATTCTCTCACCGTCCTCTCTATCCATATCTTTCAGTACTCAGTTCATTCCATTGAAATTATTCCCCCCCCCCCCCCCCCCCCCGCCACCGAAACCCTTTATCCTTCTGAATTCCACTGAGTGCAGGCTCAAAAATCATGAAACGCCCCTCATTATAGTTGGTCATCCCCCTCGGGTAGGTTTGGAAGGTCATGAGGTAGAATTTGTGGATATATGGCTGGTAGTAAAAGGGTGGGATTTATAGGTCACAGGGTAGGATTGTTGGTTAATGGTGAGTTCTGCAAATGGGTTGGCGGGGTGACTAGTAGTCATGGAGAGTGCAGGTCGATACATGGGGGGAGGGGTTAATATGAGTTCTGGAGTTGTGACTGGCGGTGGGAGAGATGGTCAGTTGTGAAGAGTGTCAGTCGTGGTGGGAGTGGAATCTGTCCCGGAGGTTCAGCGGAGGGTGGTCAGAGATGTGGACTGGGATTGTCAGATTGCTCTGTGCTGTTGGGAGTCAGGATGAGCCCTCAAATTTGGATGTAGTCGCAGTCACTCTGGATTGCTGCCGTAACTCCTGCCCTAGCTCGTGTGGTCTTCTGCTGATGAAGGACCCCAGATCTGCATTGTCCACGGGGGCTGCACTCTCCGCATTCGGCCTCCTCAGGGCAGTCGCACATTGCTCTCACAGAGAACTCTGAGTTTACAAGCTTCTTCCCACTCCCTACCAAGTTTGCAAATACGTTTGATTCTTCTTTCAAATTAGTCTGCCTAGCACATTGAAGAAAGAGGGTGACCCCTTTTCCTGACGTAAAGCAAAATGCCCATAATACTGAAAATCTGAAATGAAAATCAGAAAATGCCAGAAATACCCAGCAGCTCAACTGGTGGAAAAGAACAAAATTAACATTTGACAGAATTTGGCATTAGTGTCCTACTAGGGTAGAATATTGTCTTATTTTTGTTTTTAATCTATGTTCTGTCATGTAATAAATCAAGAGTGATCTGATTGTAACCTTAACTATAATTTCTTGAGTAATCTTTTATCTCCTCCTTTATCAAAAAGTCTTTCGCCCCCTGACTTAAAATATTCAAAGACTCTGCTGGCACTGCCCTCTGGCCCACAGACTCAGTCTTGGAGAAAAACGCATTGTCTCCTCTGTCTTAAATAGGCAAACCTTTAGTTCTAAATAATGACTCCTGGTTCTGGATTCTTCTCTACCCTTCCTTTCCACATCCATTCCGTCAATGTTCCTTCAGACCTTGCTGGTTCTCATTTTTCAGAGCTGTGATGGGCACAAGTCTGACGTGTCCAACCATTCCTCAGAGGACAATCCACCCATTCTAAGGAGACACAAGAAAATGCGGACGCTGCGACGTGAAGCAACACACAATGTGCCGGAAGAACTCAGTGGTCAGGCAGCATCTGTGGAGGGAAATAGAGGATGTTTTGGATTGAGACCCTTCATTCCAGACGAAGAGTCTCAACCTAAAATGTTGATTATCTATTCCCTCCATTGATGATCCTGACTCACCGAGTTACTCCAGCACTTTGTGTGTCATCACCCATTCTAAGTATCAGTTTGATAAACCTTCTCTGATCAATTTCCTACAAAATCACATCCATAGGACATAGAACAGCACAGCACAGGAGCAGGCCCTTCAGCACAAAATGTCATGCCGAGCCAAATAGATTAGTCATCAAATGGCCAACTAAGCTAATCCCTTCCCTTATTCCTGCACAATGTCCAAATCCCTCCATTTCCTCACACTCATTCATCTATCTAAACATCTCCTAAAAGCCCCTAATGTATCTGCCTCTACCACCACCCCAGGCAACACATTCCTGCGCCAACCACTCTCTGTGTGAAAAAGAAAGTGTGTCTCACATCTCCTTTAAAATTGCCACCTTTCACCTTAAATGCATGCCTTCTGGTACTAGATATTTCAAGTCTGGGAAAAAACATACAGGATGTCTACTCTGCCTGTGCTTCTCATAAATCTTATAAACCTCTATGTGATCTCCTCTCAGCCTCTTCTGCTTTAGAGAAAACAGCCAAGTTTGTCCTCTAATCTTGGCAGCATCCTGGTAAACTTCTTCTACACCATTCCAAAGCCTTGATCCCCATCCCATAATGGGGTGACCAGAACTATAAGCAATCCTCCAGATGCAGCTTAACCAGAATTTCATAAAGCTGCAAGCTGTATTTAAAGATCACTCATTAAATATCAGACAAAAGCAGTACACAGTACTCGAGATGTCATCTCTGCAATGTCTTTTCTAAATGATGCATAGCCTGCCTATCCTTTTTACTCAATTGATGCAGGAATAAACTATATTATCTTTTCCAGTTACTTCTTGTGCCTGCATGCTGGCAATTTGCAAATCCTGCTCTCGGGCGCTCACTTCACGCAGAATGTCTCACCGAAATTGCTGATTTAAAGTAGAGAACTGGAAAGGAGGAATGGAAAGGGTTATGTGGGATAGTTAGCGATGTGATGAGAGCATGTCACAATAGTGGACAGGACTGGAATAGCTGTGACTTATTAAAATCAGAATCGGATTTATTAAAACATTACAATAATGATTATATAATAAATAAATAATTAGTGCAAAAAAAAAGCAAAATACTGAAGCAGTGTTCAAGAGTTCATGGATGTTCAGAAATCTGATGGCAGAGGAGTAGAAGCTGTTCCTAAAACGTTGAGTGTGTGTATTAGAATAATAAAAAACAGAGAATGCTAGAAATATTCAGCAGGTCATGCTGTATCTACGTAAAGAGGATCAGAATGAATATTTCAGGATGAAGCCCCTTTGTCAGAACTTGTTACAGTATTCGGTAGCTCAGACCATAAGAACCGTGTGCTGTTGTTACTCTTCATTGAATGGTGACTGCATTTGCTTCCTGTAACAATGCACCTCTCTCTTCATTTCACAGGCCTGCACCAACTTCAATGACAGTGGAGCTTGTGTCATTCAGTGTCCTCTGCCTTTCTTCTATAACACAATAACATTCCAGGTGGAACCTAATCCCAACGCCAAGTATACATATGGAGCCTTCTGCGTCAAGAAATGCCCACGTAAGTATTGCCAGAATAAAGGGCCTTGTTCGCTGCACTTGCGGATCAAATTCAAGTTTATTCTCACGGGCATACATTGCCAGCGATTAGAAGCCATGAAAATTCACTTTTTACATCAGCAGTACAGTACTGCCTAAGTTGTCAGCATGGTTAAGAAGTGTTCTGGCTTTCATTTCCCAGGGGAATGAGTTCAAGAGCCATGAGATAATCTTGCAGCTCTATAAAACCCTGGTTAGATCACACTTGGAGTATTGTGTTCAGTTCTGATCTCCTCATTATAGGAAGCTTTAGAGAGGGTGCAGAGGATATACACCAGGATGCTGTCTGGACTAGAGAACATGTCTGACAAGGGCTTTTTCCTTTGGAGTGCAGGAGGGTGAGAGTCAACTTAGTAGAGGTATATAAGAATTTTGGAGGTACAGGGAGATAGGACAGCCAGCACCTTTGTGCCGGAGTTGGCAATGGCAAATGCCAGAGGACATCTGTTTAAGGTGAGTGGAGGAAAGTGTAGGGGAAATGGCAGAGGGAGGTTTTTTACAGAGAGAGTGGTAGGTGTCATGGCTGGAGGTAGAGCTGATACGATAGGGACATTTAAGAGACTCTTAAATAGGCACATGGGTGTAGAAAAATTGGAGGGTTATGGGCTGTGTAAGAGGGAAGGGTTAGATTGATTGTGGAGTAGGTTTACCGCATATAGGTTGATGCAACATCCTGGTCTGAAGGACCATACTGCACTGTACAATTCTATGTCCCACGTAATGCTGGTGTCTGAGTTATGGTTTGGTTGAACCAGTAAAGGAGCGTGGCTCAGGTCTCTGATGTGTGTATGTATCATCTTCAAGTGCCGTTTTGTATGACATAGGCGATCATGGCCATGATTGTTCTTGGCAAATTTTTCTACGGAACTGGTTTGCCATTTCCTTCTTCTGGGCAGCATCTTTACAAAATGGGTGACCCCAGCCATTATCAATACTCTTCAGAGATTGTCTTCCTGGTGTCAGTGATTGCTTCACCAGGACTTGTGATATGCACCTGCTGCTCATACGACCATCCACGACCTGCTCCCAATACTTCACATGACCCTGACTGGGGGGCGTTAAGCAGGTCCAATACCTTGCCCAAGGGTGATTTGCAGGCTAGAGGAGGGAAGGAGCACCTTACACCTCCGTTGGTGGAGAGGTACCTCCAACCTGCCACCCCAAAGCATGTGTATGCCTTGTGTGTCATTATCTGTGTATCATTATTTGTGCGTGTCTATATGTAGGGTTGCATGATAGTGTGGTGGTCAGCACAGCACTTCACAGTACAGGCAACCCGGGTTCAATTCCTGCTGCTGCCTTTAAGGAGTTTGTACACTCTCCCCGTGACCATGTGGGTTTCCTCCGGGTGCTCCAGTTTCCTCCCACAGTCCAAAAACGTACCGGTTGGTAGATTAATTGGTCATTGTAAATTGTCCCATGGTTAGGCTAGGATTAAATCAGAAAATTGCAGGGCAGTGTGGCTTGAAGGACAGGAAGGGCCTATTCCCCACTGTATCTAAATATATATATATATGTAGTTGGCCCTCTGTATCAGTGGGGGTTTGGTTCCAGGACCCCCCGCGGATACCAATACCAAATTCCACAGATGCTCAAATCCCGTATATAAAATGGCTTAGTATTTGTACGTAACCTATGCACATCCTCCCGTATACTTTAAATCATCTCTAGATTACTTATAATACCTAATACAATGTAAGTGCTATGTAAATAGTTGTTACACTGTATTGTTTAGTGAATAATAACAAGAAAAAAAGTCTGTACATGTTCCGTACAGACGCAACCATCGTAGCTCTTCCGGGAACGCTGATGCTGCCTCGGCATCAGCCGATGCCAATTCTCCCGTGATCTTTAAGTTCTTGAGGCTGTAGCGCTTTACGTAACCAGCCAGCCATCCCTTACTAGCCTTAAACTCCTTCCTCTCGCTCACAACACAAGTAGCGAACGAACGAGATGCGAGGAAAACAATGCTCAAACAATGAGTAATACTTTTAATCATCTCGGGATTACAGTACTTATAATACGTAATACAATGGAAATGCTATGTAAGTAGTTGTTACACTGTATTATTTAGAGAATAAGGACGGTTTGGAGGAGACTCAATAATACTAATGCCAGGATCTGTGCTCAAACGAGCGCTGGAGAGAGAACTTACGTTTTTTTTTCGATCCCGATCTGCGGTTGGTTGAATCCATGGATGCGGAACCCGCGGTTATGGAGAGCCGACTGTGTGTGTGTGTGTGTGTGTGTGTGTGTTGTGTGTGTATATATATATATACCTGTGTACTTATATGATATATATTTCATTTGAAACCTCCCAGCATAGTCTGTGCACATACTCACAGGAAACAAGATCAGCTTCGTGTCATCTTGAGAATCTGTCTCCCCGTTATGAATTTATGATCAATCTTTGTATTATACAGCTGATGAAAACATTGATTCCTGACTAAATCCATAAAGTCAACCAGATTGTAACTCACGAGGCGGTTCCTATGAGTCACAGTGTACTCCCACCGATGGATTTCCTCTCAGTCATGATTTCTTCAGGTCTTAGCTCTTCCTCTGTTGCTGAAGGAGCTGGCTGCTGCCGACTGGACTGTGGTGCATGAGGGAGCCCAGTCAGGACAAGGTTACATGTTTCTGACTGCACAGCATGCAAGCCTTATGTTAGGGGCTTTACTGAGCAGAATCACCTCCCATCGCTCTCCCAATCACAAGAACCAAGAATCACTCCAGTGCTTTTAAGTGGGCTGTCCACTTCCCTTAGTATCTCCACCGCTATAAGAGAAGCGCTGGTGAGTGGCTCAGATATTCATCCTTGTGTCACAGTTTAGTTCTGTTGTTCAGAACTGCAAAACTGCCAGCCTTGCGTGTGTGGCATCAAATTGCAGACGTAAAAGACCGCAGCTGCTGGAATCTGGAGCAACACTCAAAACGCTGGATTAGGCAGCATCGGTGGAGGGAAATGGACAGTCAACGTATCGGTTGAGATGCTTCATCTGGACTGAAAGATAGAGGGAAGAAAGTACAAAAAGGTGAAATGAGGGGTGGGGACTTCTCACTTCCACTTATCACCTCCCAGTTTCTGCTGCCATTGCCACCCCGCCTCTCCCCCGTCAGTCTGTCACTCCTTCCCCTCACCTGAATCCCAGTCTTGCCCCACTCCTTCATCCACCTTTTACACTGCCTTGCTCTCCTCCTCCTTTCAGTCTCATCGTATGGTCTTGACATTAGCTGTCTATTTCCCTTCACAGATGCTGCCAGATCTCCTGACTTCCTCCAGCGGTTTGTATGATGGTATATGTGGCATGCCTGCATTCGTTGGTTAGGGCATTGAGTGTAAGAGTGAGGCAGCCATGTTGGATATATATAAAACTTTGGTTAAGCTGGCCTTGGAGTATTGCACACGTTTCTGCTCACCTCATCATAAGGAGGGATATAGAAACTCTGGAGAGGATGCAGAAGAGGTTTACCAGGATTCTGCCTTGATTAGGAGCTATGAACTCTAAGGAGATGTTCGACAAACTTGGTTCTCTGAAGTGTCACAGGCTAAGGGGAGACCAAACAGAAGTTTATAGAATTACAGGTAGCATAGATAGAGCAGACAGTCAGAATCTTCTTCCCAGAGTAGAAACGTCAAGGAGTAGAGAACAGACCTTTAAGGCAAGAGGGTTACAAAAGATGTCCAGGGCAAGTATTTTATACAGAGGGTGGTAAGTGACTGGAGTGTGCTGCCAAGGGAAGTGGTGGAAGCAGATACCGTGCGATAGTCATGTTTAAAATGCTTTTAGATAGACAGGAATATCTGGGGAATGGAGAGATGTGGATCAGGTGCAGTCAGAAGGAGCTAGCTTAATTAGGCCTAGTGTTTGGAGCAATCATAATGAGCCTATGGCCTGTTCTTGTGCCATACTGTTCTGTGTTCTATGCTCGAATCACCCTGCAGTACTCCAGAAATGCAAAATTCTGAAAGTTTATGTCTTTGATTGTAAAGTTTTTGCTCTCCATTACTGCCTCTGTGCACACAAAGAAATGAATATAAAGTATTTAAGAGGTAAATATCACCAACACTACTCTCCTGTTGTTGAGAATAGGGCCTCCTGGCTCACATCCTCTTCCCATGCACCGGAGAAATTGCCCCGACTTTTGACATTTGCTGCCAATGATAGTTATCAGTAAATAACCTCTATTCTGGAAGTTAAAACAAAGTCCAGCCGAATGAAAAAAAATATTGCACAGAAATTGAGCCCAAAATGCATACTGGCAGCACAGGAATAGGAAATGTGATATGGCGTGCTTCCACCTCCTTACATAGAGGCTGCTGAACTAATGTAGTAATGATAGAGCTGGTGGCCAAAACGTAGCATTGCATGCACTGAATAGTCAGTTAACTCAGGATAGATGGACAGAGTAGATTGTAGGTGGAGACCTGCTTCTTTGCAGCTTGGCAGCAGTGGTTAATGATAGAGATGGAGAAAGGTCTCTGAGGTATTGGTGGGCGGAGATACAGTGAGTTCAACAATACTTTTCAGGGTTTCAGTCAAAGTAGCATGATAATGATGAGAGGTCATGTGATGGGCAGTCTCAGACTTAAAGTGAATTTACTGAACGATGGCCTCGAATAGAATAAACAGCCAGAAATATTCACTCTCCCCTCGCAGATAACTTTGTAGTGGATCACAGCTCCTGTGTACGAGCGTGCCCTAGCAACAAGATGGAAGTGGAAGAAAATGGCATCAAAGTATGCAAGCCCTGCACAGACATTTGTCCAAAAGGTAATGTCCACTTCATTCTAATTCTACCTGCCCTCAACCAGAAAGCAGAGAATAGAGAATCAGATTTATTATCACTGAACTGACGTGAAATTTGTTGCTTTGTGGCAGCAGTACAATGCAAAGTTATAAAATATTATAAGTTACAAAAATAAATAAGTCGTGCAAAAAAAAGGAATAATGAAGTAGTGTTTGTGCACCAGCATTCTGTACTTTCACTGATATCACCGTGTCAGATGTAAGATTTATGGGAACATGACAAGGGAGCCCAAACTCATCACTTTAAGGACCTGCTCTCCTTTCCAAGAAACCACTGACTCTCTACCAGGGTACATAAGGTTCAGGATCTCCCAAACTTGTCCCTGAGCTTCCAGGATTTCAGTAATATTCATGTTGAACCAAACTCTAACCTCATTGGTCCCCAGGGGCCAGGATGAGGAACAATCATAATAATACAAGATAAAAGGAGCAAGAGTAGGCTACTCGGGCCCTTAAGTCTGACCCAATGTACAATATGGCCGATCTGCATCAGGTCTCACCTTCTCTTCTGTGCCAGTTCCTTATATCCCTCAATTGCCTGATCTTTTGATCTGTCTCCACGTTAGATTCAGATTTATTTTTCACATGTGCATCGAAACATACAGTGAAATGTGTCATTTGCATTACCAAGCAACCCAAAGATGTGTTGTGGGCAGTCGGCAAGTGTTGCCCTACAGTGTTCTGTCCTCCACAACAGAGAATGCCAGAGATTCACCCCTCTCTACAGGAAGAAACTCCCACCAACCTCATTTTTCTTTAATGAACACCCCATATCCCATAACCATGTTCTCTCATTCAAGGCTTTTCCCCCAGTAGAATTATGACAACATCTATCTCACCATGTCCCCTCAGGATCTCATGTGATCCATTAAGATCCTGTCTCCCTGTTACACACTCCAGGACTCTCACCCAGACAATGGTACTGATGCTAAATTGATCCCAAAAGTGACATTCATCTGAGGGGCTGGAGAACAAATACGTAGTTGGGCTACAGTGTTTGACCAATCAGTGAACCACTCGTTAATAATGGTGGGCATTAATTAGCAGTGTCCACTAGCATTGCTAATTAATCTCCAGCAACAATCAATGACATTGCTAATTACTGCCCACCAGCACTGGACATGCACCCAGATGGGCTACAGGTATTGTGGCTAACAAAAAGCTGATGGTTGGTCAAAGGTGGACAGATAAAGCTAACATTGTGCCAAGTGTATTGGCATGTCCAAGTGACCAGGCAAACCCACGGTTAAGCCAGTTCACCCTGGCTGAGGCAGTGGAGTGGTGCCATTGGTGACCATGCTTCCATGCAAAGCAAACAAAGGCTGGACCATGGTTCCTGCCCTCGACAGCAGCTAGCAAGCTGCCTGAGGAAAGAACGTAGTGCGTAGATCAACAGCAGGTGGGCTGCCAAACGCAAATGGCAATGGATGTTTTACTGAGGGAAGCGATACCTTTCGGCAGTACAATGAGAGGAACAAGGAAATGGGGGGAAAGAAATGCTAAGCAGACAGAGGAAGCAATAGATTAAAATGCTTCAATTTAGACCTCTGATGACGTGAGCAATGGTTTGGGAGATCTACCCATACATAACCAAAGCTTTACAGTGAAAAGAAGGCAGGGAGTCCAGAGGAATAAAAGAATATCAACATAATTCAGAACTTTGAGTTGGTTTAATAGTGTGACATGTTCAGAGAGAAAGGGTAAATCTTAGATTTTCATATTATCATATAAGAGGCTCACTCAAGAGCCTTATAACATAAGATAAATGTTAGGAAATTGAAGATAACCCATAAACAGGCAGCTAGCCGAGCTGCTACGTTGCAGCCACAGAGACCAGGGTTCAATCCTGACATGTAGTATTACCTGTGTGTAATTTGCACATCCTCCTGTGTTTCCTCTGGGTGTTCCGGTTACCTCCTACATCTCAAAATGTATTGGGAGGAAGACTGGCCATTGAAAATTGCTCCTCTGTTTAAGAGTACCAGAAGGATCAAAAGGGAGTTGGCAGGGACATAAAAAAGAATAGTATATAGGGAAATAAAAGGAAGGCATTGAATTGCCCCATAAGCCTGATGAGATGATTAGTCTCCTTCTATTTTGTGAGAAAAACTATGTTAAAAAAAATAAAGCCTTCCTGTATGCCTCACTTTCCAACACATTGATCCATTATCATGTCCTCCTCATTCTCCTCGCACAGCTTGTGACGGCATTGGAACTGGAAGTCTGCAGATGGCAAAAACGGTTGACTCGAGCAACATTGGCAAGTTTACAAACTGCACCAAAATCAATGGAAACCTTATCTTCCTCGTTACCGGCATTGAGGGGTGAGTACCTCGACAGTGCTGGTACAGATTGCACTAATTATAAACTATTAACCAGAAGCCCAGCAGTTTGTGGCAAAGCTTTCAACTTTAGATGAAGCAGAATGGGAGGCACGTCTTGAGGGAGAAGTCAGAGTAACCCATAGACACACACGTGAAGTACAGAAATCAAAAGATAGAAAACTGTAGATGCTGAAAATCAGAACTAAAAATAGAAAATGTTGGACACCAAGCACAAAACGCTGGAGGAACTCAGCATCAATGGAGAGGAATGAACTGATGAATTTTTGGGCCGAGATCCTTTATCAGGACTAGAACAGATGGGAGAAGAAGGTGGAGGGAGGGAGGAGTAGGAGTACAAACTGACGGATGATAGGGGAAACCAGATGAGGGGGAAGGTGAGTAGGTGGGGTAGAAAGGATGATGTGAGAAGCTGGGAGGTGATATGTGGAAGAGGCAAAGGACTGAAGAAGAAGGAATCTGATAGGATAGGAGAGTGAACCATGGGAGAAGGGGAAGGAGGAGGGGTACCAGAGGGAGGTAAAAGGCAGGTAAGGAGAAGAGAATGGGTAAGAAGGGAGCCGAGATAGGAAATAAAAAAGAGGAAAAGGGAAGGGGGCACTCATTTTACTTGTCCCTCTTACTGGGGTGAAGATGCAGGTATAGCATTTGTTTCACCTACAGGGAACTGCCAGGAGGGAGATCAGTGAGGAGGGATGAGTGGATAAAGGAGTCATTTAGAGAGTGATCTCCATGGAAAGCAGAGTGTAGAGGTTGGGGGCGGGGGGAAGGAACAGATGTATTTAGTGGTAGAATCCCTGTGAAGATGATGGAAGTTACAGAGAGTGATGTGCTGGATGCAACAGCTTGTCTGATGGTAAGTAAGAACAAGGAGAAACTTGATGGGGATTGTCTGAGGCAGCATTTGTGGAGGGAAAAGCTAAGCGAACATTTCTGGTCAATGATTCTTGAGGAGTGCAGAATCTACTGCCTGTTATAAGAGACACCAGTGTTCATTTCTCTTCAAGTCATTACAATGCAGTACATGGCAGGGTAAAGTGTCAGTGTCACCAGGTGACTTATCAACCACCCATATGAACGATCTGCCTTTGGCACTGGTTAGTTACTATTAAATGCAAGGTTTTGGTGGCAGTAACAGAAGGCTTTAACGAATTTGCTGACTCTCAACTGAGTGCCAGAGTCCAGAAATGAACACTCTGGGATGATGCTGACCCCAACTTAGCCAATAGATAGGATGAGCAATCTTATCTGGTTAGGCACCACCTGCAAGATAGATGTTTTCTGGAAAGAAGTTAGTCAATGCATAATGTGACAGAAATTTGTAGCCATCATATTAAGTAGTGGCCGATGCTTAATTAGTTGTTAATTTTAACTCTAAGATTGATAGATTTTTGTTCATCAAAGTTATTAAACGGAATAAGGAGAGGTGGGTGTTAAGATCTTGGAGCATAGCACATAGAACATTATAGCACAGTCCAGGCCCTTCAGCCTATGGTGTTGTACTGACCTTTTATCCTACTCTAAGATTAATCTAACCTTTCCCCTCCTACATAACCCTCCAATTTTATCATCCATGTGTCTAAGATTTTCTTAAATTTCTCTAATGTATCTGCCTCCACCACAACTCCTGAGAACATATTCCATGGACCCGTCACTCTCTATGTGAATAAAATCTGCCTCTGACATCCCCATGCTTTTCTCCAATCAACTTAAAATTATGTCATCACATATTACCCATTGCCATCTCCTCTACTCTCCCTCTGCTGCCAGCCTCTGCCTTCTGTGGGCAAGCCAATTCTGAATATTTTCCCAGGATCCCATGTCTCTTGACATTCTGGATGAGCCTACAATGGGGAATGCCGTCAAACACATTACTAAAATCCATATAAACCACAACCATTGCTCTACTTCCATCAATTTGTTTTGTTACTTCCTTGAAGAATTCAATCAGGCTTGTGAAACGTGACCTGTCCCTCACAAATCTGATTTTATTATCCCCAATCAGACTCTACTTTTCCAAATGCTCATAAGTACGTTTGTATTATCTCTAAGAATCCTCCACAATAGTTTGCCCACCATTGGTGTAAGAGTCACTGGTTCATAATTCCCAGGATTATCCCTATTACCTTTCTCAAGGAGAGGAATAACATTTGTCACCTTCCAATCTTCTGAAACTACTCCTGTGGCCAGTGAGGACACAAAGATTGCCAAAGTCACAGCAATCTCTTATCTCTTTTCCCATAGTAATCAGGGCAAAATCATATCTATCCTCATGTCTTTCAAAAGTTCTAACACATCCTCTTTCTTAAAACGGACATGTTCCAGCATATTAGTCTTTTCTACACTGTCTCCCATGCACCGGTTAACTGTGCTCTCAGTAATTGTTTTAACAGGTCAAGGGGTCAACTAGCATACCCTGTCTACAATTTCACCCCAATGTTACTTGACATGCTGCTGCAGGAGGTGACAACAGTGGTGGAGGTTTTGCTCGGTCTAGTCCTGATGTTAGATTCAGTATTTGCCTGGAAATTAATCCCTGTCCTAAACCACTGTACTGTATATGTTTGCATTACATTGTATTGTGTTGTATTTCTGAAGCACAAGTAGGCCTTTCAACTCTTCAAACCTCCTCTGCCATTTAATACAGTCGTGGCAGATTCCCTCTCTCACTACCATATTGCCAAACTCTGTCCAGGCCTTTTGATGCCTTTTGTGTGTAAGATAAAACTCTGGATGATAGACAATTCTCTTCTTATATACATTCAGTGACTTGGATTCCTATGTGGTAAAGAACTGCATGAGTTCATCCCCCTCCAAAGAAGTTTCTCCTCGCTTCAGTCCTCTCCCCCCTTCCCCAATCATGCATTCTAACCACCTCACCTCCTCCTCATCCCATTGAGCCCTGTCAGGACTTTATGTTTCAATAATATCTCCTCTCATTCTTCTAAACGTAAGAGGCTGAGTTGTCTTATTCTAATCTCACCTGATTCCCATCCCAGGATATACTCAGATAGTTTGGTTCTATTGATTTTAATGGAGCTGCATTTCAAAAAGCAGTTCAACACAGAGCTGCTGCTTTATGACACTTTCAGTGCACCTGATTGGGGCGTGATGTTCCAGGTCATACAGTCAATTGCCATGGAAACATGTCCTTCAGTCCAACTGGTCCATGCTGACTAAGATGGCCATTGAAATTAGCTCCATTGGCCTATATCCCTCTAAATTTTTCCCATCCAGGTACCTATCCAAGTAACTTTTAAATGTTGCTATTGTACCTGTTTCAACCACTTCCTCCAGCAGCTCATTCCATTTAAAGAGCACCCCATATGTGAAGAAGTTGTCTTTTTCAAGTTAGATCTCTTTTCATGTAGTGATGTCCTCGGACTGTATTGGTCATTGATGTAAACAACACATTTCACTACATGTTTTGCTATTTCGATGTCTATGTGACAAATAAAGCTAATCTCTTTAACTTTAAATCTTTCTCTACTCACCTTAAGCCTATTCCTTCTAGGTTTTCATTCCTTTCACTTGAGAAAAAGAGGGTGCACATTCACCCCGTGGATACCTCTCATGATTTTTTTATTCACCTCTGTAGGGTCACTCCTCATTCTCCTACTTACCAAGGAATAAAGTCTAAGCCGGCCCAACCTCTTGCTATAACCCTGTCCCTCGGATCCTAGTAACATTCTGGTAAATCGTCATTCATGGTGAAACCTCCACTTCACTTTCCTTTCCTCACTTCATTTAATAGCTTTGACTATTCTATTAAGGGCAGATTTTAAAATTAACAATTGACCGAACGTCAGCCTCCATTTTGTAAGATGGTTGCAGATTTATGTCATCCTGCGCGGTTGCTAACTCTCTCTGAAAATAGCCTTGCTTGAGAGACTGTTTGGAGAGGGCAAGGCACTAAAGGCCAATACATCTATCAAAAATCCTTCAATATTTTGCCCTCAAAGTGAAAAGAAACACTTCTCTGGTATTGCCCCCTTGAGTTGATCACACAGTATTTTGAAATCTGTGGCTCGATCAAAGGTACAGGGGTTCATCTAGCAAGACTGCTGCTTCACATCTCCAGTGACCTGCATTCAATCCTGACCTCCGGTGCCAGTTGTGAGGAGGACCAAAGACATGGGTTCATTGGGCAATGTGAGTTACCCCTAGTGGCTAGGCGAATGGTAGAATCTGAGACAGAGAAGTGGGGAAATTAATGGGACTGTGTGGTTAATGCTGGGGGAGCTCAGCAGGTCAGGCAGCATCTGTAGAAGGGAATAAGCAGTCAACGTTTCGGGCTGAGTATAAATGATAGAAGCAGATGCATCAAGTCCATGCCAACCATCAGTGTGCTTACTGATTGGCATGGACTCAAAGCATCTGCTTCCATTCTGTATGACTCAATGACTGTCTGACTCCGCTGTCCTTACAGCTGCTCTGTCCCAACTGAAAGAGGTTTTGGTCTTATAGTTGCCCCAAGGTCCAGCATGAGGCAGATAGAACTCAGTTCATGCTGCAGTTCCAGGTTAGGCACCGCCTCACCTAATCCAAACTAACCCTCCAAATCAAGGGCCCTGCATTCTTGCACAGAAGCTTTTGTGCATCCCAAATAGTTGTAAAGCAAAAATTAAAATTAGCCCCTATGAGCTTTGTTTTTCTTTTTTGCACAGGAAATTGAAGTAGAAAGTGTTAAATAGCCAAAGCAGGGATAATTTGATGCAGCTACATTTGAAGGCTCAGATTTTAAATTACCTATAACAGACTTCAGTCTCCAGCCACCAGGCAAATGATATAAGGGAAAATTATCTTCTGTCATTCATGATCCATACGAAGTTCCCGGCCTGTTGAGAGAGTTACAATGGTACATTGTAGAGGTAGTAATTTGGGAGTTATTCATACCCAGTCAATCAATATCTCTTCTATTTAGTATGTGACAATAACTTGGCACATTGGTTGTAGTGATGGCACAGGAACAAGAGAGGTTGTGAATATTATTCCTACCAAAAGTCATTGAATTTGCTGACATCTGGGTCAGTAGCAGATAATAAATGCAAACTAGAGGAACAGCTCGTTAACTTCCATCTGGGCAGCCTACCAGCTGGCAGAATGAGCACTGAAATCTCCAACTTCCGGTAACCCCTCATCCCTCTGATCTCTTCTCCCTACTTTTCCTTAATCTCTTTTCTCCTAATCCACCAGCATTCATCATCAGACCATGTCTTCCCCCTCCCCCACCCTCTCAGTTTGCTCAACACCCACACACTCCTGTCACTGGTTCCCCTCCCCAAATCTCTTTTTTTTAATTCCATGCCCCACCCTCCTGTCCTGTAAAAGAGTAGTGAATCTGTGGAATTCTTTGCCACAGGCAGCTGTGAAAGCCAAGTCTTTATGTTTAAGGCAGGGATCGATAGATTCTTGATGAGTCAGGGCATGAGGGAAATGGGGAGAAGACAGGAGACTGGGGCTCAGAGGAAAATTGGATCACCCATACTGAAATGGCAGAGCAGACTCAATGGGCCAAATGGCCTAATTCTGCTCCTATATCTTATGCTCTTGTTCCATCATCTCCAGTCCCTTGGCACTTCCACCTATCATCCCTCATCTTTTGAACTGTTAAGGCCTTTGATTGTGTTTTAAAAGTTTTCTGATTGGCATAAATGATACTTGTTACGTTGAAATGTACCTTAGATGTAATTAACCAAAGTGTGCTATATGATTTCAATTTAGGTCCAGCCCGTTGTTTGGCTGTGAAATTGTCTTAAAATTCCCCAATAGCTTACAGTACTGCAGCTGTAACAAAGTAGTGCAGCAGTTTGCTGCTTCCTAATCTGAACAAACCATGGCAACAGGTATTTTGTATAGTTCATTGGATGTTGATGATGAGCAGGCTGGATGGATGATTCATAATTTTCACAGAAGTACCCAGACCATGGTCAGATAATAGCCCACTGTTGTGAAGGGTGCATTGGGAGTGAGCACAATATGAGGGGTTTACTGTGCATTATATCAGTGGGTTTCTGTGCACTATGTCAGGGGGGCTTTGGTGCACTATATCAGGGGGGTTTCTGTGCACTATGTCAGGGGGGCTTTGGTGCACTATATCAGGGGGGGTTTCTGTGCACCATATCGGGGGGGTTTCTGTGCACTATATCAGGGGGGTTACTGTGCACTATATCAGGGGGGTTTCTGTGCACTATATCGGGGCGTTTACTGTGCACCATATCGGGGGGGTTTCTGTGCACTCTATCAGGGGTTTCTGTGCACTATATCGGGGCGTTTACTGTGCACCATATCGGGGGGGTTTCTGTGCACTCTATCAGGGGTTACTGTGCACTATATCGGGGGGGTTTCTGTGCACTCTATCAGGGGTTACTGTGCACTATGTCGGTTGGTATCTGTGCACCATGTCAGGAGGGTTATCGTGCACTATATCAGGGGGTTAGTGTGCACAATTTGTCAACAGAATGCCTAGAGCTAAATGCGAGTCAGTTTCAATCCCAGTTTTGAAGAGAAAACTTGCCCCATCTTTGTAATCTCTTTCAACCTTGCAATTGTCCAACATATCTATATACCCCCACAATTTATCCCTTTGAGCATCCCTGAACATAACTGTTCAATCCGTGTGGTGTGTGTATGGAGTGAGC